>NC_033797.1:88428755-88478164 GCF_001876935.1 Asparagus officinalis | reverse complement strand
TTCCCCCCCCCCCCCCTTAAAAGAATTTTGTCCTCGAAATTTCGCTGTCGCATCGTAGAGATTAATAATATGAGAAAAGCACAAAAAGGAAGTAATCTAAAACAAGGAAACCCTCACGTACACATCTCGTATCATTAATTTTCCTGACTTGAAATATAAGCAACATTTAAACTTAACACTCTAAAATGCATGCATTCTCACTTAACCCCTAATTAGACGGAACTAGTACGTCGGGCAAAAAATCCAAACAAGGAACCCCTCATATATATACCATATGTTCCGAATAATTAAGAGCTAAGTGCTGAATGACCTATTCTACCATTAAATATAAATGTGACTAAGCAACACATATAATCAAATCTATCAATGCATATAAGTACATTTAAATATCAACACCTTACCTGTTCAAACAGGTGTGGGTAGTCACGACGAACATCCTCCTCGCGCTCCCAAGAAATCTCTTCGGCTCCTTGCCGGTTCTACTGAACTTTCACTAATAGAATGACTTTGTTTCTAAGCTTTTTATTCTCCCTAGCAAGAATGCATACCGGAATCTCTACGATAGTCAAATCATCCTGAATCTCAACCTCTAGTGAATCAATCACCCTCTGTTGCTCTTCGTCATGCAAATGCTTCTTGAGCATCGAAATATGAAATACATCATGTATACTCGACATCGATGCCGGAAGATCTAATTGTTCGCGTGGAAAACTGTTTTCTTTTTCATTGATATGATTGTCATCTTGGGTTACAAAGATCCGGTCTTTTATAGATCCGGTTACAACTAAATCAAAGAAAAAAATAAAAATTACAACTTTCCTCTTGTGAACAAATCGCAAGCTCCTGTTTTGCGGTTGCTTGCTTGTGTGGGTTCTTTGCCAACGCCGGGGTTAATCCGTGGACCACCGCGCGATCTAGATCCGGTCGGATCTACACGAGTATGCGGGTATTATTCCACGAAGGGAATAATAGCCGGGAGGGATTAATCCACCAAGGGAATAATCGCTCAGATCTCGAGATCTAAGACCAAGCTTAGATCTGGAGTGTAGTCTCGTGTAGATCTCAGATCTGTTCTTTCTTCCTCTCGAGATCCTGCCTTTTCTGACGTGGATGGTCGCCGAGGATCAGATCTGAATGTGCAAGTCTTCTGGTCTTCAAGCTCCGAGTTCACTCTTCAATCCGGCAGAGTTTCGGCTCTTGAAAGTTCGACCTCCGAAAATGAACATCTCTAGGCCTATTTATAGGCTCTCAGGACAGTGGCTGTAAAAAGGGAATTGTCGGCCACCTCTGGCCACTGTCGGCCACCTCGGGCCACTGTCGGCCACCTCGGGGTGGCCGACACTGTGCCTAGCCACCTTGGGGTGGCTCGGCTCATGGCCGAGCCACCCCAAGGTGGCTCGGCCACCGAGCCACCCCGAGGTGGCTCGGCATTGGCCGAGCCCCCACGCCTTGGCCGAGCCACCTTGAGGTGGCTCGGCTTTGGCCGAGCCCCCGCGGGCGGTGTTTTCCGACTTTTTCGAGTCGTTTTCCATTGTCTCGTTTGTCCGTGTTTCGGTTGACCTGAGACTCTGATTTGATGATCTGATTTGGCAGTAAGTTGGATTCCTGATTTGGCAGTAAATCCGCTTCTGAGTTCGAGTCCGAAATTGATCTTGATTCGATCGTGATTCGTCCGAGTTTCCCCTTGGTTGGATGGCTCGTTGATTCCTCAACTCATTAGCTTGATTTTGCACGCGGGTGGATTCATTCCGTCGCTTCCGTGCGATTCGTCGATCTCGTCGCCTCGTTGGCTCGTCGGTTTGTGCCGAGCTATGCTAGGGGACCTATAAGCAATTTTATATGCCTACAGTCTCCACGTCATCAATGGTTCGCCGATTCGCTTCATGCGCTTGTCGGCGTCAGATGATCCTCTTTGACTCGAATAATCCTCTTCGACTTGGATAATAATGTTCATCATCTTCTCTTTGTCTCGAGTTGTGTGTGGATACCTATAGGCATTTTTAGACGCCTACAACGTTCTCCCTCTCCTCTCTCAAGACTTTCCTATTTCCCAACCATTTGCAAACCCACTTTCATTTTTGTTAAAAACTGCTAAAATTTTGAAAACAAAAGTCCATGTTCTCTAACCCTACAACTTAATCTCGATCTCTAATGGCGGACTCAGATCCAACGAACTCAGATCCATGACCTACGGGGCCCACGATCATGCGATGATGGGGATTTTCGAGGGAGAGCCTCGTTAGTTAAGCCCAATGGGAGGGTTTCGGGGTGGGGTGTTTTTTGCATTTCGTAGTTGATTTTGATCGGAGAACCGATTCTTGGCTGAGAAGAGGTCCGATCGCTGACAGAGGAGCTCATTGAGGAGTACACTAGGAACACTTACAATTTGATCTCGAAGAACTGCAACCACTTCTGCAACAAGGCATGCGTTCGATTAACGAGTAATTAGATCCCGAGATGGGTGAATCGCCTCGCTAAGATCGGTGAGTTTGGTGATTTAGATTGGATATGAGTTTAAAAAATGGATTTTGAGGGTTTTTTTTTGTAATCTTTGTGAAATGAAGGGTTTTTGTACAACTGCTTGCTGCCGGTGCAAGTGACGGCGGTGAGGAGCAAGGCGGAGGAGGGGAAGGCCAAGGAGGATATCAAGAGGAAGAAATTGAGGAGTGATTCAAGCAGGTTCGCGAATAATACGAACTCTATGAAAAATTCGGCGAGTCAAAGTGGTAGTAGAAAAATTTGGTGAACTTCGTCGACGTCGTCATCGACGTCAATCCTGAAGGAAAATAATTCAGCGGTTTATGAAGGAAAATAATTCAGCGCTTAAACCATGCTTCTTAACATACTTAAACTGTCTTTACATTCTTACAAGATAATTTGCTAAACTATATTCATATTGTACTTTATAGTAACACATTGCTTCGTACTATGGATTTCAGTATTAGGGGATCTTTGTTACTTGATAAAATTATTAAGTGCATATACTAATAGAATTAAATCTTGATGCAGGAACTGAGTATTTAGCCTTCGATAAAAGAGCACAAATTTTGGACACATAAGATCATTTGTGTATGGTAAAATCAATTTCCCTTGGGAATTTGTAGAAAATCTTTTAGAATAATAACCGAACTATTAATTATTTGGTTCTTTTCACCCCTATACTTCCTAGCTAAAGCAGAATAATTTATTTTGGTAACATGTTCATTATTTACAGAAAATCTTTTAGAAACCGTGTTTTGCACAGGTCTAAATACTAGTATAGGAAGGGGGAGAAAAGCCTATTGAGCCTAATGTAGCTAATGGACCGTGAAACTGGATGGTTTGTGATAGCAAATACTCTTTTGGGCTTAATGTACATAAATTAAATTTAGTTACGGATGATTAACGGAAAAGAGAAGAAAAAACATAAGACCTAGTTATTTTCTTTGTTTCTATGTTTTCCCCCCTTCTGATTTTCAGTTGAATGTTTTCCCCGTTTTCCCTTTTTTTTATTTACTTCAAAGAAAAAGGATGTTGTTTTCTTTTTCATTTTTTCGAGAAAACTCATTGACTTTTATATCATGAACAAAAAGAAAGATTGCAAAAAGAAAAGGAGGCACCTTAATAAAAGAGAGTGGGCCTGCCTGTACACAAAAGAGAACAAAATTTTGTTAGCCGGCCAACTTACTCCATCTCGATCTTGTGGAAATCATAAGGGATCATAGGTAAGCAAATAACTCCGTATGAAACACTAAAGAAGCCCAAGATAATGGAGGCCGTTTCATTAGACAAAAGGAGCACTAAAGAGGTCTCTACTATAGTGGGCTTTTTTGGGATAGAAGCACAGCCGTCCAAAATTAATGCCCCGCCACAAAAGTTGGAAGGATTTCATTTTCTTTTTTTTAGAAGATAATTTTAAACATATAAGAAACAATTTACACCTCTAAGTTAATGTTCTGGAAATTAAAACTCACCTCATAAACGAACTGTAAATTTCTTTGGCAAAATTATATAAAACTCACATTCTATTGGTTTATGATAATGAGCCACTCTGAAATCCATTTTTTCCTATCAAATATGGGCACTCTCTAGTGAGTTCTTTTTAAATGAACTTGAGGAAAACCCCCCCCCCCCCCCCTCCACACACACACACACACAAATAATAATAATAATAATAAAAATAACAAATAAATAAATAAAATAATTGCATTCAAATTACTCTTTTCAATTAGAAACTATAATGTGGTTTATCCATTTAAATCATATCAATTTTGTTCTTGGTATTCTCACGTAAGCGTCCACAAGGAAACCATTATTCCCCTTTTAGAAGGTTGTTTACATTGTTTTTATAACAATGACCAATTCATAAATACAACGTAGGACCACGTTAGCATTGTTTTGTTCAGAGTGCTTCTACTGATTTTTTTTAAGCTCCAGCCAGTAATAGTGTTTGGTAAAAAAAAATCATGCATGCTTTTATACTGTTAAAGAGCCGATTTTAGAAGCAACTTGAGGATGTTTTTAAAAACAACATCTATTTGTTGTAGTTTTTATATCATATATACACTTTAGCTTTTGACAATATTTTTGACTAGTTTAACATTAAGCTAAAGCTATATGATGATCTTAAAGCACATGCTTACCAACTTCAAGTGATTTTATAGGTAACATTGAATGTACAATTATTAAACAACTATTTTCAGTAGCTTATAAAGGTTATTTTATCAACGACTTATATAAACAACTTATCATAAGCTTCATCAGTACTAAACTGATCCCTACTCTTTCATTAATAATTAACTCGACAACTTAGCTAAGTTGACATGAAGAGGTAGAGGTGTCTTTTAGTTACAATGTTTAACTATGGTATTAGATTAGCTTGTACATATAGGGTTGCAACAAACAACATTTAGGTGGTAATAACTGAAGTATTAGTTTTTTCTAACGGATGCCTATGAGCACTCATCAGGAGATGAGAAAGATAGAGGGAAATGAATAATAAGTGGATCTCTCCTAATTTACGCTACTTTCTTTTCTTGCCTCTATTCTCTTTATCTTTCTCATCTCTTAATGTGTGCCCGTTAACTCCCATTTGAAAAACCCTTTAAGTATAAATTTTTTATTTTGGCGTAAATTTTAATGAGCAATGGGGCTTCCCTTTGGGGTTGGAGGGTTAGCTCTTCTTTTGTATACAACATTTTTGGGAAATGGAGCGTACCCTTTCTAAGTTTCTAAGTAAAAGAAAAAATTAGCGTAGATCTTGCTGTCCTCAAATAAGAAACACATGTGTTTCCTCACAACAACAAAAGATCAATTATGATATATTTTTTATTTCCTCGCGATACATTTTCATATCGTACAAATGGAGCGTGACACATACCAAATGTGTGGGTAAAGCATTGTGGAGAGCATTTTTCTATACATGTGAGAATGTGTGCAAAACTTGTGATGCATACATGCATCATAAAACTTACAACATATATATTTTGTTGCAAAATGCATGACACATATATGTGTTGAGAGTGGTGACACATACATTACCACAAAAACTCGATACATACATGTGTCAAGAGTGGTCATACCTAGTTGTGTCTAGACTATAAAAATATAAAAAATATTATCATTCAGCATCATAATTTCCCAAAAGGTTACCAATCTTAGGATTACTGTCATCAAAACACACGTAACCACAGAGTTGTTTGGCTTATACACTATTATATATGTTTAATCATCAATATGCTTAAAATCTAAAACATATTATTTAAGCCCATCAATAGATCCTCATTCAACCAATTTGTGACTATTAACCTTTTTCAAATTTATTTTATTTTATATTTAATAACAAAAATATGTATCATGATTCGCCATATTTTGCATTTGTGCCATTGTTATTTAATCCTTTGCAAATAAAATGATATTTTTCTATGTATAATAAAATAAGTGTAGACATATATGACTTTTATTGTAGTGCCTAGTTCATGACAAGCTAGAGTTTCCTCACAATATAAGTGCATATCATGCAGACTTACTGATACAAGCCTTAATTTACACGGCTCATGTGAGCTTTCTAGATCAAATCTAAGCTTACATTATTATTTTCATATCAAGATTCATATCAAGATCAGTATCAACTATTGACTATAAAACAAAGATTTAATTGTTTAATCGAAGAAAAAAATAAATAAAAAGTGTCCCTTGTAAAGTTGGTGTTTTAGATATGGAGCAAAATAAATGGCCAAAAAATAAAAAGTTTAAAAAATTAAAAGATAATTTTTTCTTCTTCCTGAATGAAGATGAAGATAAAAAAGGTGTTTTAGATATGGTGTACGTTTTTATTATTTTCTTTTATTTTCTTTCTTTAGAAATTTATGTTTTATGATTTTATTTTCTATTTATTTTTTATTGTTAGTAGATTAGATTTATTTTGTTGCTTTGTAGTGTAGATTTACTTTCGTAATCTTTAATTTTGTTGTTTAATTTTTATACTTTGTAGAATTAATTTTTTGTATTTTTATTTTATAGTGTAGATTTACTTTTATGCTATTTCATTATTGTTATTTACATTTCTTTTATGCTCATAGTTTACATCTTTATTTCCTTATTCTTATTTTTATTTTTGTACTTAGTTTCTATTTTTTTTATAAATGAAATCTCTTCTTTCACGCTTTCTAGTCTAGATTTTATTTCCTTATTTTTATTTTGTAAAACGTGTAATTAAATTTTGTAGGAATTCTAGAATTATATGAAACTAGCTTGATTTCTTTTATGATTTATGGATTATCTTTATGCTTAAAGTGATTTGGTTTAGTATAATCAACTAGAGAACTCATTGGTAAAATAAGAAGTTGATAATCTATACTTATCTTAGGTGGTTTGATAGGTTATACTTAGAGATTCTAGAATTACTATCTAGTTATTATTGTTTTCATGAATGAAAATTTTACTTGGATAATTATTTGATAGTTTATGTGTTTCTTTAGTGGTTTCATAATCTATGCGTAGTAAATTTAAAGTAAAATATGATAAAAAGAAAGTAGTTCATAAATCCTAAATGAAATTAACTAGTAGATTCAATTCCAGATTCCTATATTCTTTACTTGATTTTAGCTATATTTTATTTATTTTGATTTTCCTCTTTTTGATTAAATTTTCTAGTCTTAATTTTATTCTTTTATATTTTCTTTATTTATTTTTCTTGTTTATTCCTTGCTTTCTTTTATTTGTTCACTCCCTTTCTCTCCTCTTGTTCTAGTTTTATTTTATTTGAAAATAATCATACACTCTTTATATCTTTTCACTTTCAGTCTTCTTTATCCGCACACATTTCAAGGATTAGATTTATAATTTTTTCCACACACCTTTCTCATGGGATCAATATTGTAACTATACTATAAGTTGATTGTGCAATAGTTGTTATGATATTCCCACTCGCTAAAAAGATAACTCCCCTATAAAGCAACTTGAAATCTTAGGCAAACACGACCCCCTATCCACTTAGCGGACCAAGTCCAAACAGAGGTCCCAACTCTGCCGACTCGTTGATCTAATACCACCTGTGTCGACTCGAAGAGAGGGATCACTCAGACCTCTAATCAAGGACGACTCGCCTAAAGTCCACTAGACTATCTATTCGAAACCTCACAAAGGTGACTTAAAGGGAGGAACCTATAATTCATCCCGAAGGATAATAACCCCCTCGGCTTCCCATCTCTGACAACATGTCAGCACCAAAGTTCCCATTGATAGGTCCCATCATGACCCTTGCCCTAACAGTCTTCCTGACTCAGCAACCAGCGTGCCCTTACCACACTCTCAATCACTTCCCAGATAACGTGGGGACATCCTCTCCCATGCCAAAGTGACGTCTTACCCAACCACCAGGTGATATCTGTAAAGTAAAGGTTGACTCAACAGTCCAGTTTGCACACTGCAATGACCAATCACTTCCCGGAAAATGCGGAGAGCTTATCTCCCATGCCGAAGTGACTTCTCTTCTAATCACAAGCCAACACCTATCAAGCAAAGGGCTGACTCAACGTCTAGCCCACATCTTGCCATCGCCCTCCTGTGCATACTAAAACAGGACCAACCTGCCCATCCGCCCCTGGATATATACAGGTATGACCATAACTATGGAGGGGGCTGGCTCTTAAGAGCTCTAGCAATCTAACCCCTCCGGAGGACGCATTGTTCTTTCCTTGACCTTCCCCTTCCCTACTCAAGCTCTTAATTTGACTTGATTGTTGGAGGAACAACAGGGGAACCGGTCCCCATCCTCTCACGAGCTCTTCTTTGTCCGTGCAGCATGATCAGATACCTAATTCAAGAACCATACGTAAAGTCAGGAAAGAAGGCGGCCCCCTTCATCAATCTCCTCTGCCTCACTCTAAGCGAGCCCCGGAGAAAACCGATCCTCTCCTAGATTCGATTGACTGTGTGATATTAGTCATCAATAGTTTGACGCTCATCGTGGGGCCTTCTCTCTTTTTTGAGAAGGCACGCTAAGTTCTGGATAAAGGTTCGATCTTGCACACCTTGAAGAAAAAACAACAAACTTGTGTCATCTAAGATAAACGGAGTTCGGAGTTGTATCATCCAAGCTAAGGAGGTTTGGTCTTGGCTGTGGAGAGTCAACATAGTCATACTCCCCTGCAACCATAGTAACCATTATGGGAGAAATTATTGAGGTAACCATCTACACAATGGAAGATCTCCCGTTACCTCCGACACTTCTTCATAAAAACCACCACGGTTCTGAAGAGAGCAACTACAGATCCTCGGGGATGAGATTGTGGGAAAAACTCAAAGCTCACCAGCTGGTCAAACTTGTTGGAAGGAACAACTCTGACTTTTTTAGTATCTCTCAAAAAAATTCCATCGCAAAAGTCACCTAAACTTTTGTGGTCGAAGCATGTGACTCACATGATTTCCATAAGGGAGACCTCTCCATCCACAGGATGATTTAGCTCCTACTACTCCTGATGTTCCTTCAAGAAAACCACTACAGTTTGCCATTTCTAAGGAGTACAATACCGACTGATGGATTCTCTCTCTAAGAGAATTTCCATCACAAAAGATGCCTAGTATCTTCTGGTCGTGCCCCCAACCCTCCCAAACTTGACCAAGAGAACGCCATCGAAGAAAATTTATGGTGTCTGGGTAGTTCCTTTGCTAAAGCCGGCACGCCAACCGTCTGCCTTCAAGACCTCAGTGAAGATTTGAACTTAGAGGAGCCTTGGTAGATGAGATCGCAAATAGAGTTACGATTCATTATCACTTAGCAATGAGTCGATTGCTACCGTAAAAGAAAAATCCAATTAAAGAGGTTTTATATGAGTGGGTGCATCTTCTACAAAACTACCTTTGGAACAAAGATAATGGAGAAACATCAAGTATTCAACGCCCCTCAGCATCAAATGCCTGTGATAGATACTTCCCATACAATGCAAATTTTAATATCAATAAAATTCTTACTAAACATGGGTTGACTCCTGCCTCATACTTCGAAGTGCTAAGTCTTGGCCGAATTCCAAGCCCATGGTACCTTTTTAAGGAATAAACCTAAGGCACCAACCCTATGGTCAACTCCAATAGTCATCTTTCAACCATACAGGGATATCGAAGACCTAAGCACCACATAAGACCTAGGCACTCAACCTCGAGGTTGTCATTCAGCCTCAAGGCTGCTAAAGACCTAGTCAACTTCTATAGAGTATTAGGCATTTGACTCCTCAGTCGAATTCTAACCCTTTGTACCTTTTTAGGAATAAACCTAAGGCACCAACCCTATGATCGACTCCATTAGTCTCTTTCGACCATACGGGGATATCGAAGACCTAGGCACTCAACCTCAGGGTTGTCATTCAGTCTCAAGGCTGCCGAAGACCTAGTCAATTTCCATAGAGTTCTAGGCAATCGACTCCTCAGTCGAATTCCACGCCCTTGGTACCTTTTTAAGAATAAATCCAAGGCACCAACCCTATGGTCGACTCCTACAGTCGTCTTTCAACCATATAGGGATATTGAAGACCTAGGCACTACATAAGACCTAGGCACTCAACCTCAGGGTTGTCATTCAGCCTCCAGGCTGCCAAAGACCTAGTCAACTTCCATTAAGTTCAAGGCATTTGACTCCTCAGTCGAATTCCAAGCCATTGGTATATTTTCAGGAATAAACCCAAGGCACCAATCCTATGGTCGACTCCTACAGTCATCTTTAGACCATATGGGTATATCGAAGTCCTAGGCATCATGTAAGACCTAGGCACTCAACCCCAAGGTTGTCATTCTATCAAAAAAGGGCTTCAGGTCATCCTACACAAGCCTAAGATACGAACTCTAACTGTTCAGCTGAATTATTTCTCGATACAGAAACGTAGGCACTTATTCGCCAAGTTCTTAACAATTGAAGAATTAAGCACTCAGCCAGCACAAGGCATTAGGTGAACCAGTTGTTTGTCCCCCATTACGGGTGGACACATCACAACTAACTCACCCTAGATAACATTTTAAATAAAAACAAGGAATAAAAAGATAGCATCCAAAATGAGCAAAGTCAATTTTCATTCCTAAAGTTTATTACTTTATTACGACATCCATATTTATTTACAAAAAGGCATGTCGAGAGAGAGAGAGAGAGAGAGAGAGAGAGAGAGAAGAGGAGATACAAGCTCTAAGAGCTCCCGACTAGATCCGGGGGTTGAGCTTGGCGGTCTCCTGGCGACAACAAAAACATAAGATTCACCAAGGGCCTCGACAACAGCAACACCATCCCCCTAGCTCTTCCTCATCATTGCTTGCTTCCAAATCCAATCCTCTCCACTCCTCTCAACTTCCTTAATAGGTTGAGACAACAGGAGACATGGGGAGGATAAAAGCAACCCGAAGAAGGATGAAGGCTAGGATGTACCAGCGAAGCAAAATAGTCAACCCCGACCTTGCACGCCAAAGCCCCCTCAACCCTTCCTAAGAGGCAGTGGTGCTAGTCCTCAACTATCTTCTTTATGATGCTGCGACTCCAGACGAACGAGCCTATCCTCCAAGTCCTTGATAATTGTCGCGGACGCTTGAGTCTTCGAATGCTGATCCTCCAACTCCTTCCTTGATGTCTCATGGGAAAGATGACTCAATCGAGTCTCTGCCTCATCTGTCATCCTACGATGTTTCTCAGACTTGATTTTAGCCTTCAGATGAGCCATCTCTCATTGAAGATCCCTGATGGTTCCCACCTATTTGGAGCACTGGATTTGGTAACCCCCTAGGAGCCTCTATTTTTTTATATAGCTCCCAATGCCAAGCATCCTCCTTGCGAGGCAACTCAACCTCTAAGGCAACAACTCGTTTCTTTGCCTCTTCCTTGGCCGACTTCTCCCAGGCTTGTTCTGCCCATCGTTCCAAGGAGGAGTCATGCATATGTTCAAGACGGTTGAACAATGCTTGCTCCAATAAAGCCCCCTGAACCAAGTAAGCTTGGAGGGCCTAATGTATGCTGACACTCGGCGTCTCCCCCAGAATCCTCTAATCCTCCAAAAGGACGAATTGGTAAATGGTTGCACCTGGGACCATGGCCGATTCCAAGATGAATGCCCGAACACCCAGGAACATCTTCGCCACGAACTTGTCACCCTCAGGGAAATCCTTTCTATGCGAACAAGGTGTGATGCCCCTAGGTTCACGCAAAGCTGCAGTTCAAGGTGAAACCAGAAATATCAAACCTGCCATGCACCACACAGTGTAATAATATGTTTCACCATCATAATTACTATCTCTCTAGTGGAATCAACTACAGGTGTAGGTATGTAGGGTATAAATTTGATTTCCCGAAAATAGGGAGTTTCGTTTGTATTGATAAGAAAGCTTATTACAAACTAATGATCAAATGTTTACAACAGAAGCAGAGGGAATGCCCTCTTTGTTTTGTGTGGGGACTTTAGGTGGCTATAGGACGCTTCACTCGATGCTTGTGTCGAGTCTGCTTCCCTTGGACCGTTCGATCGAGGTTGCTGGAGAGCTTCAGTACGCAGTAGAAGCTCGAGTCGATGGAGTTCGAGTCTGCTTAGTTCACCGGCGATCGGAGCTCAGAACTAGGCAGTGGCGCTGTAATGCAAGGATATGCGAACAACTTGGTCTCAACTGCTTTTCTTCGAGTTTTTTCGACCTCTCTCAAAGTTTGCTGGAAGAGGCTTTTAAATGGAAGAAGGACAGCTTGACTGCTCCTTGAATTATGGGATGTGACCATACATTATTCGGAGATATCCTGCTGCCCATTCGTACCACCAGTGGTCATTCGAAGAGCTGTGCTCTGCGTTACGTCACGTAGGAGTGGGAAAGCCCCTCCTCGTATGCGTGACAGCGGCTGTCAGATGCTTGCGTGGATCTGACCAATCACCGAGCGCCGGCGGCCATTGCTCGTTGTTTGGACAACTGAGGTGAGTCACATTTATGAGAGTGCAGGCTGCTTTGGCATCTGTCCGCTCACTTGTACTGTGGGCGGCTGTTCGGCGGGCCTGGAGTGCCGTGCCTTCTCTCTTCAGGTCAAGAGAGGCGGGAAAGCATGTTCCTGGCACTCGAGTGGGTTTGGACAGCTTGCCGAATGCTGGCGGATCCGTCTCTTGACTCAGACAGCCGAGGTGAGTTGCATTTATGAATGCTCAGGTCGACTCGACACCTGTCCAGTCCTTCGCACTGTGAGCGGCCGCTTGACGGTCTTGGAGTACTGTGCCCTCTCTCCTTGGGTCGAGAGAGGAGGGGAAAGGCCCATCTCGACACCGTGGGGTAGCGGATACCCAGCTATGCTCGCGGGCCTTGAGGTTTGCAGGCGATTCGACTTTGGACTCGGGCAGGCGAGTTGGCGGAAAGGCGAATTTCGCGATTTCAACAATTGATCTCAAACTCGTGCAGGGCGAGCCAGATCATTCAGGCTGAATCTGAACAAGCACATTTGAGCGAACCAATGCGGCTCAGGCTGTGCATAGGAAGTTGTGCAGGCGACTTTCTTGGCAGGGCGAATTTTCTATATAGGCTCACAGAAGGGATTTTTTACCGTCTACAAGACCCCTTCAAAGTTTTCAGACCTAAACCGGCTCGCGTGTGGTCTGGAATACTTTGAATGAAGAAGCTTTTGGTGAAGCAAGTGCCTTTGGGTTTCTTTTAGGATTTTTAGCAAACCCTCAGCTATCAACGGGTTTGATGTACCTTTACCGATCACCGTTTGAATCAGGCTAGCCATACTATTCCCCTCAGTATGATGAGTTGTTGAGCAGTTTCTCTTAGGCTTAATGCTAAGATTTCTGCTCTAACCCTTAGCCGTCTGAGGCGTGGGTTTTAACCATTCGAGCGAGGTCATTCTACTGGCTTGGTTCATAATTTTACCTTTAAAGGAGAATGAGTCGTCGAGGCGAAATCAGGTTTTGGGGACGAAATTCTGTTCGACTTGCGGATTTGGGTCGAATTTTCGCAGGCGAGACCCTTCTTTTCGGGCGAAACTCGGTTCGATGTGGGTGAGCCATGCGTCCGCTGGTGGGCTTTGTGCTTTCCAGCTAAGACGGCGTGGTTCTGTCACATCGCGTTCTGACGTAAGCTTCGTGCTCCCCGTTTGAATCGTGGCCGTGGTTTTCGAACCCAACCGTTAGATACAACCGTCGATTTTGGTTCAGGTTTAGGAGTTTTCGACCGACCCGCTTCCCGCCTCGACGTGGCACTTCGAAATGTCAGGGGGATATCTGGGCCGTTGATTTTGATCGTGGTCACGTTTCTCGTCCGCCAGTATTTTGCTTTTTGAGGGCGATCGTGGCCACGTTGGCAACTCCTTCGTTAAATAGGCCGTTCCCTTTCTTTGAGAGTTACCGTGCTCAAGAATCTTTAAAGTTTTCCAAAGAGAGAGAGTTCCCGCTTCCCCTTAATGGCGCCGAAATCCAAGAAGTGTATCGCGAAAGGAGGAGGTCCTGGGCGCTATTCCGACCGCCTCGCCACCGGTGCACCCGTCCGCATACCTGAGACACACTTGGGTAAGTCCAGGGGTTCATCTAACGACTTCACGTAGGTTATAGGTGTCGGGTCGGGTGGATGAGCCTCGTTTATCCCCCTTAGGTTCGATCATCTTTGGCAGCTTCCTTGATTTAGGGCAAAATCTATCCCCTTTTTGGGCGGATTTTATATTTGCTCATAGAGGACGATTTCTGCCTCTACAGGAGAAATTGACTTTCGTTGGGTGGAGGCGAATTCGTCCTTGATAGGCGAGTTCGACCTCTTTTCTAATAAAAGGGGAGCGTTGTTTTCGCTTTCCGACAAGCGAATTCGCCCATTTTTACTGGATTGGCGGGTTCATCCTTAGGGCGGTCGCTTTCCGACAAGCGAATTCGCCCATTTTTACTGGATTGGCGGGTTCATCCTTAGGGCGGATCCTATGCTGACTCTTGTGTCTTTTCTTGCAGCGACCTTTTCTGACGAAGCCCTTCTGAAGGGCGGGGCCATCGGCCTTGCCGGAGGTGCAAGGCGCACAGGACCTCTCCGGTTTCCTTCCTTGGGTCTGGTGCCCGTGTTCTCCACTGATAAGCCGGTCGGCTCGACAAAGAGAGTCGCTGATGGGCACCACCTAACGCTGTGCGAGTTGACCACTGACGCGGCGCTGACAGACGAGGATAGGGTGGAGTTGCCGAAGCCTCAGTTTTTGTTTGGCGATTCTGCCACTGATCCTTCCGCCCTGTTGATCAAAGAGAGCAGGTGGCTCCGCGTAATGGACGGGGTCCACTACTATCTCCCCAATATGCCGAGGGGGTTCTAAATTGTTGAACTGCGCTCTCTTGCGGTCCCAAGGATGATGAATTGGGATCTGACCCCCACTCAAGACGGGGTGACTTGTGGTGTCTTTACAGGCTCCATGGCAGGGTACGGGGTAGAAAGCTCCTGTAAACGGGTGACTGACTTGCGTCTGGGTCTACCGTTCAATGAGGCGCCCACTGAAGAAACGACAGCAGTCACGGAGACCTTCCATCATCGTTTCTTCCGAGCCGGCGGGAGATTTCCCCCAAAGGATTTCAGAGCTCTGGGGTGGGTCTACTCAGCGCCTGGCAGTAAGACCTGGTGGTCCAAGATCACCGATTACATCCTGGCCGAGAATTCCGACCTTGCGAATACAGAGTTGTATGCGGCCATTCAGGCCACTTGTCATGGTCTGAAGATCAATGCTCCCCAGTTCCATAGCGTCTTAGAGCTATATTGTGCAGATAGTGGCACGTTTTACACCCCCAACGGTGAGCTCGGTATAGCTCTCCACGAGATGTACGACGTGTCGGGACTACCTCTGGGAGACTTTCCGTATGAAGAGTACGTTCCCGACCAAGATAAGATCGACCAGCTCTCGGCCCACTCCCCACTGGTGGTTGAGACTTTGTGGGAATTGCTCTGCCACTACCACATATGCCTCAACACCTTAGGGGCGGTGGATCACAAGGGTAAGAAGAAAAGAGCTCCGGGAATCAGTCACAAGAATTGGGCTGATTATTTATTCCCGGAGAGTGATGTCAAAGGGATGCCTGCTCTGCCGTTGCGTATATGCGATCAGGCTGAAGTGGAGAAGAGGGTGGCCGAAGGGGAAGCCATTATAGCTCTTGATCATGACGAGGGTGGGTTCAAATCTGGAATGGTCTTCCATTCGTTTCACCGCCAGGCCATGTCCCCTATCTCTGGGAAGGCTTTGCTCGCGGGGTACCTCATGTTGTGGCTGAAGAGGTGCCCCTATCTCTGGGAAGGCTTTGCTCGCGGGGTACCTCATGTTGTGGCTGAAGAGGTGCGTGGTTCCCATTCATTCCTTCGAGGCGCTCCCGGTGGAGGTGGTGTATCCTGCGGTTTGCATAGCCCACGGGAAGTCCTATTCTTTGGTGTCGGCGACGATAGCGTGTATCCATCGAGGACTCCGCACGTTGACGGCCCAGTTCTGCCGTGTGTCGACTGTCGACGAAGGGGAAGGGGAAGTTATCAGGACCCCCAATCCCAGAGTGGGACTGCCGTACACCTACTTGATGGTGTGGTTTGTTTACCACTGTGAGTGTTTGATGAGCGCTCCCGCGATTCTTCAAGGAGACAGGTTCGTTCCGTTCCTTGAGCGTTTGGAGAGGTGCTCTTGGAAGTGTAGAGATATTCCCGACGCACGGAAGACGCTCTCCCATTTTGTTCACTACAATTTTCGTCGTTTCTTCCCCTTCTTCAGCGAAGGAAGATACGGCGAGTCTCTTAGAGATGTGCCAACGGTAGAGCATCACACGGCTCTTCCTCGTGGTGCTTTTTGATGGTTGGTGAATATTCGGCCGGGGTATCACATTCTACGCACAGGTTCTGTGTGCTATCTCTAGCCGTATATCCCTTGTAGGTTTGCCCGCCAGTTTGGGTACGATCAATTGTACGTGGGCAACGCCAATCCCTGCCTACACTTCGAAGGAGGACTGGTGGACGGAGCTCGGGGATGGTTCTGGACCCATGCTGGTGGCACCCAGGCTCGTTTTGAATTACCCGCGAAGGATTGTGATTTGCACCACATGCTCCTATACTGCCGGTGGTATCGGGGCGCCAGCGCTAATCCCTCTGGTTTCTGGTTCCAGAGCTCATGTCTGACGGAATGCGATCGTCCTCTAAGAGGGTCTCTCCGTTCTTCAAGGCGAAGGGGCCGCCAAACTGCTAGAGAGCTGTTCTCAGAGGATCCAGTTGAGGACACCGAGAGTTTTGAGGCCGGTTTAGACGAATCTGAGGCTCCCGAGGTTCGAGTTCCTTCTCCTGGTCCCTCATTGGATGCCCCTGGTGAACTAAGAGAATCTGAACGCCCAAGATCGGTCCATAGTCCAAGAGTTGGACAGATGGGGACGCCTCTTCTGTCTCTGAGTAGCTCGCTTCTCTCTAAACATCAGCAAGAGACCACGGCCGAAAGTTCCCGAGCGGAGGCGGCCAAGAAGGCCCGTCGCGATGAGACAGTCAAGACCGCCCGAGCGGCGGAGGGTCAGGATAATGTTCCCCAGGTAAGCATCCCCGGAGCGGCGACACCGGGGTCTGGAGCTGTGCTGCCCGCCTCTCCTGCCGCATCGGGGGCAGTTCCGGCGACTTCGAAGGACGCTCCTCCGCAATCTGGCGTGAGGCCACAGACGGGAGTTCTAGCGGCTTCTGTGTCCGCATCAGGAGGTAATCTTTGCAACAGTACCCTTGATCGCAACGTTGATCTTATACCTTTTGACACTTGTATTGGGCCTATGTAGGTGCGGTTGAGAAAGTGATCTACATTCCTTCTGACGAAGAGGAATATATATATATATAACTAAAACTTGTATGTGTGTATGTGATTGAGCTTGAAGTATCTATGCACAAGTATAAACCTAAAACTAAATTACCCAAGCTAACTTGATCTTCAATATGGCTTGACTTGGTAAACTTGGATGAAGCTTGAACTTGAATATTTAACTTGAATTGCATTGTTTCACTCCAATATTCCACCAACCTCCATTAGACATGATTGTTATGGTGCAATTCAATCTAAACTCCGATTCATTGTTTCCCTAGAATAAATAAGAAAACATAAATACTAGACAAACAATATTAGTTATAAATTGTTTGTTAAAACATCATCAAAACAAAAAGGCCAACAGATATGTTAGTTCGGTGATCCCGTGCCGTCAAAAGCTTATAGCGTCAGGACTTCGAACTTTGGAGAATAAGGGGCCGTATCCCATTCGGAACGATAGGGCCTAACAACTCCCTCATCTTGGAGTTCGCTTCTATTAACGATGGCATTAATACGAGCTTCTAATTCTTTCATTTTTACAGACTGGGGATTCACTCATTCTCTCTTCCTTCATTAGAGAAAGATTCCAGGTTGTGGGCTTCTTAGTCAGAAGCAGCATCATCAACCACTTTTTCCTTCCCTTTGCTTGTGTGAGGTCGGGATGAAGACGTTCTTCCTCTTCAGGAAGATTCTTGCCTTGGCGATAAATTTGTCTTCTGAGATTTGGCGCTGTCTACGACATATTGAGTCATCAGGATTCGGAGTTCATTGATGGCCTCCTACTGTGTTTTGATCATGGCTTGCTGCTCATCAAGTCCCTTCATGAGATCTTCATAGTTTCCTGTCATATAGGCGGAGCTCTCATGTTCTACGAAAGAGCTAGAGGATTGAGATTCTGGGATAGCTGAATGCTCACCATCAGATGTAGTTCCTCAAGCCAATCTCCGTTAGTTGATAGGGGGAATAGCTCTTATTCGTGTTCGAGTACGTTGATAGATTCCTTCAAACTCGCTAGCGATTTCCCTAATGCTTGGAGAACGATCCGTCTCTGACTCATCAGAACTAAGGACTGATGACTTCTCTCTACCGATCACATTGATAGTGACTCCAGGATACTCGGTCTCTGAAGACATCTTCTTGTAATGACGTTGTCTCTTGCTTTGTCGAGCAATGCTCCTCAATCGGTTGAACACTAATTACCTAGGCACAGAAGCACAACATTGACATCCTGAGAGGACCGCAGAAACAAGCCGCTTATATTGACATGAATGAGTGGCTTGTTGCACCGGTCTTTCTCTTGATAAAAGTTCCCTTAAATTGGAGACTTGGGAAGCATTTCTCACTGAATGTGAGGTTGACGCTGGAACCCCCTGTCCATCAGTAGACAGGACTGGTTCTTGGTAAACATGGATCTTAAATCCATGTTGGTCTTTTCTAACATGACGAATCACATCGTGTCCTGAAGAAGGAACACGAGGGTCGTGTTTAGATTGAAGAACGCAAGACTGAGGTCTATATTTTGCTAGTGAAACACGCCTCTACGAGCTACATTCTGGCTAGTCAACGCAGTCCTAAGACTTGTGTTTAGATTCTCGAATGTTCTCTTGAGAACTACATTCAGGCTTATTGACGCAGTCTGGAGACCTGTGTTTTGGTTCTGAAACGCACTCCTGAGAGTTACATTATGTTTGGAAAACGCATCCCGGAGGACTACGTTTTGGTGTCGGAACGCGTCTCTAAGAACTGTATTCAGGCTGATTAACGCGGTCTAGAGACCTGCGTTTTGGTTCTAGAGTGCACTCCTGAGAGTTGCATTCTGTTTGGAAAATGCATCCCGGAGGACTGTGTGTTGGTGTTGGAACGCATCCCTGAGGAATGCGTTTTGAGTTTTGAATGCTCCCTTGAGGGTTACATTTTAGTTGTATCACACGGGGCTCGTATTTGGGCTTATTAACTTAAGGCTTGTGTTCTAGAGCAGAAACGCAGAGCTCTTGTTGAGGCTCACAAACGCATAGCTCGCGTTGATTGGAGGATCAGCTCTCTCGGAATTGTGCTCATCGTCGGGATCTCCTCCTTCATCGAACGACATTCTTCTTAGCCTGTTTGAAGGCTTCTACAGTGTTGCTGTCTATGTTGATCGATTTTGTCACCACAATGAGCCTTTTATGACCCGATACCCGTTGTTTTGGCGCGGGTGTGGAACCTTCAACTCGGTTAATGAGTTTGGTTGAGGCTGAGCCTACTCCTTCAGAGGAGAGCTATCCGAGAGATCTGGTCCAAGGAGAGGACTTCCTTTGGTGGTTCGTCGGCGGTTGGAACTTTAGTCTCCTTGGCGACTTTGCAGATCTTGAGAATAACCTTGGGGCTATAGGATCCTGAGGAAAGTAACTCCTCATACTTGGCTTAATCAAATTTCACAACGAGAGTTTTAACCGTTGTTCCAGGGTGGTTGACGTCAGATTGTACCACCACTTCTTCATCTGTGAAGCTAGTCCCTACCAGAGTCGCCATCTTTTATTTAGCGAGAAAATTGAAAGAAGAAAATGGAGAATTGAATTTTTATTATTCTCTCTAACAGACTTAGAAAAAGAAGGGATTACAATTCTCTCAATGCAATCTCTCTCTAACAAACTTAGAAAAAAAATTACAAATCTTCTCAATCGGTTTCTTGATTTATAAAATAGAGAAAGATCAATGGAGATCCTTCCCTTTGTTTAAAATATGGTTCTTCTTGGTGTCGATGGAATGCCTCCATCGAATACTAATGTCGAGTTTTCTTTCCATTGACGATCCAAATGTTTCACCTCGTGGAACAGGGTTCCTTCCTCTTGATTGATGTTAAGGAGAACTTGCATGACAAGTTTGAACAGAACTCTTAACGAGTTTAATAACTCAGAGCGAGTTTAAACTCTGTAGCAGTGTTGATTTTAACCAAAAATTAGTTTTAAGCCAAGATCTAAGCTCCAAGACTTTTGTTGATGAAGGACGCTCCAAGACCTCCAAGATCCGAAAATGCTCTAAGAGATAATTGTCGATCTCAATTCTAAAGAAATTCCCCTCCAAAGAACAGGGTTCTAATTAATCTAAAATTTTAGCTATTTATAGGAGATTAAGCGGTGTAACCGCCCCCTTAATCTGATCCTAAGTGGGACAGAAATCTCTCAAATTGTAGGGAGAAAATGGTTTCTCGAACCGTTCAACTCGTATTTGAACAAGTCAAATGCATGTCCTGCATTGCTAGGCACAAATTCTGCGCTCAAACGCAGTGTTGGGAAGCTACGTTTGCAGCGTCTGGAAGCTGCGTTGGCAGCGTCTGGAAGCTGCGTTGGCAACATTTGGAAGCTGCGTTTGCGGTTGGGTTTGAGTTGCATTTACAGGTAGGTTTGAGCTGCGTTTGCAGCTAGATTATGCAGTGGTTGTGTTATTTTGACTCTGGAACGCAGAGGCGAGCCTCAGCCAGGCTTGGTGAGCTTCAGGCAAAATCTAATGTTCAGGCGAAGTCCAGTCTTGCAGACGGACTTCAGAACATAACTTGTTGCGAAAAATAGGTCATAACTTTCAAAACGTAAGTCGGAATTGGACAAATTATATATGAAAATCGACTATCTCGACGAAACGAAGCCGGCCAAACTCACCCAAAGGGTTCGGTTTGCTCCCGTCCGTTTCGCCAAATTCCTTACGGTTTGAGAGATATCTGCGTTTTGATTTAAAGAGACCGTCAATTTATAGTCTCTTTTGCTAGAGCGTTGTAAAGATCGTCATTTTGTAACCTTCGTCTTGGCTCCTTGAAAATATGAGAGTTATCAGATTGTAACTCCCGATGTTGATTGTGAAGGCTATTGAACTAGAGCTTTCATCGTTTGTTGTGAAGATCATCAGATTATAACATCCATCAATCTACGTGAAAGTTTTTAAGTTGTAGCCTTTTGAAAGCTGTCAAATTGTAACTTCCATCATCGATGTTTGATAGGGATCAACTATCTACAGTAATTTTTAGACATCCTACACTTAGCAATATCAAAAGGCCAACCCTTCACATTAAGGCGATACGGGAGTATCTCTCAATAGTCCGATAATGAGCGATTACCTGATGATAGGTAGAACACAATGTAGGAATTGAGCTCCTCAATGTATGATCTAGTTTCCACCAGCAGATCTAACAAAGGTGGCTCATTCTTAATGGGAGCCTGAGAGGGACAGTTCCTAGATGTGTGACCCTCGTCGTGACACTTGAAGTAAACTTAATCGCCCTCAGGACAATATCTAGCCATGTGGTTCGGGTTATGACAGAAAAGCTCTTTCTTTGCCTAAGAGGTTGAATGTTTGATTTTTCTCTCTGGATCCTTCGCTCTCTTTTCTGATTCACCACTATTGTCCACCTATCTTATTGATTGGAAAAATGATTTGTCTTCGGAGTACGCAAAATCTCCTTTCAAGACACAGGAAGAGGTTTTTACTGGTGAAGTTTACTTGAGAATAGTGCAGAGAACGATTTATGTTGAACTGGGGAGACGAAATGGCTGCACACATTGGGGGATCATGCGTGTGTATTCCTTTGGTGGAGTGATGAGTGGTCTTACCTCCGATTTGACATCTGGGCATGGTTGCTGCTAACCTCCATTACTTACTCCTAATTTCCCTCCTAATCATCCTCTTAACCCTCACTCCATTCCTGAAAGTATCCTAGTCACTTGGAGTAAATACTAGCATAGTTACATAAAGATATTTATAGATTAGACAATCCAATGATGCCTTATGACACTACCAAAAATTATGTAGCTCCTTCACTAACTTTGAGATAATTAGAGGATGAACTGATAAATAATCAAAAAGCGCGATCAATAAATATTATTGTGGAAAATAATTAAGTTGGGTCAATACTTAAAGTTGGCATCAAACTATGAGTTGAACTACACTACTATTAATAGTATTCAACATGCGGATACTATCAATCCAACTTTAAAAATTAAAATCCAAAAATAAAAGTATGAACCGGTGGATGTGATCTACTACAATGAACTATTTACAAACAAAATTTAAAAGATTTCGACGTGATTTTCTTTTTAAAAGGCAGGTAGGACAAACTAGCCAGCTAAGCCCTCAACAACACTCTGTCTCAAAAGTAGAGGGACAGAAACAGACAAAAAACAAGAGGACAAACAGTCAACCCACTTAGCTAGGGCATGAGCAACACCATTGTCAATGCGCCTTACATAAGAAACTTTAGACTAGCCAATAGCAGACAAACCAGCGTGAACTTCATCTACAATAGAAGTTATGGTAGCAAAAGGAGAATGAGAGGTCACCAAGGAGACAACCCTTAGGGAGTCAATCTCCACCACCGAAATCCTCCAGTTCATACGCCAAACAAAGTAAATGCCTTCCATGATAGCTAACAGCTTCGCATGATCCACAGTCATAGGACCCCTGAGCCCTATAGAGTAGCAACCAATCACATGCCCATGTTGATCCCGAATAACACGTCCCAACCCAACAATATCTCCTTCCATAGGAACAACATCATCTGTGTTGAGCTTTAGCAGACGAAGAGCAGGGGGATACCAAGTAGAAGGCCATTTGGAAGGGGTAACAATGTCACGAGAGAGGCCTCGAACCCTATCCTCTTCCTCCACAAAACAGAGAATCTGAGTCACTAAGACCGAAGCCTCCCTAACATCACCACCATGAGAGTGCATATTCCTTTCCCCCATATAAACCATAGGATCATGAAAACCAAAGCCAGAAAGTTCTCAGAGCAAACCGAGGTGAGATGGAAAAGAAAATCATCACAAGACATACCTCGAAAACCTTCAATCACATCCCAAAGATGTAAGTACTCCCACACTAAACGAGCAAAGGAGCAAACAGTGAAGATATGAATGGCAGTCTCAAAGGTAGCAGAGCAAAGGCAACAACTAGGAGACACAGAGATCCCTCTGCGAGATAAACCAGCTGAGGTGGGGAGAGCATCATAGAATAGGCACCAAAGGAACACTCTCATCTTCAGTGGGATCTCCACCTGCCAGATCAAGGACCACCACTTCGCCACTTTAGAATCCGAGGTGGAGGTAGCATCAGACATAATGTGGTGAAGAAGTCGGTATCCACTCTTGACTGTGTAGCACACCTTCTCCTTATATTGCCAAATGAGTCTGTCAGGGACAGGAGAAGAAGGCGGTGGGATAAGTGAAATGTCCTCCTGATCCACCTGCCAAAAGGAGTTAGTAATCAAATCATGATTTTAAGTACCCAAAGTAGAGATTAGCTCAGCCACCCTCTTGGAAGGGTCGATTGGAGAAGTGATTGCCCTGAAAGAAAAGGGCCTTGGGATCCATGGATCAGCACTAATAGAGACACTCTATCCATCACATATCCTCCATCTCAGACCTCGGGCCAGGAGCTGTCGTCCCCAGATAATACTTCGCCATAAATAAGAACAGCCAGGGCCAACACCGGTTGAAAGGAAGTCCGAGTCCCAAAAATACTTCCCCTTCAAAACCCTACTAGCCAGAGAAGATGGGTCCTAAATGATCCTCCATGCCTGCTTAGCCACCAGTGCCTGATTAAACATCTGCAGATCTCTAAAGCCCAGACCACCCTCTGACTTTACTCAACACACCTTCTGCCACCTAACCCAGTGAATCTTCATCTCACCAGAAGTTGATCCCCACCAGAATCTCATAATGATAGCCTCAATCTCCCTGTACAAAGAAAGTGGAATGCTTAAGATACTCATCACATAGCATGTAATCGCCTGCAAAACAGCTTTCACCGTAACCTCTCGTCCCCCAGCTAAGAATAGTGCCCTCCTCCAAGCTTGGACTCTTTTCCTAACTGAGTCTCTGATTGAAGAAAAAGTCTGACAGTGGCTTCTTCCAACCATCAAAGGGAGGCCTAAGTATCGATCATGTGACTAGACCCTATCAAGCAAGCCACAAGACAGAGAAAATAGAGGCCCTAGTATCCTCATCTACACATGGGCTAAAGGGGATGACAGACTTCTGAAAGTTTACTTTCTGACCAGTTGCAGCCTTATATAGTAGCAAAGTACTCTAGACAGCCTATGAAGTGGCCTGGGAAGCTTCAATAAAAACCAAAGAGTCATGCAGCGGCCCTAGTATCCTCCATCCTTGGCCCTGA
Organism: Asparagus officinalis; assembly: GCF_001876935.1. NCBI lineage: Eukaryota > Viridiplantae > Streptophyta > Magnoliopsida > Asparagales > Asparagaceae > Asparagus > Asparagus officinalis. The sequence goes on along the minus strand of NC_033797.1, from coordinate 88,453,782 downwards.
CCGAGAATAAGATAACCCTCTGACGTACTTATTTTCCTCCTGTCTGATGATCAGTGCCGAGAGAGCTTTCGTATGGAGAAGAAACAAATATGGAGATAGTGGGCATCCCTGCCGCAGACCACGCTTAGGAGTGATGTAAGGACCATGAATTTTTATACTAGTTAAAATAATTTTTTGGTATTTTAAAATATTTAATTATTATTTTAAAAAGAGTATTTATAGTTTTCTCGATTTTCTACAATTTTCTATGATTTAAAATCTAAGTTTTATATTTATGTAAATGATTTAGATAATTACAAATTTATTTAGTGTAATAAAAATTTTTAGAATCAATCTGTTGTGTTATTGATACTATTACGTATTATTTTTAAATAATATGTTATATTATTATTATTATTATATATTATTTGTATTATACGTTGTATTATTAATTACGTATTATTTATATAATTTATTGTATTATTTCTTCTGCTGCATATTATCTGTTGTGTTAGTATAACTGGTATGTTTTACTGTGTGGATAATTATCCCATAATTATTGGATTTTAAATATAATAAATTATATTTTTTATTAATTATTCTTATTTAATTATACAATTTTTTGTATTATTTCTACTGTTGAGTATTATCGATCATATTAGTACAACTGGTACATTTTGAAGAGATAATTCTCACCCGTAATTGTTTAATTTTTCATGGATTATTATCTATTTTTAATTCAATTTTGTAAAACCCCTAATTTCCCATATATATTATATATATATAATTATATATATATATATATATATATATATATATATATATATATATATATTATATATATTATTTTTCATTTTTTTCTCTCTCCTTTCTTCTTTCTCTCTCTCTCTCTTCTCCGTGTCATTAACCCGCAGCGCTGCCCCTTTGCCTTCTCTCTTTTCTCTCTCTCCCGACCACACCATGGTTGCCGCTACAACCTATTACCGACAGCCTGCCCAATTCAACCTTTCGCTGACAATTAGCCCTACGCCACCGCTGCCTCCATAAGACACGCCGGCAGGCCAACAGTCCGTCGACGCTAGGCCCCTCAACCGTTCCAGCGTCAACTCTGCCCCTCGTCCAAGTCCGTTCAGCCGTCGTTGCCTCCGCTTACCCACCAGAGCTCACCCCACCCATTGCAGCCCCCCTTCTCTCAACCGCTTGCCTTCTCTTCACCCAGATCTGCAAAGCACCCACGCCGGAGCTCAGCCTCCTCCTTTCCCCCCTAGCCCCGGCCACCTCGCCCCCGAGCTCAATTCGCACGCCACTGGCACCCTCTCTACGACCCCTTCTTGGGCGCTGGTCTCACACCCGTACCTCCTCCCTCTCGCCAACCCGCGTACACCATCTCTCTCCTCTCTCTTCCTTCATCTCTTTCTCTCTCCCCAGCAGCCCCCGCACGCCTTGTCACCTCCGACCAATACCCCTCCACACAGCTACACCACCCTCCACTTCCCGAGTCGATGCAGGTTGTCGCTGTCGTCCCCTTTGTCTACCGCCACACATCGAGCTTGAACCCGTGCTTAGATCTGACCTCGCCTTGGCCGTCGCTCACCGTCAGCCACCCCATTCACCGTCGGACACCGTGCTCTACCCGCCTGAGATCAGATCTTAGCCACCGATGCCGCGTACAACCGCTTGTCTCCATTGCCTCATCCGTAGCCTCACACATCAACGTCGAATCGCTCGACACAACTCGAGGCAAGATCCCTATTGCTCATTGACTCGTCTTTACAAATTTTAGATCCGTTAGGAATTAATTAATTACATAGTTTAGATTGTGATATATTATTATATGCGTGAGATTGTTGATGAATGATATTTAATATTGCTATAGTTATAGTTGCAAAATGATGATCATGATATGTATTTTAACCCCATTTATGATGAATGGATACGTTAAAATTAAAATATGATTTTAAAAGATTAGAAATAAATTAAAAGAAGTTATTTTGTAAATAGATTATTTTGAATAAATAAATTATGATTTTTAAAGACTAGTTTGAATTAATATGATGAGAAACATTTTAAAAGAATTTATTTTTGGAAAGGAATAATTCTAAAAAGAAATTAATTTAGAAAAAGGGTTTATTTTGAATTATCGTAGTAATAAATATTTTAAAAGGAATTTATCTTTAAAAAAGATTATTTTGAATAATGATTATGATAAATATTTTGAAATAAGGGATTATTTTAAGTTATTATAAAGATAAATATTTAAAAAAAGAATTTATTTTTAGAAAATGATTATTTTAGATTGATTATAATTAGAAATGATTTAAAATAAATTATTTAGAAAAAGAATTATTTTCTAAATTACATAGTTGTTGTTCATGATTACATTTCATATTTTGTGTTTTATTTTAATATATTTGACTTGTCATCATGTTATTACATAGAATCAGTTAGACTTATTTATTATTCCTGGTTGTGTTTGAGAACCTTTAGTAGTTCATGACTTAGTGGTCTCGTGCGTCATGAACAGACCGAGTGACATGCGTGGGTGTATTGACTAAATTTAGATGGTGAACAAGAGATAATGTAGTTTATGTTTGACTTAGAAAAACGAGAAGAGTTGGGATGGGAAAGTCCATGCTCAAGTGATCAGATAAGGCTGTTGATGTATCTTCCAAACTCGCACCAGTGAACCGTTTTGCACTGGGGTTAGTTTGTTGGGCCAAGTGAACCGTTTCACACTTGGTCAGTGAAATCATTTTGTCACCCGAGTTTTGATTGAGTTCGAACCAGGCCGAAATCGGATTGCGTGTAGTCCTCTCACCAAACTGTTTCGCGGGTTTGGATGCACGTAGGGGATTTGTGAATAGTCAATTATCCGATGATATGAGCGTTGACTCTGTGTGAGATGTGACCAGTGACTTGTTATAGAATGGCTAGTTACATGACCTCGTTATTTAGATGATTATAGATTCTTGTGAGATGTAGGTCAGTTGTGTTTCTTTTCATACATAGATCGGGATTAATATTTAATTATTTACAATTCAAGACATATGGTATATACATGAGAGTTTTCTTGTTTGGATTATTTCACTCGACGTACAACGTCTCCTGTTGTAGATTTTAAGTATTAATTCCATCTAGTTGTATGACCTTGTTACTTGGATGATTATTCTGATCGCTTGCTGCATGATCAACTTGTTACTTGATTTATTTTGTTAGATTCTTTTGATTATTATATTCAAGTGATAAATTATATTTAGATTATTAGTATTCCAGTTGTATGCTCTATTATTTTTAATAGTGTTTTTGCCTTGGTCGTTCAACCGTTTCTTTCTCCCTTGTGGGATCTTGTCGTGTGCCATGTACACTGACATACACCTATTTTCTCTGGTGTATATCAGAGTTAAAGGAATAACAGGTCTAGTTGGGAGATCGCCAGGAGCCAGAGGATTCTCAGTAGGGGTGTCTTGCTGACAGAACAGAAGAAGAAGCCGAAGCTTACTTATTGGTCCTAATTGTTTTTGTAGTTCTTTCTTTTCCATTGATCGATAAAATTTTGTATCTCTTCAGTATTCATTTGTTCAGTTTTGTAATAAGGGTATGTTTGACCTGAATATTATGTCTTGGATGATATTCATTTGTGATATGTATTATTTTATTCTGTGTTGTTCATTATATTCCTACTGATTGTGATCAGGGACCTGTGACGTATTAGGTTGAGGAGAAATTTATTTATTTTACTTGATCTAATACGTCGCGGGCTTATTCAAGTTCTGATTCCCGGGTATTTTGGGAAGCAGGGCATGACAAGTGACTTGATCCACAATCTGCCTATTGAGGCAGAAAGAGAGCGAGGAAGTGGAGATACATTCCAAAATGAGAAGCCTCTAATAGTCTGGAAAGCCCATGACCTGAAGGGCCCTGTCAATAAACCCTCATTCCACTCTATCATATGCCTTACTCATATCCAACTTTAGTGCCATATGGCCAGACTGACCCCATCTCCTCTTCTACAATGTGCGGAGAAGTTCAAAAGCAACAATGACATTGTCCTGAATAGATCTCCCTGGGACAAAAGCACTCTGAAAGCATCTGATCAATCCGCCAAGAACACGCTTCAGCCTATTAGCAATGGTCTTCATGATAATCTTGTAGATCACATTACATAGGCTGATGGTTCTAAAGTCTGCCATCCTTTTTGGGGATGAGAACTACATTGGTATTATTACAAGACTTGATAGATGAGCCCCCATTTAGAATCCCTAAACATGCAGCCGAAATATCTGGGCCAATAATAGACCACAGGGACTGAAAAAAGGATGCATGGAAGCTATCTGGGCTGGGTGCCTTTGAAGGACCCATAGATCAAAGAGCATCCCATACCTCATCACCTATAAAAGTCTTAGAAATGATTCGGAGGTCATCTACTAAAAGCTGTGAAGAGATAGCACCACTCACCACAGCCAAAACCTCCGCTGAATGAGTGGAAGAAGAAAACAGTTCCGAGAAATAATCCTCAATAAGCATTGCAATTCCAAACCAATCATCCACCCAAGTGCCATTCCAATGACGTAGGCGGCTAATGAAGTTCTTTCTCCTCCTAGTGGAAGCTCTCATATGGAAGAATTTCCACATCCACCTCGAGAAAGCGGGCTTTATCGACTTGGAAGATACTTGCTAGAGTGTCTGGGCAGCAGGACTCCAAATAGAAAGGGAAATGGAGCAAACACAGGAAATATTCTTTGAAGGATCCTCCGGATGTACATGAGAAGAGGGCATTATTGGAGGTTCCTTGTCTAGATTCTACTCTTGTTGAGGTGCACCCTGGTGGCCAGGGGCGCCAGGAGCCATGAGTTGATTTTACTGAAACGTTCAAGGACTGGGGAACCCTAAAATATTGACCGCTTTCCGCAGGATGATACAGACTCATTCCTCAAGTCTAGTCTTTCTTTCGAAAACTAGACTTTCTGGTGGGTGGGCGCAAATGATCAGATTTTAGTTGGATTTCTGGAATTGCTTTGTGGTGGATAGTAGAGGCATAAGTGGTGGACTCATGTTACTATGGGGTGATGAAATGGATATGACTATCCGTTCTTTTTCTATTGGGCACATAACGCATCAGTTGTTGACTCTAAGAGAAGGAACTAGCGGTTCACTGGGTTTTATGACCATCCCCAGAAACACTTACGGCACCAGCCCTGGGATCTATTGAGACGATTGAGTTGTCTTTCCTCTGAGCCATGGTTATGTAGAGGTGACTTTAATGCTATCACGAGTCTAGGGGAGAAGTTGGGTGGGAGATAGGCGCATGTTCCGAGTATGCTGGATTTCCAGAGTGTTCAGCTACATTGTGAGCTACTAGATTTGGGGTATCGCGGGCACACCTTCACTTGGATTAATCATCAGTATGGTACATCTCATATCCAAGAGCGCTTGGACAGGATGGTAGCTGACTCTAGCTAGCGAGATATATTTCACACTGCTGAGGTACACCACTTGGATTTTTCTATTTCTGACCATCTTCCTATTATGTTATATTTTGCTGCTCCTCACCCCAGACCTGTTAGACATGGTCGTCCCTTCCTCTTTGAGCCCTTTTGGCTCAAAGAGGATGATTTGAGTGATGTTATTAATAGGGCCTGGCATGAGATCTCCACACAATAGGGTCTTGTAGGTGTAAATTTTGATCTTCCGAAATAGGGATTTCGTTTGTATTGATAAGAATAGTTTATTACAAACTAATGAATTGAAATTACAACAGAAGCGGAGGGAATGCCCTCCTTGTTTAACATGGGGACTTTTGATAGCTATAGGACGCCTCGCTCGATTCTCGCACTGAGTCTGCTTCCCTTGGACGATTCGACCGAGGTTGCTGACGAGCTTCAGTATGCAGTAGAAGCTCGGGTCGGTAGAGTTCGAGTCTCCCGAGTTCCCAAACGGCAATCAGAGCCGAGAACCGAGAGTCAACAGTTCGATTAACTGATTGATTTAGTCAAAGTGATTCTGGATGAATCGCTCATTAATTGTTCTTTTGAACTTTTTAATCTCGAACCTCTTTCCTGTTGCAGGAGAGGTTCTTAAATTGGGGGAGAAACGGCATGGCTGCTCCCTGAATCATGGGATGTAACCATGTACTGTTAGAAAATGCCATGCTTTTGGCTTGTACCATGAGCGGCTGCTTGATGGGCTCGGAGCACTGTACTCCTTCCCTTCACGTTGTGAGGAGTGGGAAAGCCCATCCTTATACGTGCTATTGTGGCTACCAGGTACTAGTTCGGCGAGCTTGTTGATCGCGGGCGGATTCAGCTCTTGACTCGTGCAGGCGAGGTGATCTTCAATCGTGAGCATGTAGGCGGACTTGGTGACTGCATGGATTTGACTGGTCGCTCGTACTGTGAGCGGCTACTTGACGGGCTTGGAGTACTATGCTCCCTCCTTTCACGTCGTGGGGGAGTGGGGGAAGCCCATCCCTATACGCAGTGTAGTGGCTGTCGAGTACACTGTTTGTAGGCGAATTCGACTCTCGACTTGATCGGACGAGTCGAGTAAACGGGCAAATTTCAATCACTTGGATGATCTGGACTCGTGCGGGCGAGTCAATCATACAAGCGAATTTGTGATGACCAAATGTAAGCGAATTTGGTGATCGTGCGGTCTGAGCTCGTGCTAGCGAGTCAAGCCCATGGGTGAGCCCCCATCCTCAAGTCGTACGGGTGACTTTGAATCGCAGGTGGATTTCACGTAAGTCTGCAGAGGTAATTTTTACCGTCTACAAGACCCCCTTTAAAGTTTTCAGACCTAAACCAACTTGCGTGTGGTCTAGAATACTTTGAATAAAGAGGTTCCTGGCAAAACAGGTGTATTTGGCTCCCCTTTAGGATTTTTAGCAAACCCTCAGCTGTCAACGGGTTTGATTTACCTTTACCGATTACCGTTTGAATCGAGCTAGCTATACTATTCTCCTCGGTATGATGAGTTGTCGAGTAGTTTCTCTTAGGCTTAATGCTAAGATTTCTGCTCTAACCCTTAGCCATTTGAGGCGTGGGTTTGAGTTGACCATGACTACGGGGTCGCAGTTTGGTTGTATCGTAACGATTTTAACTGAACAATCGTTACCCGTAGGTGTATCCGAAGGACGCATCAATGGGTTGTACCGCTTGGTAGGTCTGATTGTGTACGTGAGACCATTCCATCGGTGGCTCAAAATTCTAGATGACCATACTATCCGGGATTCGCCTTCAAAGGCGAACGAATTGTTCAGGCAAAATTTATTCTCGTAGGTGAAATTTGAATTTGTGGGGGCGAGCCATGTCTTTACAGGCGAAACCCTTCCTTCAGGCGAAATTCTAATTAGAGGGAGGTGAGCCACGTGTTCGCCGATGAAGCTTCGTGCTTTCCAGCTAAGGCGGCGTGGGTCCGTCAAGTCGCATTAAATTGCAATTTGACAATGCGACATCAACTCCGTGCACCTCGCTTGACGATGAATCATGGCCGTAGTTTTCGAATTCAGCCGTTAGGTTCAGTCGGCGATTTCGGTTCGGGTCCCGAGTTTTGACCGACCCGTTTCCTGTCTCGATGGTTTCTTCGTAATCTCAAAAGAGAACAAACTATTGAGAGTAATCTGGGCCGTCGATTTCGATCGTGGCCACGTCTCATAACCGCCAATGCTTCGCCTCTTGAGAGTGATAGTGGCCACGCAAGCATTTCCGCCTTTAAATAGGCTTTGTTCCCCTCCTTTGAGAGCTACCGTGCTCAGGAACTTCTGCTCGCGTGCAAATTTTCTAGAGAGGAAGAACTCCCACTTCGTCCCCAACTCCCAGACATGGCGCCAAAATCCAAAAAATACGTTCTAAAGGGAGGAGGTCCTAGACGTTATTCTGATCGCATCGCTGCTGGTAAGATCGCCAGCGTGCCTGAGACGTACTTAGGTAAGTCGAAGGGTTTGTCTGACGACTTTGCATTGATTGCCGACATTGGGTCGGGAGGATGAGCATCGCTCGTCTTCCTCAGTGGACTCTGCCATTTTTTGGCAGTTTCCCCGATATGGATAAAATTGGCCTTTTTCAGGCGGATTCTACATTCATTTGTAGAGGGTAACTTCTGCCTTTACAGGAGAAGTCGGCCTTTATCGGGCCAAGGCGAATTCGTTCTTGACAGGCGAGTTCGACTTTTGTCTGGTAAAGACGAATTTGGCCTATACATGCAGATCTTGTCTTTGTCAAGCGGATTTTGCTTTTTGACAGGCGGATTTACATTCGTCTGGCGGCAAAGTTTTGGCTTAATAGGCGGATTTTCCCCTAGGACGGACTTCGTTCTAATTCTTTGGTTCTGCCTTGCAGCGACCTTTTCTGATGAAGCCCTTCCGAAGGGCGTGGCTATTGGTCTCGTCGGAGGTACCGGTTATACAACGCCTCCCCGATTCCCTTTCCTAGATCCGGTACCCGTGTTTGCTGCCGACAGGCCGGATGGATTGATCAAGAGAGTCACTGACAGGCACCATTTGACGTTGCGTGAGTTGACTACTGACGCGATGTTGACAGACGAGGCTAGGACAGAGCTCAAAAAGCCTCAGTTTTTGTTTGGTGATGCCGCGACTGATCCTTCAGCTCTATTGCTCAGGGAGAGCAGGTGGCTCCGCGTAGTGGACGGGGTCCACTACTACCTTCCCAGCATGCCGAGAGGGTTCTTAATTTTTGAGTTGCGGTCCCTTGCAGTCCCAAGAATGATGAACTGGGATTTCACCCCAACTCAAGACGGGATGACTTGCGGTGTCTTCACGGGCTCCACGGCTGGGTATGGGATGGAGAGCTCTTGCAAGCGTGTGACCGCTCTACGTCCTGGCCTGCCATTCAATGAGTTGCTCGCCGGGGAGACGACTGCGGTCGCGAAGAATTTTCGTCATCCTTTCTTTCGGGCTGAGGGGAAATTTCCTCTAAAGGACTTCAGAGCCCCAGGTGGATCTACTCTGTGCCTGGTAGTAGCACTTGGTGGTCTAAGATTACTGACTATGTCTTGGCCGAGAATTCTGATCTCATGGATTCAGAGCTGTACGTAGCTATTCGGGCCACTCGACATGGTCTAAAAATTAATGCTCCTCAATTCCACAGCATCTTGGAACTGTATTGTTCGAACAGCGGCACGTTCTTCACCCCCAACGGTGAACTCGGCATAACACTTCATGAGATGTATGACGTGTCAGGGTTACCTTTGGGAAGCTTCCCATATAAGGAGTATGTCCCAGGTCAAGATGAGATTGACTAACTTTCAAACCGCTCCCCCTTGGTGGTTGAGACTCTATGGGAATTGCTCTGTCACTACCATATATGCCTCAATACCTTGGGGCGGTAGACCATAAAGGCAAGAAGAAGAGGGCTCTGAGGATCAGCCATAAGAACTAGGCTGATTACTTATTTCCAGAGAATGATATCAAGGGAAGGCCTACTCTGCCGCTGGGCGAGTGTGACCAGGCCGAAGTGGAAAGGAGGACGGCCGAAGGGGGAGCCATCGTGACTCTTGAGCATGACGAGGGTGGATTAAAATTCGAAACGGTTTTACATTCATTCCATCACCAGGCCAAGTCCCCTATATCTGGAAAGGATCTGCTTGCAGGATACCTCATGTTGTGGTTGAAGAGGTGCGTGGTTCCCACTCATTCCTTTGAGGCACTTCCGGTGGAGGTCGTCTATCCTGCAGTTTGCTTAGCCCACCGGAAGTCCTACGCATTGGTATCGGCGATGGTGGCATGTATCCATCAGGGGCTCCGAAAATTGACGTCTTAATTTTGTCGCGTGTCGAGTGTTGACGAAGGAGAAGGTGAAGTCATCAGGACTCCTAATCCTAGAATGGGGCTGCCCTACACTTATTTGATAGCGTGGTTTGTCTACCACTACGAGTGCTTGATGAGTGCCCCAGCGACTCTTCAAGGGGAAACGATCGTCCTTTTCGTCCAGGTTTTGGAGAGATGTTCTTAGAAGTGTAGAGACATCCCTGACGCGAGAAAGACGCTGTCCCACTTTGGCCATTATAATTTTCATCGTTTCTTCCCCTACTTCAGTGGAGGGGGATATGGCGAGTCTCTTAGAGATGTATCGACGGCGGACCACTACACCGTTCTTTTTTATAGCGCTTTTCAATGGTTGGTGAATATTCAACCGGGGTATCATATCCTGCGAACAGGCTCTGTGTGCTACCTCAAGCCATACATTCCTTACAGGTTTGCCTGCTAGTTTGGGTATATGACCAGCTGTACGTGGGAAATATCAACCCTTACTTACATTTCAAAGGAGGGTTAGTGGATGGCGTTCGGGGATGGTTCTGGCCTCTTGCTGGTGGCACCCATGCTCATTTCAAACTTCCTGCAAAGGATCGCGATCTGCACCATACGCTCCTATATTGTCAGTTGTATCGGGGCACTAGCGCTAATCCTGAGGGCTTCTGGTTCCAGAGTTCCTATTTGATGGAGCATAAGCGTCACCCAAGGGGAGCTCCTCGTCCCTCGAGGCGGAAGGGCTGCCAAACTACTAGAGAGTGGTTCTCAGAAGATCCTGCTAAAGATATCGAGGAACTTGATACGGGTTGTGGTGAATTCGGGGCGCTCGAGGCTCAAGCCCCGTCCCCTGGCCCTTTGCTGGATCCCACCGGTGGGCAGAGAGAATCTGATGAGCTGGCCCGGGTAGGTGAACGTCTGGAACATGCCCAGAGTACGATAGCCGGACGGATGGGGATGCCCCTTCTATCTCTGGGTAGTTCACTTCTCTCTAAACAACAACGGGAGATTATAGCCGAAACCTCCAGGGTGGAGGCGGCCAAGAAGGTCCGTCATGAAAAGAAGGTTGAGACTGCCAGAGCAGCGGAAGGTCAGGACGATGCTACTTAGGTGATCATTCCTGGATTGACTCCTCCTGTGACTGGGGGTATTTCGCATGCTCCCTTCTGTAGGCGTCAAAAAATACTTACAGACATCCAAATACTACTTAAGGCAAAGAGAAGACGATAAACGTCATTCTCTTAATCAGAGGGGATCATTCAAAGGAAGCGAGATAACATGAAAGAACAATGTACACACCAACAGGCAGTCTATGGTGACGTGCTTTAGGCGCGGTAGTACATGGCGGCGCGGCTAAGGCGCGGCAGTACATGGTGCCGCGGCTAAGGCGCGATAGCCCATGGTGCCGCGGCTAAGGCGCGGCAGCCTATGGTGGCCGCCTTAGGCGCCGAGAGTATATAGCAGCGGGCTATTTATAGGAGAGCCATGACGGTTTTACAATAAACAGTTAATACAATGATTCCAAGTCCCATCTGTGGCGTCATATCAGACAATAGAACATGTGCTAACGTGGAGCAAGCAGTTAACACACGAAAAAAGTGTTTAAAGTCGTCGGAGAACAGTTTCAGCATGAGTGGAACGTGGTGATAAGCCGCCTCTTTGGCCGCGGCAGATCCAGCACTGCGCGCGCCTAATAGCCGCCGCAGTGTTGTACTGGCGTGGCCCAAAGAGAGGTCATATGGTCATTTATTTCAGCCCCGTTTCCAATGTTGTACACTCCTATCCCTATATATACCTCCTTAAACACGAAACAAAGGACAGAGAGCAGATTGGAGCAGAAAAGGCTTGAGCTTTTGGTAATTTTGAGGAAGAAAGAGAGAATTTTCACCCTTTGATAAACATCACTTGGTGACTCCTAGAGATCTAAGCTCAGACTTGATCTTTGGAAGAGTGAACATCTTACTTCGATAAGATATTCGCTTTCAAATCCTTACTTCGATAAACGAAGGAAGGATCTCCAAACCCCCTCACGATCAGTGAATCGGTGGTCCACGAGTCAAAGCACTCCCGGCACAGGCAAAGTCCCACAAAACAGGAATCGATAAACGATTTCTGTGTTATTTTCTAGAAAGTTGTAATTTTTCTTTTATTGTGTAAAAGAGGTCTTATAAAAAGACTATTTTCTTTTGAATTTATTATAATCGATCGAAGATATAATGAATTCCATAATGAAACCAACTTTCGACGAAAACAAACTGGCGACCACAGTGGGAGCCAGCGGCCTCGCTGCCGAGGCCGTAGTGTCGCAACCGATCAAGATCGTGGTTAATGAAGAGATCGAATATGAGTTTGATCAAGCGAAGTTTGAGGAGTATATGTCATCCTCAGCCTCAAAATCTTCCTCACCTCATAAGTGCAGGAAGATTTTCTTCCAGAAAGATTACCCAGTCTTCAACTTCAGCGAAAGCTACATATGAAGATTCTTGTCCAGTTGTTGCTAAGGATCTTACTTGCAACATATCTGCTTCAAATGACCCTTCACCGATTCAGGGGTCTTTAAACCAAAATGCGCCAGCACTGACGAAGAGGGCTCGTCAGAGACAACGTCAACGCCGCGCTCGTCAATTGGCAAAGGCCTTACAACAAACTGACGGAGTCCATTACTATACGGACTTAAAGTCGAGGAAGCAAAAAGTAAACCAGTTGCCCCAAAGGCAGAACACTCACATTTCTGCACAACTTACGATTGAGGAATGGACCCTCGTCAAAAGAGCACGTTCAACTCTCAAAGAACGTATACAAAAGCGTCATATAAACGCCACTCGTAATTGTGCCCTTCGTCAAACGCAAGGAAACAAGAAGCAAATAGTGTCTGGAAAGCCACCGAAGAACTGTAAAGTTTGGGTTCCAAAAAACGAAGATGCCCAAGAGAGACGGAAGAGTTCAATCCCCAACTGTAGCAGCCCATACGGCCGCGGTATTTCATACAACCGCGACAGCCCATACTACCGCGGCACTTCATACAACCGCGACAGTCATGGCTGCCGCGGCCAAGAGAAGGTTAATAAGGTTTCCACTTCAACTCCGTCAGCATCCACTCCTGGTCCATCTAACATGACTATGTCTGCAGTATCACCAGTGAAGCCTCAGGATAGTCTTGACCTGTCGAAATTTAAAGCCACAGCAGCGGATCTCCTCAGTTTGTCATTTGACAATCAAGGCAAAGCTCCAATCAAAGAGTGCGCGAACCCGACAAATAAACCCTTAGTGGTTTCTTACGCGGGGGGTCGTAAATATCCGCCAGTCAGAACTGAACAAGTACAAAACGAGAAAGTATCAATTCATTCTCGTTTAGGACCAATGAAGACTCCATTCCAGCAAGGGGGTGGATTTAAGAATTTAACTTTGGATCGCCCAGAGGTAACAACTAGTCGCTCTGTGCAAGACAACAAGGTTCAAAAACAAAAGATAGGTTGCTCAAATCACAATAACGATGAGCTGTACTATCAAAATAATAACTCAAGAAAAAGAATTGTCCGAGAAGATGAGTCTCACTGCGCCTGCGAGAGGCTCATTAAGGCAGTATTGACGGAATGCGGTTGCTCCAAAGCTAAGTCAACGCGAGTTTCCGTATTTCAAAGACTTTCCACTGAAGCGTTAAAACCCAAAATGAGGCGTTTCAATAGAAGGAAAACGACAATTCAACAAGACGAGTTCCCTGAGGTCACTATTAAAATGACCGGCAGAGGAAGGCAACAATTAGTCAACCCTGACCCTGATTTCTCTCCGGAGGGGAGAGTTGACGGGGTCTCTCTCAAAGAATGTCGCGGTTACAACGAAGAGCCAGCCGACGTCGAGACTACAAGAGAATGCACGAAGGATTATCTTCAGATGAGGAAATGTCAGATACTTGTTCTGCTGTCGCTTCAGACGATACCGCATCCAGTATTGGGCAAATCAGAGAATCATTTGCAATCACACCAGATCAACTAGCACAGATACTACAGGAAGCATTAGCCAAACAACGCGAGGAAATTAGAGCTGAAATCAAAACCGAGATGGAGTTGACAACGCAGCAGATGCGAGATTTGCAAGCTCAACAACATCAGCCGGAATTAAGCCAAAAGGCGGAATCCAGTCAGCATAATGCTATACCTGTACGTATAACTGAGGTCGAAAATGAGGAAGATGAGACCATCTTTGCTGATCATCCTCTGGATAAAGACAATTCCAGAAGCGGTCCGACCAAATCATCCACTCAACCTCCTCAAATTTACTTAAAGAAGAGTGAGGAAGAAGACAAGAAGATGCAAGATCTTGAGAGCAAAGTCAATGCTCTGATGACGGCCCAAGAAGTGAAGAAAACGGGCATTCCATACCCGTACCCGAGGGAGTGGGATCTGATTCCTTATCCCCCAAATTTTAATTTGATTAACTTTACTCCTTTTGATGGCAGGGGTTCACCCACTCAGCACTTGATCTATTTCAAGTCACATCTCGGCGTAATATCCGGAAACGAAGCCCTGATGGTCCGGTCATTCGTAGGAACCCTTCGTGGGCCTGCCTTTGATTGGTACCGACGTCTCAAACCCGGTAGTATCACTAGCTGGGAAGATATGGAAGGATTGTTCCTCACCAATTTCTTCGACGACGACACCGAAGTCTCTATTGGCACTCTGTTGGACGAGAAACAGAAAAATAGGGAGTCAGTTGATGTCTTCGTCAAACGGTTCTGAAACAATGCGGTAAACTGCTGAGATCCACTTACAGAAGAGTTCATCCTACAGACATGTCACAATAACTTGTCATTGGATGTATTAGAGGTAATGGGGGTTACAATAACTTGTCATTGGATGTATTAGAGGTAATGGGGGTTGTGCCCTCTAAAACTTGGAAAGAATTGAAGGTGAGAGGTGAGCAAGCTGAACGCTTTCTCAAGAGGAAGAATTTGGAGAGGGGTCAGCCACCAGCTAATACTCAAAAAAAAACTTTAATCCTCGAGACAGAGGAAGAGGGTCCACGGCAGATGTTGATGCTCATCAAACATCACAACAGCCGCAACAACAATCACAGCAATCATCATTCAAACTAGCGCCAAATCAGAATCAACAACTTCCGAGGCAACCTAAGACTTCAGAGCCCAGATTCCCAAAAGAGTATTCTTTCAAGGATGATGTACCAGTTATCTTCAAATATCTGTTAGACAACGACAAGATCAAGCTTCCACCGGTCACAAACCAAGAAGAAGCGAAGAAGACGAATGACCCAAAATATTGTGCATATCACCGAAGGGTCCACCATCCCACTAAGGCGTGTTATGTCTTGAAAGACAAAATACAAACCTTAATCGATGTTGGAATCGTAACACCAAAACCAAAAGAGAAGAAAGTAGGTGCGAATGCAGTGTCTATCAGCTTCGGATCGGTTCCTTTATTCTGGTTTCAAGCCGAACCAGTATCAAAGGTCAAGATGCAGACCATCAACGATGACCCTCATGGACAGCGCCAAAAAGGGCTTGTATCACAACCCTCGACGTCGAAATCCTTTGGGTTCATCCAGATTTGCTTGAAGATGAACAGTGGACGACATCCACATCAAAGAAGAAATCAAACGGCAAAGGAAAAGAGAAGTCTTGTTATGGAGCCTCGGCAATTCCCGAGAAGAATGATGAAGAGATTCCAGCTTTACCGCTTTCTGAAGAAGAGCAAAAATCCTTCGCTACAAGAGGTGGGAATGAATACCATTATAAATATCCTGAAACCTCTAACCCAAATGCTAAAACTCTTACAGAGCTGGGGGTAGTTGCAACTCCTCCTATAGCTGCTGGGAAGCCGCAACAACCAGCAAAACAAAAAGAAAAGGAACCCCAACCTAAAGAAGTTCAAATTCCGAAGCAGTCTCGTTTCAACCGACCGATCGGACGAGACAAACCGGAAAAGCTCGAATACTCCATACCGCTTCGATGTCATGACCCAGTTGGCTAACATCCCAGCAAGAATCACGCTATACGAGTTATTACGCCTATCGAAGGATACCAGAGAAGCTTTACAAGAAGCCTTGGCCGACTCTGAAGTATTCCTCACTCAAATTAAACCAACTCCTGAAGAGTCAGAGTCATCAGTTCAGCACTGCAATCTGGCAGCCACTAAATTTCCTTGCATTGCTTTCACAAAAGAAGATATGCAAGTCAGGAATTCAAAGCATGACAGA
Organism: Asparagus officinalis; assembly: GCF_001876935.1. Lineage (NCBI taxonomy): Eukaryota > Viridiplantae > Streptophyta > Magnoliopsida > Asparagales > Asparagaceae > Asparagus > Asparagus officinalis. The sequence goes on along the minus strand of NC_033797.1, from coordinate 88,437,830 downwards.
CCTTTATATTTTACTAGATATATCGGCTCGAGCGTTGTCAACCGGATCCAAGTGGACCCAGGTTCCGCTGTCAGTATTATGCCACTACGATTGATGTACTACCTCGGAATCCCCGCCAACAAGCTAGCCTCCACAGGAACCGTTATCTACGGATTTAAAACTAGTGGATCAAGACCGTTGGGGAAAATCCGAGTGAAGTGTCAACTCGGAGATTTAAAGTCTGAAGTAACCTACTATGTGATTGATGCAGAGACTTCCTATAACTCACTGTTGGGTCGCCCATGGATTCACAGTAACCTTATAGTTCCTTCCACCCTCCATCAGTGTCTGAAATATGTCGACACTAACAATGAGGTTAAGACGATAGTCGCGGATAAGCAACTGTTTAAGGGGTTAGAAAATTATTTTACGGACTCCCTTCTTTACAGTGCTGAATACGATACTGAACCATCGGCCCATAGTATGGACAGTGGAGAAGAAGCTGATACCGAAGCTGGGCTCGATTATAGTGAAGGTCTTGTACTAAATGACATTGAACCTCTTGTAATCGATCTTGACGGTGGTAACTCGTCGGATGAAAGTTGTAACTGGCAGCTTGCCGATGAAATAATAAATGATAATTTAGAGTACTCGCGTTGTCTAGATGATGTAATGCAGGAATTGTATGACGACCCTAGTCTATATATGCCACTTCGTTCATCTTGTACGACGACGAAACATGTCCAAAGTTCACACGGAACAACTATGATCCTACCCGTAAAGACAGAGGGTGAAAAAGAAATAGTCTTCAGAAAAGGGGAACCATCCCCTATCCCAGATCTTTTCTTAGACACTAATTCGGATGATGAAGAACCCGAGTGACATTTCTCTTGGTATAGTTCACAAGCGAATGGCTACATGACAAAGCAAGGCTATGACCTCTCGCTCGGTGAAGGTCTTCATTTTGGTCAAGGTGTCAGGGTTCCACCCCGTCCTGCCTACGTACCAAAAGGAAAACCAGATAATTATTACAGCTATAAAAGGGGTCTAGGTTATGCTTCATCATCTGATGACGAATATTGCCAGCAGATCATCAGCCAATTAACAAATAAGAGTGGACATTCATCCGATACTTCAACCTGGGATTCTGATGTGAGTATTGGGGAAAGGTTCAAAACTCTCATGTCAAACATGGCAACGGTTGATCCTTCCACGATAGAAGGAGACGATCAGTTACCCACTGTGGAAGATCCCTGGATACATTACATGAATATCCAATACGGCGATCGATTTGAGCAAATAGAACCTCCTACGGAGGCTAAAATAGTCCAAGTTAATATGGGTGACGAAAACAATCCGAAACCTATATTTATTAGCGGTGATCTTCCGTCAGATGAAAAAGAAGAATTAATCGCCCTCATTAGAGAGTATATCGACGTTTTCGCATGGAATTACAAAGATATGCCCGGTCTCGACCCGGATGTAGCAATGCATAGCCTTAACATTAAACCGGATGTTAAACCCGTCAAGTAACAACAGAGACGGTTTTGTCCTCAAATTATGGAGGCAATAGAAACTGAAGTCAAAAAACTGATTGATTCAGGTTTTGTCAGAGAAGAACAACACCCTGAATGGCTGGCCAATATTGTTCCAGTCCTTAAAAAGAATGGAAAGATCAGAATCTGTATTGACTTCAGAGATCTAAATACCGCCTGTCCTAAAGACGACTTCCCCCTACCAATTACGGATGTCATCATTGACAACACATGCGGGTTCGAGAGAATGTCATTTATGGATGGATTTTCTGGATATAATCAGATCAAGATGCATCCAGACGATGAAAAGCATACGAATGTCATTTATGGATGGATTTTCTGGATATAATCAGATCAAGATGCATCCAGACGATGAAAAGCATACGGCATTCAGAACACCCTTGGTGTCTTTTGTTATACTGTTATGCCTTTCGGTTTGAAAAACGCTGGTGCTACGTATTAACGAGCAATGACGAAGATCTTTCAAGAACACCTTCGGAAGACAATCGAATGCTATGTTGATGACCTAGTCGTTAAGAGCCGTGATAAAAATGATCACATTAACGATCTGAAGATGATGTTCGAACTTATGAGGACTCATCAGTTAAAGATGAACCCAACTAAGTCCTTCCTTGGAATGTCCAGCGGTAAATTTCTTGGATTTGTCATCACCACAAAAGGTATTCATATCGATCCTGATAAAGTGAAGGCGATACATGAATTACAACCCCCGAGGAATCTTAAAGAACTCAGAGGGTTGCAAGGTCGATTGGCATATATCCGTCGGTTTATATCAAATCTGTCTGGAAAATGTCAACCGTTCTCTAAACTTACAAAGAAAGGCGTGTCGTTCGTTTGGGATGAAGCATGCTAAAAGGCGTTCGAAGATATTAAAACATATCTGGTGAATCCACCTATTCTTGTCGCACCGAAATCGGGCAGACCGTTTTTGATTTATGTCAAAGCAACGAGCCATTCGTTAAGTGCATTACTCGCACAAGACGACGATAACAGTCACGAACAAGTGGTGTATTATCTGAGTCGTACATTAGTAGGAGCTGAGTCTCGTTATCCGATGATCGAGAAGGAATGCATCGCCTTGGTATTCGCAATCCAAAAAATGCGACATTATTTAGTTGGACAGACAATTTATGTCATTTCCAACATAAACCCAATCCGGGTATTCATGACCTAACCGGCCTTCATGAATTGGCGTTTAGCCAGGTGGGCTTTACTGTTATCACAATATGATCTGTACTTCAAACAACAAAAGTCAGTTAAGGGACGAGCTATTTGCGATCTTCTGGCAGAAAACCCTACGAAAGATGTAGTTGAGTTGTACGACGATCTGCCCGATGAAACTCATGAAGTTAATATCACCTCACATCAAAAAGTGTGGCAATTATACTTCGATGGGGCTTCCCGTGCAACCAACGTAGCGAGCGCGCCCGGATGTTCTAAAATCTCCTCAGGAGTGGGGGTCGTTTTAGTTTCCCCGGAAAAGCATGTCTTACCCAGAGCATACTCATTGATCGAACCATGTTCTAATAACGTGGCCGAGTGCAACGCATTAATAATTGGACTTAATTTTGCCAAAGAGCTGGGGGTCGAATACCTTGAAGCTTTTGGGGATTCTCAATTGGTAGTTAATCAGATACGAGGAGAGTATGAGGTCAGAAATCAAGACCTGATTCCATACCACCAGGTGGCCATTGAGATGGCAAGCTCGTTTGAAGAATTTTTCATCGAGTATGTTTCGCGTCTCCAAAATGCATACGCAGACGCATTGGCGGCATTGTCGGTATCTTTGGCTCAGCCTCCCGAGACAGAACAATTAATTACAGTGAGAACTCACCAACTTATTATTCCTATCTACGATTCGGTTGCCAAAGAAGCATATTCAACAGGAGTTGAACCCAAAGGTCGAGATTGGTGTTTCCCTATTATCGATTATGTCCTACATGGTATTTTACCTGAAGACGTAAGAGAAAGGGATTCGATTCGGCGGAGAGCACCGAGATTTTACTACAACGCTGAAGCACAAATATTGTACCGACGGTAGTACAATGGTCTATTACTCCGTTGTCTATCCAATAAGGAAGCAGAACAAGCACTCAGAGAGGCGCATGATGGGACATGTGGTGCACATCAACCCGGTCCTAAACTTTGCGACCGACTTAGGAGAATTGGATACTATTGGCCAACTATGGTAAAGAATGCAGTTGACTACGCCCGACGATGTCAAGTATGTCAATTACATGCAAATTATATGCACCAGCCTCCAGAGCATCTACACCCGTCAGCAACGTCATGGCCATTTGAAACTTGGGGAATGGACATTGTAGGTCCTATTTTTCCGCCTTTGGTTAAAGGGGACCGTTTCATCTTGGCAATCACAAATTATTTCTCGAAATGGGCAGAAGCAGTTCCACTTAGAGAAGTGAAGACGAGTGATGTGGTCAAATTTATTAAACACCATATCATATATCGGTATGGTGTCCCAAGGCGAATAGTGCACGTTAATGGTCCTCAATTCGTTAGCAACACATTTATCAAATGTTGGCCTTCTTGTTTTGATGATGTTTAACAAACAATTTATTACTAATGTTGTTTGTCTAGTGTTTGTGCATTCCTATGTTTTGTAGACAAACAACATCGTTGGAGGATGGATGGAATAGAGCTTCAACGATCATATCCAAAGGAGGTTGGCGGAATGTCGGTGAAGCCTTGCTATTCAAAGTTCAAGATCCAAGTTCAAGCTTCATCCGCGAGATTACCAAGTCAAGCTTATTGAAGATCAAGATCATTGCTTGGGTAATTTAGTTTAGGAATTTATATTATGTGTGTTAGTACTTTAAGCTCAATCATATACACACATACACGTTTTGGTTTTTGTATATATATAGTTATATATATACATATATGTTTTGGTTTGATAGTTTTCAAGTTTTACTATGAAACAAATGAATAGAATTGGAAAATACTATTTTGTTTCATGTTTATATGCCTATATATGATTTCGTCTTTAAAAAGCCTATATTTAATGAAATCATATTTAGTGTTTTGTATATATTGCATAGAATATGCAATTTTGTGAAAATATGGTTTTCTTAGTTTTTGGACTTAACAATAATCATATCCATATTTTATTAAGTCTATATAATCATTGTGCAAAGTTTCAAAACATGGTTTAGCTAAAATATCAAATTTCACATGTTTACATTTTCGTGTTTTGAACTATTTTGCAAAATGATGATTTTTCACAAATGGGAAATGCAATTTGGAAAATTCTTTTTGTAACATGTTCATTTACATGTTTATATACATTTTCCAAAGTTTCATAATTTTTGGACTTCATTTGTTATTTTTAACATTTTTCCAAAGTCTTAAAAGTCAGCTTTAAAATCAGGTTTTGAAATGTCTGTTTTCGGTCGACCGCACCGGTCGACCGCTCGTTTGTTTTTTCGTCAGCATGGTCCAGAGAGTTGGTCGGTCGACCGGTCCGGTCGACCGAAAAGCTCCATCGGTCGACCGCACCGGTCGACCGGATAAGTGTTTGCTTGATTTCCTGTCTTCGACCTGGATAACGGTCGACCGAACTTTCCATCGGTCGACCGAATTTTTCCATCGGTCGACCGACGGAATTTTCGGTCGACCGACAATATAGCCGTTGCTTTTTAACGGCTCTTTCTCTGAGCTGTTTGCTGGGGTTTTTGGTCATTTCGTTTTGGGGTTTTTGGCTGAGCTTTGAGTGGGTATATATACCCCATTGCTGATGTCTTTTCAAGTGAGCCAAGAGAGTTTGAAAACAAGTTTAAGAAAGTTTTTAATCAAGGGTTTAAGTTTTGTTTAAAAGAGTTTAAGAGTTTAGTTTGTGAAGCAAATTTCACAAGAGCAAAGAGGAGATCATTCTTTGGTGTTTGGGCATTCAACTCATCTCTCTCTCACTCTTGATCTATAGAGAAGTTTTCCTTAAACTCAATTCTAGCTATTTATTGTTTTGATCTTAATTTCCATAAGCTAGATTTATATATTGAGTTTAATTGTTTTATTGATACTCTTTGTTCACACACAACCTATTGAGCTTATTGTATTTTCATTCATAGTATAATTTTGGGTTGTGAGATTAGTGACTTAGAGTTGTGCTTAATTGAGTTCTCACCTTGTTTAGAGAACAAATCATTTGATTTATATTGTGCTTATTGTGAGGATTCACTTGTAATACACTTGTACACCGAGAGAAGTGTGTGGTGAGAGACGGGGTCGAATCCAAGAGGAGTGGCGTCGGTTGACGTGCCTAGGGAGAGGTTGTAACCGAGCACTTGAGGAGGAGGACACGGGCTAGGACCAACACTTAGTGTGTGAGGTGTGATTACATAGTGATTGTATTGTGAGGTGTAAACGTTGTTCGGGTGAACGTAGAAAACCCGGTTGTGATAGTGGAGATCTCCTCGAGGTGAGGAGCGGGGACGTAGGTCGTGGGGACCGAACCTCGTAAACATATCGTTTTGTTTGTGATTGCATTGGCGTTCTTATTCTTGTTTTCATATCTTATATCGCCTTTGTGTATTGCTCATCATATTACCCTATCACTTGTGTAGATTGTTTATTTTACCCTTGTGTTAGTTCATATATCCTTGCTCATATATTTGTAATATCTCATTGATAGGATATATTCATTTGTTCATATTGCTTATCCTAGCTTACGTATCTTGTTGTATTTTATACTTGCTAGGATAACTTATTAATTAGTTTTAATTGGCATTTAATCGGATTAGATTAGCATAAGACCCTAATCACCCCCCCTCTAGGGTCTAACAATTGGTATCAGAGCTTGGTGCTCTTTGATTTAAGGTCTAACCACCTTGAGTTAAAGATCCAAGTTATCTTATTTGTGCTAATCTAGTTATGATTGCATTTGTCTTGCTTGCATATGTTCATATATATATCTTGAATATGAATGTATTTTGTTTAGGCTATAAATCCAATGTTGCTCCTAAATTCATTAATTTTCCCTATGCACAATGGGCTTCTAGATTTAAACTATTTGTTGAATCTAGAAATATTGACTTATGGAAAATTATTGATTGTGCTTATATTGTGCCCACATTGGAGAAATCCAAGTGGAGCGATCATGATAAGAAAATGTTTAATATGAACAAGTTTTTGTTAGAGTATTTGCTTAATGCCTTTGACTCATCATTTTCTAACAAATTTGTTCATTTTGATAGTGCTTACAATTTATGGAAATTCATAGAAGCACATCAAGGCAACTTGGAGGAAATCCGACGTAGTTTGGAGGATTGTTCTTCAAGTGAGTGTGGAGCATCATCATGCACACGGCCACTAGGCGATAGCCCTAGTGTGGTAAGCGATTCGGAATCCGAAAGTGATATATCCATCAATGAACTCGCTTGTGCATATGAGAAATTATTGCATGCCTATACAAAATTACAAAATAATTTTATTGATCTTAAAAGCAAGCATGTAGAATTGAAATCCGATCATGAGAAGCTAGTGTCCAAATTTGACATCATTGAAAATGAAAATATAATGCTTAAAGAAAACAATGATATGTTAAATTTGAAAAATAAAAAATTAACCTCATCCATCACTAGCTTATCTCATGTTAAAAATAATGCCATGTTAGAAGTAGAGAACATACAAAATGATACCGCTTCTTTTATAAATAACAATATATGTTCTACTTCTAATAACAATACTTGTATGCATAATGATGAGTTGAATCATGTTAAGGATCACATATCATCTTTAGATTCAACCCTTAAAACATGTATTGTTAATCATGATAAGCTTATGAACATGTGTGCTAAGTCTCATGCTAAAACATCTAAACATCCTATTCATCATGCACACATGTATAGCAAAGTCTACAAATGCACAAATTGCGGTCGTAAAGGCCATCTTGCTAGATTTTGCTATGATGCACATAACCCCACCAAGATTCACTTTAATCCTCCTTGTGCATCTCATCAAGCTTCATCATCACATTTTGCACACACACATGCACATGCATCTATTTCTCATCATAAGCATGCTAATGTGTATAAATGTGTTCTATGTGGTCGTTTTGGCCATTTGGCAAAGTTTTGCTTTGATTTGAAAAAGAATTCTAGTTTGCCAAATGTTTCTAGTAGAACACATGTTTTTAAATGTGATGTTTGTGGTAGATTTGGCCATTTGGCGAAGTTTTGCTATGATTTGAAAAAATGTTCAAACTTGCCAAATTTCTCAAGTAAACCACCTTTGCTTAAAAATGTTTTACACTTGCAAAATAATTTTAAAAGACCATCCATGTTTGCAAATGATTCTAATGTTTCCCGTGCACAACCGTTTGGTCAACATAAGCAAATGCTTCCTTTCCATTGTACTTATTGCAATCGGAAGGGTCATTTGAGTAATTATTGCTATGACTGATCCCGTGCACCATATATGTCCAAGAGGGTTCATAACCCTAGGACTTTGAGCTTTAATGATAGGGGTCATGTCCCTAATCTCTTAGGTACCAAGAGTAATTTGGTGCCAAAATAATTTTTAAAGCCAAGAATTTTAGTGTTTTTTTTCTTTTCTTGATTTTGAAAATTATATCTTTAAAATCTTTTAGTTATGAAAACAATTTTTCTTGTATCAAAATCTTTTGTTTTCATGATTATTTTTTTTGTTTGATGAGAGGACTATGTTTATATAACCCTCCGGATTTATTGGGTGTTTATTCCCAAATCATGTTTACCGGATGCTAGAATGATTATATGGGTTGAAACAAGCTTAAGAGCTTGATATATTGTTGCATCTCTTGAAATTCTTTTGTCAAAGAGTTTGTTTTGATTTATTGCTTTGAATTCATTATATTTCACTTATATGATGATATTTATGTGTTTGTGCTTATGGATCATCTATTCGTGCCTTATAATGTATTCCATATGTGGTTTGATCAAATCCCACAAAGAAAATTTTCTTGATTGATCAAACATCGTTTTTGGATTTAAACTTTGATTTATGATTTCTTTTGGTTGATTTGTTTTCAGTTGAAAACTTTTTGCATGATTCTCATGTTCCTCTTCTTTTGATTTCATAAATCTATTCTTATACATGGTTTTTTATAATGAGACACTATCTTTATAATGTCATATCATTATGTGTCCTCATTGTATCTTGTTTGTATGTGAGTGATGCTTAGCATATCTTTTCATTTATGCTCGCTCACATATTTGCCATGATCTTTCAATTGCATTATATTCTATATGGCTTTTTGATAGGGGAGCAATCCCTATATATTTTTTATTAACACCTCATGTTATTGATAGGGGAGCTTTTCGCGTCCTAATCTTTTGTCCCTTTTGATGTTTGGTATAAGGGGAGAAATATTTAGAGTATATCATCTCTGGTGTTTATATGCATGTGAGTTATTATCGTATATGTTCACTTCCTTCATGCATATATTCCTTTTTGTAAATTGTTTGTCATCATCAAAAAGGGGGGAGATATGTTGGCGCTTGCTGTTATGATGTTTAACAAACAATTTACCACTAATATTGTTTGT
>NC_033797.1:88417660-88428573 GCF_001876935.1 Asparagus officinalis | reverse complement strand
TGTAGGCATCAAAAATTGCCGATAGGTCCCCGCAAAAAAGCTCAGTGTTAACGAATGACGATGAACGTCACTACCCGGTTCGCAAGAGTTCGATTGACGTCGGTAAACGCCTGAAGCAAATCAACGAGCTATGTGAACCGACAGAACTTCAGAACAACGGGGATACGGATTGATCGGGAACCCCGCGACCGCTGCAAAAGAAGCAGCGCCCTTCGTGTCCCGTTCACCCCACTGATAATTCAACCATGGGGGCTGACAGAGCTCTTCGTCAGAATTCCAACGCATCCGAAATCAATTAAATCCGAGTTGGGACGACGAATCAACGGCAAACACACCCGGAAGAACCTCGGACTGAACTGAGGCACCCGGGGGTGTCTCGGCAAGCTCGAAACACCCGAGGGGTGTCTTGGCAAAACCAAGACACCCCAGGGGTGTCTCGGCCAAGCCGAGACACCCTAGGGTGTCTCGGCCTTGGCCGAGACACCCCTTGGGTGTCTCGGCCATGCCGAGACACCCCTGGGGTGTCTTGGTCTTGCCAAGACACCCCTCGGGTGTTTCGAGCTTGCCGAGACTCCGTTTAGGTGTTTTGTTGGTTCCCCTGTATATTCTTCGTCCGGATTCGGATTCGAGTGATTCCGGGTGCGTTGGATGCTTGACGAAGAATTTGATCCGCTCTGGTGATTGGATTATCTGTAGAGTGGTCGAGGCATGAAGGGCGTTGTCCTTTTTGTGAACAGTGTCGGGCTTCCCGATTGGTCCGGGTCTTCGTGATTCCGAAGTCCTATCCGCTCACGTAACTCGTCGATTCACTTTAGTCGTTCGTCGACGTCGATTAGGCTCATGTGGATTGGATGGTGACGTTCATCGTCGCTCGTTAACACTGAACCGGTTGTGGAGAACTATAGGCAATTTTTGATGCCTACAGATACCCCCTCCAAAGTGTTCCTGACTCGTTTCTTTTATAGAAGAGGCTAGAATACTTTGGATGTGATTGATCTGGCCTTCAGTCGGCGTAGTTAACTCCAACTCTTGACTCTTTCGATTTTCGATCTATTCGATGCTTTGACGAATAGCCGAGGTTCTTCTGGCGCTGCGTTTATCGTCTGGCCGTCGTCGGAGTCTCGAGTCCGCAGCTGATGAATTGAGTTTGGCTCGTGTCATTGAGTTGACTTTGAACTACCTCCGCCACATTGTGCTGGCTTAGGGTTTCGAATCCCCGTGTGTTGGCTTTTTGTCGCAACGCGTTGACCGGCGTTGACCTAGGGTTACGCGTTGACCGGCGTTGACCATTAGGGTTTTGGATCATCAAACGTTCGTCCACCCTGGGGTTTCGAATCGTCGAACGTTGACTTTGGTTGCAACACGTTGACTGGCGTTGACCTAGGGTTACGCGTTGACTGGCGTGGGCCCTTAGGGTTTGAATCGTCGAACGTTGACTTTTGTCGCAACGCGTTGCTTGGCGTCGACCTGGGGTTATACGTTGACCGGCGTTGACCTAGGGTTACGCGTTGACCGGCGTTGACCCTTAGGGTTTGAATCGTCGAACGTTGACTTTTGTTGCAACGCGTTGCTTGGCGTTGACCTAGGGTTACGCGTTGACCGGCGTCCACCCTAGGGTTTCGAATCGTCGAACGTTGACTTTTGTTGCAACGCGTTGCTTGGCGTTGACCTAGGGTTACGCGTTGACCGGCGCTGACCCTAGGGTTTACGGATCGCCATTAACACAGTTTATACTCGTACGTTTGCTGGAGTATACACAGTTTAAGCTCTTAAGGTATTGGAGCACGGTGGTCCCAAGTGTCGGGGCTGCAGGACCAACTGTTAAAGTTGATTCATCTGCATGTGTGGATTTTATCCTGAATTTGTTGGGTGTTCAAGTCACGAGACCAACTAGGGGAGTTGATGCGTCAATGACTCGCAGTTATAGAATTTTTGGCAAATCCTCAGCCATCAACGGATTTGATGAGCCTTTACCGACTACCGTTTGAGTCGGGCTAGCATGCGGATTGTTTAAGTCCGTTCCGCATGTGACGCTGTGCTAAGAGAGTTAACGCTCTTAGTGCTACGATATTGAATACGTAGACTTCGTCTTTCTCACGGGAATAGACTACCCGGTTGTTCATATTGCTTATTCTAGCACATATATCTTGTAGTAGTTCATACTTGCTAGGATAACGTGTTAATTAGTTTTTAATTGGCATTTAATCGGATTAGATTAGCATAAGACCCTAATCACCCCCCCTCTAGGGTCTAACATCAAATTCTGCGGCAAATTCGGGATTAAGGATATTTCATCAACTGCTTATAACCCCACAGCTAACGGGTTGGCCGAAGCTTTTAACAAGACCATTATCAAGATTTTGGCAAAACTTGTGAAAACCAATAAGCGAGATTGGGACTACAAACTCGGCGAAGCACTATGGGCTTATCGTACAACTATCCGTACGCCAACTGGAGCAACCCCATATTCCTTAACATATGGGTGCGAAGCCGTTCTTCCTCTAGAAATACAAATTCCTTCTCTCCGCATCGCTCTTGCAACGGGAATGACGACTGAAGAACATCATCAGAAACGTCTCGAGAAATTAGAAGTGTTAGATGAAAAGCGCTTGGAAGCTCAACAACAAATCAAGCTTTATCAAGCTAGAATTTCTCGGGCTTTCGATAAAAAGGTCCGACGACGAAGTTTTAAAGAAGGAGATCTGGTTCTCGCGGTTCGAAGGCCCATGATTCTCAATTCTAAGAAGAAAGGAAAATTCCAACCCAAATGGGAAGGACCGTTTGTGATAGAAACAGTCTATTCAAACTGTGCGTATCGCCTGATTACCCAGGATGGCAACAAATTGATGATGCCAATAAATGGGAAGTTCCTGAAAAAATATTATCCGTAATATGTTCAGGATAACCTATGCAAAACGGGAAGTTCCTAGAGAATCCTGTATAGGATATTTCGAGATAACCCGAGATCAGTTAATTGTTCTGAATAAGAAACTGATCATTCGAATAATTTGTTTTTGATTATCATAAAGTTCTTTTACAGCTTTTGTTGAGATGAAATTCAAATCTGTAAACAGTTAATCTTTCCTCACAAAACCCCTCACCGATCAAATCGATAGATGAAGGGTACACCAAAATCCGTCATGGAGTAAAATCATTCAAACTCCCACTGCTCATTTGGTCAAACCTTTAAACAGTTAGGACCAAAGCCAAAATCCCCTCTCGATTCCTCCAATGAACGAGAGACCTACAAATCGAGCGATCAAACCTTCCTACAGTTAGGATCATCTCAAAAAAAAACTCTCACTTGGTCAAACCTTACTACAGTTAGGACCACAACCAAAATCTCCTTTCAATTCATATTGCGAACGAAAGGTCCACTTTTGAATCGAATAATCAAACCTTACGACAGTTAGGAATATTCAAACCAATCCAGATTCTCTAAGTGGAGATCCCACTTCGAGTTTCCTTTGTACCAGGAGATAGAATATAAAATTCTTCCTCTCCGATTCTGGGTTCATCTCTACCAATAAACAAGAGACCGATTCTTCCTCTCCGATTCTGGGTTCATCTCTACCAATAAACAAGAGACCAGGAGATAGAATATAAAATTCTTCCTCTCCGATTCTGGGTTCATCTCTACCAACAAACAAGAGACCAGGAGATAGAATATAAAATTCTTCCTCTCTGATTCTGGGTTCATCTCTACCAACAAACAAGAGACAGGAAGATGTAATATAAGATTATTCCTATCCGATTCTAGGGTTTATCTCTACCAACAAACAAGAGATTGAAAGATAGAATACCCAATTCTTTCTTTATAATTTTGGGTTCATTTTCCTGCATAAGGGATGTAATTTACTTACATTTCAAAATCCATGTCATTCACGCATGGGGGATGTTATCTCTATCCCTCATTAGAGATAAGCCTACATCTAACACATGTAGCCTACATATTCAATATTGTAGTTCAAAGCCTAAAAGAGTTTAATTCTTTTAGCCCAACGTTATATGTGAAACGGACTTAGATAATTCACATACTAGCCCGATTCAAACGGTAATCGGTAAAGATATATCAAATCCGTTGATGGCTGAGGATTTACCAAAAATCCTATAAGTATTATGGTTATTTATTATAAACAAGAATGAGTAATCATAATAAAATCTCAATGAGCAAAAGAGTTCACTATATTTACCAAAAGAGTTAATCATAATAAAATCTCAATGAGCAAAAGAGTTCACTATATTTACCAAAAGAGTTCAAACAGAGCTATGAAAAATATATGTTCTAGAGTTCACTATATTTACCAAAAGAGTTCAAACAGAGCTATGAAAAATATATGTTCTCAAATTACAATAATTTGTGATGACGGAGTTGATCCTCTAATCGGGAGAGCTCTATCACATAAGCCAGTTCAAGCTTAGCAAAAATCTTGTCTTGAAGATTCAGCTGCCGGAATAGATTCACCTCAGCTTGGGTTACCTCTGCTAAATCAGACTCCAAAACTTCACGAGCATCCCTAGCTTTGGCAAGTTGCTCTTCTAATTGAGCTATCTCTGCCTGACGCGACTCCAAGTCACGATACAGGTCTACCTTGATTTGTGTCTTCTTGGCAGCACTCACCCGGAGTTGATTAATGCGAGTTTTCAGCGTCTGAAGTTCAGATTCAGCAGATTTCTGAGAATCACGCCATGCTTGTAGTCTCAGGTCCATTTGGGAAGCAATGTAAGAAGGCGCGCCATTAACACGAAAATTCTGCAACTGTTCAATATTCTGTTTAAGATCGATCAAGTAAGCTTCAATCGAGTCGGATAATTCAGCGCACCCGTATTCTCTAATTCCTGATACATGGCGATCGAGAGATTTCCTAAAATGTTCTAAAGGTGAACCTTTAAGGAGAATTCGATCAACCATGATGTTCAAGAAAAGGACGAAACTTTGTACGTCAGCGCAAATGACAGCTTTGTCCGGATCTTCATCTACCAATAAAGCTCGAATACGATCGGACAATGATGAAGAAAGAACTGCAAAGTGAACGAATGAAATGAATATAAGATAGACATACTCGCATATAGCAATGAACAAGATTATCCCAAATTCAACAGGAAATTCTATAGTTTGATTACCTTGACTTGTCGATGCTGGGACATATTCCACAGCAACCGAAGTTTGTTCAGAAATAATGCTGGGCGGTGGACTCACCACATCAGGCTGTTGTTCAATTGCAGTTTCTGATGGCTTCGGGTCCAAATCTACAAACTCTTGAGGAACAAGTTCTATAAATGAGAAAGAGATGAATCAATGTTCTCCCATTATGAATCCAACTACGAAACACGTTAAAGGCAAAACGTACCAAGTTGAGCCGAAGTTGCAGTAAATTGCTCTTCCACGGTAGCCTTCGACCCTCCAACTTCATGAACAACTGGAGTCGGATCAGAAGGCGCAACAAGTTCAGTTTCGACAGTATCAGAGGTCGGAGGAATGGTAGATGACAGTTCAACTCCAGCCGGGGAACCTGTTAAAAGCAGGAAACCTAGGCCTTCAGGTTGGTCGCATGCACCAATGATAGTAGATGCATCAACTTCACTTGTTGGTCCTACATCTAAAATCCTTATTTAATCACAAAGATGAAGAAATAAGAGCTTAATTGAAGACTTAAGTCCTACATCTAAAATCCTTATTTAATCACAAAGATGAAGAAATAAGAGCTTAATTGAAGACTTAAGTCTGAAAGTATATACCTTCTGATGTGCCTACTTAGTAGAATGAACTCTAGTAGTTGGTCCTGCGGTAGCAGTCGGATCTGGAGCCGATAGTAAGTCAGAGATGCGCTGGTGGTCGTCTTTAGAAATACCAAGATTAAAATCCCGTTCATTGAATTCTCCAATCTTCATATCATGAGTAACTTCCTGATCTTTTGGCTCATTAGCTGGAATATCTGGAGAACAGAAAGACCCGTTGGTACATATATAAGGGTATGAAGGAATCAAAACAAATAAAACTAAGATTACCTTCAGTGAGAGTTGTGGGATCAGCAACGCTACTACTCGCACCTACCTCCTTTAGTTTAACTAAAAGAAGATAAAGCGCACAAGTTAGTAGGAGAGGAACATATTCTGATTCACTTATCTCCCGAAAGTACCCTCCAAATAAAGAAGCATTTGTACCTGTCTCAGTGGTGGGCGAGGTCGGTACAGTAGCTGGAGGAACAGTGGTACCAAGCTAATGGATTCTTCACCCATCGCTCTGTGTATTTGTTGAGTGAAACTAGATTCATCAACATCCATTAAACCAGGAGAAGAAGGTTCAGGCAGGATTTCTCCTTCTTCTTCTGACCCCACTGCAATAGCAAAAGAATAAATAAGATTCTATATTTGAAGATAAAAAAAAAGAGACAAGAATGAGATTTTACCTCCCTCATCAACCGGAATATCCTGGGTAAACTCCTCTTCGAACAATGGGGAAAGTTTACGTTGTCGATGGGCCATCTTCTTAATCCTCTTCGGTACACGAGTATCTCGAAGAACTTCAGAACTCTCGTGATGAAATTTAGTGCGCAGTTCAGACCCTTGAACAGGGCAGGATTGAGCCTCGGAAGAAGCAGGAGATCGGGACCTCTTTCTGCCAACAAGTGGGGTGACATCTTCCTCTTCTTCTTCTTCTTATTCTTCAAAGGCAGGTCATCTGACGGTCATTTTATTGGAAGACGATAAGGGGATATTCTTCTCTCTCATCTGAACACCCTTAGAAGGAGCACCGGGTGATTGGGGTGAAGAAGCTTGACGAGTTCTGTGAGCCACGGGAGAAAGAGGAATGTCAGCCCCTGCTTCGCCTATGGTTTCATCCTCCTCACTGGATGTTTCGAAGTCATCACTCTCTTCAGAATCAGCTGCTTGTTTTCCTTTGCGGAAAGATGTAGCGGGCCCCTTTCCTTTCCTGGAAGGTATAACTCTTCGAACTACAGCTTTAGCTTCTAGTTCAGAAATCTTCTTCTTTGTGACGGGCATGTTGGCGGCTAAAATCCACCGGCAATAGAGAAAGGTCATGTGAAGATTGGGCTCAGCGACGGGTAAGCTAAATTGAGCTTCTGTGCAGCCAACAACATTCCAGAACCAGGCTCGAACTCCATCGATAAGGCCTCCACAAGTCATTAGCCAGTTATTGGGATTCCCGACATATAGCTGGTCATATCCGAATTGTCGCGCAAATCAGCAAGGAAAATAAGGCTCGATTCTGCATATGTTTCTTGATCGGAAAACATTGTAGCCTGGTCGAATGTTCATTAGCCAATGAAAACTGCCCATGTCGAGAGAAGTCCTGTTGGTCCCAGGCATTTCCTCATCAATGAGCATGTCATTATATGCACCTGAAAATCAGGGGAAACATTTATAAAATTCCCAGCATTTGGTATTCCTGAACTGCCTCACCCTGTCAGGCCATTGTCGGGAAGGGTTCAACCACTTACATCCTTCTAAAAGCTATAACAGCGGAATCTCTGGATCGGATACGTCCGGAGCTGACATCATGTCGGTTCGGTGGAGGACCAGCCACGCCATCAGATATGTATATGGTAGCTCAACTCTCAACAGGGGAATCCTACTAGAAGGCTCAGCACCCACTTTTGTAAAGGTGTTGGTCAGGTTGCGCAGACCGCTATGGATGTCAGCAATCATGGCAGAGGGTAAAGATAATCTACCTCCGATGGCTAATTGCACAGCTGGAAAGAGAACTTCAAGAGGAAGGGCCTCTGAAGATTGATGCGGTACTACACACTTCTTTAACCATATGACTAAATAAACAGAGAGAAGAGTCGCAGGTTTCATCCTCTTTGTAGTTTGCCACAAGAAAGTGCTGAATTTCAACCCCCTCGGAAAACCACCTTCGGATGATCCGGTCGTATAAGACTGAGCATTGATTTTTGTGATTAACTTGTTAACATCAGAAGGAGCCTTCGGATGATCCGGTCGTATAAGACTGAGCATTGATTTTTGTGATTAACTTGTTAACATCAGAAGGAGTCAAGGGGGGTGATTCACAAACGGCCTCAAGCATTGATTTTTGTGATTAACTTGTTAACATCAGAAGGAGTCAAGGGGGGTGATTCACAAACGGCCTCACCAGTCGAACTCTCGAGATTCTGTAACAAGTAATCGGCGAACTGCTTCAGACTTACTTGAGCTGCCTTCTTACTCTTCACCTCGATCCTGGCTATCGCTGTTTGGTAATGACAAGTTAATTCCCAGAGAATGTCATAAGCAGCAAAGCCAGTCTTCTTCATCTTCATAAGCTGACGATTGTTGGGAAAGTATTCTTGATAAGGAGTGTTCCCCAGTGGCAATCCGGACACTTTCATCATTTCGTGAAGTGGAAGCCCTAACTCCCCATACTTAGTGAAGAATGTATTAGTCTCTGGATTATAAGACTCGAACAAGACGAGAAAGTGATCTACACTTATCGGGAGACCATGCATGCTAGCTCGGACTGGAGCGTATAATCCCAAGTTCTCTAACTCTTGACCCCAACGATTGAGTATGTAGTTGGTCATCCTAAACCACCATTTGTCTGGGAGCCAATGAACCCATCCATAACATCTGAACTTCGGGAGGGGAAACTCTCTACTAATCCAAGCAAGCCTATTCTTCACAGTATTAGCCTTTATCATCAGTTCATTCCGAGGTCTGCTATCTGGTCCAAGTATCCCGGGATGAAGACCATGAATGGTGTATCGACCACTGGAGCCAGGAGCACTAACATCCCTACCAATGAACCCGCAGTGGACGCGTTCATGATCATCTGTCAAGTGCCACGACATCTTCCTCGAAATAGTTAAATTACTTAGTTGCAGAATTGAGTATTGTCGAGGGAATGGGGGAAGGAACAGAAAATCCCCTTCATGTTCATTCAACCAGGCTTCAGGACCACAACAAAGATTATCCGGATCTTCAATAGAATTCCCGAACAAATAGTCAGGTTTCTTTAGCGGCTCAGTAGAGTCTCGAATTGGGGTTAAGGACGAGTCAGTCAACAAAGCACACAGAGTGCGACGACTTCCTTCACGAATCAACCCAGGAATGCTGTCGTCACAACCCTCACTAAACTGACGGGCCTCTCTAACCAGAAAATCGCCGTTGAAAGAGGCATGAAGAATACCACTCTGGCCTAAGTCTTTTCTATCAGAAAAGGTCACAGAAGGAAAGTGGACTGCAGAGAAAAGTTGGAAAACAATTGAATAAAAGAGGCTAACAGAGCAAAACCCCTGCTCTAAGTAGCCGCGGCGGTATTCATTGCCGCGTGTTACTGCGGTAGTATGTGCTGCCGCGCTCAGCCGCGGCAGTACGTGATGCCGCGGTAACTGAACAACAACTCCAGATTTCAAAGAGCCGTGAGTTTGAGCCAAATCCATACTTTGGCCGTGTACATGTCTTGATTAAACAAGATATGTATTTTCTAGTGTCAATCCCCGCCAAATCCATACTTTGGCCGTGTACATGTCTTGATTAAACAAGATATGTATTTTCTAGTGTCAATCCCCTCTAAGGAGGATGTCAACTCTTCCCGGATGCCTCTCAAAGGAGACAAACGAGGTTATACGAGTAAAAGCATCAATTTTTGGATAGAAAATAAATTAAAAACTTACCTCCAAATGATGTAGCGGCGGCCTCAACCTCATCAGACCCTTGGGCTACAGACCTCCCCTTGGAAACCCTAGATCTCTTAGGAGACATGGTGAGATCAACCTAAAAGGCAAGAAAAGTTAGGGTTTTGGGATAAGATCTCAAATTAAAGAGCAAAACAAACCCAAAAGCAAGAGATGGGTTCGGTTTTACCTGAGAATAGAGGGGAATGGACTCGAAAGATGAAAAGAGCAAAGGAAATTTCAGATTTAAGAGAGGAGCCCAAAACCCTAAATCTTGTTCGAGCAAGAAATCATCCAAATACGAAGGGGTGAAGAGGGGAAAAGCCAAAAAATCCTTTTATAGGGTGTTTGAGGAAATTTCGAACTCAAAACAGAGGGGAAATATGACCCGAAAAGGCCCAAATCGGTCTTATAAACCTGACAGGCCGAGACTGTGCGTGGCAGTCGACACTGTCGCGCTCGAGTGCGGCAGTCTACGCTAGCGCGCTCAAGCACGACAGTAGATACTGTCGCGACAGTTGATAGTGTCACACTAGCGCACCACAGTCCACTCTGACGCGCAGGAGCACTATGCATACACAATGATCCCTTAGGTATTTGAACACATACATCTCCCGCTGTATTTGGAGTACATACCCGAAAACTGCAATGAGTATATGAGTATAAACTGCATCTCCTTGAACCTCCCAACGGGTATATGAGGTTAAACTATTTCCCAAACACTCCAATATAGTATATGAGTATAAACTATTTCTCCATTCTTCAACGGCAGTTCTAATTCAAGACTTCGACAACGGCCACGCGATAAACGCAGTACCGGAGGAGTTTTAGCTATTCTACAAAGCACTGAATAGGCTAAAAGATGAAGAAGTCAAGAATTAATGCCATTTATAGACCATCTTATGCAACTTCCTCAACAAAGTACTGAAGAAATTGCAAGGAAAGCTTATCATATCTAAAGTGTCCCAGACTCCTCTCCAAAATAATAGGTCTGAGATACTTTGGAGGGGGTATCTGTAGGCGTCAAAAAATGCTTACAGACATCCAAATACTACTCAAGGCAAAGAGAAGACGATAAACGCCATTCTCTTAATCAGAGGGGATCATTCAAAGGAAGCGAGACAACATGAAAGAACAATGTACACACCAACAGGCAGTCCATAGTGACGAGCTTTAGGTGCGGCAGTACATGGCGGCGCGGCTAAGGCGCGGCAGTACATGGTGCCGCGACTAAGGCGCGGCAGCCCATGGTGCCGCGGCTAAGGCGCGGCACCCTAT
>NC_033797.1:88411296-88417650 GCF_001876935.1 Asparagus officinalis | reverse complement strand
TATTATAGGGAGCAGCCACGACGGTTAAATAAGCAGTTATACAATGATTTTCAAAGTCCACGTGGCGTCATATCAGAAATAGAACGTGTGCTGACGTGGACAAGTAGTTAAACCACGAAAAAAAGTGGTTAAAGGTCGTGGGAGAACAGTTTCAAGCACGATGGAACGTGGTGATAACCGATCCTTTGGCTACGGCAATCCACACTGCCGCGCCAATAGCCGCGGCAGTGTTGACTGGCGCGGCCAAAGAGAGGTCATATGGTCAGTTATTTCAGCCCCGTTTCCAATGCTGTACACTCATATCCCTATATATACCTCCTTAAACACGAAACAAAGGACAGAGAGCAGATTGGAGCAGAAAAGGCTTGAGCTTTTGGTGATTTTGAGGAAGAAAGAGAGAATTTTCACCCTTTGATAAACATCACTTGGTGACTCCTAGAGATCTAAGCTCAGACTTGATCTTTGGAAGAGTGAACATTTTACATCGATAAGATATTCGCTTTTAAATCCTTACTTCGATAAACGAAGGAAGGATCTCCAAACCCCCTCACGATTAGTGAATCGGTGGTCCACGAGTCAAAGCACTCCCGGCACAGACAAAGTCCCACAAAACAGGAATCGATAAACGATTTCTGTGTTATTTTCTAGAAAGTTGTAATTTTTCTTTTATTGTGTAAAAGAGGTCTTATAAAAAGACTATTTTCTTTTGAATTTATTATAATCGATCGAAGATATAATGAATTCCACAATGAAACCAACTTTCGACGAAAACACCTTCACCACATCGGGGACAGTCTCGGAAAACACCTTCACCACATCGGGGACAGTCCCGGCAACTTCGGAGGATACTCCTCCACAGTCTAGTGTGAGGCTTCAAGCAGGGCTTCAACGACCTCCACGATCGTACCAGAAGGTAACCTTTAATACCGTGCCCTCGGGCGTAAGGTCGAATCTTCACCACCTGACATTTGTGTTGACTTAATGTAGGTACTGTTGAGAGAGTAATCTTCATTCCTTCTGATGAAGAGGAGGGAAGTGGAGACGAAGAGGGGCTTGGTGGCTCAGGTAAGAGTAGGATCTAGCGTTGTCGATCCGTTCATGCTGAACTGTCAATGGGGCTCTTCTCGTGGGTATTCACTAACCTTCCTCTTGTATTCGCAGCTGGCCCATCCCATAAAGTTGTTGGTAAAGAGGGTTTCCCCTCTTGGGCGGGCCAGTCGACTAGAGATATGGGTGAATCAGAGGCGGAAGATGATGTCTCGATTCATGAGGCGATGTCGAGCGAGGAGGAGGTGTCGGCTCATAAAGAGGTGACAGACCAACAAGGGGAAATCCCTATTTCTGAAGAAACGTTGGTCGGGGGTGGGGCGTCGGCTCAGGATTCTCTGACCCAAGGGGAGATGTCCACTCGGTTGGTGATCGTCTCCTCATCCTTGGTGACCGTCGGCGTTGCGGCCGCTATCCCAGTGTCATCTGGCGGCATCTGCCACCACTCCCACCGTCGTAACTACCAGCACCTCAATTATGGCTTTGGTTATGACATTCGTGGCAGATGAGGCTATTCTCTCTCCTTTGGAGCGTTCGTGCTAGAGGAAGATAGACCGAGCCCTTGCTAAATTCCAAGACACTCTAGCTGACTTCGCAGTAGAAGAAAGCTGCCCCTTTGAGGAGTTCAAGGAGGATCTTGATTATTACATAGCTTTCTTGGTCAAGAAGCTTGGTGCCTCCATTGCTAATCCGTATTTCAAGCGCTTGGAAGAGGTAGAGCGGGCTATCCGATAGTTGCTTACCCTTCGTATGATGAGCTCCGAGATCGTTCGTCTTGCGTCCGGTGAGGTTCAAGCAGTATTGGAGGAGTGCGATCGCAGACTGGATGAGACAATGTCATTGGAGATGAGGCTGACGGAGGAGTTGGAGCGCATTAAGGCCGAGAGCGAACGAGTGAGCCGAGAGCAACAAAAGGCTGACTCCTGCCTCTCTCGCTTGTCTTTAGAGATAGCGAAGACCAAGCAATTCATTGCTTACGCGCAGCCCTCGCTAGTCAATCAGGAGAGGGCTCACGAATAGCTAATGGGGGAGTTGGAGGAGCTCGAGTCTCGACGGCAACTGATCATTGGTTCCATTGAGGAGAAAGACCGAGCCCTCAAGGAGGTCAAGCACACTGTCCAAGACTTGGTCTCGCGCTCTAAGGACGATCTTCGTCGAGAGATTTTGAGGAGGCTCGAGCTCAAGCGTGCTAAGGAGATTCGTGAGGTGGAGTCGTGACTGAGAGATTTGTAATTTGCTTTTGGTTCCATCGTTGTATTCGAATCCCTTTTAAAGAATGGAATTATCCTTTTCCTCCTAGTCATTATTTCCCTTGTGCGTGCCCCACCTTTTTTTTGTTTTTGTCATTGTTCAACATGGATCCGCACCAGCCAGAGTTTGGCCGCAGGGGGATCCTAGCTGTGGGCGGATTCCAGCTACTGGCGGGTTCCAGCTACAGGCGAAATTGGGACTGGCTCGAGTTTCAGAGTAGTGTACGAGCCTAAACGGCTCAACCATCAGACGAGCTTGAACAGTATGAGTTTAAATGATGAATTCGACCCGTGGGTGGGCTCCGATCTTAGTGGGCCACGTGTCAATTTATGCGTTAATACGCTCGTCAGTTAAGACGACGTGGGTACGTCGTTTCGCATTAAAGATGGCGTAGTGGGCCTCTCCATTTTCTACGCCCGATCTGGGCCGTTGGTGAGAGATCGTGTCTAGAAACTGTCGGATCTCAACTGCTTATGCGGGATCCCAAACCATTCGGTCTTACTTTTTGACTGTTCGGTTTTGAACGGTTCGATCGAATAGCGGATAATCGTCCAGGCCATGAGTATTTAACGCCCCTCTCCCTTGTTAAGGGAGGTTGTAGTTTTCTTGTTGTCTTCTCCGGAGAAAACTCATGCTTCCTCTCATTGCACTCGAAATGGCGCCGAAGGTTTAGAGAGTCGCTTCGAAAAAAGAAAAGGGGGTGTCCTCCTCGGGTGCCACCGAGGCCGCTGCCACCGAAGGTACCTTTTTGTCCAGGTTTTCGTGTAGTTTGATTAGGGGGTCGTAAGTCAAGTCGATACTTCTTGCTTTTAACTCCTTGTTGTGTCGCTGTTGTGTTGTGCAGTTTAGGACAAAGTACCGACTACTGAAGAGTGTGCGGTCGAGCCCATCTTGATTTCTGACTACTAATCTGAGGGAATCGCGACTTCCTCTGCCTCAAACCCTATTCCTCCGTCTGAGGCTGAGCCTTGCCTCGAGATTCCACCCATCGCGGCCCTCGCTCCGGGTCAAGAATCTGTTTCCTCAGACTCCTTGTATATACAGGCTCGTATTGAGGAATTTGAGAATGTTGTGAAGTAGGTAACTTCCCTCGTCAGTCTTGGCATGGGGACCTACGCTGACTTCAAACAATCCTTTTTGGACCGTGTGGCCAATCTCAGGCGGTTGGGCGAACGCCGGCTTGCCACACGTTGTGTGAAGTGGCTCCTTTCCTTTTTCTAGAGTCACACCTGACGAGTCTGGAGACCTTACTGCGAGAGGGTCCAGAAGCTGATGTGGAGCCCTTCTTGTCTCACGTTCGGTGTCGGGAGGCCTAGGAGCAGGAAGTTTGCTCCAGGGAGATAGCAGATCTGGAATCCCATGTTGCCTTCTTAGGGGGTCAACAGCGCTCACTGAAAGAGCAGATAGGCAACTTCACTTCCACCGTATCTCGTCTGAGGGTCGAGTTGGAGCAAGCGGAGATGACCTTGAGGGGGCTTCAAACTAAGAGTGTAAATGTTGGTAGGACTGTCGAGGAGGCAACTCGAAACCTTCAAACACTGTGCCGGGAAGACTCCGCTGCTAAATCAAGCTTTGAAGCTCAGACTCGGAAAGAGGCTGAAGACAAGGCCCGGGAGGACCACGTGAGAAGGGTGGCCACAGTTAAAGCAGAGCTTGTGTCCTTTAGCTTGTTGGACTAGGCTCTCTGATCTAAAACCGTGTTAAGACATTTTGCTTCATTTTGCTTTTGACGTTGTGTTATAACTTGTTTGATTACGAAGTCATAACTTTGTTCAAATGTATTGTCTTTAAAACTGGATGAATGTTACGCTCTTTTGGTTTCCCAAATGCGTTTGTGCATATACCCCTCCTAGTTGCTGTTTCCTCTTAACTTTCGGCTTTTATCTTTTTCTGTGAGGCCGTGCAGGTGGGCCTTTAACTATAGACGAATTCAAGCTACAGCCGGATTCTAAACACAGGTAAGTTCAAACCACTGGTGAATTCTAACTACAGACGAACTCAAGCCACAGGCAAATTTTAGCCATAGGCGAACTCTGACCGTAGTCAAATCGAGCTGAAGACGAGATTAATGCTGATTTGGGGGTAACCACGTGTCTAATCACGGTCTCGAGTGCTCACCAGCTGGACTAACATTGGCACGTCTCTCGCATTAAAGGCGGTGTAATAGACTATCTTCCTTTCCACCGCCCAATCTGGACCGTTGGATGACAGACACGCACTTAGACCGTACGTCATATATTGCCCTATTTTCTTGTTAGAGGGGGCACTGTGCTGATTGTCTCCTTCTTGTTCAGGATGGCACCGGGAGCGAAGGCACCGCGAGCGAAGGCGTCTGATGCGAAGAGGGCGGGGAGTGATGCCTCTCCTTCGACTCCCGCACCTGATCGCGATCCAGAGTCTAAACCTTCGGGCTCCATTCTGGCTCAGTTAGAGGAGTTGGAGAACACCGTGAAATGAGTGATCTCGCTCATTGATTAGGATCGTGGTACTTTCGCAGACCTGAAGCAGTCCCTCTCAGACCGTGTGGCCCGCCTCCGTTGCTAGGGCAACTTTAGGCTTGCCTACGCTGCTCAATGAGACTCATCGATTTGGAACTACTCCTGATGAAATTGGAGGACTTGCGTCATGCGGATTTGGAGTCTGAAGTGAAGCTATTCTTGGCTCCAGTCCACCGTCGCGCCGTGTGGCAACAAGAGTGCTGAAGGCGAGACATAGAAGACAAAGGGCCCTTATTGATCATCTGGATCTTCGGCACCGCCTATTGCAATCTGACATGGAGTCTGTCGTTTCTTCGATCTTGTTAGGTACGATCTCGCGCGCAGAGGGGGAATTAGTCTTGATGGGCCTGCGCATTCAGAGCGAGACAGTGCAAGGCGATCTTGGTAGGGAGAGGCGTAATCTTCCACTGCTGCTTCAGGAGGATGCCGTTGCTAACGCTTCTTTCTAGGCGTGGGTCCAGCAAGAGGTAGAGGAAAAAGCTTGTGCCATGCATGCGGAGAAGATAGCCACAGTCAGAGCCAAGCTTGCATCTTTTAAACTCCTAGAATAAACCCGTAGGATAGGAGTAGATTCAAGATGTTCTGTTTCATGTTTTGCTTCTCGAATGTAATGTTATGACTCTCTTGGCTATAAAGTCATAACTTTGTTCAAATGTACTGTCTAGAAGCATCTAATAAAGTTTGCACTTTCTCGTTGTGCACATACTCTTTTTATATTTCGTTGTGTCGACATTCAGCGTCTCGCTCATGTGACGGGTAGACTCAACTACTGGCGATTTCATGCCGCAGGTGAAGATCAAGCCCGGGCGAGTTTACGCTACAGGCGAACTGACGAGTTCGTGTTGTAAGTGAGACTTAAGCTGGTGGCGAGTTTAGTGAAACTCGAGTGCTGGCGAGTTTGTGTTGAAAGCTAAACTCAAATGCTGGCGAGTTTGTGCTGCAAGCAAAACTCAAGCGCAAGCGAGTTTGTACTGCAAGCAAAACTCAAGCGCAGGGGAGTTTGTGCTGTAAGCAAAACTCAAGCGCGGGCGAGTTTGTGCTGCAAACAAAATTTAAGCGCGGGTGAGTTTGTGCTGCAAGCAAAACTCAAGCGTAGGCGAGTTTGTGATGTAAGCAAAACTCAAGCGCGGGCGAGTTTGTGCTGCAAGCAAAATTTAAACGCAAGAGAATTTGTGCCACACGCCTACCCGCGGACCCAAATGCTTGTCAGCTAGGGCGATGTGGGTGCGTTAGTCCTCATTAATTGTGAAGTGACGGGATGCTTCGCCTTCCGCGCTCAGTCCGAGTGGTCGGTTTGGAGTCCTAATGGCGAAGCTTTTGTGGGCGTCAAACTCGAAGCGTCGCTAGAGATCTAAGCCGTTCGATCTACTTAAGGCAGCAAATCCAAGCCGTTCAGCTCTCGGCTATATAATGTGCTTGCGGTCTCTTCGGTAGAGTTCCCGTGCTTAAATAATTCGCCAGAAGAGAATCACAGAACTCTCCCTGCTTTACTCAATGGCCTCCGAATCAAATGATTCAAAGGGCATGGAGGTTGCTTCCTCCTCCGCTACCGTCGGTG
>NC_033797.1:88400968-88411285 GCF_001876935.1 Asparagus officinalis | reverse complement strand
CGCTGCCGCGGCTGGTTTGGTCCAAGGGTCCGTTACCGCAGATCCTACTCCGACGCTTGTTCTCCTTCAGAAGTTGAGGAGAACCTTCACCGAACAGCTGTCATGATCGGGCAAGGCATCGGGGGGGTATGACGACATGCTCCTCTTTGTGGACGAAGGCCTGGAGGAGATCCACCGAGTGGGTGATCGCCAGCTGGCCCGGCGATGCGAGTGGGAGCTTCAACGTTTAGGGGGGCTGATGCATCGCCTGGAAGAGTTGGTGCACGCTGATGCTGAGCTGGCGCCTCTCGTGATGAGCGCGCTGTTTGAGCGTGAGGACTTGATGAAATGGATCCTGAAGCAGGAGGCTTTGCTCAGATGCCTGCACAGGCGACATCGAGCCATACTGGCGAAGATGGATGCCTATCTGGACGACAGCTTCTTCATGGACGTCGGATCCTTTAAGGAAGAGGGGAGGCTAAAAAGGCTTGAGGATAAGAAGGTGCGGGCTTATCGGGCTTGTTAGACCCTAGTGGGGGATGATTAGGGTCTTATGCTAATATAATCCGATTAAATACCAATTAAAATTAATTAACAAATTATTCTTGCAAGAGAGATATACAATATGTTACAAGCAAGAATAATCAATATGAACAAAGAGTAATATCCTAGCAATGAGATATACTATGAGATATATGTAAGGATATATAATTACAAGGGTAAACAATCTAAACTAGATAGTGGGCAATATAATCAACAAGCAATATACAAAGGCGATATAAGATATGAACATAAAAATAAGTGTGCCAATGCAATCACAAACAAACGATATGATTACGGAGTTCAGTCCCCACGACCTACGTCTCCGTTCCTCACCTCAAGGAGATCTCTACTATCACAACCGGGTTTTCTATGTTTACCCGAACAACGTTTACACCTCACAATATGGTTTTCTAGTTTATCGAAAACTCTACAACTAACACACTCTTGTAATCCCACTCTACACCCTCTTAAGTGTTGAACTAGAAGTGTCTCCCTCAAGTGCTCGGATACAACCTCTCCCTAGGTTCGTCAACCGACGCCACTCCTCTTGGGACGATCCCCGACTTTCGCCACATACTTCTCTCGGTGTTTAAGTGTATTACAAAGTGTATCCTCATAATTAGGTTCAATACAATAAATGTTTGTTCTCTACTATGGATGAGAACACAATGAAAGCTCACACTCAATTGTTACAACTCTCATCAACCCAAATATACTATGTATGAAAATACAATAAGCTCAAGTGGGTGTGTGAAAACAATGAGTGAATTAATTCAACTAAACTCAATTAAAATCTAGCATATAGAAATTATGAACAAAACAATAAATAGCTAGAAATAGAGTTTAGAAATTCTTCTCTGAAAAACAAGATGGAGAGGTGGATTAAAGTGAAGCTCAAACAATATAGATGATCTTCTCCACTTGTAAAACAATCTTCACAAACCAAACAGACTTTAAACCCAACTAAAACCCTTGTTAAAACTTTGTTAAAACATTCCTTAGATACTTTGAAGGATGAGAGCAAGGGGGGTATTTATAGCCTCCCAAAATCTCAGCCAAAACCCCAAAGAAAAAGACCAAAAAGCCCACAGAATCCAAAATCAGATTCTGTACAAAATAGCCGTTGGAGTGAATGGCGGTCGACCGTGAAAAACTCGCGGTCGACCGCGAGCCAACTTTGAAACTCAGAAAACTTCCAGATACTTTGGTAGTCGACCGTGGCGGTCGATCGTGGGAAAATTCAAGCTGACGGGCGACCGTGACGGTCGACCGCGAAAGTTTCTGTTGGCTCCGCAGGCTAAAAACAAAGGCGCGGTCGACCGTGGCGGTCGACCGTGAACTGATACATGAACAGAACAGTTTGAAAGTGAAATATTAATTTTAAAACCCTATTTAAAAATATCAAATAAATTCAGAAAAATATAAAACTTTGGGAAATGATTGTAAACATGATAATAAACATGCGACAAAAACTGGTTTACAAAAAGGACTTCCCAAATGAGAAATGTCATCATTTTGCAAAATAGTCCAAAACACAAAAATGTAAACATATGAATTTTGACATTTAGCCTAAACCATGTTTTGAAACTTTGCACAATGATTATGTAGACTTAATAAAATATATATATGATTACTGTTAAGTCCAATAACTAAGAATACAATATTTTTACAAATACAATAGAAAATGAAACATATGAGTATGTATATGAAAATATATTTGTTTCATATCTAAGTAGTTAAACCAAATCACAATAATAAATATGAAATATATAATTTCATATTTATAGACATAAAAATCAAAACTTGTGTTGTATATATATATATATGACTACTTATATATACAAGGAAACCAATAAAATGTGTGTACGTATATTATATTGAGCTTAAGGTATTAACACACATAATATAAACTCCTAAACTAAATTACCCAAGCTTGATGAAGGTCTTCAATGAGCTCAACTTGGTACACTTGCGGATGAAGCTTGAACTTGGATCTCCAACTTGAATTGTACATAGGTTCACCTACTATTCCGCCAACCTCCATTGGATATGATCGTTGAAGCTTTATTTCATCTATCCTCCAACATATTGTTTGCCTAGAATAAATATAAAACACAAACACTAGACAAACAATATTAGATGTTAATTGTTTGTAAATCATCATCAAAATAAGAAGGCCAACAGGGCTGTCGAGGCGGAAGAGAAGGCACTCCAGCTCCTTCGCCAGGAAGAGGAGTAAGGCGAGGCTGCTTTTGCCAGGCTTCAGCAGAGGCAGGAGGCGAAGACTCGAGCCAGAGAGGCGGCAGAGCTCGTGGCTGTCAAGGTGAAAATCACCAACTTCAATCTTTTGAAATTGGTGTAATGCGTCCCTCTCTTTGCTAAAAACTGTTTTGTAGTTTTGTTGATGCTTAATGCATCACA
Source organism: Asparagus officinalis (assembly GCF_001876935.1). NCBI lineage: Eukaryota > Viridiplantae > Streptophyta > Magnoliopsida > Asparagales > Asparagaceae > Asparagus > Asparagus officinalis. The sequence goes on along the minus strand of NC_033797.1, from coordinate 88,408,342 downwards.
GTTTAAAACTTTATGTCTGTAAATTTTGCCTGGAATGGCCTGTTACACTTTTGTTTATTTACTACTTTGCATGCACAGTCTTTTCTTTATTTTCTACGTTTGATTTGTGCTTAGGACTATTGGTTAGTCCATGATAACCATTGTGTTGGACTCGCCTGTGCTGCCCGTCGCCAGAGTCGAGCCAGTTATACCATTTTTTGCAGTGTGGCGAGCCTTCGACAAGTCTGTCTTGGACTTAGTCACTAGGCTCCCCTTCTGCTCTTGGTTGTTCATAGCGTGGGGTCGGGTTAACCCTGACTTTTGCGTCGTAGCTCAGGCGAAATCGAGAGGGTAACACTTAGCTTGAAACAAAGAGGTTGCTTGTGCATGCGACCAGCTGAAGACCCCAACAATGACTTGCCATTTGGCGAGTTGCTGCTTGAGGGGGCGGTTGGGACATGTCGTCCGTTAAGCCGCCTTTGATAATCATCGTCGTTCGTGAGGATGACGACGTGAATGATAATCGAATCGTTCAGGGATGTAGGAATGTGATGATCGATTGCTGTAGGAGCCGTCGCATGGTAGGCTGCTACCCATCGGTTATTCTAAGAGAATATTAGGATACCCGGGATAGGTCAGGTAGTTCAGGGACGTAGAAGTGTGACTATTGACCGAAGTAGAAACACGTCACATGGTAGGTTACTACTTAGGCTGTGTTACTCGTGGGAATAACGGGGCCAGTTATTAGAGGTTATCATTAACATAACAGAATTTTGTTACGATCGGAGCAACTATGAGGACTTGTCATCCCATTGGAAGGGATTGGTAAGTTGATTTTGTTAGAGGTGAGGGTTAAAATGACAGGATTGTTTGCCGCGATGTGAGCGGCTTTGGTGGCTCACCATCCTATTGGAGAGGATTGGTATGTTGATTTTGTCAGAGGTGAGGGTTAACATGACAGGATTGTTTTGGTCCTAACTGTAAGAAGGTTGGACCAAATGGCGATCTAGGTCACACTTAAAAACACTATTAGTAGTGTCTCGTATAGGGTTTCCCGTTGGGGTATATGAAGTAGGAACAGTTTAGCCTCGTGTACCAGTTGGAGGGAGTGAGGACCAATTTAGATTCATACACTCGTGGGAGTTTGGAAGAACAGTTTATACTCTTGCACCGGCAAGAGTTTGAAAGAGGACTAAGGGTAGTACTTCTTCAAGAACTTGTTGTTGATAGGCATCATGATCTTGTCGCCATTCGGTTTGACGAGGCGATAAGCTCCATTCGAATAGATTGTCTCTTCTACGAACGGTCCTTCCCATTTGGACTAAAATTTGCCCTTCTTCTTGGAAGTAACAATCATCGATCGTCGAACAGAGAGCACCAATTCTCCCTCCTTAAAGGATCGACGCTTGACTTTCTTGTCGAAAGCCTTAGCCATTCGGGCTTGGTAGAACTCAATTTGTTATTGAGCTTCAAGCCGCATGTCGTCCAACGCTTCAAGTTCCGCAAGGCGTCGTTGATGATTGTTCTCGGCCATCATCCCTATAGCTAGGGCGACACAGAGGGATAGAATTTGAATCTCTAATGGTAACACGGCCTCATAGTCATATACCAGTGAATAAGGTGTGTTGGTGGTTGGTGTACGAACCGTCGTGCGATACACCCATAAGCTCTCGCCTAGCTTCTCGTTCCAATTGCGCTTGTTGTTGGAAGTCAGCTTGGTTAAGATCTTAATAATTGTTTTGTTGAAGGCCTCGGCTAAGCCATTCACCGAAGGGTTGTAGGTTGTAGAGGAGAGGTTCTGTATCCGGAACTTATCACAAAACCGGGTGAACGCATGACTTACGAATTGTGTGCCGTTATCATGGATGATATGTCGAGGCACGTTGTATCGGTATATGACATGATGTTTGATGAACTTAATCACGTCATTGGTCTTGACTTCTCTTAAGGGGATGGCTTCGGCCCATTTAGAGAAGTAGTCGGTGATCGCGAGGATGAAGCGATGACCTCTCGCCGACGGCGAGGATATTGGTCCGATGATGTCCGTCCCCCATGCTTTGAAGGGCCAAGACGCCGTTGTTGAGTGTAGGTCTTTAGGAGGTTGATGCAGGTAGTTGGCGTGGATTTAGCACGCGTGGCAACGCTTTGCATAAGCAACCACATCACTGACTATCCTAGGCCATAAATAGCCTATCCTCCGCAATCGATCTCAAAGCTTGGGTCTGGGCTGGTGAGCTCCGCAAGTGCCGTCATGAACTTCGTGCAGAGCCTTTCGTGCTTCTATCTATGAAAAACATCAAAGTAAAAAGCCGTCATATGATCTTCGATACAATGCTTTTGTAGTCGAATCGTAGTAGAACCTTGAGGCACGCCGGCGGACAGACTCTCGTTCTCTAGCGTCTTCGGGCAGCATACCATACAGAACGTAATCGATGATCGGGAGATGCCAATCTTTCGGGTCAGGTTGATCTGAAACTTGGTGAGTGGCGTTCACTTCTAGAACATCGTTTCATCGAAAGAGTCTTCGGCTCGCAACAGTGACCCATTGAGTCGTTTCTAGTGGCTGGACCAAGTTAGCCGCCAAGGATACGAGGGCGTCTCAAGTTAGCCGCCAGGGATACGAGGGCGTCTGCGTGTGTGTTCTTAGAGCGGAGCACATGCTCGATGCGGAAGCTTTCAAATGACTCTACTAACTTGGTGGCTGCTTTGTGAAGTGGGATTAGGTCGTCGTTTCTGACTTCGTATTCCCCCGTCATTTGCTTGATAATGAGCTAGGAGTCGCCGTAGGCTTCGAGATGTTTTATCTCTAACTCTCTTGCCAACTCGAGTCCGATGAGTAACGCGTTATATTCAGCCATGTTGTTAGTGCATGGCTCAGTTAGAGAAAATACTCTAGGTAATACGTGGTTCTGTGGGGAAGTGAGGACCACCCCTACTCCCGCCACGATGGATCCGCTCATGCCGACGCGAGAAGCACCATCAAAGAACATCTACCAGGCTTCCGCCGGGGAGGTCGTGTTGACTTCGGGGGGTTCATCGGGCAAATCCTCAAATAGGTCAGTTTTTTCCCCTAACGGATGACTGGCCATGAGATCACAGATAGATTAGATTGAAGGTGTTGCTCGTGCTCTGCCTCCGACCTCGAATAGATTAGAATGTCGTCGATGAATACTATCATGAACTAGTCCAAGTATGGACGAAAAACCCAATTCATCAAATCCATGAATACCGCAGGTGCATTGGTTAGCCCAAATAGCATGACAAGAAACTCGAAGGACCAATAACGAGTCAGAAAGGCGGTCTTGGGAATATCCATCTCCCGAACCCGCAACTGATGATAGCCAGAACGAAGATCAATCTTCGAGAAGTACTACGCTCTCTGTAGCTGGTCGAACAAGTCATCAATCCTCATTAATGGATACATGTTCCGGATAGTGACCTTGTTCAAATCCCGATAATCTATACAAAGACGCATACTGTCGTCCTTCTTCTTCACGAAAAGGACTGGCACCCCCCATGGAGAATGACTCCAGCGAATAAAACCCTGAGACAACTCGTCCAGCTGAGTCTGTAGCTCCCTCATCTTAGTAGGTGTCATACGATAGGGAGCTTGAGATATCGGTGTTGTGCCGGACTGCAACTCGATGCTGAACTCAACCTCTCTCACAGGAGGTAGCCCCGGTATATTCTGAAAGACATCCTGAAAATCTGAGATAACCCTAGTCTCGCACAAATCAGCACTCCGATCTCTCAGCATCACCTCCTCGATATAAGCTAGAAATGACTCCGCAAACTGGTTTCCATTTGAGGTTGCTACGATCAACTCAGACCCATCGAACGCTCGCAAACTGACTGTTTTCCCAAAACAGTCAATACTAAAATGGTCGGGTTATAACCAATCCATACCAAGAATGACGTCAAAATCCAACATCCGCAAGATGATCAAATCTATAATAAACTCGGACTCATCTAAGCTGATGACACATCTCCTACAGACGTTCTCTAATAAGGATACCTCACCTAAGGGAGTAGAGACGGACAACGGAACATCTAAAGGATGTGCGACTAACTGGAGCCTATCCATAAAGACATGAGATATAAAAGAATGGGAAGCTCCGGAATCGAACAGGATCCGAGCTGGAAAAGAGTTTACTAAGAAAGTACCTTCTACTATAGCTCCGCTCGCACCGTGATCACGCGGTACGACTAAATAGACTTTGTCAGTGGCTAGCGACTGCTGAACTAACGATGGTGGAATATACGGGACTATCTGTCCCTCGGTAATCTCCTGAATCACGCGAATCTGGCCTACTGGCCCCTCAATCGTAGGAACAGCTGGCGGTGCCTCAATCCTCTGCTGTGGCTGTTGGCCGTAACCGCAGCCCTGCTGATGCTGACCCTAACCATGGTTCTGCTGCTGACTGTGTCCTCGATTCTGCTGCTGGCCCTAACCTCTGCCCTGCTGGCCTCCTGCTGGCGTACTGTGACAGTCCTTGGCCTTATGCCCGATCATGTTGCAGTTATAGCATGCACCCTGAATCTTGCACTGCGGTGGTGCTCTCGAGTCATATTGTGCTCCCTTCTTGAACTTGCCTTGCTGATGGTGATGAAAGTCCTTACCCCGCTGCTGGGGTCCTCCTAGTCCGGCAAAAGGTCTCTTGCCCTTGTCCTTGTCATTCTGCTATCCAGACTTGTTGTTGCCCTCCTTATTCTTCTGGAACATCACAGTCTCTGTCTCTTACGATATAGCTGCATCTGCGACCTCTCGGACTGAATGGAATCTTCTAGAAACTAGGTAACGACGAAGACTTGGGCGAAGTCCCATAAGAAACATCTGCGTCTGGCTCCCTCCTGACTGCCACATACACGTGAAACGTAGAAGACTCATAAATCGACTCTCATAGTCAGCCATAGACATATCTCCCTGCTCTAGCTTAGACAGCTCTAGCTCTTTCCCGGCCCGTACCGCGGAAGATATGTACTGCTCGTCGAAGAAATACACGAAATCCTCCCAAGTGAGGGCCATCCGATGATCCGGAGTGAACTGAAGCCTATACCATCCTCCTACATCACCCTTCAGGCTAAAAGCTGTCAGCCTCTGCTTCTGCACTGAGTCGACGTTAAGTAAATCTAGAATGTTACTCACGTCCTCCTTCTACTTGTGGGCCACAAGCAAATCTGATGATCCCTGAAACTCTGGCGCCCTCAACTTCTGGTAGAGCTCCACTAAACGGAGCCAAACCTCCTGCTCTATGGTTGTAACTGATGGTGGGGTGAGTCTTGGTGTGGTCTCTGGGGACTCCTCTGCGATGGGGATGGTAGGAATAACTGAAGTGGGACCACAGGTGGTGGTGTAGCTAGCAGCATGTGATTTACCACTTGCTCCTCAATCGCTGCTAGCCTCATTGCAATGGGTGCCATGAGGTCTATCAAATACTGGGGAGCCTGCTGCGGCTCCGGGGGGGCCTCATTGCAATGGGTGCCATGAGGTCTATCAAATACTGGGGAGCCTGCTGCGGCTCGGGTGGAGCCTGTCGCGGCTCGGGTTCTGGTTCATTCTGTCCCCCTCCCTGAGTACGGGATCCTCTCCGTCCACGTCCTCACCCGACCATCTATACATTCGGAATAAAGTTTATAAGATACAATATTAAGACCTCAGGCAAAAGATATAACACATAACAATAAGAAAATCGTATCACTTATCAATCATACAAATACTTTTCAATCAAAGTATGATAGTCATAAAAAAATTTGTAATTTTTGAGATATATGTATATATCATCCAGTTTGGAAACTAGATTCATATATCTTTTAAATGACATAAGTTGGGTTTAGTTTGGAGTTCATTTGTTATCCCAAATCTCCAGTTAAATATTATATATGTGTAGCCATTTTTCTGCAAGACATGTTGTTAGTAAATATAACATATCTTTCTCTATACAAACTCTTTTTAAGAATGGTTTTCTTTTTTAGAAACTAGATATATATATCTTTCATATAAAACTAGTTTGGTTAAATTTGGATTTTTTTTGCTATCTTAAACTATCAAATAAATATTATATATGTGTTGCAGTTTTCTGCAGAAAAACATATATATAGTACGTCACTTAAATTTATCATATATGAATAAAATTATGAAAAAACCCTAATGATCATGATCATGATACTATCATAAAGATATAAATAGCAAGAAAAGAGCATTTGTTTTAAGGTTTACTATCAAAAAAATCTGACTTTTAACACCTCAGGTTAAGATTAAAGCATGAAAACACATATTCAATATCATATTAATCATCTAAACTCGTTATTTAACTATGGGGGTAGGCTTGGATGAAGATAATCTTGCCTCAAATGTCGTTCTAAGCCTCTGAGATAACCAACAAGCAATTAGAAGTGCAAACAACCCATTTTCTCCTTGCTACACGTCGATGATCTCGCCCTTGTGTCGATATTTGCTTCACAAAGCTCTCAAAAATCTTAATTTTAGGGTTAGGGCTTTAGAGAGAGGAATAGAGACTGCTAGGGTTTGAAACTCTGATGTAAGGGTGATAATTTTCATGAAAACATAAGTATATATATATGCAAAACCCAAAATAAACTTGTTTGACCCGAACCAGGAAACCTAGTCTGACTAGGAAAATAACCTTCGGTATTTCAGTAAAAGCTTTCGCGTCCGACCTCGAAATGATGTGATATAAGATTTGTTGGAAAGCTATTGAAAAGACCTACAACTTTAGTATTTTGAGTTTTCCCAGATTCTAAGTGCATCATTTTGGTAATAACCTTCGGTCATTTTTCCCAGATTTTTTTCTCGTGCATGTTTTGTGCATTTGCACTCATATATTCATATATATGTATCGGATTGCTCTCAAATCAATTCCTAGCATACTCAAATATTAATAAATGTTATTTATCATAATATAACATGTTTATTATTATATCTCACAATATTAAGTATTACGGGGTTTTACATTTCTGCTGGAGTTCGCCAAAATCTCGCTAACCCTTGCAGAAATTCATGACTCTTGGCTCTGGAATTCGACAGTACCTCCTCATCTTGAAAATAAATCACCCCTGCTGAAAGGAGGCCCTAGGCTTGTATTTATAGGGCTTCGGATGCGGGTATGTGGATGAGAATGATTGAGTTGGCCTTATCTTCAGTAAATAACGGCCTAACCACGTTTGTAGATGGTCTCTAGGCAGTTAAGAACCCTTGGAACAGATAAATCCTAAGAAAATCACTCAAAACCATTGAAAATGCGTCCAGAGGTCGAAAGAGCATGGGGGGCGCGGGGCGGTACAATCCGATCCGCGCTTGCGCTGGTCAAAAGAATCTGACCCGCGCGGGCGCGAGTCAAACCGCTCGGGCGCGGGTCAAACCGCTCGGGCGCGGGT
>NC_033797.1:88376040-88400908 GCF_001876935.1 Asparagus officinalis | reverse complement strand
GGCGCGGGCCGAACCGCACAGTGTGGGGTTTTGACCTTTGGCATTTTTATATTGCGCATTTCAACATTTCGTTGACTTGTACGCTTCACGCGTGTTGACTGATGCGCACGAGTTGATCGATGCGTGCGAACTGATTGACGCACGTGTGTTGACCGATGCGCGCTAGCTGATTGACACGTGCGAGCAGATTGTCGCTCGTTCGGACAATTGGAGCTGATTGATGCACGCGAGCTGACTATTGGGCGCGTGTTGATTGATGTGTGCGAGGTGATTAACGCGCACGAGCTGATTGGCGTGTGCGTGCTGATCGATGCGTGCGAGTTGATACTGAGTGGCGCGCGCGTGTATTGACCGACGTGCGCGAGCTGGTTGACGAACGCGTGTTGACTGACGCGTGTGAGATGATCGACGAGCACGTGTTGATTGGTGCATGCGTGTTGATCGATCCACACGAGCTGATTGGTGCACGCGAACTGATTGATGCGCGCATGTTGATTAACGCGCGCGAATTGATTGACGAGCGTATGGGCCACTTAGTTCGCCGTTTCGCTTCATACGCTTGTCGACGTCAGATAATCCTCTTAGACTCGAATAGTAATGTTCGTCATCTTTTCTCTGTCTCGAGCTGTGTGCGGACACCTATAGGCATTTTTAGATGCCTACACTCACTTAGGAGTGGATTAAGGGGACGGTTACACCCCATTCAACCCTATTATAGAGAGAATTAAGGGGGCGGTTACACCCCTTAATTCTTTATAAATAGCTGGAAAATCAGCTTAGTTCGGATCCTTCGGCTTGGCAGTAAAGAAGAAATCTTTGGCTAGCTTTTTAGGAGAATTGCTGAAGAATTAAGATCGTTGTTCCTCTCGGATAAATCCTGATTCGATCAATTTTTTAACCTCTGCCTCAATGGCTTCCATAATCTGCGGACGAAACCATTTTTACTATTGTTTGACAGGTTTGGCATCCGGCTTGATATCGAGGCGGTGCATTGCCACGTTGGGGTCGAGCCCTCATGCGTGTTGACCGACGCACGTGAGATGATCGACGAGCGTGTGTTGATTGGCACGCGCATGCTGATCGATGCCCGCGAGTTGAAACTGAGTGGCGCGCGCGTGTTGATTGGCATGTGCGTGTTGACCGACGCGTGCGAGATGATCGACGAGCGCGTGTTGATTGGCACGCGCGTGTTGACCGACGCACACGAGCTTATTAGCGCGTGTGAACTGATTGATGCGCACATGTTAATTAACATGCACGAATTTATTGATGAGTGCACGGGACACTCGGTTTGCCGTTTCGCTTCATGCGCTTGTCGACGTCAGATAATCCTCTTAGACTTGGATAGCGACGTTTGTCGTCTTCTCTCTGTCTCGAGCTGTGTGTGGATACCTATATGTATTTTTAGATGCCTACAGATACCCCCTCCAAAGCTTTTCAGACTCATTTCTTTTATAGAAGAGTCTGGAAGGATTTGGATAAGATAGGCCTTTTCCTTAATTTCGTAGAGAGATCTGTGAACTGCTTCAATTCTTGACTTCTTCAGCCTTCAGTCTATTCAGTGTTTTGTCAAATAAATGAAGTTTTTCTGGCGCTGCATTTATCATCTAACTGTTGTCGAAATCTTGAATTAAAGTTGGTATATAAGTTTCTGAACTTAGCTCGTGTCATTGAGTTGACTTTGAACTGATCATCTTAGTCAGAAATTCATATCTGAATCCGATTGAACTCCCTGAAATCATCGCTTGTCTTATTTTGGCGAGATTGCTGATGCGTTGACCGGCATCGACCTTTATTGTAACACGTTGATCGGCGTTAACACAGTTTATACTCGTATGTTTGCTGGAGTCTACACAGTTTAAGCTCTTAATGCATTAGAGCGTGGCGGTCCCAAATTTTGGGCTACAGGACCAACTATTAAAGTTGTTTCGTCTGCATGTATGGATATTATCCTGATGTTATTGGATGCTCAATTCATGAGACCAACTAACGGAGCTGGTGCGTCAATGACTCATATTTATAGAATTTTTGGCAAATTCTCAGCCATCAACGGGTTTGATGAGCCTTTACCGACTACCGTTTGAATCGGGTTTGCATGCGGATTGCTTAAGTCCGTTCCGCATGTAACGTTACGCTAAAAGAGTTAACTCTTTTAGTGCTATGATACTGAATATGTAGACTTAGTCTTTCTCACGGGAATAGACTACCCGGCAACGCGTGTTAGGCGCTGACTTATCCTTACTTAGGCTTCGGGATAAAAGTCTCCAGACTAGAATTCTGGTGTCTTCTTCAATCGGAGAAAGACTAAACCGGTAACGCGTGTTAGACGTTGACTTATCCCTTCTTAAGATTCGGGATAAAAGTCCCCGTGCGTGTGAAGCATGGATTTTGGCATTATGAATAACAACCTGTCACAATGTCGAATATGTTGGCTTTTGTTCTTTTTACGGTTAAGAACTAACGGACAACGCATGTTAGGCATTGACTTATTACTGCTTAGGAGTCGAGATAAAGTTCCCCGCACGTGTAAGGCGAAGATTTTGTTTTTATAAACACCCCCCCGCCATAATGTCGAATATATGGGCTTTTGTCCTTTTTTTACAGTGACTAACCGGCAACGCGTATTAGACACCGACTTATCCCTACTTAGACTTCGGGATAAAATTCCCCACGCGTGTAAGGCGCGGATTTTGGCGTTATTAATAACGACCCGCCACAATGTCGATGTAGGGTGAAAATTTGATTTCCCGAAAACAGGGAGTTTCGTTTGTATTAATAAGAAAGCTTATTACAAACTAATAATCAAATGTTTACAACAGAAGCAGAGGGAATGCCCTCTTTGTTTTGTGTCGGGACTTTAGGTGGCTATAGGACGCTTCGCTCGATGCTCGTGTCGAGTCTGCTTCCCTTGGACCGTTTGATCGAGGTTGCTGGAGAGCTTTAGTACTCAGTAGAAGCTCGGGTTGAAAGAGTTCGAGTCTGCTTAGTTCGCCGGCGATCGGAGCTCAGAACTAGACAGTGGTGCTGGAATGCAAGGATCTGCTAACAGCTTGGTCTCAAATGCTTTCTCCAAGTTTTTCGACCTCTTCTCCAATGTGCTGGAAGGGGCTTTTAAATGGAAGAAGGACAGCTTGACTACTCCTTGAATCATAGGATGTGACCATACGTTGTTCAGAGACGTCCTGCTGTTCATTCGTACCGCCAGCGGTCATACGAAGAGCTGCGCTCTGCATCACGTTTCGTAAGAGTAGGAAAGCCCCTCCTCGTATGCGTGACAATGGCTGTCAGATGCTTGCGTGGATCTGACCAACCACCGAGCGCCGGCGGCTCTCGTCCTCTCGCTTCGACAACTGAGGTGAGCCGCATTTATGAGGGTGCAGGCTGTTTTGACACCTGTCTGCTCACTCGTACTGTAGGCGGCTTGTTCGGCGGGCCTGGAGTGCCGTGCCTTCTCACTTCAGGTCAGGAGAGGCGGGAAAGCGTGTTCCTGGTACTCGAGTGGGTTTGGACAGTTCGCCGAACGCCGGCGGATTCGTCTCCCGACTTAGATAGCCGATGTGAGTCGCATTTATGACTGTTCAGGTCGACTCGACACCTGTCCAGTCCTTCGTACTGTGCGTGCTGTGAGCGACCGCTTGGCGGTCTTGGGGTACTGTGCCCTCTCTCTTTGGGTCGCGAGAGGAGGGAGAGGTCCATCTCAGCACGTGTGGTAGCGGATACCCAGTTGTACTGGCGGTCTTGGGGTTTGCAGGCGGATTCGCCTTTGGACTCGGGCAGGCGAGTTTCATGAAAGACGAATTTCCGCTATTCCGATTGATCTCAACTCGTGCAGGCGAGCCGATCATTCAGACGGATCTGGAGCCGAGCACATTTGACGACCATGTGGTTCAGGCGCTAGGGAATTGTGCAAGCGACTTCTTACAGGCGATTTTCCCGTAGGCTCACAGAGGTATTTTTTACTGTCTACAAGACCCCCTTCAAAGTTTTCAGACCTAAACCAGCTTGCGTGTGGTCTGGAATACTTTGAATGAAGAAGATTTTTGGCGAAGTCAACGCACTTGGTTTCTTTTAGGATTTTTAGCAAACCCTCAGCTATCAACGGGTTTGACGTGCCTTTACCGATTACCGTTTAAATCGGGCTAGCCATACTATTCCCCTCAGTATGATGAGTTATCGAGTAGTTTCTCTTAGACTTGATGCTAAGATTTCTACTCTCAACCTTAGCCGTTTGAGGCATGGTTTTAGGTTAGGCCATCTCTTTGGCGTTTTAAAATTTAGGACAAGTCGTGTTACATGTCATTTATCTCCATGAGCGAATGAGCCGTTCAGGCGACGTTAGGCTCTGGAGACGAAATTCTGTTCGACTTGCGGATTCGGGTCGAATTTTCACAGACGAGACCTTTCCATTCGGGCGAAACTTGGTTCGATGTGGGTGAGCCACGCGTCCGCTAGTGGGCTTCGTGCTTTCCAGTTAAGACGGCGTGGTTCTGTCACGTCGCGTTCTGACGTAAGCCTCGTGCTCCCCGTTTGAATCGTGGCCGTGGTTTTTGAACCCAACCGTCAGATATAACCGTCGATTTTGGTTCAGGTTTGAGATTTTTTCGACCGACCCGCTTCCCGCCTCGACGTGGCACTTCAAAATGTCAGGGGGTAATCTGGGCCGTTGATTTCGATCGTGGTCACGTTTCTCGTCCGCCAGTATCTCGCTTCTTGAGGGCGATCGTGGCCACGTTGGCAACTCCTCCGTTAAATAGGCCGTCTCCTTTCTTTGAGAGTTACCGTGCTCAAGAATCTTGAAAGTCTTCCAAAGAGAGAGAGTTCCCGCTTAATCATTTCAATGGCGCCGAAATCCAAGAAGTGTATCGCGAGAGGAGGGGGTCCTGGGCGCTATTCCGACTGTCTCGCCTCCGGTGCACCCGTCCGCATACCTGAGACGCACTCGGGTAAGTCTAGGGGCTCCTCCAACGACTTCGCGTAGGTTATAGGTGTCGGTTCGGGCAGATGAGCCTCGTTTACCCTCCTTAGTTTCGATCATTTTTGGTAGCTTCCCCGATTTAGGGCAAAGTCTGCCCCTTTTTAGGCGGATTTTGTATTCGCTCATAGGGGGCGATTTCTGCCTCTACAGGCGAGATTGACTTTTGTTAGGTGGAGGTGGATTCGCCTTCGATAGGCGAGTTCGGCCTTTTCTCTGGTAAAAGGGGAAGCGTTGTTTTCGCTTTTCAGCAAGCGGATTCATCCATTTTTTTTTTTTTTGCTGGACTGGCGGATTCATCCCTAGGGCGGATCCTATCCTGACTCTTCTGTCTTTTCTTGCAGCGACCTTTTCCGACGAAGCCCTTCCGCAGGGCGGGGCCGTCGGTCAGGGCCTCCCCGGTTTCCTTCCTTGGGTCCGGTGCCCGTGTTCTCCGCTGATAAGCCGGTCGGCTCGACAAAGAGAGTCGCCGATGGGCACCATCTAACGCTACGCGAATTGACCACTGACGCGGCGCTGACAGATGAGAATAGGGTGGAGCTGCCGAAGCCTCAGTTTTTATTCGGCGATTCTGCCACTGATCCTTCCGTCATGTTGAGCAAAGAGAGCAGGTGGCTCCGCGTAATGGACGGGGTCCATCACTATCTCCCTAATATGCCGAGGGGGTTCTCAATCGTTGAGTTGCGTTCTCTTGTGGTCCCAAGGACGATGAATTGGGATCTAACCCCCACTCAAGATGGGGTGACTTGTGGTGTCTTTACAGGCTCCACGACAGGGTACGGGGTAGAAAGCTCCTGCAAGCGGGCGACTGGCTTGGGTCTACCGTTCAATGAGGCGCCCACTGAAGAAACGACAGCAGTCACGGAGACCTTCCATCATCGTTTCTTCCGAGCCGGCGGGAGGTTTCCCCCAAAGGATTTCAGAGCTCCGGGGTGGGTCTACTCCGCACCTGGCAGTAAGACCTGGTGGTCCAAGATCACCGATTACATCCTGGCCGAGAATTCCGACCTTGCGAATACAGAGTTGTATGCGGCCATTCAGGCCACTTGTCATGGTCTGAAGATCAATGCTCCCCAATTCCATAGTGTCTTGGAGCTATATTGTGCCGACAGTGGCACGTTTTACACCCCCAACGATGAGCTCGACATAACTTTCCACGAGATATACGGCGTGTCGGGACTGCCTCTGGGCGACTTCGCGTATGAAGAGTACGTTCCCGACCAGGATGAGATCGACCAGCTCTCGGCCCACTCTCCATTGGTGGTGGAGACTCTGTGGGAATTGCTCTGCCACTACCACATATGCCTCAACACCTTAGGGGCGGTGGATCACAAAGGTAAGAAGAAGAGAGCTCCGGGAATCAGTCACAAGAACTGGGCTGATTATCTATTCCCGGAGGGCGATGTCAAAGGGATGGCTGCTCTGCCGTTGCGTATATGTGATCAGGCTGAAGTGGAGAAGAGGATGGCCGGAGGGGAAGCCACTATAACTCTCGATCATGACGAGGGCGGGTTCAAATCTGGAACGGTCTTCCATTCGTTTCACCACCAGGCCATGGCTTTGCTCGCGGGGTACCTCATGTTGTGGCTGAAGAGGTGTGTGGTTCCCACTCATTCCTTCGAGGCGCTCCCGGTGGAGGTTGTGTACCCTGCGGTTTGCTTGGCCCACGGGAAGTCGTATTCTTTGGTGTCGGCGACGATAGCGTGTATCCACCGAGGACTCCGCACGTTGACGGCTCAGTTCTGCCGAGTGTCGACTGTCGACGAAGGGGAAGGGGAGGTTATTAGGACCCCTAATCCTAGAGTGGGGCTGCCATACACCTACTTGATGGCGTGGTTTGTTTACCACTGTGAGTGTTTGATGAGCGCTCCCGCGACTCTTCAAGGAGACAGGTTTGTTCCTTTCCTTGAGCATTTGGAGAAGTGCTCTTGGAAGTGTAAAGACATTCCTGATGCGCGGAAGACGCTCTCTCACTTTGTCCACTATAATTTTCGTCGCTTCTTCCCCTACTTTAGTGGAGGAAGATACGGCGAATCTCTTAGGGATGCGCCGACGGCGGATCATCACACGTCTCTTCCTCGTGGCGCATTCCGATGGTTGGTAAACATTCGGCCAGGGTACCACATCCTGCGCACAGGTTTTGTGTGTTACCTTGAGTCGTATATCCCTTACAGGTTCGCCCGCCAGTTTGGGTATGATCAGCTGTATGTGGGCAACGCCAATCACCGCCTACACTTCGAAGGAGGACTGGTGGACGGAGCTCGTGGATGGTTCTGGACCCATGCTGGTGGCACCCAGGCTCGCTTTGAATTACCCGCGAAGGATCGCGATTTGCACCACACGCTCCTATACTGCCGGTGGTATCGGGGCGCCAGCGCTAATCCCTCTGGTTTCTGGCACGCTCCTATACTGCCGGTGGTATCGGGGCGCCAGCGCTAATCCCTCTGGTTTCTGGTTCCAGAGCTCGTGTCTGACGGAACGCAATCGTCCTCTCAGAGGGTCTCTCCGTTCTTCAAGGCGAAGCGGCCGCCAAACTGCTAGGGAGCTGTTCTCAGAGGATCCAGTTGAGGACACCGAGGGTTTTGACGCCGGTTTAGATGAATCTGAAGTTCCCAAGGTTCGAGTTCCTTCTCCTGGTCCCTCGTTGGATGCCCCTGGCGAACCAAGAGAATCGGAATGCCCAGGACCGGTCCAGAGTCCAAGAGTTGGACAGATGGGGACACCTCTCCTATCTCCGAGTAGCTCGCTTCCCTCTAAATGTCAGCGAGAGACCGCGGTCGAAATTTCTCGAGCGGAGGCGGCCAAGAAGGCCCGTCGCGATGAGACGGTCGAGACTGCCCGAGCGGCAGAGGGTCAGGATAATGTCCCCCAGGTAAACATCCCTGGAGCGGCAACATCGGGGTCTGGAGCTGTGCTGCCTGCCTCTTCTGCTGCATCGGGAGCAGTTCAGGCGACTTCGAAGGACGCCCTCCCGCAATCTGGCGTGAGGCCACAGACGGGAGTTCCAGCGGCTTCTGTGTCCGCATCAGGATGTAATCTTTGTAGTAGTACTCTTGATCGCAACGTTGATCTTACACCCTTTGACACTTGTATTGGGCCTTCGAAGGTGCGGTTGAGAAAGTGATCTCCGTTCCCTCTGATGAAGAGGAAGAGGCTGGAGATGAAGAGGGTCCCATAGGCTCAGGTAAGCGTAGGCTTTATCATTACTCATTCTTCCGTACCCAATTGTCAACCGGGTCCCTTTCGAGGGGCCTGTGTTAACCCTTTTCGTGTGTTTGTAGCTGATCCTGCCCATGAGGTTGCTGGCAAAGAGGATCCTACCTCTTGGGCGAGTCGCTCGTCTGATGAGACGGGCGGATCTGAGGAAGATGATGACGTCTCGATTCACGAGGCGTTGTCTAGTGAGGAAGAGGTGTTGGCTCGTGAGGGTGCGCCTGGCCAAATAGGGAGCTCTCCTGCCCCTGCGGGAGCGTCGGCTGGGGATCGTCCATCAGCGCTAGAGTCTCCGTTTCAAAGGGAGGCTTCTATTCCGCAAGTGATCACTTCTTTGCCTCGGCGGCTGTTGACGCTGTGACCGCTGCTTTCCGAGCGGCGCATGTGTACACCCCGCTTGACGGCGCCAGTCCCTACGTGACCACGGGTACTTTGACTGTGATTTCATCAATGGTGGAGGATGCTACTCTCTCTCCTTTGGAGCGTGAGCGAAGAAGGAGTGCGGCACGGTCTGTGGCTGACTTCCAAGATACTCTAGCCGGCTGCATCAAGCTCGCATTGGAGGAGAGTTGCCCCTTCAAGAGTTTCAAAGAGGATCTCGACTACATCGTGTGCTTCTTAATCAAGAGACTTGGTCATACCGCGGCGAAGCCTTACTTCCAGCGTAAGGAGGAAGTGAAGGAAGCTGTTCAACGGTTGCTTACTCTTCGTGCGAAGAGTTCCACTCTCGTGGATCTTGCATCCGGCGAAGTCCGAGCGGCGGTGGAAGAGCGCGATCGCCGTCTGAACGAGACCATGTCACTAGAGGCAAGATTGTCAGCTGAGTTGGAGAAGGCCAAGGCTGAGGATGAACGGGTGGCCCTCGAGCAGCAGAAGGCCGATAATCGCGTTTCTCGCTTGTCTTCGGAGGTAGAGAATCTAAAGCAAGTTATAGCTAAAGCCCAAGCCTCATTGGCCATTCAAGAGAAGGCTCGTGAACAGGCAGTCAAGGAATTAGAGAGCATTGGGTCTCGCCGGATACTGACGGCTAATTCTGCTGAGGAAAAGGCTCGAGCCCATAGGGAGGTCAAAGAGACCGCTCAAGACTTGGCCTCTCGCACCGAGGAAGATCTTCGCCAGGAGATCTTCAGGAGGCTAGAGCTTCGTCATGCTAGGGAGATTAGTGAGGCGGAACTGCGGTTGAAAACCTTGTAATTTGCCTCTTTTTATCTTTGATTGCCAGTTGTACTAGGACTTCTTTCTATGAATGAAATTATCCCTTTGTTTTTTGGCCATTATTACTGCTGTGCATGCTCTATTTCCTCCTTAATACGCATTAGCTAGATCGTTAGTTGCGAGGGGCGGTCCTCAGCTATCGCGAACTTCAACTGTAAGCTCATCGCCTCTGCGGACGGATCTCCTCGCGGGCGGATTTGGAATTGACTCCAGCTCCAGAGGGGCAATTGGTTCTGATTCGCGGAACATGTCAGTGGCAAATTTGCCATCAGATAGGCTCCGCTTTCGGTGGGCCACGTCTTGGCTTGTGCTTACGTCAGCCACGAGAACGTGGGCACGTCGCCCCGTATTGAATGCGGCGTAGTGGGGTTCTTCGTCCTTCGTGCCCGATTCGGGCCGTTGTTGAAGATTGTGCTTAAGAAAAACCGTTGGATCTTGGCCGTCCAGGTAAGATCCAATTTGTTCGGCCTTACCCTTCAAATGTGTTAGCCTTGAATGGTCCAATCAAGTATTGAGTAACCGCCTAGAGTTCTTAGGGTATTTAACACCCTTACTCTCTATTAAGAAGACCTACAGCCTTTTCATTGTCTTCCTCAGAGTAAACCCAGATCTTCCCTTCCTCATACCCCCGATGGCGCCGAAGGTGAAGAGGGTCGCCTCTAAGAAAAGGAAAGAACCATCTTCTTCGGGCGTCGCTGAGGCTGCCGCGGCCGAAGGTATCTTTCCGTTCTGACTCTCGCGTGGGTTGAACAGGTATTTTTTTTCTTGACCCCTCTCTATGCTGTTGTGTTTTACAGATCGAGGGGAGGCGCCGGCTGCCGAGGGGTATGCGGCCGATTTCGGACGACGAATCCGAAGGTTCTGAGAACTCCGCCGCCTCAGACTCTGCTCCCCAGCCGGGAGCTGAACCCTGCCTTGAGATTCCGCCCATTATGGCGCTCGCTCCGGGCCAAGAACCTGCTCCCTCCGAGTCCTTGTCTTGGCAGGCCCGCATCGAAGAGTTTGAGAGCGCTGTGAGATAGGTGATTTCCCTTGTCGACCTCGGCATGGGTAGCTTTGACAGCTTCAGGCAGTCTCTCCTTGATCGCGTGGCTGATTTGCGGCGATTGGGCGAAAATCGACTCGCTACCCATTGCATGCATGAGCTCCGTCTCCTGGAGTCACGCATGATAGGGTTAGAGACCTTGCTGCGGGAAGGTCCGGAAGCCAACATGGAGTCTTGCCTGACTCATGTCAGGCGTCAGGAAGCCCTGGAGCAGGAGACCCGTTCCAAAGAAATAGCGGATTTAGAGTCTGTCGCCAACTTTTGGGTGGGTCAGCAACATTTGCTAGAGGAGCAAATCATTGACCTCAATCGTACTATGGCTCGCCTGAGGGCCGAATTGGGACAGGCGGAGGCGAAGTGGAAGGGGCTCCAGTCCGACGTCGTTAAGGTCAGTAAGAACGCTGAGGCGGAAACTCGACGCCTGCTAGCCTTGCGCCAGGCAGATGCTGCCGCCAGGTCGAGCCGCGAAGACCGGATTCGGAAGGCCGCTGAAAACAAAGCTAGGGAGGACCACGCGAGCAAGGTGGAGGCGGCCAAAGAAGAGATCTCCACTTTTAGCGTGTTCGACTGAGACCTTTGCCTTATGATTGTGTTAAGACATTTTGTTTATGACTTGTTTGTTTATGAAGTCATAACTTTGTTCAAATGTATTGTCTTAAACACTGGGTGCATGTTTTGTTTCTTTGAACGTAATATTATGACTTTCGTAATTGCAAAAACCATAACTTTGTTCAAATGTACTGTCTTAAAGCATCAATGAGGTTTATGTCCGCTCATTGTGCGTATACTCTTTGGATATGTCGCTTTCCAGTATTTTGCTTTGTAACTGCCGACAATCTCGTACCGCAGGCGAAATCTCTTGCGTGACGACTAGTCTATTTTCAAGGCCAAACTCTATTCCGGTGAGTTTACGCTGTCGGCGAAACTATGGCGACGGCGAGTTCCCTAAGATAGTGAAGCTCGGCTCCTGACGAGTTCCCATTGCTGGCGAAGTTTGTATGCAGGCGAGACTCGATCGCGGCGAGTTTTGCTCGGAAGCTAAACTCAACTGCTGGCGAATTCGAGTAGACGGCCAAACCCAACTGCTGCCGAACTTGCGCTGCAGGCGAAACCCGTATGATTTCGAGTTGTGACAAAAACCAAACTCGATTGATGGCGAATTTGAGTTGTAGGCGAAACTCGTATGATGGCGAGTTCACACTATAGGCGAAATTTGTATGGTGGTGAGTTTGTCCAACAGTCAGAAATTCAACTATGGGCGAAGATTGTGCCACGCGTCCAGCTGCGGGCCTAAGTGCTCGCCAGCTAAGTCTCTGCGGGCACATTAATGCTCATTTAATGGTGAAGCGACCGAACGCTTTGCCTTTTGTGCTCAATCTGATCGGTCGGTTTGGGGTTTCGAGAGGACTGGCTTTTATTGGTGTTGATTTCGAAGCGTCGCTGGGCACTTGGACTGTTTGATCGCTTGGGGTAACGAATCTCAGCCATTGGATTTTTTTGAATATATGTCCGTACTCACCCCTCTTCAGCAGAGTGCTGATTGCTTTCGAGAAAAATCCGCTAGAAGAAGATTTTTGTGAAAAAAACTTCCCTTCCTCATGGCTTCCTCTTCTGATCACAGCGACTCTGAGGGCGTCGGCTCTTCTGCCACCGTCATCAACGTCGGCGTCCCGACTGCTCCCCCTGCGAGCTCGGTCCAGGGGTCTCCTGTTCCGGACCCCATGGCTCACCCCACGTTTGAGCCCCTCCAGAGGCTGGTGGGTCTGGTGCATGGGGTCGACCTCTCGGTCAGCGTGGGCGACGGGCGATATTATGATGCGCTTCCTTTCATGGAAGCGGGTCTAGAGGCGGTCCGCCGCGCAGGTGATGCCTCGCTCACACGGCGATGTGAGCAGGAGCTTGAGCGCGTGGAGGGGTGGATGTACCGCCTCGAGGAACTGGCCTATGACGATCCCTCCGACGTGCCACCGCCCCTCTCTCTACGCCTCCTGCTCGAGCGTGAAGAGCGGGCGAAGCATATTCGGGTGAAGGAGGCCGAGCTCAGACGTCTGCGGAAGCGACACCAAGCGGTACTGGACCGGATGGACGCTTACCTGGACCGGGCTTTCTTCGAGGACGCTGGCTCTCTTCGCGGCGAGGAAAATCTTCAGGAGCGTGGCCGTGAAGCGAGGAGGCTAGGTGAGGCCGCCGGAGCGGTGGAGAGGGAGCTCCAACTCCTTCGCCAGGAGGAGGAAGACAGCCAGGCGGCAACAGGAGCAGAAGGAGAAGGCGAGGATCCGGCATGCGGCGGAGCGTGCTGCGCTCAAAGCCAAAATTGGCTCTTTTAGCCTGCTGAAATTCTTGTAATGCTGCAGTGAATCTAAGGTGACACCCTAGGCTCCCACCTAAGGACGCGGCCTAAAATCACATCATTTCCTAAAAAAATTTTACGATCCGCTCCGGTGAACTTGATCTACACGTTCTTAAACCCAAACACACCAATTTTGGGGTGAACCCGTCGTGTTTTGACCCTTTATCCACTCACTGTAATTTTAACGGTTTCGAATGAATAGAACTTTTTGCACGGCTCAACGAATAGTCAAAACCGGCGAGGCAAAGCTTCAGGAGCGTGGCCATGAAGCGAGGAGGCTGGGTGAGGCCGCCGGAGCGGTGGAGAGGGAGCTCCGACTCCTTCGCCAGGAGGAGGAAGACAGCCAGGCGGCAACAGGAGCAGAAGGAGAAGGCGAGGATCCGGCATGCGGCGGAGCGTGCTGCGCTCAAAGCCAAAATTGGCTCTTTTAGCCTGCTGAAATTCTTGTAATGCTGCTGCTTAAGTCTTCTCTGCTCTCTTTTCTTTTGACATTTTGTTAATTTAGTTGGTGCCTCAGGCGCCACAACTAAACTGAAAACTTGTGTAAACTTTAGCCCGTTGTGGCCCTTTTTGCTTGTTTTGTCTATCCTTACTTTGCTTGCACAGTTTTCTCTTTCTTTGTCTGCGCTGTTTGGCCTCTGAGTTGAACTTGGCGAGCCTTTGACTATTCTGTTCTGGACTTAGTCGTTTTAGGCTCTTGTTCTGCCCTCTGCTGCTCACAGCGTGGGATCGGGTTAACTCCGATCTTCGCGTTGTAGCTCGAACGGGATCAAGAGAGTGACATTTGGCTTGCAGCAAAGAACAATCATTTGCTCCTGTGGCCAACTGAAGGACTCAACTTCAACTCGCCTCTCGGCGAGTTGTTGCTTGGGGAACCGACAGACAGGTCGTCTGCCGAACCGCCTGCGACAATTGTCGTCATTTGGGAATGTGACAATTGATTGTGATAGGAGCCATCGCGTGGTAGACCACTACCCATCAGTTATCCTAAGGGAATGTTAGGATATCTGGAATAGGTCAAATAGTTCAAGGACGTAGGAGTATGACTATTGACAGAAGTAATAGCACGTCGCGTGGTAGGCCATTACCTAGGCTGTACTATTCGTAGGAATAACGGCGCCAATCATCAGAGGTGATCATTAACTTGATGGGGTCTTGTCGCGATTGGAGGAACTGTAGGGCCTACCATTCTTCTGAAGAAGATTGGCAAGTAAATTGTGTCAGAGGTTTAATGTTAACGTGACAGGAACTGTCGTGATTGGAACGACTTTGAGGACCCACCATCCTTTAGAAGAGGATTGGTGAGTGATTTTTTGTCAGAGGTTTAATGTTAACATGACGGGGACTGTCGTGATTGGAACGACTTTGAGGGCCCACCATCCTTTAGAGGAGGATTGGTGAGTGATTTTGGTTCTGGTCCTAACTATTTGAAGGTTTGACCAAGTGGGTGTTTGATGCCGCCCACCTGAGATGCTATTCTCGCCTGTTTTGAGAGATTCGCCAAGACAGGGTGTTTAGCTGGTAAAGTGAATTTTGCCTAGACTGATAGGCTTGCTTGATGCGGGCGATTCGCCTGATCTGAGTGATCTGCTTGCTCTGAGCGATCTGCCTGATTTGGCCGTTCCGCCTGTACTGAGCGATCCGTCTGTACTGAGCGGTTCGAGAGATTGGAGCATAGGAATAGTTTTACCTCTTATTCCATTTGGAGGGTGTGAGGGCCAGTTTAAACTCGTGCACTCATGGGAGTTGGTGAAGGAGAACTAGGGATAGTACTTCTTCAGATACTTGCCGTTGATGGGTATCATGATCTTATCGCCATTCGGCTTGACGAGGCGATAGGCGTCGTTCGAGTAGACTGTCTCTACTATGAATGGTCCTTCCCATTTGGACTGGAACTTCCCCTTCTTCTTGGAAGTGAGGATCATTGGTCGGCGAACGGAGAGCACGAGCTCTCCCTCCTTAAAGGCTCGACGCTTGACTTTTTTGTCAAAGCTCTTGGCCATCCGAGCTTGATAAAACTCAATGTGCTATTGAGCTTCCAGTCGTTTGTCGTCCAACGCCTCGAGTTCTGCGAATCGCAGTTGGTGATTTTCCTCGGCCGTCATCCCTGTTGCTAGGGCAACGTGGAGGGATGGAATTTGAATCTCCAATGGCAATACAGCTTCACAGCCGTATACCAATGAGTAGGGCGTGATACCAGTCGGTGTGCGAACCGTTGTGCGATATGCCCACAGGCTCTCACCTAGCTTTTCGTTCCAGTCGCGCTTGCTAGTGGAAGTCAGCTTGGTCAAGATCTTGATGATCGTTTTGTTGAAAGCCTCGGCCAAACTATTCGCTGAAGGGTTGTAGGCCGTGGAAGAGAGGTTCTGTATTCGAAATTTGTCACAGAACCTGGTGAATGCATGGCTAACTAATTGCGTGTCGTTGTCATGAATGATACGCCGGGGTACGCCGTATCGGTATATGACATGATGTTTGATGAATTTGATCACATCATTGGTCTTGACCTCTCTTAAGGGGATAGCTTCGGCCCACTTAGAGAAGTAATCGGTGATCGCAAGGATGAAGCGATGACCTTTCGCCGATGGTGGAGATATTGGCCCGACTATGTCCATCCCCCATGCTTCGAAGGGCCAAGACGCCCTCGTCGGATGTAGGTCCTCGGGAGGCTGGTGCATGTAGTTGGCGTGGATTTGGCATTCGTAGCAGCGTTTCGCATAAGCGACCGCGTCAGTAACCATCCCAGGCCAGAAGTAGCCTATCCTCCGCAGGCGATCCCAGAGCTTGGGTCCAGGCTGATGAGCCCCGCACACGCCGTCATGTGCTTCACGTATGGCCTCTTGTGCCTCTGCTTTTGAAAGACAGCGAAGCAACAAGCCGTCGTATGACCTCCGATACAACGTTTTAGTGGTTGAATCGTAGTAGAACCGCGAGGCACGTCGTCGGACAGACTCTCGTTCCTTCGCGTCTTCAAGCAATATGCCGTATAGGACGTAATCGATGATCGGGAGACGCCAATCTTCCTGATCAGGCTGATCTGGGGTTTGATGAGTGGCATTCGCCTCTGGGACGTCTTTTAGTCGAAAAAGTTTTTGGCTGGCGACGGTGACTCGCTGGGTCGTTCCCCAAGGCTGGGCTAAGTTAGTTGCCAAGGATGCGAGAGCATCTGCATGAGTGTTCCTGGAACGGAGCACGTGCTCAATGCGGAAACTCTCGAATAACTCCACTAGTCTGACGGCCGCTTTGTGGAGTGGGATGAGATCGTCATTCCTGACTTCATATTCGCCAGTCATTTGCTTGACGATGAGTTGGGAGTCACCGTAAGCCTCCAGATCTTTGATCCCTAACTCTTTGGCCAACTCGAGCCCTATGAGTAGTGCGTTGTACTCTGTCACGTTATTGGTAAATGGTTCCGTCAAGGAAAAGGCCCGGGGTAACACGTGGCCATGCGGAGAGGTGAGGACCAGCCCCACTCCTGCAGCGATAGAGCCACTCGCGCCAGCACGGGACGCGCCGTCGAAGAACATCTGCCACACCTCAGGTGACGAAGTCACATTGGCTTCAGGAGGTTCATCTGGCAGATCTTCAAATAGATCGGTCTTCACCCCCAGCGGGTGACTAGCCATGAGATCGCAGATGGCCTGTCCCTTGACTGATTTCTGAGGCATGAAGTGGATGTCGTATTGAGAGAGCAGAAGCGCCCACCTGGCCAGGCGCCAGTTCAACGCCGCAGGTTGCGTCATGAAGACCCGAATGGGGTTCATCCGGGAAATGACATGGATCGTTTGGCCAACCAAGTAGTGCCGCATCTTTTGGATGGCGAACACCAAGGCTAAGCATTCCTTCTCGACCATTGGGTACCGTTGTTCAGCACCCTGCAAGGTTCTGCTTAGGTAGTAGATACCTTGCTCATGGCCTGCCTCGTCGTTTTGTGCCAAGAGGGCGCCTAAAGAATGTTCCATGGCCCGGATATATATGAGGAATGGCCTCCCTGAGATTGGCGGCGCAAGGACAGGCGGGTTTGAGAGATAAGCTTTGATCTCTTTAAAGGCCTTTTGGCATGGCTCGTCCCAGACAAAAGAGGTACCTTTCTTCATCAGCTTAGAGAAGGGTTGGCACTTGCCCGAGAGATTCGAGATGAATCTTCGGATATAAGCCAGTCGTCCTTGAAGGCCTCTCAGCTCTGGAGCCCTTGGATAGCTCGTACCTTGTCTGGATCAATCTGGATTCCTTTCGTCGTGACGACGAAACCGAGGAATTTACCGCTAGACATCCCCAAGAATGACTTAGTGGGGTTCATCTTGAGTTGGTGAGTCCTCATGAGTTCGAACATCGCCTTCAAGTCTTGGAGGTGGTCCTCCTTGCAGCGACTCTTCACGACCAGGTCATCTACATAGCATTCGACCGTCTTTCGCAGATGATCTCGAAAGATCGTGCTCATGGCGCGTTGGTAGGTTGCGCCAGGATTTTTGAGTCTGAAAGGCATGACGGTGTAGCAGTACACCCCCATGGGAGTTCTGAATGCAGTGTGCTTCTCGTCTTCGGGGTGCATCTTGATTTGATTGTACCCTGAGAAGCCATCCATAAAGGACATC
The DNA here is from genome assembly GCF_001876935.1 of Asparagus officinalis. NCBI lineage: Eukaryota > Viridiplantae > Streptophyta > Magnoliopsida > Asparagales > Asparagaceae > Asparagus > Asparagus officinalis. Next base: position 88,383,518 of record NC_033797.1, on the reverse strand, counting down.
CTCTCGAATCCACACGTATTGTCGATGATGACATCCGTGATGGGCAGAGGGAATTCGTCTTTAGGGAACGCGGCATTGAGGTTCCTAAAGTCGATGCAGATGCGGATCTTCCCGTTCTTCTTTAAGACCGGAACAATGTTCGCCACCCAGTCGGGATGTTGCTCCTCTCTGATGAAACCGGATTCGATCAGCTTCTTGACCTCAGCTTCGATTGCCTCCATGATTTGGGGGCGAAACCGCCTCTGCTGTTGTTTGATTGGCTTGGCGTCAGGGCTGATGTTGAGGCGATGCATGGTGACCCACGGATCCAGACTAGGCATGTCCTCGTAATTCCAGGCGAAGACGTCAATGTATTCCCGTATGAGGGCGATGAGGTCTTCTTTTTCCTGTGGAGGCAGACTGCCGCTAATGAATATGGGTTTGGGATTCGCCTCAGTACCCATGTTCACCTGGAGGACTTCGTCTAACGAGTGTTTGCCGCCGCTGTTGGCTAGTTCTCCCAGCGAGGAGAGCGTCACCGCGAGCTGTGGCAGTACAGTTTGTGCCGGAGTGAACCGGAGTTTCCTCCGAGACAGGTGTCTGCGGGGACCGCTTGGCGATCCATTTGACAGACCCTTGTCTCTTGCGCTCGATCTCCGGCTTGGCCTTGATCGATTACGAGGGAGCGGGTTCCTCCGATGAGGCTCGGGTGGAACCCTCGGGTGCGAAAGCTTTGACCGTTTGAGGTCGGCTTCGGCGCACGACTCTGTGGCATTTGCGGGACACATCGCCACCAGAGGATGAGGAAGACAAGTACTCTTCGTACTTTGCCTGGTCGAACTCAATTTCCAGGGACTCTACAGTCGTCCCGACAGCAACTTAATCAAATTGAGCCACCACCATTTCGTTCGATGAAACAGCTCCTCCCACTGTGGTCGCCATCTTCTGTAGGGTAAAAATTTGATTTTCCGAAAACAGGGAGTTTTGTTTGTATTAATAAGAAAGCTTATTACAAACTAATAATCAAATGTTTACAACAGAAGCAGAGGGAATGCCCTCTTTGTTTTGTGTGGGGACTTTAGGTGGCTATAGGACGCTTCGCTCGATGCTCGTGTCAAGTCTGCTTCCCTTGGACCGTTTGATCAAGGTTGCTGGAGAGCTTCAGTACTCAGTAGAAGCTCGGGTTGAAAGAGTTCGAGTCTGCTTAGTTTGCCGGCGATCGGAGCTCAGAACTAGGCAGTGGTGCTGGAATGCAAGGATTTGCTAACAGCTTGGTCTCAAATGCTTTCTCTAAGTTTTTCGACCTCTTCTCCAATGTGCTGGAAGGGGCTTTTAAATGGAAGAAGGACAGCTTGACTACTCCTTGAATTATGGGATGTGACCATACGTTGTTCAGAGACATCCTGCTGTTCATTCGTACCGCCAGCGGTCATTCGAAGAGCTATGCTCTGCATCACATTTCGTAAGAGTGGGAAAGCCCCTCCTCGTATGCGTGACAACGGCTGTCAGATGCTTGCGTGGATCTGACCAACCACCGAGCACCGGCGGCTCTCGTCCTCTCGCTTGGACAACTGAGGTGAGCCGCATTTATGAGGGTGCAGGCTGTTTTGACACATGTCTGCTCACTCGTACTGTAGGCGTCTTGTTCGGCGGGCCTGGAGTGCCGTTCCTTCTCTCTTCAGGTCAGGAGAGGCGGGAAAGCGTGTTCCTGGTACTCGAGTGGGTTTGGACAGTTCGAAAGCGTGTTCCTGGTACTCGAGTGGGTTTGGACAGTTCGCCGAACGTCGGCGGATTCGTCTCCCGACTCAGATAGCTGATGTGAGTCGCATTTATGACTGTTCAGGTCGACTCGATACCTGTCCAGTCCTTCGTACTGTGCGTGCTGTGAGCGACCGCTTGGCGGTCTTGGGGTACTGTGCCCTCTCTCTTTGGGTCGCGAGAGGAGGGAGAGGTCCATCTCAGCACGTGTGGTAGCGGATACCCAGTTGTACTGGCGGTCTTGGGGTTTGCAGGCGGATTCGACTTTGGACTCGGGCAGGCGAGTTTCATGAAAGACGAATTTCCGCTATTCCGATTGATCTCAACTCGTGCAGGCGAGCCGATCATTCAGGCGGAACTAGAGCCGAGCACATTTGACGACCATGTGGTTCAGGCGCTAGGGAATTGTGCAAGCGACTTCTTACAAGCGATTTTCCCGTAGGCTCACAGAGGTATTTTTTACCGTCTACAGTCGAATATGTGGGTTTTTGTCCTTTTTTACGGTCAAAGACTAACCGGCAATGTGTATTAGGCGCCGACTTATCCCTACTTAGGCTTCGTGATAAAATTCCCCACGCGTGTAAGGCGCGGATTTTGAAGTTATAATGTTAAAATATTATGTCTTCTCTTGGGGCAAAGACGAACACAAAATGAGAGAGGAAGAATTTTATATTCTTTCTCCCGAAACCGAAGAGGAAGAATTTTATATTCTATCTTCAGTACAGAAGAAACTCAAAGTGGGATCTCCACTTTGAGAATCTAAAGAGTGAAACTAGGAGGTGGATCTCCACTCTGAGAATTGAAAAGATTCGGATAATCCTAACCGTCGGAAGGTTTGATTACCGAAGTAAAGGTGAATTTCTTGTTTATTGAGAGTAAATTGTGATTTTGGCCCTAACTGTAGGAAGATTTGACCAAGCGAGAGTTTGAGGTGACCCTAACTGTAAGAAGGTTTGATCACTCAATTTAAAAGTGGATCTCTCGTTCATTGGAGGAATCGAAAGGAGATTTTGGCTTTGGCCCTAACTGTAGGAAGGTTTGACCGAGTGGGAGGTTTAAGACAATCCTACCTGTAGGAAGGTTTGATCGCTCGATTTGTGGGTCTCTCGTTCATTGGAGGAATGGAGAGGGGATTTTGGTTATGGCCCTAACTGTAGGAAGGTTTGACCAGGTAGACAGTGGGAGTACGAGTACAAATTATAGTGAGAGTGTTGACTTGTACAAATCACTCAGAGGGGGTTCCTGGTGTTAAGTGATAAGAACTTAACACGAAGGGGTTTGACAATTTGTCCAGGATTAAGATATTAAAATTCTGAGAACCATGTCTAGACTCTAACAATGAGGATGTTGAGTGCACAGATACATTGAAAGTTTGAGTGGATTTAACCGAAAGGAATTTTGGTGATCCCACAATCAATTAGTCTGATCGGTAGGGGATTTTGTGGTGGAAGACTATGAGTCATCAAACACCAATGAGAGTTTTGTGAGGGAAAATTGATCCAATAAAGTGATCGAACATCGTCTCAGCAAAAGAGTGTTTGGAAATCACAGTGGGAGTTTAGTGTTTATCACTTTGTTCGTAATGATCGGGTTATCCCTAAGAATATTACATTTAACATTCTTTCAGAAACTTCCCGTCACATGAATTATCCACCCCCAGCTTTCTTTGCAAAACCGGGTGTAATGAGGAGTACGTTTTCCTCAGTCGTACGTTCGGGTTATCCTTAAGAATATAAGATTCTCTAGGAACTTCCCGTGAAAGAAAGGAAATAGTTTAGACTCGTATACCTGTTGGAGTATTGAGAAGCAATTTATACTCGTATACTCTTCGGAGTGTCGGAAGGAGCAGTTTATACTCTTATACTTGTCGGAGTATCGCCGCTCTCATTGGGCTTAGTTTAGTGTTATGACGCCGGTTTCAACCAATGTTTGGATGCTATTCTTAAGAGCGAAGCAAGCCTTGGTGGGATGAATGATCCTCCTGTGGTACGCATAATACTTTGGATCCGAAATGTTATCAGCTTCCTCCTGATTTGCGATAGGTAGAAGCTTGATCTTGTTGTTTTCAAGGAGAGAGTCGAAAATGGGTGGAACATCTTCGTCCTTGAAAGAGTACTCTTTTTGGAGTCTCGAATCCAAAATCTTTTGTTGTCTCCGGGATTATTGTTGTGACGTCTGATTAGCATCAACAGCAGTTGCAGGGTCTTTCCCTTTACCACGGGAGACGAAGCTTGAATTTAGAGGGTTAGCCATCGGTTGGCTTCTCTCGGCTTGCTTCCTTCTAAAGAAGCGTTCGGCTCGTTCTCCGTGCACCTTCAACTCTTTCCAGGTGTTGGACGGTGCTACTCCCATGACTTCTAACACGTCCAAAGAGAGGTTGTTATGACAGGTTTGGAGGATGAAGTCCTCTGTGATCGGATCTCGGCAGTTAATCTCCTTATTCCGAAAGCACTTGACGAATTCGTCGACCGTCTTGTCGTCTTTTTACTTCTCATCAAAGAGTGTCCTGATTGACACCTCAGCATCATCATCAAAGAAGTGAGCGAGGAACAGGTTTTCCAGGTCATCCCAGCTGTTGATGCTTTCAGACTTGAGACGACGGTACCAATCAAAGGGGGGCCCGCGAAGGGTGGCAACAAATGACCGAACCATTAAGCCTTCATTGCCAGAGATCATACCCAAGTGGGACTTAAAGTAGATCAAATGCTGCGTGGGCAAACCCTTCCCGTCGAACGGCGTGAAGTTGATCAGGTTGAACTTCGCCAGATACGGGGTCGAATCCTATTCTCTCGGGTAAGGACACGGAATCCCGGTCTTCTTTACCTCTCGATCAGGCATCAGAGCATTGACTTTTCTCTCAAGGTCCTTCAACTTTTCGTCCTCGTCTGTATCATTCTTCGGACAATTTGTGAGAGGAACAACAGAGCCACCTCTAATGTTGTTATCATTGGTAGGACCACCCCCAGTGTTATTATCTTCAGTGGGGCCACCCCTAGTATTCTGGTTAACGGGAGGGTTCTCAGCATTGAGATGTTCATCCACATCTGAATCTCTACTTGCTTGGTCAGCAAGGTTGCGACGGCTGGATTCACCGAACTGATTGGATAGAGCCCTGATTTGTTGGTCATGCTCTTCCCTCATCCGTAGCATAGCCATTTCCATTTTAATCTTGAATGCCTCTTTCTGCTTGGTTAGAGCATCCTCGAGAATTCTAGCGATTTGCTCGGTGTTGATCATGAATGCCTTGTGGGATTGTCCTGGGCTGGATACTGTTTTGTCAGAAACGACTGCAGAGTTGGCATCTGATGCTTCATCATCCGAGGATAATCCCCTTTGCATTCTTTGATAATCTCTTTGTCTAATGGTTCCCGATCGCAACCGGGTTAAACGATGAGATATAAGCGAGTCAAAGCTAGAAGGTCGAATCGACTTTCCCTTATCAGCCACATTAACTGTGACTACGGATTGTTTGGGTCCGACCGCTTCCAGTTGGAGTCGAGACATCAGTTGGGCTATTCTCGAGTTAACTTTTCTTCTTGGAGAAAAGTCGGGGCTAGAATCACTTGAAACAATCGGGGACTTTCCCTTATTGACCATATTGATGGTAACTTCCGGGAATTCATCATCTCGAACAACCGATCGTTTCTTACAAAAGTGCCTTGGTTTGGACTTAGCTGTTCCGTTAGAGATCCTCTTGAATACCGAGACCGTCTGCGGAGCGGTCTTGGGGCAGCTACATACTGATAATACTACCTTGATAATCTTGGTGCACGGACAGTGAGGGTCCGCTTCCCAGGTACTTTTCTTTTGAGATTTGTTCGTACCCCAAGCCCGATAGTACAACTCATCGACATTGCCGTTAGAGAAACCTATCGACTGTTTACATGAATCCTCAGGTATAACGCGTTCATCTGTCTGACGTGTTTTTTTTTTTGAGTAAACAACTCCTTGTTGGCGTCTGTAGGAGTCACACATTTGGAATCACACTTTTCTGAAGGTGAAACCTTAACGGGCTCCTGGCCTTCTGTATGCACCCCTAAGTGGGCGGTTACGGGAATCAACTTGTTAGGAGGTCGCGTACGACCCCCAGTCTGGATGTTTGCTAGGGGTTCCTTCAACGGTCCCAAGCGTTCCTTAACTGGAGATTTGTCTCGACCCGCGTGCGAAGGACCAAGACGTTCCGTGATTTTCATCTTAAATCGGGACAAATCCACGCTGTCACGGTGCTCCACCGAAGGTGCGGAACTCGAAGGGATCTTTTGTCTTGACCCTGGCACGGGTTAGACTTGAGTGAACCGTGGGTTGGAGGGTCGGATCCGGGTGACCTGCGACTTGGAGGGTCGGATTTGGGTGACCCACGACTTGGAGGGTCAGATCCGGGTGACTCGCGACTTGGAGGGTCGAATTTGGGTGACCCGCGACTTGGAGGGTCGGATCCAAGTGACCCGTAACTTAGAGGGTCAGATTTGAGTGACCCGCGTGCTGGAGGGTCGGATCTGAGTGACCCACGTGCTGGAGGGTCGGATCTGAGTGATCCGCGCGCTGGAGGGTCGAATTTGGGTGACCCGTACTTTTCGATCTTTTCGGCCGCCGTCTTGGACTTTGGCCTCCATATTTTGTGCGGTCTTGGTGGGTTCTTTTCCACTTCTTCCTTCTGCAATTTTTTGGCCTCTTGCACAAGAATTCTTGCATGTGCAAGCAATGCACGGCGCTTCTGAATGCGCTCCTCGAGGGTTGAGCGGGTCCGTTTGACTTGGATCCATTCATCCGTTGATAATTTGGAGGATTGGTCATTCGTCCGCTGTTGGGGTGCTCGACGATCCTTGAATTTCAGATCCGCTTCGTAGCGGATCCCGTGTATGGGCTCCAAACCCTTGGCGAATTGGCGCGTGAAGCGTTGGCGCTGCCTTTGGCGAGCTCTTTTGGATAAAGTATGTGCGCCTTTAGTAGGTCGCCAGTTTGTTTGTGTCAAAATTTGATGTATTCATTGTGGTATTCATTACAACTGCAGTCGTTATAATGAAAACAAAAAAAAGGTAGTCTTTTTATAAGACTCTTACACAATGAAAACAAAAATTACAACTCTCGTCAAAACAAACGCATGGAGATCGTTTATCGGTCTTCTGCTTGTGCGAGATCTTTACCTGTGCCGGGGATTTTGATATCCGTGGACCGCCATAGATCTGGATCCGGTTGATGAAAAATTGGGCAGAGCTTAGCCTTCACCGAGGGAGTATTTGATTGAAGTGCTAAAATCGACCAAGGGAAATCAGTAGCTCTTCTCGAGATTAAGACAAAGCCTAATCTTAAGGAACGGACGTACGGGCTTAAGATCCTTCGAATAGCTCCTTCTTTATGCTGGAGTTCGTCGGGATCACGCTAACCCTCGCTGAAATTCGTGACTCTTGGCTCTGAAATTCGACAGCACCTCCTCGTCTTGATAATAAATCGCCTCTACTGAAAGGAGGCCCTAGGCTTGTATTTATAGGGCTCCAGATGTGGGTATGTGGATGAGAATGATTGATTTGGCCTTATCTTCAGTCAATAATGGCCTAACCATGTTTGTAGATGGTATCTAGGTAGTTAAGAACCCCTGGATTAGTTAAATCCTGAGAAAACCGCTCAAAACCGTCTAAAACACATCCGGAGGTCGAAACAGCACGGGGGGCATGGGGCGGCACAATCTGACCCGCGCTTGTGCGGGTCGGACGCATCCGACCTGCGCGGGCACGGGTCGGATT
>NC_033797.1:88334365-88376030 GCF_001876935.1 Asparagus officinalis | reverse complement strand
GGTCAGATTTGTCCGATCCGCGTGGGCGCGGGTCGAACCGCACGGGTGCGGGGTTTTGACCTTTGGCATTTTTTCGATCCTCCGGGACTTGTATTACGCATTTCCTCATTCCGTTGACTTGTACGCTTCGTGCATGTTGACCGATGCGCGCGAGTTGATTGATGCGCGCGAGCTGATTGACGCGTGTGTGTTGACTGATGCACACGAACTGATTGACACGTGCGAGTGGATTGGCGTACGTTCGGACAATTGGAGCTGATTGACGCACGCGAGCTGACTGTTAGGCGCGTGTAGATTGATGTGCACGAGTTGATTGACGCGCACAAGCTGATTGGCGCGCGCATGCTGATCGATGCGCGCGAGTTGATACTGAGTGGCGCGCACGTGTTGATTGGTGCGTGCGTGTTGCATCGACGCACGGTGCAAATGATGACGAGCGCGTGTTTGATTGGCGGCCGTCGCGGCTGACGATCGCGCGAGTTGAGTACGCGTGGCCGCGCACACGATTGATTGGCGCGCGCAGTGCTAACCAAACGACGGCCGCGACATCCATCGACGACGCGTGTTGTTGATTGGCACGCGCGTGTTGACCGACGCGCGCGAGCTGATTGGCGTGAACGAACTGATTAATGCGCGCATGTTGATTGGCGTGCGCGTGTTGATCGACGCGCGCGAGCTGATTGGTGCATGCAAACTGATTGATGTGCGCATGTTGATTAACGCGCGTGAATTGATTGACGAACGCGTGGGCCACTCGGTTCCCCGTTTCGCTTCATGCGCTGGTCAGCGTCAGATAATCCTTTTAGACTCGGATAGCGACGTTCGTCGTCTTCTCTCTATGTCAAGCTGTGTGCGGACACCTATTAGCATTTTTAGACGCCTACAAGGAGTTTTTTGTGAGGGAAGATTGATCCAACGAAGTGATCAAATCTCGTCTCAGCAAAAGAGTGCTTGAAAGTTGGTAAAACTGATCCCGACAATTGGACGTGTTTCACTCTTGGAAGCATTTAGAGTTCAAGTGGGAGTTTCTTATTCATCCCCTTTTGTAGCGACGGGTTATCCCTAAAAACACCACATATAGCATTCTTTGGGAACTTCCCGTTACATCAATCCCCAGCTTTCTTTGTGAAACTGGGTCTAACATTGTACTCAGCTGAATGGTCGGGCTATCCTTAAGAATATCACATACGATATTCTTCCAGGAACTTTCCATTAAAATTAGGAAATAGTTTAGACTCGTATACCTGTTGGAGTACTGAGAAGCAGTTTATACTCGTATACTCTTCGGAGTATCATTCGGCTTAATTTATCGTTATAACGCCAGCTTCAACCAAGGTTTGGATGCTATTTTTGATAGCAAAGCAAGCCTTGGTGGGATGAAGGGCCCTCCTGTAGTACGCACAGTACTTTGGATCTGAAGTATTATCAGCTCCCTCCTGATCTGCGATAGGTGGTAGCTTGATCTTGTTGTTTTCAAGGAGGGATTCGAAAATGGCTGGAATGTCTTCGTCCTTGAAGGAGTATTATTTTTGGAATCTCGGATCTGAAGTCTTTTGCTGTCTCCGGGATTACTGTTGTGACATCTGATTCGCATCAACAGCAGCTGCAGGGGCCTTCCCTTTACCACAGGAGACGAAACTTGAATTTGGGGGGTTAGTCGTCGGTTGGCTTCTCTCAGCTTTCTTCCTTCTGAGGAAGCATTCGGCCTGCTCTCCGCGTACTTTCAACTCTTTCCAGGTGTCGGATAGTGCTACCCCCATAACTTCCAACACGTCCAAAGAGAGGTTGTTGTGACAGGTTTAGAGGATGAAGTCCTCTGTTATCGGATCTCGGTGACCGTCTCGTCAAATTCCTATTTCTCATCGAAGAGTGTCCTGATTGACACCTTGGCATCATCATCAAAGAAGTGAGTGAGGAATAGGCTCTCCAGGTCTTCCCAGCTGTTGATACTTCTGGGTTTGAGACGGCGGTACTAATCGAAGGTAGGTCCGCGGAGGGTGCTAATGAATGACCAAACCATCAGGGCTTCATTGCCGGAAATCATCTCTAAGTGGGACTTGAAGTAGATCAGGTACTGAGTGGGCGAACCCTTCCCGTCAAACGGCGTAAAGTTGATCAGGTTGAACTTCGCCGGGTATGGTATTGAATCCCACTCTCGTGGGTAAGGAAACAGAATACAAATTCTCTTTACTTCTCAATCAGACATCAGAGCGTTGATTTTATTCTCGAGGTCCTTCATCTTTTCGTCCTCTTCTGTATCATGCTTCAGATGATTTCTGAGAGGAACAACAGGGCCACCTCCAGTGTTGTTATCATTGGTGGGACCACCCCCGGTGTCGTTATTCTCAGTGAGACCAACCCCAGTTTTTTGGTCAATAGGGGGTTATCAACATTGTGATGTTCATCCATATCTGAATCACTACCTACTTGGTTAGCTACGTTGCGACGGCTGGATTCACCAAGTTGATTGGACAGAGCCCGAATCTGTTGGTCATGCTCTTCCTTCATCTGCATCATGGCCATTTCTAATTCGAACTTGAAGTTCCCTTTTTGCTTAGCCAAAGCATCGTCGATGATTTTGCTTATTTATTCAGCGTTGATCATGAACGCCTCACAGGATTGTCCTGGGTTGGATACTGTATTGTCCGAAGCGACTGCAAAGTTGGCATCTGATACCTCATCATCCGAGGATAGGCCTCTATTCATCCTCTGATAATCTCTTTGCCTAATGGTTCCTGATCGCAACCGGGTTAGACGATGCGATAAGAATGGGTCAGAACTAGAAGGTCGAGTCGACTTTCCCTTATCAGCCATGTTAATCGTGACTACGGATTGTTTAGGTCCAACAGCTTCTAACTGAAGTCAAGACATTAGTTGGGCTATTCCCGAATTGACTCCTCTTTCTGGAGAAAATTCGGGGCTAGAATCACTTGAAACAATCAGAGACTTTCCCTTACTGACCATGTTGATGGTAACTTCTGGGGATTCGTCATCTCGAATGACTGATCTTCTTTTGCAAAAACGCCTTGATTTGAGTTTCGACGCTTCAGAGGAAAGCCTTTGGAATATCGAGACCCTTCATGGAGCGATCTTGGGACGGTTACATGCTGATATTATTGCCCTGATAATTTTTGTATACGGACAATGAAAGTCCATCTCCCAGAAATATCTCTTTTGAGATCTGTTCATACCCCCCAGCCTGATAGTACAACTCATCGGCATGAGAACCGGAGCAATCTATCGCGTGTTAGCACGACTTCTTAGGTATAACGTCATCGTCTGACGAACATAATTCCTTCTAAGGTCTTGTTGCCTTAATAGCGTTCTCAAGAGTCACGCGTTTGGAGCTACGCTTTTGGGAGCGTGAACTATTAACGGGCTCTTGGACTTTAATTCACCATCCGAGGCGGTCAAGTGTAGGGGTTTTCCCATTATAGGAAGGCTCTGACTTGTTGCGAGAGTGTGTGCGACCCCCAGCTCGAGTGGTTGTTCGGGATTCAGTCACCGGACCCAAGCGATCTTTGATCGAAACCTTACTTCGATCCTCGTGCAAATGACCTAGGTGATCCGTCATCCTCATCTTGAAATGGGACAAGTCTCTATGGTCGTGAGGCTTCACCAGAAGTGCAGGATTCATCGGGACAGGAATAGGTGTTGATTGTTATATCTCCGTGATATTATTTTGATGATAACAATTTATACAATGTGTGTTATACAAATGCACTAATTCTTATATACAGCTTTTAATATCAAAATATGAACAAGTGCAAGTTGAGATTCAAGGCATTATGAAGTGAAGAAGATGAAAAGTGCAAGTTGAGATTCAAGGCATTATGAAGTGAAGAAGATGAAGAACATATGAGATAATGTATTTTATATTTTGAAGATGAAGAACATATGAGATAATGTATTTTATATTTTCTTTACTTAGAATTATTGTACAAGCCTTGACACTTACACACACACACACACACACATAAATATTAGAACACACTAACACATGCTTAGTGTGTTGGTTAACTATAGAAATCCCCTATGTTAACCATTAGAGTTATAGTTAAAAATTGGAGTGTCAAAACATTTAATTTATATCATTTTCTAACTTTTAGTAGTCGACTAATTAGAATAGTAGTCGACTACTCATGTATATGTCTTAAATATATGTTTCTGTCAATTTACAGTATAGTCGACTAATATGGATAATAGTCGACTACTCAAGTTTATGACAGAAACATAAGTTTCTGTTATTTTACAGTATAGTCGACTAATTGACATTATAGTCGACTACTAAAGACAAAATTCATTTTTCAAATTTTTGTCAAATTACAGTATAGTCGACTAATAAACTTTATAGTCGACTACTGTGAAATTTTCTAAATTCACAGAGTCTGTTTAAACTCAGTGTAGTCGACTAATCTGTCTTGTAGTCGACTACAGATATAGTTTTTCCAGAATTCAAAGTTTGAATATATGACTGTTTATAGCCGTTTTTAAATATTTTTAAAGTTCAAAAACTTGTCTTTTCAAGGGCTATAAATAGGTTATTTGTTCAGAAAAAATGCAGAGACTAACATACCCATAAGCTTTGATCTTTGTGCATTTTTTCAAGTGAAAAATATTCAAATTTTGAGAAAAAGAAAATTTTTTGAAATTGCCTTTGAACATCATTCAAATACTTATTGTTTAGGTAATTTACAGAAGTTAGAATCATTCCTAAGTCACTACTACACTACACTACAATTCAAGGCTTATAGGAATTAAAATTGTTGCTTCAAAAGTTCTCTCAATTTGTGAGAGTTGTTAATCTCTTGGTTTAGAGATTGGTGTGCAAATTGGCAAGGTGTTTGTCAATTGGTGTTGTAATTTGCAGGGACTTGCAAATTGGTCAGGTTTGCTTTTTGATTTTGTAAGTTTATTCAAAATCATAGTGGAAACTCTCAAGCGGGATTTGTTTGGGGACTGGATGTACACCGGATTGGTAGAACCAGTATAAATCTTTGTGTTTGTGTTTGTAAATTTCTGAGATTGCTATTTTTCTTTGCAATTTATAATCTCTTTGCATAAATCTTAAAAGAACACTATTCACCCCCCGCTCTAGTGTTCTAGTGTATCTATTTCAGATCCTACAAGAAGTGTGGGTACAATGGCATCTACAAATACATCACAATTCAAAGAAGGTCACTCTACAAATCGTCCACCAATGTTCGATGGAATTAACTACAATTATTAGAAGTGCCGAATGAAGATTTACCTTCAATCTATTGGCTATGAACTTTGGAACGTTGTGGAAACAAAATATGAGAAGCCAACAACTCATTTCTCAGAGTGGACTACATCTCAAAGAAACAATGCAAATTTGGACTCCAAAGCGATGAATGCACTATTCTGTGCACTTGACAAGAATGAGTTCAATAGGGTGTCAACGGCCACATCTGCATATGATATTTGGCATACACTTGAGGTAACTCATGAAGGTACAAATAAAGTTAAAGAATCTAAAATTTCTGTTCTTGTACATAGATTCGAATTATTTAAGATGAAGGAAAACGAGACTATTAGAGAAATGTTCACAAGATTCACCGACATCACAAATTCTCTCATTGGTCTTGGAAAAGCATAGACACAAGTGGAGATGGTAAGAAAAATACTTCGATCACTTACTCCACAACGGAAAAAGAAAGTTACCGCAATCGAAGAAGCCAATGATTTGTCAACTCTTACGGTTGAAAATCTTATCATAAATCTTATGGCGTATGAAGTTCAAATTGAAGATAGAAAAAATGATGAAGAAACAAAGACAAATAAAGTACTTGCATTCAATACTACTTCTGATAAAGAAGATTCAGATGATGATGAAGAAGAAATGTGCATGTTTGCACGAAAATTTCGAAAATTTATAAAACGAGGTAATTTTAAATCTAAGAGTTCAATTTCAAATAACCCTCTTTGTTTTAAGTATAATAAACCAGGTCATATGAAGAAAGATTGTCCAATGATGAAGAATAAGGAAAAATCAAGTTATTTCAATAACTTCAACAACATTCAAAATAACAAGAAAAGGAAAGCAATGGCAGTTACTTGGGATGATAGTGATGAGTATTGAGTCATCTTCAGATGAGGATATTGAAGAAAAGGAAAGTGCTCACATGTGTATTATGGCACAAGATGAAGTAAGTGACAATGAAGAACTTTTAGATGCTTTCAATGAATTATATGCAACTTTTGTGAGATTAAAGACTTCACATAATTTTCTTAAAGGTGAAAATAAAAGCTTACTTGAAGAAATTTCTGATTCCTCTACTAATTCTAATTTTCAAGTAATTGAATTGAAAGAAGAAAATTATTCTTTGCTTAAAGAAAATAAAAGTTTATCTAAAGAAAATATTTATTTAAAATCAGAATGTAATGAGTTAAAAATTCGTATTAATAGTTTAGATAAAGATATTTCTTCTTTTAAATTAAAATATGAGGATATATGTTTGAATGTAAGCAAATTCAATAAAGGTAAAGAAAATCTTAATAATATACTTTCTTTTCAAAAAGAATCACAAAAGACAAAAGGATAAGGTTTTCAATTTAATAAAAATAAATCAAAGAAAACAATTTTTGTAAAACCTTCTTGTGATTTGTATGAATATAAAAATGAAAATTTGTGTAAGAAGAAATCAAAATTCTTTTCTATTTGGGTTCCAAAAGAATTATCTTCTTTACATAAGAATTTTTATATTTCTGATTTTATTAAAAATATTTGTTTATCAACTAACTATTTGGGCAAATCAAACTCTTCATGGATTTAGTTTCCTAAAGGCTAATTTAAAGGACCCAACATAGTATGGGTATCAAAATATAAATATTCATTATTTCAGGTACCCAAGAAAGATAGGTGGATTTTAGATAGTGGTTACTCCAAACATATGACTGGAAACATACAATTATTGTCATCTTTTCAAAACAAGGATGGTGGTACCGTTACTTTTGGAGATAACAACAAAGGAAAAGTCATCGGTATTGGATCTGTCGATAATTCAAATAAACCTATTATTGATAATGTTCTATTAGTTGATGGTCTTAAACATAATTTACTTAGTATTAGTCAACTTTGTGATAAAGGTTTTAAAATTATTTTTGAAAAAAAAATCTTGCTTAATTTATGATATTGATTTAATTACTATTATTTTTAAAGGACATAGAAAGAATAACATATATGTTTTATCTATGAAAAATATTTTAAATGAACATTGTCTTATTGCATCATCTAATGATTCTATTTTATGGCATAAATATTTTGGACATGTTAACTTTAAACACATTTCTAAGATTTCTAAAAATGATTCAGTAAATGGTTTACCTAAAAATGTCTTTTAAAAACAATTTTTGTGATGCTTGTCAACAAGGTAAAATGCACAAATATTCTTTCAAATCTAAAAATATAATATCTACAAGTAGACCATTAGAATTAATTCACATAGATCTTTTTGGTCCGTCTAGAGTAGCATCTTTAAATGGAAGTAGATATGCATTTGTTCTTGTTGATGATTATTCTAGATTCACATGGGTAATTTTTTTTAAACATAAAAATGATGCTTTTCATGAGTTTTTTATATTTTGCAAAAGAATTCAAAATCAAAAATCTACTTCTATTATCTCTATATGTAGTGATCATGGAGGTGAATTTGAAAATAAATTATTTGCAAATTTTTGTGATAAACATGGTATATCACGCTCCACAAAATGGAGTTGTAGAAAGGAAAAATAGAACCTTACAAGAATGTGCTAGAACCATGTTATGTGATAGTAATTTACCTAAATATTTTTGGGCAGAAGCCGTATCAACAGCATGTTATGTATTAAATAGAGTTTTATTACGACCTATTTTAAAGAAAACATCTTATGAATTATTTTATAACAAAATTCCTAAAGTATCTTACTTTAAAGTTTTTGGTTGTAAATATTTTATTTTAAACACAAAGGATAACTTAGATAAATTTGATTCTAAATCTGATGAATGAATTTTTGTTGCATATTCTGATCATAGTAGAGCATATAGAATATATAATAAAAGAACACTAGTTATTGAAGAATCTTTACATGTTTCATTTGATAAAAAAATTTCTAAATCATCTATTGTTTTAAATAATGATGATGATATAATTGATACTATTCATGATACTCCAATGTTAGATATTACAAAAGATAATAATTTACAAAATGATTTACCTAAAGATTTTGTAGAAGTTAAAAATCACCCACATGATTTAGTTATAGGAAATATATCTGACAAAGTAACTACTAGATCTCACTTTAATTTGATTGCTCATAATGCTTTTATTTCAACTATTGAACCTAAAAATATAAAAGAAGCACTTCTTGATGATTCATGGATAATTGCTATGCAAGATGAACTTAATCAATTTACTAGAAATAATGTTTGCGATCTTATACCTAGACCTCAAAATAAATCCATTATTGGAACAAAATGGATTTTTAGAAACAAATTAGATGAATTTGGTCAAGTTGTTAGAAACAAAGCTAGATTAGTTGCTCAAGGTTATAATCAAGAAGAAGGAATTGATTATGATGAAACTTATGCACATGTTGCTCGTTTAGAATCAATTAGAATTTTACTTGCATTTGTATGCTTTATGAATTTTAAATTATTTCAAATGGATGTTAAAAGTGCATTTCTAAATTATTTTATAAAAGAAGAAGTTTTTGTAGAACAACCTCCAGGTTTTGAACATGAAAGTTTTCCAAATCATGTTTTTGTAGAACAACCTCCAGGTTTTGAACATGAAAGTTTTCCAAATCATGTTTTTAAACTTAAGAAAGCTTTATATGGTCTTAAACAAGCACCTCGTGCATGGTATGATAGGTTAAAGAAGTTTCTTTTAACTTCAGGTTTTGAAATTGGAAAAGTTGATTCAACATTATTTATCAAGAAAATAAATAAAGATATTTTACTAATCCAAATATATATAGATGATATTATTTTTGGTTCTACTAATAATAATCTTTGTCAAAAATTTTCTAAGACTATGCAGGATGAATTTGAAATGAGTCACATGGGTGAACTGAATTCTTTCTTGGACTTCAAATTAAATAATTGAACGAAGGAATATTCATCAATCAAAGCAAGTATGCAAAAGATTTACTCGAACGCTTTGGAATGGAAAATATAACAAGCAAACCAACACCAATGAGTACTACTACATCACTTGACAAAGATGAAAATGGTAAGAATGTTGATCAAAAGCTTTATCGAGGTATGATTGGATCACTTCTTTACATTACTGTAAGTAGACCTGATATTATGTTTAGTGTATGTTTATGTGCTAGATTTCAATCTAATCCTAAAGAATCACATCTTAAAGCAGTGAAAAGAATTTTTAGATATATTAAAGATACTACAAATTATGGTTTGTTTTATCCAAAACATAGCTCATTTGATTTAATTTCATATAGTGATGCAGATTTTGCCGGATGTAAATCCGATAGAAAAAGTACAAGTGGAACATGTCATTTCTTAGGATATTCTCTTGTATCTTGGTTTAGTAAAAAGTAAAATTCAGTTTCATTATCAACAACTGAAGTTGAATATATTACTGCAAGTCTTGTATGTGCTCAAATTTTATGGATGAAACAAACATTATCTGATTATGGCATAAATTATCCCATATCATCCATAATGTGTGACAATTCTAGTGCAATTAATTTATCTAAAAATCCTATTCAACATTCACGTACAAAACATATTGATATTAGACATCATTTCTTACATGATCATGTGCTCAAAGGTGGCATTTCATTAGAATTCATACCTACTGATAAACAAATAGCAGATATATTAACAAAACCCTTAAAAGAAGAAATTTATGTTAAATTAAGAAGGGAATTAGGTATATGTTCAATTGAAGATTTAAATTAAAATTTTAAAACAAACACATATGCATACATACTCTTAATAGTCGACTAATTTGACCTATAGTCGACTATATGCACAAGCATTGCATATAAGTTTTTTTGTGATTTACAGTGTAGTCGACTAATTTCACCTATAGTCGACTGCTCTGAGTCAAAATCTGAAAAGTAACTTTCTGTCGATTACAGTGTAGTAGACTATTTTTCTTACTAGTCGACTACTAATACTGAATTCACAGTTTTACAGTTTTAAAGCTTATTGGATTTTGTTTTAAATCAAACCCAAAACCCAATACCCGTTTTATTTAAGTAGAATTCATCTCAACCATAGATTTTTAACTCTATCAATCCTAGCCATATATCTAAGACAAAATCTTCACCTTTCATTTATTTTACAGTTAAATCTGAACCATACAATGAAATTCTTTTAAAAAAACAAATAATAAAAACCTAAAAACTACTCACTAACTTATCCCAAAACTGAGTCTTCTTCTTCCTCTCTTCAGAACCCACCGATTCCAAGTTAGGGCATCTTCTTTCTCCTCAAAATTTTTATCAAGTTCATCTTTTTCAGCAGTCTGTCAGGTTCTGTAGTCGACTACACCAAATTATAGTCGACTAATCTAGGGTTTCAACAGTTTGTGGTAAAATTCTCAACTTGATCTTTGTATCTTCTGTTATTTTTCTGTCTCATCATGTCTAGAGCTAAGAAAGCTAAGCAAATCCATACTAATGTTAACGATAAAATCATCATTTACTTAAAAAGTCCTGATTTACTAGAAGAATTTAACAAAGTATCCACTTTTGAAGTTCTTCCAGGACGATTTGTGAAATTTAATGATTTTATTCCCTGGAACTTTGGATCATATTTTGATAATGTGGGATTACTTGAATTATTCTCTGTTGAAAATAGAAAACCCACATATTCTTTTCTTGTTCAATTGTTCTATACTAATATAGAACGTGTTGGAACTATCGGTGGTTCTGAAAAACTTAAAACCCTTGTTAAAGGAATAGAAATTGACTTGACTACAAAGTCAATTGGAAAATTTTTTAATATTCCTTATCAAGGAGTCTCTCTTAGGTCAATTAGGATGAATGACTCAGATCTTTTATCAAATTATATATTTCTTCCTGGTTATAGTAAACCTTTAAATAATTCAAACAAACTTAGTCCAATTCCTAGGTTCATTGCACGAATCTTAGCGTATAACTTGTTTCCAAAAACTGAGAGTTTCCATTTCATTTCCCTAAACTTAGCAAAAGCACTATATATTATAATAGGAAATATCCAAGTTAATTGGGCTGAAGTTTACTTTGACAATCTTCTGACAATACCAAGAGGATTTCTTCCTTATGGTGCCTTTTTAACAAAAATCTTTGACAAATTTCATATGGATCTTCAATCTGAAAATTCTGTTGTCCGTTCCATTGAATTCTTTGATTCCAATGCCCTAACTAGGATAAAGTTAACAAATTTTGAAATTCAAGAACAAAATCCTCAAGATGAACCTCATCCACATCAAGAAGAAATTCCACAAGATATTTCACAATCTTCAACTCAAGCAGGAACTTCTTCTAGTCAACCACCACCATATCCTACAGAACATTCATGTTTTTCAGACGTGCAATACAACACACTAAGTGCACGTATTCTTGAACTTAAAACTGGTCAAAGAGCTCTATATTCTCAGAATTCATATATCATTAGTAATCAAGAAGAGCTAATCAAGAAGTTTGATGACTTGGACACAAAGCTTAGTGCATACTTTCAAGGACAGCAACCTCCTCCAGCACCTTAGAAGTTTATGCATGCATCATATTAGATTTGGATGTTTTTAATGTTGAGTTTCAAAACAATTATGTTATTTTGTTAGTTATCTTTTGTTTAAGTATCAAAAACTATGTAGTTGTGGGTTGTTATTAAGACATATGTAATATGTTAGTTATGTTGCTATAATGTAAAGTATGTTGATTGTGTGTTTACTTTACTATGATGTTGTTTGGATAGTTAATATATGTGCTACATATTTTAAACAGATCATGGTGATGAACATTATGGAACTTTTGGTCTTTATGACAAGTCTTTGCCTACCTATTCGGATGGGTGAAGTTATGGACTATGTTCATAATCTGAATGATTTGTTTAAAGTATTAGCTCATGTTGAAGAAATAATATCATATTTAGCATAATTGTTTATCTCTTTTTGTTGATAACAAAGGGGGAGAAATGGTTATCTATATTAGATTTATGTATTATTGTTATAGACTCTAATTTGCATTTATGCAGGGGGAGTAAGTATGGTTATTTCATAATGTTTAAACTTGGTTATAAAATACATACTTATGCATAAATTATTTGTTATCATCAAAAAGGAGGAGAATGTTGATTATCATATCTCCATGATATTATTTTGATGATAACAATTTATACAATGTGTGTTATACAAATGCACTAACTCTTATATGCAGCTTTCAATATCAAAATATGAACAAGTACAAGTTGAGATTCAAGGCATTATGAAGTGAAGAAGATGAAGAACATATGAGATAATGTATTTTATATTTTCTTTACTTAGAATTATTGTACAAGCCTTGATCACTTACACACACACACACATAAATATTAGAACACACTAACACAGGCTTAGTATGTTGGTTAACTATAGAAATCCCTTATGTTAACCAATTGAGTTATAGTTAAAAATTAAGAGTGTCAAAAGATTTAATTTATATTATTTTCTAACTTTTAGTAGTCGACTAATTAGAATAGTAGTCGACTACTCATGTATATGTCTTAAATATATGTTTCTGTCAATTTACAGTATAGTTGACTAATATGGATAATAGTCGACTACTCAAATTTATGACAGAAACATAAATTTCTATTATTTTACAGTATAGTCGACTAATTCACATTATAGTCGACTACTGAAGACAAAATTAATTTTCCAAATTTCTGTCAAATTACAGTATAGTCGACTAATGAGAAATTTTCTAAATTCACAGAGTCTGTTTAAACTCAGTGTAGTCGACTAATCTGTCTTGTAGTCGACTATAGATACAGTTTTTCCAGAATTTAAAGTTTGAATATATGACTGTTTATAGCCGTTTTTAAACGTTTTTAAAGTTCAAAAACTTGTCTTTTCAAGGGCTATAAATAGGTTATTTATTCAGAAAAAATGCAGGGACTAACATACCCATAAGCTTTGATCTTTGTGTATTTTTTCAAGTAAAAAATATTTAGATTTTGAGAAAAAGAAAAGTTTCTGAAATTGCCTTTGAACATCATTCAAATACTTATTGTTTAGGCAATTTACAGAAGTTAGAATCATTCCTAAGCCACTACTACACTACATTACAAATCAAGGCTTATAGGAATTAAAATTATTGCTTCAAAAGTTCTCTCAAGTTGTGAGAGTTGTTAATCTCTTGTTTTAGAGATTGGTGTGCAAATTGGCAAGGTGTTTGTCAATTGGTGTTATAATTTACAGGGACTTGCAAATTGGTCAGGTTTACTTTTTGATTTTGTAAGTTTATTCAAAATCAGAGTGGAAACTATCAAGCGGAATTTGCTTGGGGACTGAATGTACATCGGATTGGTGGAACCAGTATAAATCTTTGTGTTTGTGTTTGTAAATTTCTGAGATTGCCATTTTTCTTTATAATTTATAATCTACTTTGCATAAATTTTAAAAGAACACTATTCACTCCCCCCTCCCCTCTACTGTCCTAGTGTATCTATTTTAGATCCTACAATAGGAGCTGTCGGAGACTCAAAACAGGCCACGGGGGGTGAACCGGACACGAAATAAGCCGAACCGGTTCAGTTCAGGCACAAACCAACCAATGGTGGATCGGCTTTGGCCGAGCCACCATTTGGTGGCTCGGTTTTGGCCGAGTCAGCCAGGGCTGGTTCATGAGTTCCGGGTGGTGTTCGATTTCTTTTCGACGCTGTTTCGGACTTTGGTATCCATACTTGGTGTAGCTTTGGTGGCTTCTTGATCACCTTTTTTTGCTTCAGCTTCTGCGCTTCTCGCACGAGAATTCGTGCGTGCATAATCAAGGCTCGACGCTTCTAAATACGCTCCTCGAGGGTTGAGCGGGTCCGTTTGACTTGGATCCATTCATTCGTCGTTGGTTTGGAGAAGAGGCCATTTGCTTGCTGTTGAGGGGGTTGGCATCTTCTGGACTTCAGATCCGCTTCGTAGCGAATCCCGTCAACTGGCTCCAAAACCTTAGCAAGTCGGCGCGCAAGTCGTTAGCGTTGCCTTTGGTGTGCCCTCTTTAATAGGGTTGGCGTGCCTTCTACAATTGACCCATTGATGGAGGAGCTTGTTAGTGGCTAGAGGGGTGAAGGGCAGAGGATCTGGAGGAGGAGGACGACAAATGCTCCTCGAACTTCAGTTGGTCGAATTCGTACTCGACCTCTTCGTCAACCGGGATCCGGATCCATGGTTGCGATACGACAGCTTCAGCAGCGAAGTTGTTGTTAGCCTTCTTGTTTTGATGATGTTTAACAAACAATTTACCACTAATGTTGTTTGTCTAGTATTTGTGTTTTCTTATTTATTGTAGACAAACAACGTTGTTGGAGGATGGATGGAATAGCGCTTTAACGACGATATCAAATGGAGGTTGGCGGAATTGTGGAGTGAAGCAATATGCAATTCAAGTTAAAGATCAAGTTCAAGCTTCATCCGCAAATATATCAAGTCAAGCCTATTGAAGATCAAGATCAAGCTTTGGTATATTTAGTTTAGGTTTTATATTATGTGTGTTAGATACTCTAAGCTCAATATCATATACACACACGTATTTGGTTTCTATGCATATATATAGTTATATATATACATGCATGGTTTTGAGTTTTCATGCTTTGGACACACTTGCAAAATACATGAGTTTTCACAAATAAAAATTTCAATTTGAGAAATTCTTTTTCTAACATGTGTGTTTTCATGTTTACAAACATTTCGCAAAGTTTCATCAAGTTTGAAATTGATTTGTTATGTTTAAAGGAATTTACAAATTCACGTTTTCGTTCGTGCACATGTTCGTGCATGTTTTACAAAACTGATGAGTTTTTACAAATGGGAAGTTATATTTGAAAAATTCTTTCTCTGACATGTTTATCTACATGTTTATAAACTTTCCTCCAGTTTTTACTATTTTTGGAGTTGATTTACTATGCCCAATTGATTTTACAAAATCGTGTATCACAGCAGATTTTCAGAAACTGTATTTTTGTGTTCAAACATTTATTTCTCTCAACTGGGAAATGATTTTTCAGAAATTCTTTCTCTGACATGTTATTCTACATGTCTAGAACATTCCCACAAAATTTCATAATTTTTGGAGTTCATTTACTATTTTAAATTGATTTTACAAAATAGCTGCGCTCTGCTACAGTACTCCGGTCGACCGGACCGGTCGACCGAAATGTCTCTGGAGACTTTTTCAGGTTTGTACAGTGCCAGCGGTCGACCGAAAAAATGGTCGGTCGACCGACCAGCGCCCAGAATGCCCATAACGGCTAGTTTTTTGTATCCGTTGGAGGGGTTTTTGGTCTTTTGGTTTGGGCTTTTGTTTGAGGTATTGGGAGGCTATAAATACCCCCTTATACCTCAGTTTTAAGACATCAAAGAGAATGTTTTAAAATAGTTTAACAAAGGTTTAAACTTGTTTAGTGCTTGTTAAAGTTTGGTTTAAAGAGCTTTTAATTGAGGGTTTGAGTTTGTGAATTCAATTTCACAAGAGCAAGTGGAGATCATCCTTTGGTGTTTGAGCATTCACTCTTCTCCCACTCTCTTGTCATCTATAGAGAAGTTTCCTTAAACTCAATTCTAGCATTTTATAAGTTTGTTCTTAATTTCATAAGCTAGATTTCATATTGAGTTTATATTGTTTTATCTCTTTGTTCACACACAACCTATTGAGCTTATAGTATTTACATTCATAGTATATTTTGGGTTGTGGAATTAGTGACTTAGAGTTGTGCTTAATTGAGTTCTCACCTTGTTAGAGAGAACAATCATTGATTTATATTGTGCTTAATTGTGAGGATTCACTTGTAATACACTTGTACAACGAGAGAAGTGTGTGGTGAGAGACGGGGTCGAATCCAAGAGGAGTGGCATCGGTTGACGTGCCTAGGGAGAGGTTGTAACCGAGCACTTGAGGAGGAGGACACGGGCTAGGACCAACACTTAGTGTGTGAGGTGTGATTACATAGTGATTGTATTGTGAGGTGTAAACGTTGTTCGGGTGAACGTAGAAAACCCGGTTGTGATAGTGGAGATCTCCTCGAGGTGAGGAGCGGGGACGTAGGTCGTGGGGACCGAACCTCGTAAACATATCGTTTTGTTTGTGATTGCATTGGCGTACTTTTACATTCGCGCTTATTATTCATATTACCTTTGTCAATTGCTCATTGTTGTTTTTTCCCTCTATCTAGTTTATGATTAATTCACCCTTGTGTAAATTTTATATCCTTGCACATATATTGTCTATATCTCTTTGTTAGGATATATTTTATTGTTCATATATCCTTACACATATTTCTATCATATAGGATATATCACCTTGTGTACATTACATATTCTTGCACATAACTCTTTATATATCTATCTTGCAAGAATATAGTTGTTAATTATTTTTAATTGGCATTTAATCGGATTAGATTAGCATAAGACCCTAATCACCCCCCCCCCCCCCCTTAACCCCCCCCCCCCCCCTCTAGGGTCTAACAGTTGTTAGCTCCCACTATGGTCGCCAGCGTGTTTGGGTAAAAAATTGATTTCGTTGAAGAATCCATTACAACTTTAAATGTTACAACAAATTCAAAAAAAAATCAGCCTTTTTATAAGACTTTCAGTCAATGATTATAACTCTTTCTCAAACTACACACAATAATAGTTCTAACTCCTATTGCTTATGCGGGATCGTTGCCGGTGCCTGGGTTTATTCGTGGACCGCCTACGGATCAAATCCGGTTAGCAGAAGATGGATAGTCAATGCTTTTACTTCATGAAGGAAGTAATCGCAGCAGCAAGAATCTCGACCAATCGAAATCACGGCTCTTCTCGAGATTTAAGACTAAGCTTAAATCCGGAGGAATAGGAAGAACAAGTATCAGATCTCTCGAACTCTTACTTTGTTGAGGAACTCCGCCAAGATCTGATAACTCTCTGAAATTCGTACTCCAATCTCTAATTCGATAGCATTTCGTCCTCTTGATCTCCCTCCTGTGAAATTAGCCCCTATGCCTGTATTTATAGGCTTTGGTTGGGGGTTTTCTGATAAGAACGATGGATTTGGTCTTATCCTCAGTTGACAACTACCTAAGCATGTGTAGAGAGGATATCAAGGCAGTTGGGAACCTCTGGAATAGAAGAAATCTCGTGAAAACCCATCGAAAAACGTCAAAACGTGTTTTCAGACCAAATCTGCCGAACCGGGTTCAAACGAACCGAACCGGGTGTGAACCAAACTGAACCGGGTGCGAACCACCACTTGGTGGCTCGGCCTTGGCCGAGCCAGTTCGTACCATCTTGGGTATTTTGGCTCTAACCCTCTCGTCTGATCTCAGAATGAGGTGATTCAAGATGCGTTAGAAAGATGATGAAGAGACGTAAAACTTTTGTATTTTGAGTTTCTCCAGAATAAAATTACATCATGGCTGAAATATCAGTTCTTTGTGTGAACCACCGAATGGTGGCTCGGCACTGTGCGAGCTAGTTCGTACGTCCTCGGGTATTTTGGCTCTAACTCTCTCGTCCGATTTTGGAATGGGGTGATTCAAGATGAGTTGGAATGCTGGAGAAGAGACCTACAACTTACAATGGTCGAGCCACTCATGGTCTTAATGTCACCTCCTTATGTGAGCCACCAAATGGTGGCTCGCAGCCTTACGAGCCAGTTCGTATCATCTCGGGTATTTTGGCTCGAACTCTCTCGTCCGATCTCGGAATGAGGTAATTCAAGATGCATTGGAAAGCTGGAGAAGAGCTCTACAACTTTCAATAGCTGAGCCACTCATGGTCTAAATTTCACCTCTTTGTATGACCCACCAAATGGTGGCTCGCCGCCTGGCGAGCCAGTTCGTACCATCTCGGGTATTTTGACTCTATCTCTCTCGTCCGATCTCGGAATGAGGTAATTCAATATATGTTGGAAATCTAGAGAAGAGACCTACAACTTCCAATAGCCAAGCCACACATGGTATGTGCGAGTAACACATGGTGTTTCGTCCCTTTTGGGCGAAACACAAATCCTAGCTGAGTTGTTTTGCCATTTCGTGTGTCACGTTGACTCGTACGCTTCACCGATTCGAATCATACATTTTGTTAAGTTGGAGGTGACCGGTGAACGAGTTGGCCACTTGGAGCCAACCGATGAGCACACGGGCCATTCGGAGCTGGCTGATGAGCGCGCGGGTCACTTAGAGCTGGCTGATGAGCGTGCGGGCCACTTAGAAGTGACCGGTGAACATGTGAGCCACTTGGTTTTCCATTTTGGTGGCAGATTAGCATGTGGTCCACTTGGTGGTGGTCAGTGAGCACGCGGGCCACCTGGCGTTGGCCGTTCTGGTGGTTCGTCGCCACGTCATCAACGTTTCGTCGATTCGCTTCATGCGCTTGTCGGCGTCAGATGATCCTCTTTGACTCGGATAATCCCCTTCGACTTGGATAATGGCGTTCATCGCCTTCTCTTTGTCTCGAACTGTGTGCGGACACCTATAGGCATTTTTAGACGCCTACAAACCCTAGCCGTAGCCAGTGACCAATCCCTCAAACCCCGATTAAGTATGCCATAAACCCACAATTCACATAGGCTAGAGTACGCCTTTAAAACAAGTTTAAAACAAACCAGCAATTATTAATTAAACATAAAATGGAAAGATTTTATAGTCTTTATTTATGTCCAACCATTCTCCAAAAGATATGAGCAAAGGTCTAGAAGAACAAGGACGAAGATGAAGTCCAAGGATAGCACTCTTGAAAAGCTGATGATTAGATGATGTAGAACAATGTCAAGGATGCAAATTGAGAAGCCTGAGCATGGATAATTACCAAAGTTAAAACCCTAGATCCAAGGTTAGAAAATCAAAAATAGAAATCATGAGGAAAGATCCCCTTAAATATCATTAGTAACAATGGCTCAAATTGGGTCCAAATCAAATTACAACTAGAAATCAGCACGTCACTCATCGATGAACGGGTGACTCATCGCTGAGCCTAGCTCCAGGCTCATCACCGAGCCCCTATCCTCATCGATGAGTTTGTGATTGTAATCAAATTTGCTTTCAGTCTCTTTCTTATAAATGCATATGAAGGCTATCAATGAATCTGCTCCTATGCTCGTTGATTAGTATAAATACGCATTGATGATATTATTGTGATTTGATAGTTTTGATTTGTTTCTTGCTATTTTTACTTCTGAACTTGAGTATAACTTCTTGTAACCTATGTATAACGTCTTAAACACATACTAGATCAATATGAATGTATGTTATTTATCAAACCAAGTCAATGGTACGGACATGTATGAGCACAGTACTAACACATATTTTCATCTTAACTCTTTTCAATTTGATTTATAAACCCTATGATTAGGGTGAATTGATCTAACTGGAATTCTCAGTCTTGAGATAGATTGAGTGTGAGAGTATCTAATAGTTGTATTTGCTTTATGCTTTTGCGAGATTGGGTAGGATCGTGTATAAGAGCTTCGGCGAACTTGATATTTCGGTACTTTCTCAGATAGTGGATTGATATCATTGGGATGAAGTTCGTGGATGTAGGCATTGCGCTGAACCACGTAAACTTGTGTGTTTTACGTTTGATTGTTTGCTTGGTTGTCTTCTTCAGCATATTTAGTAGCAAAACTTTTGAAAAATAACCTTGCTTTTTACCCGACCTTATCCACCGCTCCTAGGGTAACCTAACTTGAACCCAACAAAATCCTAGTCGTTGATATATGGAAGCCTCTAGAGAAGAGATCCTAACCATTAGTTGTAAAGGGCTTTTGCCAATAAATAGGCAAGACCCCCTAAGTTGTAACCAACTTGAGTAAGTGCATTAAAGTGAGAGGTTCCCTTCCATATAAGTTTCCTCTCACTTTCTCAAGCGATTAAGGGTGACCTGGTAACCTTTGAATTTGAGTAGAAAGGTGTGCTAAGTGCCACACTAATGACGATCTTTGGGGAAAAAGAAAGCTCCCGTGAAATAGGCTCACCCACCGAGCATCACAGATGGGTTCAATCTAAAAAAACAATTTTCCCCGCCTCTGAATTTATTAGTATGTTCATCGTTAACTTAGCGAATAGAATTTTAAACTTCAGTGTGACGTCTGAGCGTGTCCACGATAGGCGATACGCCTTACACGACAAACGACCAAAGAAAGCGTACAGTATACAGTATTTTTATTTTCTTGAAGATCCCTCGTTTTATCATGAATATGGCCGCCCAACCTCTCTATGAAATGTGAGTGGGTTTATAGATAGGGGTAAATTATAATAAAAATAAAGGTCACCAGCTTTACTCATTGTCAAGTAATAGACTATTGGACCATTGTAATTAATATTATTAATTATTATATAATTTATCAAATCTAGAGAATATTTTTTATTCCCGTCTTAATTTCGAGCGTTTTTTTTTTGTGATTTATGGGGTTCTTGTTAAAGATTTCTTGTTTTTGCAAGTTGCGCTCCTGTATAATTGTATGCATTTAAAAGCGTCGGCAAGTTACAGGTGGAATACTAGTAATACTCGACTCTGCTTTGATCAGTGATATGGATTAAAAATGGAGTTTTAGATTTTACACATTTCACTTGTTTAGTTAGAGGAATAAAAACGCTCAATAACTAATCTGAAAAGACCGCCATCAAGTCACTAATTGGTTTTGATGTAAATTAGTCAAATTATTGTAAATCTCTACATATAATAGAACTGTGACTGCTCAACAAAACTGGCATAACGAATGTGGGCCGTGGCGGAATAAAGAGCCCAGGTACGTAGCGCCTTATTTCAAGGGGTATATCCGCTCAAACGTCATAGAATCAGAGTAGATACTCCTAACGAAGGGGTTAATTGCTAAAATGTATTTTCTAGCTTAAAATTCGAAAACAAGTCAAGTAGTAAGTAAAGAGAGAGCCAAAAAGAAAATTACAACGCACGAATGCTTATAATAACCGAGTTTAGTTTTCAATAAAGTTTAAAACCCCACAGTCTACCCCCTCAGCATGATAACTGGTTAGAATTCTTAGCATACCTAACCATTGATTACTTTCTTCTGTTGGTGGCTGACATGTAATTTTTCCTCCTACACACCTGTAATTTTTTTTTCATCAAATGATTTTATACACATGAGGCAAAATCAAAGAGAATTAATTGACATGTAATTTATCGCTCTAATGTGTAACGATAACATCACATGCAACAACCCAACAGCTACTCGTTGATATAAATGAATAATGGATGATTTATAACAAGGATACCATTTATATGGTTGGATTCCATAGATGAAAATTAAAAGGTGTTTAGTTAGTAGTATGTGAGTTTTAGTAGCACAATGACTAATTGAATGCAGTTTAAATGCTTCAAATTAACATGTGTAATATATAGTATAACAAAGGTGTTAGAAATGTACATTATGTTGGTATGGTAGTGGGCAGGCTCGTGCGCGTGGTCCATGCGCGTGATCTGGCGCGTGCGCTGGCGTGTGCCCTTTTTGCATGTGCTGCATTTAACTAGCCTGAATGTTTTTTACATTATGAACGTTACAAGATTTGAATGATAATTATAGTAGACGTTACAAACACTGCTTTTAACATGCATTCAAAGCCTTGTCTAACCTCTCGGCTCTCCTGAACCCTATATAATGGGCCTCCTCTGTTCATTTGAGGACACAGAAAACAAAAACAAAATTCTTCTCGTCTTCTTTTTAAAATTCTATAAGCTGCTAGTATTGAAGATTATGACAAAGTAAAGTTGCAATCGAGGTGTTCAACAAAAGAGAGCGCTTCTTTGGACCGGTGCTATATCATCTTCAAAAGTATTATACAATCTCAACGCTACCGTAGTTGAAACATAATTTTTTTAAGGCTAGTCCTCTATTCAGAGGGCGATTCAGCATTTCTGTAAAGTATTTAAGAGTTTAAGTTTATCGGTTATGGTGTTTTTAACTCCCTTCTCTATTCCTTTAATTCTGCATGGTTTGTTCTACTTATGTGTGGATTTGTTTTTAATCTTGTTTTTCCCAACGATGTCTAAAATTCAGTCTACAACCGAGGCTACAACAAAAACCCAAATTTCTACTCTGTCGTACGTTGAAGCAATGTGATGTGAAACAATGTGATGTAGGTACAAAGATCAATGACAACAATGTTTCGCCAAATCAGCGATCGATCCAGGCAGGAAACTTAAGAATAAAGTGTAGTTCTCGATGGCTTTTAAGCAAAAGTTGCGATTGTACTAAGTTCAGACATTTGTAAATTATTCAGATAAAGAATGTAATGATTCGTTCTCTTAATACAGTTCAATTTGTAATATTTAGATCAGCAGAAATACTTAGCAACAGAATCACTCGCTCACTAAACAAACTGAATACAGCACAATCAATTGATATTAAAATTGAGGACAACATGCACGCGATAGTGATTCCGAAAATATTTGGTTGAAAGAAAACAAAACCTGCGCCGGTCTGAACAAACTCGACGTGAAGGACCTCTGGGGCGAACTGTATGCGGACGTGTGCGACGAACTGAGTGACGACGATGATGATCTGAATGGCGACAATGACGAATTGTAGGTTGAAGATGGCGATGACGACGACGATGGTAAGAGACTCAAGCGGACAGATCTTTCTCTTTGTGGCGGAGCTGCTCATCGGGGAGAGTAGCAAGGAATGTAGTGGTGGATCTGTGAAGGAGGGGGGGAGAAGTGGGGGTGGTTTCTTGGTGGTTGCAGGGAGTTTTGGGTTGGAGGTGGATCTAGGGTTAGGCGACGATGGGTGGCGGATCTGGGGGTTGATGTTAGCAGCGGAGGCGCGGTGGCTGGTGGTGAAGAGGACGAAGATGGGTAGGATCGGAGGTTGAAGACGATGAATAGGAACAGGTTTGGAAGGGCGGTTGTTTGTTGACGTGGGAAACAACGAAAGGCTGGCGGCTTAAACAAATGAAAATAAAGTAGCCTAGGGTTTCACACCTCGATTAAGCCAACATAATTTTCATTCGTTCTTCAATAATTCATTTTGATTACAAGAGCGTTTACATAAAAGAGAAAATACAGAATTAGAAGATTTCCTAAATCCATCAAATCTCCCATAATCACTCAAATCTCTCATAATCAATCACAATTAATCAGTTACTAAAACTGATTAGCTACCAAATCATAGTTAAAATTTAAAATTTCAAAATTCAAAAATTCAAAATTCAAATTACTATTACAACTAAAAATCAAAACCACAGTGCTGAAACACAGCGCCTCCTGCGCTGATAAACTCGGCGAAAATCTCGTGCACGCATCTGGATGTCCTCATCACAATGATAGCCTCTTTTCTTTTTCATATCTAACTTTTTATACCAAAAGGATGTAGATAATTCTAAATGCTGGATAACATCTTCCAACTTTAGTAGCTTAACTTAAAGCCTTAAATTATAACTAAATGCTAGATAACATAAACATCACTAAATGAAAACCAAGCCAATCGTGCTCACAGTGAGAAGCTCGCAACAAATTCCATGAGCAACTAGGACCAAAGAGGAGAGAATGAATTTGAACAGGATGACCAAGAACAAATTATACTCCTTTGCCTACTTGGCCGGTGGGCCAAAGGGCTGCACGGTGGGAAAAGAGTTTTGCTTTTGGGGCCCACTCGCCTGCCCCCTCCTCCTCACGCGAGTTGGCTCGCGGCGGGGCGGCGGGGCCCCCGCGAGCCAAAAAGCATTTCCGGTGGGAAAACGCTCTCGCTATGTACGGAGATCAAGAAGGGCAAACCACTTTGGATTTACTATATGCCGCATTACTTTGCACTTTTACAAGACCAAAATGCATAGGTTCAGACAAAATGAAATTACTATGATCCACTTCCAACCGACAAGAGTCCAATAACTGCAACATAAGTTCCTTTCTTGCGATTCCTCCGCCTCAAGAGATGTATTAAAAGGATAATGAAAACGAGACCCAAAAAATTGGCGCTATATCATCAATTATCTCCCTAATTTAATTTTTTCCTTCAGCTCATAGTGGTCAAACGAATGAGAGTGTGTACTTAAACAAAATCACGATAAGCACCATCAATGTCCTTATCCTTTTTGCCAAACTGGCTCTACAATCGGAGAATATATCCAGTGGAACCATCCATGCATTAAATCTACACTCAAATGAGGTCAACATTGCATCTAAGGATGTCAACTCTTAGCTCTGTGCACGAATCCAGATATTCTAATTTGGAGCACATTTAATGCCTAGACCAAGCAATGATAGAACTTCAACTCAGCCTAAAGCAGAAATATATACTCTCTAAGCAAGTCATCATTTGATATAAAAGCAAAGATGGCACATAACCTAAAATTTGATCGTATACTGTAGTATCCTGATTAACTTTTAAGAGCTTACAAGGATACAGAAGGATTTTGAGAAAGACAGCAGGTGGTGATAAAACTCCACATAGTACTGAAACAGATTCTCAATATCAACGTTAAATGTTCAGATAGAATGGTGATTAAGAAATATAGTATTGATACAGTTCAAGTTAGACAAGCGAAAAGAAGATACAATTCAAGATATAAATGCTCTCATAAAGCCAAACTAACAAATAGGTACCAAGAGAACCTTCACAAGTACTATAGCTATGTCTTCTAATAGAACATACCTCAGAATTTTACCCAAAGCCAGAGCCAACCATGCAAGGAATAACCAGAAGATAATTCCATGAATCTTGCTTCAAAAAAAGGAATATAGTGTACAACAACAAAGCCTTTATCCCAAATTTTTGGGGTTGGCTAGATGAATTATAATCTTCCCCTAAGTTCTGTCGGGGTTAATTTCCTCTGCTGATTTAATTATTATCCAATTTTTTTATTAGACCTAATCACTTACCCTTACTGGTGCATTTCATGACCATTGTCGTACAAAAAAAAAAAGGAAGTTTATCAGAGATAAAGATATTTTTATGATATCACAGCATACATAAGCATCTGAGATTACAACAGAAACCAGTTCAAATATTATCAGAGATAAAGACATTTTTGTAACAACACAGAAGACATAGGAAGATCAGAATTCAATAAAGTCGGAGTGCATGAACAAGGCTCAGCATACAACAAGCTATCTTACTCCTGATAGTAATAGAAATACCTTGTATGCACCCTTATTCAGTAACACAGTCTAGAGCCGGTTGCACCACTCATCCTTTTGAGTCCTCTTACTGAGAAGCCTGAAGAGAACGTAAAAGATAAACGGTCAATATTTCAAGATTTCATCATGGATCATGCAATAGGGATATCATGCAAGAATGCTCTGTGGACGTAAATCGTAAGACATCAGATGCAGAAATGAGAAATGGATTATGATGATTTTTTTTTGTGAAAATAGAAAAGATTATTAGACCAATGATTGGAGGAAAGAAAAAATTGTAAGATAAATCATTATAATGCAAGATATGCTCGCTAGAAAACAAAATAACCTGCATATCCCAGATATCATTCTAACACAGTATTTAAACATTTATATACCTTCTGGCCAAAGGTCACTATAAGTTCTAATGTATCCAAGATAACATAGTTTGATCTGGTAAGAGCAGGGCATGACATAAACAGCAAAGTCTAAGGCTAAGTAATGTCAACTAGCCATATCAGATAACAATATAAATTGGTTATGTTTGCAGGGTCAGCATCAAATGTTTGTTGAACGGATCAGCCCATTATAGTTATTATGTTCTTGCTTAATAGTTAACTTACCTTTTAAAAGCCAATGTCAGACATTATTACCCGAAGGCAGAACTGTTGCCGTGATATATCTAAAGACATATCAAGTTAACAATCAATTATCTATAAATCTTTTAACTTTAACATAAATATAGGAGCTTATCAAATTTAAGTGATTGAGCCGAACTGGCCAAAAATTGAATTAGAAAGATGAACACTATAAATTTATTTTATATGATGGAATCAACTAGCCATTCTGAACGAGAAGAAAACTAAAATCACATTCCTGAGTGCTCAAGAAGAAGAGGGATCATGAATTCATCTCTTGTATCATGATATAGAGCTTTCACTATCTGTATTGCAGAATGAGAAAAATAAAGAAATACCTTTATATTGATAATTGATCCAATAAATACCTACATTCTTAGCAATCTGTCATTATATGTATCATTAATACCCACAGACACGTGTGACACGTTCCAACTTCCCAACACAGACATTCGAATGATAAACACTGTAATAAGTCGAACAGGAAATTAATGCATATTTCGTCCAAATATATGCTTATTTTACTCATATATATATGTGATTGCTCATATAAAAAAGAGAACTTACCTTTCATAAGATAATATACAGATAACTAGCATAGGTCAAAAGAAATGCAATGTAATAGTTTACTCCCATCTTAAATATAACTTTCGAGGCAAATGCAAAGTATTTATAAAATTTATAAGTGTCAGACATGGATAGGCACAGGTGTTTTGTGTAGGAGTGACAAACATGCCAACTTTCTTCTGGGCGATGTGTCATACATGTCATATTCTCCTTCGTACTTAGTTTAATAATGATCATTATCTTACTTTATTAAACAATCTGACATTGTCCATTAAAAAAACAAAAAGCTCAAAAGCTACAAGACAATAGGAAGGTAGAAGTAAGGTACTTGAAGTATTAGTTGAACAGTACCTCATGTTCATGACCATGACCATGAGAATGGTCCTCATGTCCATCCCAAGGATGCCTCCAACCCTATAAATCAGGTGCTCCAAGAGCCAAAATCACTAGAAGAATACATGTACACAATATAAGGTTAATTGACGGCAGAAAGAAGTTTACCAGCACTACTGGACCATCTTGCTTAGCCCTATATAAGACCCAAAACCTACAAATAAAGAGAGCAAAGCGAAGGTAACAAAACTTAGTTAAGACTTTAAAACTGTTAACATAAAAAAATGTGTGCTATTTAACGAAGGTTACGTTAAAGAAGACAACTATTAAATTTGGAAACTCTACCCTGAAATATTCCCAGGCGGAGGAAACACTTCTATCATTAGTGAAATTTAACTTGACCTATTTCATTGTTAATAATAAGTAGAAGGCTTTGAATCTTGGGATTTGAGGATTCTTCCTTTTCCGTTAATGACTTCTTCATTCTTCAGTCTTCATTAAAGAAAAAAATATACTATTTATTTGTTCCTAAGTTGGAACAGCTGAATGAAGTTATCTACAAAAACTCAACACGAGCAATACAGATCAAAAGGAAAAGAGAAACAAACACATGTCAGAAAAATACTAGACAGCCAAATATACAGTTCATGATGGACACACAAAAGAAACAAATTATTTTCAGCCCACAAACAATATTTTCAAGATTCCTTAGAACAATCCAGAGGGAGCTACTATGACATAGAGCATGTTTGGTAACTTTGAATTATAATTTGTATGACTTATAATCCACAAATGACTTATAGTCATGTGGATTTTAATCCAAAATGTTTGATAAATTAGTAAATTATAATCCATTTTCAATGGTAAGAGTGTTCAGCACATGAGTGGCTTACGATCCGTCCTTCTTGTCAAAATGACCAAAAAAGGGTTAGAGATAGAGAAAGCGAGTTTTAAAATTTTCTTAAATGCTAAGGAGTAAAGTGATCTTT
This sequence comes from Asparagus officinalis, assembly GCF_001876935.1. Classification (NCBI taxonomy): domain Eukaryota; kingdom Viridiplantae; phylum Streptophyta; class Magnoliopsida; order Asparagales; family Asparagaceae; genus Asparagus; species Asparagus officinalis. The sequence goes on along the minus strand of NC_033797.1, from coordinate 88,348,244 downwards.
AGTGTTTTAAAAAGCATCCTAGGCAGACATCTAGGCGTTCGCCTAGGCATAGGTGGCCCACTAGTCGCCTAGAATTGGCCAGAGTAGCTAATCTATGCGGTGGAACCACCTAGGCGCGGCCCAAAGCTAGGCGGCCCAAAGCTTTTAAGGGAAAAAAACTAGGGGTGCAAAATGGTTCGGATTTATCTGAACCGATTCGAATCCGTATCGGAATAGCATGCGGATACGGACGATGAATTTGCTAACCAATCGGATCCAGATCCGGATCCCTAGTTCATTTTCAAAGCGGATACGGATCCGGATTCAATTTTACTCAAGAAAACCGGAGCCAAATCCGGATATTCGGCAAATAATGGCTACATACTTCCGCGTGACTTTTGACTCTAGCTACTCCCACGTAATATGTGTACTACAAATAAAATCGTGCTATGGAGAACCCATCTATTGATTTGACATGATCTTTGACAGAGAAAGAACTTTGTTCGCTAGTTTTAGTACATAATTATTTTAGTAATATTTTTTTCCCGACACTTTCTTTATCTAGGATTCTAGCATCAAATTCGTATAGCTACCTAAAACTAGTACCCAGGACTCTGATTCTAGCATTCTTATTTTAGGAATCAAATGTCATTATTTATTCTCGCAAAGTCTATATACTGCTCGTGTGACCTTTTTATTTTCTTTCTATTGTTTAGAAGCAATTAGCAGAAGCACTTAGGTGAAGAATTATCTCTCACTATACTTCATGGTTAGTATACGATATAAATATACAAACTACATAGGAATATACATATTTTTTATCATATTCAAATCATATCAATTTTTCAGATGTCCGATTTGCATCCGTGATTGTATCCGTATCAGTTTCTCTATATCCGAACCATATCCGTTTTCGTTTAATGCAGATATGGTTATGACTGTTTATTACCAAAGAATATCTCTATCTATATCCGTATCCGTTTTGAGAAAGCGCATATGAATACAGTAAGGGCCATATCCAAATCATATCCGAACCGAATGCAACCCTAGAAAAAAACCCTAGATATCTAAAACCTAGCCCGACCGGCATCCTTGAACCTGACCTACACCCTTAAAAACTCACAAAAAAAAACCCTCTCATGTTCTCTTTGTCCCTCCGCTCTCTTCAAGATCTCCTCCTCCCCCCACTTCTCCCCCACGCTCCTCACTCGCTCCTCACTCTCCGATCCTACCTCCAGCGCTCCCCCTTTTCGATCCCCCTCCGGCGCTCCTCTCATCACCTCTCCCTCCCTGATATGCTCAAAAACCCTAGCAACCTCCTCCCCTCACCTCTCCCTCTCAGGCTACCTCCGACGAGTCTCTCCCCTCTCCTTCCTCTGTTGAAGGTCATGTTTAACTTTTTCTTTTTTCACTATTTTTTATTTTATTCACTATTTTTTGTTTAATTTTTGTTAATTTTTGTAACTAGTTAATTTTGTTTTAATTCATTGTTTTTGTTTAGAAACCTAACAATTTTTTATGCATGGTTGATTATAGATATAAGATTACTATTTATTATTTTTTGTAATTTTTCATGAACTTAAATCATGTTTTTGTTAAATACTATAATTAAATAATTTAAAAAATAGTCAAATGCTTAGGCAGCACATAGGCACTAGACCCCAGCACAAGCACCTAGTCCACCTAGCACTTATTGTAACATTGGTGGTCTTTTATTTGATCAAACTATGTGACTTATAAGTCAAAAAAAATAAGTTAGGCTACCCCCAATATTTTTTTTTTAGCTTATACGACAAAATAAGCTGTTTGCCAAACATGACTCAGTAGCTTATAAGCTACAAAAGTGGCTTAAGAGCTACTTTGACCAATTGCCAATCATGCTCATAAAAGTAGCAAGATACCCGGGTAAGCCAATTTAGTTTTCTTTCCATCTTTTACGCTCGCAATTCTTTTGGCTTGGATCATGTTTTGCTTATCCACTTTTATTTTTCTACCCTTTTTCTTCAAACTTCTATTTCATCTAATCATGATGCTGATTTATTTTTTACTCAGCTTAGCCAAATCTCAAGAATCAAGATTTGTACAAATAATATAAATCTCATGAAGATACTTCTTTAAAAAAGTTGTACCTTGCATTAATACTTCTGAAATATGCCTTGAATTATACAAATAGCTTTCCTTATGGAAACTTGTTATCCTTTTTTGGACACTCCTAGATTTCTCTAACAACTCTTGTTCACAGTAACATGTTTAAGATTTATTTAATTTAAAATATATATCAAGAACTTTTAGCAGAAAAAGGCTGCCCATGTATTAATTTCTTATAAGATTATGACAACATTTGATATGTTTTAATATAACAGTGAGATGCGTTAAGCTAATTCATATAAATTAGTGCCAAAGCATGCTCTTTTCGTAAGGTCATAAGAATGCATTATAGGTTAAAGCTGCAGCATATATGTAAGAATCACATGTCAATGTATTAATATTATAGAAATAAGTGTATAGATTTTGAACTTTTGGATACAAGGACACATCTATGGATGAACTGTCTTCATTATTATTATATATATATTGATGCAGGACGATATCACTGTTTAGATTTGATTCAGATTGAAGATAGAATTATTATGATTTTAAATTTGGATTTGGTTTTAGATTGGTGAGAATTTGCTGTTTCGTTTAGTTGTTATAGCTTTAATTGTATTAGGATTAGATTGAGTTTGTTGAATTATTTTAATAGTTAAGATTGAATTGGTTTTTATAGGTAGGATAGGGTTTTGATTTTGTTTTAGATAAGAATTTCAAATTCTATTAAAGAGGGAAGATACTTTTATAATGCAGAAAGTTTATGATGAATAAAATTATGTTTATGTGAGATTTTTGGAGTGATTTCTCAAGGCGTGAAGCCATTTAAAAGGTTAAATGTGCGTGTGTGAAGTCGGTCTAGCTAAGTTATCTCTTATTTTTATTTTTCAACATTACAGAGAGCGCTAGGCGGCCTACGCATCGGACCAAGCGCCAAGAGCCTAGATGGGACTTAGGCATTTTATTATTTTATTTTTTAATTACAATCAATGTTATCAAAACCGCTAACCACTGTTAGGTGTCAAACTGGCACCTAACGTAGGTGCTAGATTTAGGAGGATTTCTTTTTTTCTTTTTTTTTAAAGTGGTCAGAGAGGAGGTCTGAAGGTCAGAGGAGTTGGAGGAGATGTTTATAGTCAATGGAAGAGACAGGAAGAGTTCGGAGGAGATTAGAGGATGTGGATGCAGCAATGTAGAAAATCATAACCAAGAACTAAGTGATGTAAGCCGCATAAGCGGTCTCCTAGGCGCTACTAAGACCTAGGCAGGCGGCCTAAGTACCGTCTATATCTAAGAGAGAGACTAGCGAAAATTCTAAAACAGTGGTATTTTTATCTTTTATTTCTATCCTCAAATTGATCCACTGCCTCCTTATACCAAAAAAATTTTGGGGTTATTGTTCATGTGAACGATACCTCGTTGATTTCCCATGATTGTTGCGATCATCCCTTCAACGATCTAACTCTCTCCAGCTATTTTTTCATATCCTCTTCAATCTCTGAGGATCAATGCTTAATCTTTTTGGATCGGAGTCCTCTTAGTTTGATCCTCATCATGTATCTTAAAGTTAGGGGTGAAAGTAAGGCAAATATTTAATAAATAGTTTGGTTAATATTCATTCTGATATTCGGTCATATTCGATCCGATAGTTCATTTAATACTAAATGAATATTTTAGTATTCGGCTTATAAACAAATATAATTTAACCAAAGGTATATTTGATTCAGCTAATTATTAACTATTCGTTTACATATTATATTTAATCCTATTAATTAAACTTGTTGCAAATATTACCCCTTAAAATTTTTATTACAACTTCTACCCCATATATAATAGACATGTTAGAGAGACCTAGGGTTTTTACCACTGATTGAGTCATTTCGTTCCGCCTCCAACTAAATCCTAAAGTGACGGTATATCTCTCTCTCTCACAGCTAGACTTTCCTGCGAGCTAGGGTTCCTCTCGACCAATGCATCTATGATGTGACCCTCCTCCCTCTCTGATGCCCTCATCCTTCCCTAACGCCCTCCTTCCTCTCCGACGACACCCTCCACCCTCCCCGCTTCGACGCCCTCCTCCCTCCCCGATGCCCTCCTCCCTCTTAATGTGATGCGCTCCTCCTTCTTCGACTTTCCCTCTCTCTTGAATCCCCTCTTCGACGGTCTCTCTTGATGTATCTCGGCGATCTCTCTTAACACTATCTCGATCTCTTGACGAACTCTCAGACTTCCATCAAAAGGTAAGATAAACTTCAAGGTTATTATTTTTATGTGTCTTGAATTAAGCTAGCTGCTAAAGGTGCAACTCTTGTGTATTTTGTCCAAATAATTGAAAGAATATTCACTTGAAAATCACATGCATTTCCAATTTCCCACCTCTTATTTTGAGCATTTATTTTTTTCATAAATTTAAAGATTATTCACTTTTATTAATAAATGAGGATCGAAAATTATTTGTTGTGTAGAATGATTTCATTACTGTTTACTAAGGCTTGAGGAGCTAATTACTTTTTCTTTGTATATGGTGGTATTTAATGATTTATTTTCATACATGATGCATGTTGATTTATGTACTATATATTCTGGTTGTTAATTCTCAAATTTTATTTCTACAGAATGTCATCTCACCATATGAATCCAGCAAGTGATTCTCACGCTCCATCATTATCATCTTCTACTCCTGCTCATACTTCTTCTCCTTCTCCAGCTACTCCCTCCAGTAAATACAAATAATGCAAGTAGAGAAAACGTGGAAACTACAAATTCTATTTAGGAGAAGAGAAGAAGGAAAAAGATTTCTGAGGTAATGGGATAATTTTGTTGAAGTTACTCATGCTAATAATGTAAAAAGGTGGTGGAAATGCAATCATTGCAAGCACGACTTTGCACAAAATTCAACTGGAATAACATCTCACTTGAAAACTCATTTAAATAATTGCATTGCAAAAAAATTGCATTATCAAAGACAACAAACACTTGACTTTCAACGAGATGGTTCTACCATAGAGCACCCAATAATGTTACCACCTAGAGGAAAATATAACCATTTGAAAGTTAGGGAAGTATTAGCTCATTGGATCATGATGTATGAACATCCATTTACTATAGCAGAGCAGGAGAGTTTTCTATTCCTAATGAATATTGTGAATCTTAAATTTATTAAAATTGGGCGTAAAACTTTGAAGGAAGATTGCATGACAATCTTTGAAAGTGAAAAGAATAAGATGAAGACGCTCGTTAAAAACATCGATATAGTTTGTTTAACCACCGATCTTTGAAAATCAAAAAATAAAAGAATTGAATACATAATAATTACTAGGCATTTTGTTGATAAGGATTGGAACCTCCAAAAAACAGTTTTTAGTTTTGTGCATGTGTCTCCTCCTCAACGTGATATTGACATTGCAGATGCTATGCATAAGTGCTTCAAAGATTGGGGAGTAGAAAATAAAGTATTTACTATATCTGTGAATAATGCATCCTATAATGATGTATGTTTAAGAACTTTGAAGACTGGCCTATCTAGATATAAGAAATTGGTTTGTGATGGAAAATTATTTCAAGTGAGATATTGCGAATATATTCTCAATCTTCTTGTCCAATATAGGATAAGTGTAATTGCATCAAATATTGAGAATGTGCAGGAAAGCATCAAGTTCATCAATCACAGTGAAGCGAGGCTCGGAACATTTTCTGCTATTGTGCAATAGGTATACCAAATTTATTGTAAGAAATGTTAAAGTGTATATTTTGTATGTGAAAGTCTAATAATATATTTATGTATATATTTTTGTTTAACAGTTGCAGTTAAGAGAAAAGAAGTTGATTTATCAATATGCTCACTCGTTGGAATTCGACATATTTGATGTTGATCACTACCTTAAAGTTCAAAGATGCATTTCCAATGTACAAGGAAAGAGAGTCCAATTATGATTGCATTCTAGAACCTGAAAAATGGGATAAAGTGGAAAAAAATTTGCAAGTTATTGGCTGTCTTTCATGCGGTAATGAATCTTATCTCCGGTAGTGACTATCCTACTTGCAATTTATATCTCATTGAAGTCTATAGGATTAAAGAAGTTATAGATAAGTCGCTACTAGATAATAATTTCTCTATCCGGCAAATGGCTAAAAAATGCAAGATAAATTTGAAAAATATTGGGGAGAATGCAATTTGTAATGGTAATAGCTTCCGTTATGGATCCTAGACTAAAAATAGGTGCGTTTGGAATTTGTTATCCTCAAATTTACTCAGAAGTAGAAGCTAGGATAAATATACAGAAAGTTAAGGATGTCTTGCAAGAGCTATTTGATGAATATGTTTCTTTATATAATGCAAATAATAAGGAGAATAGCTCTCTGAATGGAAAAGGTTCTATAGGTGCTTTGAGTGATAAAAACACCTCATTATCATATTTAAGTTCAAACTAGAGCTATATTTTGAAAATGGTGAGAACGAAAGATAGTATACCTACATCCAAATCAAAGTTAGAAACATACTTGGATAAGCATACATATATGGTGAAGCAGAAAATTATCATTTTAGTGCTTTGAATTGGCGGAAAACCAATCAATTGATGTATCGTGTCTTGTCAAGAATGGCGGTTGATATTCTTGCTGTTCTTATTTCTACGGTGACATCGAAGTCTACGTTTAGTGCTGACGGGAGGGTAATTGATACGTATCGAGCATCTTTAGATCTAAAACAGTTGAAGCGTTGATATTTGGAGAGGATTGCATGCGAAAAGTCTATAGTATAAAGAAAAAGAAGATAATGATTTATTTGAATTCAATGCAAATAATTAGATTTTATAAGATTTATTGATATTGTGTTAATTTGTATGATTACAGGTTGAAGATGAGATAAGAGAAGTGGAGATTACCTTACCAGAATGTTAAGTACAGGCACGATTATATGTTTGAGTCATTTATTTTCATAGTTTGATAAGAACAAGACCATGTAGGGTTATGATGAGTTGCTTTGGCTCATTCCTTCATGTCTATGATCTCATGAAACTGCAACCTTATCTATGCCTCTGTCTGCACTTACTCTTGAATATTTTCAAACGGTAATCGGTAAAAACAAGTCAAATCCGTTGATGGCTGAGAGTTTATCAAAAATCCTATGAGCTCCCGTGAGGGATGATTAAGTCTATGTATTCAATATCATAGCACCAAATCTAAGAGAGTTTATTCTCTTAGCACAACGTTACATATGAAACGGACTTAAATAATCTGCATACTAGTCCGACTCAAACGATAGTCGGTAAAAGCACTTCAAACCCGTTGATGGCTGAGGGTTGCCAAAAATCCTATGAGTATTATGCTTATCTATTCAAAACAGAATGGATAATCATAATAAGGGACAAAATCCAATAACGCTTCAGCTTCACCAGTTGATCTCGTGACTTAAACAGCCGAGCTAACCTCAACTCTAACCGAAGCTTTAAGGATAATAACTTCAGATATTCAGTAACTTCAGAGATAATAGTTGTATCAGCACCAACGACTGGTCCTACGATCAAATCGTTCACAAAGAGCTCAACCTGGCGAGCGTCCGATGCATTCTCAGCTCGTTCTTCACGACACTCAGATGAGTATATGAGTATAAACTGTATCTCCTTGAACCTCCGACGGGTACACGAGGTTAAACCGATTCCCAAAACTCCCAGGAGTATATGAGTATAAACTGTCCTCCCCGCTCCAATACCTTAAAAGCCTAAACTGTGTAGACTCTAATTAACATACAAATGTAAACTATGTTTACACCGATCAACGCATAGCCCTAGGTCAACGCCGGTCAATGTGTTGCGAGGAAGTCAACGCCGATCAATGCATTGCGATGAAAGTCAACGACAGTCAACGCTTAACATTGGGTCAACATCGGTCAACGTGTTGCGATGAAAGCCAACGTCAGTCAATGAGTTACAACGAAGGGTCCTTTTTCTGCCTTCCATGTGTGAATTCTCTAAGTAATTTTCTCAATTAGACTTGTGCAACTTGAAGTTGACAATCTCTTTTAATTATTTATTTCCTTTTTGTTTTCATATGATTAGTTTCAATTTTCAGTATTTAATCGACAAAGAGCAATGTATGAGGGCCAAAATAGCAAACCATGCAAATCTGGAGTCAAAAACACTTTGTTCTTCAATGTGCTTTGGGAAAGTTTAAAAACTTGTTTATGTATGAGGTAAGATCTTGATGTGTAGCAAATTTCACTTTAGAGAACCTTTTTATTTCCTATGTAACTGGTAATGTGATACTGATCTGCTGGGTAAGTTGGTATATTGTTGTAGTTGTGTCAAGGATTTTAGGCATGTTAAGAGCTTATGAAACTATATTTTTCTTCCTTTATTTTATAGGGATGTTTTCTAATTATGTGCTATGTTTTATATTGTAGAAGACATTACTGTGTTTGTAAATTTTGAGTATAAAAAATATATTACACTGCTCTATTGTATTTTGATTGGCAGAATATAAAAATTACATTTTGTTTACTGATTATATTTATTTTTTATGATTTTCGAATTATTGGCAAATACATACCAGATATTTGACAAATGATTCGAAATCAAAGTTGCAGAATAATGCTAATCGAATATTCGCAAATTTTTTTCGAACATCTATATAAATAAACGAAGCGAATTCAAATTTATACTGCTATTCAAGTCAAATTCAAATACGAACACGAATACCACCACAGAAACCGAACTCAAATTTAAACCTTGCACTATTCGTTCAAATTCGATTTGATTCCACCCGTACTTCCAATCATGTCAATATATCATGTTTCCTACCTCTTGTGGAATTTTTGTGTCACATGTGCAATTCTTGTTTATGTTTAGAGTTCTCATAAATCTTTAGATGAAATGTAACATTAATTTTTTTCAAACTATGTTAAATGCACCACAAAAAAAGGTAATGCGTACACCTAAAAGCAAGCCTAACAGTACAAAACAGGTAGCATAAGTATTTCTACTATGAAGTTTTTTAGTACATCAAAGTCAACATACCTTGTTATCCTTTGAAATACACAGATATGATACATTACGCAGGCAAATAATCAATGACGTAGCTTACAAAACACTAAAATATCAATTTAACAACTAGGAATATCATATTAGTCAATTAAGATTTAAGACACCAAGAGAAAAAAAAATCTTTGTGTGAGTTATAACCCAAGCAGGTACGGTGCTTGCACTCCCAAGAGAAATACCAGGCACTGGCTATCCGCCCCCACCCGCCCCTCTCTCCTCTTTTGGCTTTTAATGTACCACTCTAAACTTAAAAAGAACTACTGGGTTGTAGGCTACCAAAGAAAGAGAGAACAGGCTTCAACCTCACCCTTTCCTCGCTTCATAACACCATCCCAAGCCCCCAATCTATACATGTGGGATACATTGCCCATACTATTTAGTTCGAGAGAAATGGGCTTGTAACGGTGTCGTTAGTACAAATAATTTGGCAACTAATTTCTATGTGCTACTTTTCATATGGAAATCTAAATAGTCTTAACTGATAAATGGTGATTGCTTTCAGGTTTCTTTTATGACCTGTTGATAGAAGAAATTCAATCTATCTAGTGGACTTAAATCAGTCCAACTGATAGATGTCCTACTTGGCTAGCCTCATACAAGCATAATGTTGTTCTCATAATTTTATACACATGTATTTTGTTGCGAATTTGTAAATACTTTTAAAGTAGCTTTTGATGGGCAGGCAGGTCTCATCGCATCTCACCTCAGAAGTGATACATGACTATTCTGCTTCATATTTGCTTTTGAATCTCTAGTCTCAACATGTCCACTTCAGTTAAACCTTAGAAATCAATTAGACTATTAGAGTTACACATAAATGCACAGCCAATCTCTAAAAAATATTAATCAACATTATCTGGCTTAAACCATCAACTAGCCTTGCATTATGAGAATGTGATTTCATTTAGCTCTTCGGCTTTATATCATATTTTTCATAAACAAACATAAATCCTACACCAAATCTAATCACCTTCCACTATTCCTATACACCCTTTGTCAATGGGATTAAGGGGTGATTGATGTTAATTTGAAATCTCAAAATCGAGAGAAAGTTGAAGAAATTCCCAATTTAAGTTCGTTGATCTCGATTTAGAGTCAAAAGGAGGGGGTGAAGTTACCACATGACGGCGCACAAGCCCTTTCCGGTGACCACATGCCAGCGCTTCGGTGCGTGATGCACGTACCCTCTGTACGTTGCTCCTCCGCCTCCCATTTCTCGTCTCCCCCTCGATCGATCGACTTTCGAATGGGATCGCACCACTGGCCAGCGCTTCGAGTTTCTCACCCCGGATGCGCTCAATTTTTCAAGGCTTCAAGCCGCTTGTCGGGCCAAGCTCTCATTGAATTGTGATACGAGAAGCGACATCCGAGCCCAGCCCATTAGTAGAAACTCGAAAAGGCCGCCCTTAGTTGACGCCGGCCCACTTCTAATTTTAAAATTAGTGAGAACACTGTAATTTTTTTAATTTAAATTTTGAATTCTGAAGTTTCAGTAGTAGTTATTTTTCTTCTTCAAGATTATCTAGTTATGTCATTAAAATCTAACCTAAATGATAAAAAGAGGGTTTAAGTAATAACCTAGAATTAAAATCAAGATTTCCCCAATAGATTACTCAAATCTAGTCCCTCCAAAATTTATTCGTGTCTGAGCTTTCAAGAAATATATAAACGCTCATATGATCCATATTAGAAAAATATGAGCGAAATTCTTTCTGTTCATTTCTCGAGACTTAGTTTTTTCTTTGGTCTGACTTTTAACCATAAATTTCTTTTTTCCAACTTCTGCTTTATTTTAAAAGAACTAGTTCTTATGCACGTGCAATGCACATAGTTAAATATCAAAATTATTTATTTTCTAGCTATAAGATAATTTAGAGTCATCTTGAGTTAATCTTTAAACATGGATTATTACATTTGCCATAAATTTTATTTACATTTTTTTAAAAATTTTATGAAATAGATTTGCATGTAAAACTAGGATCAATATACTTTTATATACTTGCATACACAACATTATTTTTTTAAATTTGCATATATCAAACTTCATGTAACATATTTGTTTATCGGATCAAATCGTCGATCTCCAATTTGTTTATCTTAGTCATTAAATATAGTGTTAAGTTTGAAAAAATACAATAATGTATTGTTGGTGTGTTAATAAAATATAACCAAATACTTAATGTGAAGATGGTTTGTATAAGCTCAGCAAAGTGTACATACTTTTCACAAGATTGAAAGACATCTTAATTATTGATAGACTTAAAATAAAAAAATAAATACTAAATATTACTAGCGACCCTAGTATAATTTTATATGACAAAATCATTCACATAAGTATATTAAAAATTTTGCATCAAAAGCCCTTCTAAAGGTTCCTAATTTTACTCAAAAAATTAAGTTCTACTATAAAATATTCAAAAAAATATCATCTTTTGTTCCTTCTTTTTTCATATTTAATTGAGCGAAATCAATCATTCTCCACCTTTATCTTTTTCTTGAGTAATTCTACAATAGTATCCTCATCGTCTATATCAATTGTGTTATCAGGTTGATATATAATAAAGAGCAAAATATAAGACAATAGTCCAGAAATATATTAGGATATACTTAGATCAATCAAGTTATATTATTACTCATAATTGATATGTATCAGAGACAAAATATGTTGACAATTTTAAACTATAAAACGGACTGTATGGGCTCTCTAACAAAACTTTTTTAATACAAACAACACTCAAGATTAATTTTGAAAATCTCTTGGGGTCAGGAATAAACAACTAACAAGTTTGTAGTGAAAGGTAGGAGAATGCAGTACATTCTTAAGAATTATTAATCTTTACTTAATTTGTTTATAATGACAGGATCTCATTATTAACTAACTACAAGGCCTAGTACATTATTTTTTTATTGGACGTTCAATGTAGACAGAGAACCTAGGTGAGTCCTCATCACAATGAATGTTATATAATTTAAGTACAAAGAAAAAAAGGAGGATTGATCAATGATGTAGTTGGTGAAGGGATACTCCAACAGCTTAATTTGGGTATGTGGATATATTATAGATGGAGATGGAGAAGTGTGGTTTTGAAAGCAGTGAGTGTGTGGGGTAATTAATATGATTTTTGTTTGTGTGGTTTTCTTCATTCATTTTCAAGATATATGTAGTCATGTGGATATATATAGCATAGCATTACTATTTTCTTTTGGCTTTGTGGAAGAGTTTGGGTAAAAAAATAAATTATCTAATCCTGTTAAAGTAGGATCATGTAAGTTAAGCTCATGCATGAAATTTTTTTAGCCAACACTAATATGTAAGTATTACAATTGGTATTGAGATCTAAAATACGTATGAGATTCTTTTTGACTTTTATACAAATAGTATATTTTAAATAATAAAAGTATAATTAAATTTATAATCTAAAAAAGATCAAATATACAATATAATTAATTGCTTTAAAATAATGTGATCTAATCTAATAAGAAGAAAAAATTGCTTTAAAATAATGTGATCTAATCTAATAAGAAGAAAATAGATTAAAGTGATTTAAAAATTATTATAATTTCATAATTCATTCTAATCTAATAAGAAGAAAATAGATTAAAGTGATTTAAAAATTATTATAATTTCATAATTCATAATTTGTAAACAATCTAATCTAATAAGAAGAAAATAATAAAGGCACATACTTGTTGAAAGAGATGAAAGTGTTATGAAAATTATTGTAATTTCTGATATAAAAAAAGATCAAACATACAATATAATGAATTGCTTTAAAATAATCTAGTATAATCTAATAAGAAGAAAATAGATGAAAGTATTGTGAAAATTATTGCTATTTCTTAATATGAAAAAAGATTAAATACACAATATAATTAATTGTTTTAAATTAATCCAATCAATCTAATAAGAAGAAAATAACAAAGACACATATCTATATAATGAAATGAAAGTGCTATGAAAATTATTGTAATTTCTTGGCTTATATATATTGACATGTGTTGTTGCATGTGAGAGAATAATAATTATAAATAGAGTTCTATTTACATAATAATAGTATAATTAAACTTTGAAACTCATTATGCACTACCGTGAACTACTTGAAATTTAATCGGTGAGAGATCGCCATATTGTGTCCTCAGATTGTAGCCATTTTTTTAATTTTTTTTTATAATTTTGAGAACGACTGTTCTCTTTAATTTGTTTGGTGGATTTTACAAATATCTCATCCATATTATGTACATTTATAGATCTTCGCTGTTTCTAGGTTCGACCTTTGGGGCAGACATTTTTTGTCTCGTTGATTTGTTTGGTTTTTGCATATACTCCTTTCATCTTGTATACATTTATAAAGTTAACATTTAATAATTTCATTCATGTTTATATTTTAATTTAAACTATATACATATCTTTATATTATGTATATCTAATAAGAATTCATCAATTTATCAATTTACTCTTACTTAATCGATTAGTATTTGAATTATTTTAAGGGTATTTTTATCTACCGAAAGATTTTCCCGAACTCTTGCTTTTAAAAGGAGTATGATTATCTGTGTTTTATCAATATTCTACGTAAGAAGAATACCATATTTGTCTATTCATCTTCGTGTGGTGGTCTACTTTCTAATTAGTTCTGCAGTGAGACAAATAGATCCGACTTGTCAATAATATTCCAAATATGAAACCAAATAGGAAGAAAAACGAGTTTTATATCAGGATTGCCAGACGCATGATATAAGGGTGGGCATGGGCCAGATCAGGGCCACCTGCACTG
>NC_033797.1:88319557-88334348 GCF_001876935.1 Asparagus officinalis | reverse complement strand
GACTCGAATCCGATCGGGTCAGTGTAGGTGGGGTCAGAAATCGTGGCCCCGAGTCTGGCCGTGGACTCAGTCGCCCCTACATCCCGCATAGTTCAAGGCCGGTCAGCCTTGGCTGAAACCAGTTTGGATCGCAGCCAATCAATGGGATTGTCATTTCTTTTTCTTCTTTTAGTTATTGTTATTTGTATTAATATTTGTTTATTTATATTTAGTTTACTTTATAATTATTTTAAGGAAAATTATGTCGAGGCCCCAAAAGTAGGAACTCCATGTGACCCAGCTCCTTGTATTTTGGCCCATGTGATTCAGCTCCAAAAAGTAGCATTTAATGTTTTAAGGGCCCTCTACGTCAGCAGTACAAAAAAAGAGATTGTATTTTAGAAAAAATCCGATATTGCTCCTCCACTTATCTTCCTCATACGCCTTTGGCCAAAAACATGGAAAATCACGTCCCATTAATGTGATCTGACTGAAAAAATAGAGGGAAATTTTTCGTCCTTTTTTAAACTCTATCATGAGCAATAACTCATGTTAGTTCTAACTTTTTTCATGTTATTTCTAATTTATTTTATGTTAGTTCTAATGGCGAGTAAGAACTAACTTTAAGTGGAACTAACATTAATACTTTGGCTACTTGGTCTAGTGGTAAAGCTTGGTAATTTGGAGAGGAGGTCAGGAGTTCAAACCCCCTACAGCTACAATATATATTTAAAGGTTTTTTATTAGGCCTTGGCCTTATAGGGCTCTTGGGCTCTTTGTTAGTTCTAACTCATTTTATGTTGATTCTAACTCACTTCATGTTAGTTCTAACTTAACTCACTAGAACTAATATTAGAAATAACACTAGTTGGAAGTAAAACTAACATGAAATTAGCTACAACTAACACGAGAACCACTAGAACTAACAAAGGCTCAACTAGAACTAACATACCACTAGAACTAACACTTATATTAGAAAAAACAATAGCTGAAAGTTAGAACTAATATAAAATCAGTTAGAACTAACAAGAGAACCACCAGAACTAATATGAGCTCAACTAGAACTAATACCACTAGAACTAACGCTTATATTAGAACCAACACTAGCTGGAAGAAGAACCAATATGAAATCAGGTAGAACTAACATGAGAACCACCAGAACTAACAAAGGCTCAACTAGAACTAACATAACCACTAGAACTAACGCTTATATTAGAACCAACACTAGTTGGAAATAGAACAAACATGAAATCAGCTAGAACTAACACGAGAACTATAAGAACTAACAGGGGCTCGACTAGAACTAACATACTACTAGAACTAACGCTTATATTAGAAATAATGATAAACACAAATATTCTCTATAATTTGACTATGTTTCACCTATGGATTTATTGTTATTTGATGTATTTCCTTGTACTTTTGCCCTGTTAAGCTCCCTAGTTCTTGTTTACTGCTCTATTTATATATTGTGTAGGAATTACTGGAGTTTAGCGTGGATTCGGAGTCAAGAAGGAGTTAAGGAATGCATGAAAAGAGGCTACACGGTCACCCAGTGTTCAACAACACGGGCGTGTTGATTACAGAAGAAAAGCCCAAAAAGCAGAGCGAAACAGAATTAAACATGGCCTGGTCATGTCGATCTACACAGCCGTGTTGGATGACAGCAGTCAGTTACTACGCGATTTTGAGCGAGATTTGAAGCTATCTGTTAACACATGTTTCTCCAGAACTTAAAAGAGGACGTGGGGGAGGCATCAAGAGGAACTGGAGGCTGGAGATCTGGATATTTCTTTCTTCTTCTTCTCTTCTTCTCTCTACAAAAACTCTTAGATTAGGTTTTTCTTTTGCTTTGGAACCTGCTGTTTGTGGAGAATTGTGTGCAACTTCAACACTACGGTTTATCTTTCTGATCTATCTCAATTTCCAGTTTATGATTATGATCTTATATATTGTTATCATGTTTTCTATTTCAATTATGTGTGAGTAATTGTCTTATCTGGGATTGAACTAGGTTCGGCCATGGTTATGAATTAATGAACTGATTGTTGTTGTTATTGATTGTTCGATTTGCATTATTCAGTTACTAGTATCTAATTGCCTAGGGTTAATTCAATTGGCCACTGATTTAATTCTTTTAGGATGTTGATTTGAACTGAAAGGTTAGATGACGCCGGAAAATAGTAATTGAACAAGAATTAATTGATCACGAAAGTAGGTTAATTATTCTTGAGAACATGAGGGATTAACAAGAGCTTAATGGGTTTAATTTGGTTTAACACTATGAAAATAGATTGTTAGGCTGAATTAAGCACGACTTTTAGTCGTCGAAAGAGACTAATAGTTATCATAGGTTAGTCGTTCTTAATGCATTGAGAGATTCGATAACAATTGATTAATTCGTTGATTCAAACCAGAGTTGAAACCGAAGTTCAATCCTAGATTCTTTTAATTGAGTGAATTCGTCGTTGATACTAGCTAGCGTGTTCGTTATTGATAATCAAAAATCATACTTTTTAACACAATTGGTTTAGATAGTTACAAAATAGTGAAAATCAGTAATTAACAACGAAGTCCCTGAGGATACGACCTTGCATCGCTACAACGATATCCGTGCACTTGCGAATTTGAGTGAACAAGTTTTTGGCGCCGTTGTCAGGGACTTCGGCATTGTTAATATTGACTTTTTCATTGTTTGACTAGACTAGACATTTTCTTTCATTTATTCTATTTTTATTTTTTTTTATTTGGGAGACCAAGAAAACCAATGCAATCAAGACCGATCCTTGAAGGAGTTTGCATCACCAACCACCCATAGATCCCAATCTAGCATCTTGAAGCCTAATGTTGCTGCCAACAATTTTGAACTCAAGCCTTCACTCCTCTCCATGGTTTAGCAAAACCAATTTGGAGGCACTCCAACCGAAGACCCAAACCTCCACATCTCAATCTTTCTGGAGTATTGTGACACATTGAAGATGAATGGAGTGTCGGATGATGCAATCAAGCTAAGGTTGTTTCCCTTCTCACTAAGAGACAAGGCAAGGGCTTGACTGCAATCACTTTCCACCGGGCTCCATCACTACATGGGACCAACTCTCAGAAGCGTTCCTTGCTAAGTACTTCCCTCCGAGCAAAACAGTCCAATTGAGAAATCAGATAACAACCTTCACTCAAAAAGAAGGGGAGTCATTGTATGATGCATGGGAGAGGTACAATTATCTTCTAAGGATGTGTCCACATCACGGGTTGGAGGATTGGCTCATAATTCAAACTTTCTACATCAGTCTTCTCTACAACACAAGGATGACCATGGATGCTGCAGCGGGTGGTGCATTGATGAACAAAAGTGTACGAGATGCAAAACAACTCATAGAGGATATGGCACAGAATCATTTCCAGTGGTCAGGTGAGCGCTCTTTACCCAAAAATAGCGGGAGGTATGATGTAGATGCATTAGACCACATTGCTTCTAGAGTAGATGCTTTATTTCAAAATTTTGATAAGATGAGCATGAATTCAGTAGCATCTAACTCTACTAACTGTGAAATATGTGGTATCATTGGACATTCTACTGTGGAATGTCAGATTGGAAACTCCCCTTCCCCTGATGCACCATTATCTGAATATGTTAATTATATGAATAATTTTAATCAGAAAGGGGACCCTTTTTCCAATACATACAACCCGGGGTGGAGAAATCATCCTAATTTATCCTATAAAAATCCACCCCTGAACCTGATTCCTCACTCAAATTTTCGACCTCTAGGTTTTCAGACTCAAATTTTCGACCTCTAGGTTTTCAGGCCCCTAGACTCCCTTACCCCAGTCCCCAAAAGTCTAATTTAGAGAGCTTGATGGAGAATTTTGTGTCATCCCAGAATAAACAAAATGAAGAATTTAGAAGTCAGAATAGAATCATGAGTGATGCCATCAAGAACCTAACTTCTAAGGTTGACTTTTTAGCCACCCATAATAAAATGTTAGAGAATCAGATCACTCAAGTGGCCCAACAATCTAGCTCATCTTCCAGACCTTCCGGGATGTTTCCTGGGCAACCTGAAACTAACCCAAAGGGATCTATTAATGCCATCACACTTAGGAGTGGAAAAGAGTTAGAGGGACCAATGATGAGGAATGACCATAAGGATGTGGTTGATGAGAATGAGAAGTTAGTGTCAAGTGAGAAAGAGCACAGTAGTGAGAAAGTTGAGAGATATGTAGCACCTGCACCTTATAAACCTCCACTACCCTTCCCTCAAAGGCAAGTTAAAGCTAAGTTGGAAAAACAGTTTGGGAAATTCATAGAAATCCTTAAAAAATTGCATATTAACATCCCATTTGTTGAAGCCATTTCCCAAATGCCATCCTATACCAAATTCCTAAAGGAGATTCTATCAAATAAGAGGCGATTAGAGGAATATGAGACTGTAGCCTTGACCCAAGAGTGTAGCGACATCATACAAAATAAACTACCACCTAAGCTTAAAGATCCTGGCTCATTTTCAATCCCTTGCACAATTGGTGATATGTCAATTAATCGTGCTCTATGTGATCTCGGTGCTAGTGTCAGTCTTATGCCATTGTCTATATGTAACAAGTTGCAGATGGGAGACTTGAAGCCCACTACTATCTCCCTCCAATTGGCGGATCGATCGGTTAAACATCCGGTAGGTATATTAGAGGATGTACCCATCCAGGTTGGTAAATTCTTTATTCCAGTTGATTTTGTTATTCTTGAAATGGAGGAGGATTCTCAAATCCCCATTATATTGGGAAGACCTTTCCTTGCTACCGCTGGAGCGATAATTGATGTGAAGAATGGAAAGCTCTCTCTCAATATAGGGGATGAAAAGGTGAATTTTGATTTGTTTTCTGCTATGAAGTTTCCACTAATTGATGATACTTGTTGCAGGATTGACACGATTGACATGGTGGTTAGAGAAGATTTTACCAGAGATATCTCAAGTGATCCACTTGAGAAATGTTTAGTAAAGAATGGGGTACCAGATGATGATGATCAGGAAATAACTTTCTATGTTACAATGCTTGATGAAAAGCCAACCTACACCAAAACCACCTACATCAAAGAACCTGATATAGTGGTCGAAATTGCAAGGGGGCTGAATGACCAGGTTGTGTCTGTAAACACAACTGTGTCAAAAAGCAACAGAAAAAGCCCAGAATAGGTTTGTGAAGAGAAAACTGCACCTGGGAAGATGCTGAATAATGATTCCACACGGCCATGGTGTGTCCATAGACACAGTCGTGTCAAAAAGCAGGAGAAGAAGTCTAGAACCAGTCCATCTCCACCAGTTGAAGGGGAACATAAGGCACATTGGGCTATCAAGAGCATTCATTTAGATTTGAAAGAATCAGGGGAACAGAGAAAGCTTCAACCAAATGAACTTGATGAATTGAGATTGGATGCGTATGAGAATGCCAAGATTTACAAAGAAAGAACAATGAAGTGGCATGATCAACATATCCTCCGTAAAGAGTTTACAGAAGGAGACTTGATACTTCTACTTAATTCCCGACTCAAGCTTTTTCCGGGCAAACTTTGTTCGAGGTGGTCTGGACCATTCCAAGTGCGCAAGAGATACCCATTTGGGGATGTCGAAGTATGGAGTAAAGCCACGAGATCTTTCAAGGTCAATGGACAGCGATTAAAGCATTATTTCACAGGAACTCTGATCGAGAAGTTGGGTACTTTTACCCTTCCCGATTCATCATCATTGTGAGCATTGAAGGGGTCGAGCTCATGACCATAAACAAGCGCTTCTTGGGAGGCAACCCAAGTTTTTCTTTCATTTTATTTTTCCTTTTAGTATTTTAATTTATTAGTTTTCATGACATGTAATCAAGTTTCCGTGAACTGGTGTGTAGGTGAATGACAAAAGGAAAATAGGTAACAGAGAGTTCAAGGCTAAAGAGGACAGAAGGAAAAATATTGAATACACAGTTGACACGGCTAGGCCGTGTCCACCAACACACCCGTGTAGCAGTCGGGACAGTCTTCATCTCATTTCCAGAGTCTACCACACCCTGGGAAGGCATCCACCACACCCGTGGCCAAATCCCTTCACCACCCCAAACCACCGTCCTCTTTCATCCTTCACCATCAAAATCGCCGACTAACTACTTCCCCAAAACCACTTCCCTCCCCAACTTTGATTCCACCACTCAACACTTCCGCCTCTCTTTCTCATTCATCATATCCAACACCACCAAACCACCAGGCGTGCCTCCAGCGCCAAGACACCGCCCTTGTCGTTACGCCCAGAGCTGTTGGCCTTCTTGTTTTGATGATGTTTAACAAACAATTTACTTCTAATGTTGTTTGTCTAGTATTTGTGTTTTCTTATTTATTGTAGACAAACAATGTTGTTGGAGGATGGATGGATTGCGCTTCAACGATCATATCCAAAGGAGGTTGGCGGAATGTCGGTGAAGCCTTGCTATTCCAAGTTCAAGATCCAAGTTCAAGCTTCATCCGCGAGATTACCAAGTCAAGCTTATTGAAGATCAAGATCATTGCTTGGGTAATTTAGTTTAGGAATTTATATTATGTGTGTTAGTACTTTAAGCTCAATCATATACACACATACACGTTTTGGTTTTTGTATATATATAGTTATATATATACATATATGTTTTGGTTTGATAGTTTTCAAGTTTTACTATGAAACAAATGAATAGAATTGGAAAATACTATTTTGTTTCATGTTTATATGCCTATATATGATTTCACCTTTAACAAGCTTATATTTAATGAAATCATATTTAGTGTTTTGAATATATTGCATAGAATATGCAATTTTATGAAAATATTGTATTTCTAGGTTATAGACTTCATAACAACATGTTATATCTTTTATCAAGTCTATACAATCATTTCATAAGGTTTCAAAATGTTGTTTAATCAAAACATCAAAATTCAAGTATCTCATATTTTCATGTTTTGGACTATTTTGTAAAATGATGATATTTTTCATTTGGGAGGTCCTTTCTGATAACCAGTCGCTGTAGCATGTTTATTATCATGTCTACAATCATTCCCCAAAGTTTTATATTTTTTGGAATTTATTTGATATTTTTAAACAGCGTTTTAAAATCAGAAAAATAGTTTTCAGTTTTCTGTCATGTTTTCGGTGAAAGTCGCTGTTTTCATTGCTTTCGAAATCTGTTACAACTTCAAACGTTACAACAAGAATCGATAAAAAAAGTCAGTCTTTTTATAAGACCTCCTTGTGCAACAAAACAAAGATTACAACTTTTCGAAAATAAACACGAGATCCCGTTTTGGTGCGGTCTCGCTTGCGTGGGTCTTTGGCCTGTGACGGGGATGTTGATATCCGTGGACCACCGGGGCAATCAGATCCGGTCCGGATAAATTGGACAGAGTTTCGTCGATCCGCGTGAGATCTAGAAACTTCCAGTCCAGAAATATCGGACAGAGCTTCGTCGATCCGCGTGAGATCTAGAAGGTATAAGCGTATACCTCGGCTAAAACGAGGTAATAGCTCTTCTTAGTATCAACGCTAAAGGCCGATACTAAGGAAAGAGGGGGGAAAAGGGTGATGAAGGCTGATGCCGACCTCTCTTCCTCGGTTGAAGCGCTCGATGACTCTTTGCTGCAGCAGGGCTTCGCCAAGGCTCTCCAAAAATCCTCCCCTCAAAAGCAAGGCATAGGCATATGGAGGTGTGTAGGGGGGTCTAGGGACCACTAGGGGGTGTGGACACCCCCTGGTGTCTCGGCCATGGCCGAGACACCCTAGGGTGTCTCGGCTTGGCCGAGACACCCCTGGGGTGTCTAGGCTTTTCCTAGACACCCCCGGGGTGTTTCGCCACGCCGGGACTCCGTTTAGGTGTATTTCAGTTGTTTCCCCTGTAGATTCTTCGTCCGTACTCGGATTTGAGTGATTCCGGGTGCGTTGGATGCTTGACGAAGAGTTCGATCCGCTCTGGTGTCACGTAACTCGTCGATTCACTTCGGTCGTTCGTCGACGTCGATTAGGCTCATGTGGATTGGATGGTGACGTTCATCGTCGCTCGTTAACACTGAACTGGTTGTGGAGAACTTATAGGCAATTTTTGATGCCTACAGATACCCCCTCCAAAGTGTTCCTGACTCGTTTCTTTTATAGAAGAGGCTGGAATACTTTGGATGTGATTGATCTGGCCTTCAGTCGGCGTAGTTAGCTTCAACTCTTGACTCTTTCGATTTTCGATCTATCCGATGCTTTGACGAATAGCCGAGGTTCTTCCGGCGCTGCGTTTATCGTCTGGCCGTCGTCGGAGTCTCGAGTCTGCAGCTGATGAATTGAGTTTGGCTCGTGTCATTGAGTTGACTTTGAACTACCTCCGCCACATTGTGCTGGCTTAGGGTTCTGAATCACTGGGGGTTGACTTTTTGTCGCAACGCGCTGTCCGGCGTTGACCTAAGGTTACGCGTTGACCGGCGTCCACCCTAGGGTTTCGGATCGTCGAACGTTGACTTTCGTTTGCAACGCGTTGCTTGGCGTTGACCTAGGGCTACGCGTTGACCGGCGTCCACCCTAGGGTTTCAAATCGTCGAACGTTACCCTTAGGGTTTGAATCGTCGAACGTTGACTTTTGTCGCAACGCGTTGCTTGGCGTTGACCTGGGGTTACGCGTTGACCGGCGTTGACCCTAGGGTTTACGGATCGCCATTAACACAGTTTATACTCGTACGTTTGCTGGAGTATACACAGTTTAAGCTCTTAAGGTATTGGAGCAAAGCGGTCCCCAAACTATCTAAGAAGTTTTTAAACAAGTTTTAAACAAGGGTTTAAGTGTGTTTAAGGGTTTGTTTTTGTTTGTGAAGAAGTTTTCACAAGTGGAGGAGATCATCTTCTTGTTTGGGCTCCAATCTCCATCTCTCCATCTTGTCTTCCATTGAGAAGTTTTCTAAACTCTACTCTAGCTTTCATTTGTTATTTGTCAATTATCATTTCTATTAAAGCTAGTTTTATATTGAGTTTAGATTTGGTTTTGATTTCACTCATTGTTACACACACCCACTTTGAGCTTATTGTATTTGCATTCATAATATATTAGGGTTGTGAGAGTTGTAACATTGAGTGTGGGCTTTTATTGTGTTCTCATCCATATTAGAGAACAATTTATATTTGTTACATTGTGAGATTGTTAGGTTTTCGGTGAGCTAGAAACCGAGTGTGTTGTGAAGTTTTCGGTGAACTAGAAAACCGAGTGTGAGGAGTGAACGTTGTTCGGTGAGCGTTGAAAACCGACACTGTGAGGTGTAAACGTTATTCGGGTGAGCGTAGAAAACCCGGTTGTGATAGTGGATTTCTCCCCGGGAGTGGGGAGCGGAGACGTAGGACGGAAGGTCCGAACTCCGTGATCATATCTTGTGTTTGAGTGTGCTTTGGCGTTTATTTATACTTGTGTTTATAATTCTTGTCGCCATTGTCATTAGCTCTTTATTTATATGATCCACTATCTAGTTCATATTGTTTACCCCTTGTGTTAGTTTATATATCCTTGCATATATATTTCATCATATAGGATATATCACTTTGTGTATATTGCATATTCTTGCCCATAATAGATTGTATACCTACTTGCAAGAATACAACTTGTTAATTATTTTTAATTGGCATTTAATCGGATTAGATTAGCATAAGACCCTAATCACCCCCCCTCTAGGGTCTAACAATTGGTATCAGAGCTTGGTGCTCTTTGATTTAAGGTCTAATCGCCTTGAGTTAAAGATCCAAGTTATCTTTTTGTGCTAATCTTGTTTTGATTGCATTTGTATCTTGCTTGCATATTTTTACAAATTATGGATATGAATGATGCATCTTGTTTAGGCTATGATTCTAGTATTGCTCCTAAATTCAATGCTTTCCCTTATGCTCAATGGTGTTTTAGATTCAAAATATTTGTTCAATCTAAAAATATCGATTTATGGGAAATCATTGATTGTGCTTATATTGTGCCCACGTTGGAGAAATCCAAGTGGAGCAAACATGATAAAAAGATGTTTATTATGAACAAGCTTATGTTAGAATTTTTATTAAATGCATTTGATTCATTTATGTCTAACAAGCTTGATTCTTTTGATAGTGCTTACACCTTATGGAAATTTATTGAAGCACATCAAGGGGACTTGGAGGCGATCCAACAAGCTTTGGCGGATCCGGCTTCAAGTTCATGTGGAGCGTCATGCACACGTGCACTAGGCGATAGCCCTAGTGAGGTTTGCGAGTTCGAAACAACTAATGATTTATCTAGTGATGAACTTGCGTGTGCTAGTGAAAAATTATTGCATGCCTTTAACAAATTGCAAAATGATTTCATTAATTTACAAAGCAAGCATGTAGAACTTATATCCGATCATGAGAAGCTAGCTTCCAATTTTGATATCATTTCCAAAGAAAATGTTGCTCTTAAAGAAAGTAATGATATGTTAAAATTGGAAAATGAGAAATTATCATCATCCATTTCTAGCTTATCTCATGCTAAGATTGATGCCATGTTAGAAGTAGAGAACATAAAGAATGATACAGCTTCTTTTATAAATAACTATTTATGTTCTACTTCTAAAAATGCATATGTGCCTAAAAATGAAGATTTGAATCTTATGAAAAATAGTATTTCATCTTTAGATTCAACTTTGAAAATATGCATTAATAATCATAAGAGGCTTATGGACATGTGTGCCAAGACTAAATCAAAATCATCTACTCATTATGCACACATGTATAGCAAAACTTATAAGTGTTCTATTTGCGGCCGTCAAGGTCATTTAGCTAAGTTTTGTTATGATGCACACAAACATAAGAATTCTAATGTTCCTTGTGCATCTCATATAGCTTCTTCATCTTGTACACTTACACATTCACATGCTCATTCTCACAAAGTTCATCATAAGCATGCTAGTGTGTTCAAGTGTGATTATTGTGGTCGTTTTGGTCATTTGGCCAAATATTGCTTTGATTTGAAAAGAAAATCTCATTTGACAAATGCTTCCAATAGACCACATGTTTTTAAATGTGATGTTTGTGGTAGGTTTGGACATCTTGCTAAATTTTGTTTTGATATACAAAAAGCTTCTAAATTGCAATATGTTCCAAATAGACCATTGTTTAAGAATGTTTCTCATTTGCAAAATAATTTTAAAAGAAAATCTTTATTTGCAAATGATTCCCGTGCACGAGCTAATGGTCCACAAAAACAAATGGATCTCTTTCATTGCACAAATTGCAATCGGAAGGGTCATTTGAATGAATATTGTTTTGACCATGTTAGTGCACCATATGTGCCTAAGAGGGTTCATAACCCTAAGGCTTTGAGCTTTAATGATAGGGGTCATGTCCCTAAATCTTTTGGTACCAAGAGTTCTTGGGTACCAAAACAAATTTAATTTTTTAAACCAAGATTTTTAGTGTTCTTATTTCTTCTTTTCTTGGTTTTGAAAATTTTGTCTTAAAATCCTTTTGTTATGAAAACAAATTTTCTTTGATCAAATCTTTTTTGTTTTCATGATTATTGATCTTATTTTGATGAGAGGTTTGTGTTTATATAACCCTCCGGGTTTATTGGGTGTTTATTCCCAAATTATGTTTACCGGGTGCAAAAATGTTTATATGGGTTAATACTAGCTCAAGAGCTAGATATAGTTGCCTCTCTTGATTTTTGAAAATCAAAGATGATTTTTAGTTTTTCAAATCCATAGTTCATGAGTTACTTTTGAGCTATGAAAATTTTGCTTTGATTTGTTATTTTGAATTCATTATATAAGCACAAATAGATGATTCAAATTTTAAATATGCTTTATAATGTATTCTATGAGTGGTTTGATCAAGTTATATAAAGAAAATTTTTCTTTATTGATCAAACATTGTTTTTGAATATAAACTTTGATTTATGATTTCTTTTGGTTGAATTGTTTTCATTTGAAAACGTTTTGCATGATTCTCATGTTCCTCTTCTTTTGATTTCATAAATCTATTCTTTTATATGGTTTTTATATTTTTTGTGTTAATGAGACACTATTTTCATATTGACATATTTATATGTGTTCTCATTATCTTCATGTATGTGAGTAAATTTTTAGCATATTCATGTATGCTTGCTCACATATGTTTTGCCATGATCTTCATCGCATATATTCTCCCTATATCTTTTTATGTTTGATACTCACCCGTGCTTATTGATAGGGGGAGCTTTCGCTCTCTTATTCTTTTGTCCCCTTTTTGATGTTGTCAAAGGGGGAGAAATATTGTGAGTATATTCTTTCTTGTTTATATGCATGATATATTATACATTGTATGTTTATTTCCTTTCATGCATATATCCTTTTTGTAAATTGTTTGTCATCATCAAAAAGGGGGAGATTGTTGGCCTTCTTGTTTTGATGATGTTTAACAAACAATTTATTACTAATGTTGTTTGTCTAGTGTTTGTGCATTCCTATGTATTATAGACAAACAACGTTGTTGGAGGTTGGATGGATTGCGCTTCAACGATGATATCCAAAGGAGGTTGGCGGAATGTCGGATTGAAGCCTATACAACAATTCAAGTTAAAGATCAAGTTCAAGCTTCATCCGCAACGTTTACCAAGTCAAGCTTAATTGAAGATCAAGATTGCTTGGGTAATGTAGTTTAGGATTTATATTATGTGTGTTAAGTACTCTAAGCTCAATTATCTATACACACACATTTTATTAGTTTCCTTGTATATATATGTAATCACATATATATACAACACAAGTTTTGGTTTTCATGTTTATAAATATGAAATTACATGTTTCATATTTATTATTGTGATTTGGTTTATCTACATAGATATGAAACAAATATATTTTCATATACATACTCATAGGTTTCATTTTCTATTGTATTTGTGAAAATATTGTATTCTTAGTTTATAGACTTCAATATCAGTTTATACATGTTTTACTAAGTCTATAAAAACATTTCACAAAGTTTTAAAAGTTGGTTTATGTCAAAACATCAAAATTCAAGTATCTCATATTTTCATGTTTTGGACTATTTTGTAAAATGATGATATTTTTCATTTGGGAGGTCCTTTCTGATAACCAGTCGCTGTAGCATGTTTATTATCATGTCTACAATCATTCCCCAAAGTTTTATATTTTTTGAAATTTATTTGATATTTTTAAACAGTGTTTTAAATCAGCATATCAGTTTTCTGCTGTGTCAGTTTTCGGTCGACCGCACTGTGGTCGCCAGCTTGTTTTCGGTGAAAGTCGCTGTTTTCATTGCTTTTGAATCTGTTACAACTTCAAACGTTACAACAAGAATCGATAAAAAAGGTCAGTCTTTTTATAAGACCTCCTTGTGCAACAAAACAAAGATTACAACTTTTCGAAAATAAACACGAGATCCCGTTTTGGTGCGGTCTCGCTTGCGTGGGTCTTTGGCCTGTGACGGGGATGTTGATATCCGTGGACCACCGGGGCAATCAGATCCGTTCCGGATAAATCGGACAGAGTTTCGTCGATCCGCGTGAGATCTAGAAACTTCTAATCCAGAAATATCGGACAGAACTTCGTCGATCCGCGTGAGATCTAGAAGTTTAAAACGAGGTAATAGCTCTTCTTAGTATCAACGCTAAAGGCCGATACTAAGGAAAGAGGGGGGAAAAGGGTGATGAAGGCTGATGCCGCCTCTCCTCCCTTGGTTGAAGCGCTCGATGACTCTTTGCTGCAGCAGGGCTTCGCCAAGGCTCTCCAAAAATCCTCTTTCCAACAAAGGCCCTTAGGGGGCTATTTATAGGCATATGGAGGTGTGTAGGGGGGTCTAGGGACCACTAGGGGGCTTGGACACCCCTAGGGTGTCTCAAGAAATCCGAGACACCCCTAGGGGTGTCTCGGATTTTCCGAGACACCCTTGGGTGTCTCGGAAATTCCGAGACACCCTTTCCTAGACACCCCCGGGGTGTTTCGCCACGCCGGGACTCCGTTTAGGTGTATTTCAGTTGTTTCCCCTGTAGATTCTTCGTCCGTACTCGGATTTGAGTGATTCCGGGTGCGTTGGATGCTTGACGAAGAGTTCGATCCACTCTGGTGGTTGGATTATCTGTAGAGTGGTCGAGGCATGAAGGGCGTTGTCCTTTTTGTGAATAGTGCCGGGCTTCCCGATTGGTCCGGGTCTTCATGATTCCGAAGTCCTATCCGCTCACGTAACTCGTCGATTCACTTCGGTCGTTCGTCGACGTCGATTAGGCTCATGTGGATTGGATGGTGACGTTCATCGTCGCTCGTTAACACTGAACCGGTTGTGGAGAACTATAGGCAATTTTCGATGCCTACAGACGCGTTGTCCGGCG
Source organism: Asparagus officinalis (assembly GCF_001876935.1). Classification (NCBI taxonomy): domain Eukaryota; kingdom Viridiplantae; phylum Streptophyta; class Magnoliopsida; order Asparagales; family Asparagaceae; genus Asparagus; species Asparagus officinalis. The sequence goes on along the minus strand of NC_033797.1, from coordinate 88,320,020 downwards.
TGGTATTGTTGAGTTATCCTTAAGAATATTTTTAGGAAAAATATTCTCCAGGAACTTCTCAACCAAAAATAGGGAACAGTTTATACTCATATACCTTATTGGAGTATTAAGAAGCAGTTTATACTCGTATACTTTTCGGAGTATTGATTCTTTCATTGCAACGCATTGATTGGCGTTGACCTAGGGTTACGCGTTGACCGGCATTGACCTTAGGGTTTTAAACATCGTACGCTGACTTTTTGATCGCAACGCGTTGACTGGCGTTGACCTAGGGTTACGCATTGACCGGCGTTGACCCTAGGGTTTCGAATGTCGTACGTTGACTTTTTGATCGCAACGCGTTGACTGGCGTTGACCTAGGATTACGCGTTGATCGGCGTTGACCCTAGGGTTTCGAATGTCGTTGGATGCTCAAGTCACGAGACCAACTAATGAAGCTGATGCGTCAGTGACTCTCGTATTT
>NC_033797.1:88222658-88318557 GCF_001876935.1 Asparagus officinalis | reverse complement strand
CATTATTCAAAGCTCAAGTTCAAGTTTCGGTTTTTCCCAAAATTCAAGAACTAGGGCTTCGATTTTTTTGGGTCAAAATTCAAAAAAAAATCAGCCATAAATCAAGCCCAAATATGAAGAGTAGAATGAAATTGAAACAAAAAAGGGTACATTCACCTGAAATTCGAAGAAGAATCAAGGAGGAGGAGAGTCCCGTCGAAGCGAAATCCACCAAGAGCTCGAACCCAAACTGAGCAGCCGAAACCCTAGAGTCCAATCGGTTGTAGAGGGATTGAGGAGAAGGAGATGAAGGATTTAAAGGCAGGGGAGTTTGATCTCGGTTGGAACTCTTGAGCTGAAGGAGTTCTTGAACAAAGGAGATGGGGAAGAACAAGGAGTTGGAACCGAACAGGAAAGAAGGGGGGTTTTTGATCCCCTGCGCCTTCATCCGACTCGCGTTTCGTGGGTCGGAATTGTCCGACCTGCGGGCACGCAGGTCGGATCAATCCGACCCGCGGGCACGCGAGTCGGATCAATCCGACCCGCGGGCACACGGGTCGGATCCATCTGACCCGTGTGAACACGGGTCAGACTCTTATTGGACCCGTTTTGCTATATTTCGCCTGATTTTGTCCGTTTTCGAAACGTTCGGAGTTCAACCCCGGATAATTTCGCGGCATTTTTGCTCATATTGAAAATGTTCAGAATTCAATTTCGTCTCCCGAATGATTTGGCGGTATTTTCACTCAGATTTGGAATTTTCGGAGTTCAATTCCGCCTCCCAAATAATTGCGAGATATTTTCGTCTATTTTCAGAATATTCGAGACCCAATTTTATATTTTGGGTGATTTCGTGATTTTTCACCTATTTTGGAATATGAGACTTTGTGCATCTCGTGGAAGGGTAATCCGAATTCCCCGTTCCGGGTAAGAAAGGTGTTGGTATCGGGATTATACAGCTCTATTAATCCCAAGAAATGGTTAGCATTTACCGGCAACCCGTATTGAGTGGCGCGAATAGCTTCATACAACCCTATCAACTTCAGTTCAGCACCCCACCGGTGAAGCACATAACCTGTCATCCGGCCCCACCATGCTTTGTCTGAAGAGTGAGACCAACCAAAGCATCGATATTGGTCGATGGGCAGTTCACGTCCTAGTTCAGCGAGACGATCCCTCACAGTGCGAGCTATTATAGGGATCTCCCCTGTAGGTGGGTCCTCCAAACCCATTACACCGGGATGTAATCCTGTAATATGTCTCCTACCAGTAGAACCCAGAAGTGAATGACTGGTGGTATACCCACAAGGAATGCTGGTGTGCTCTTCTGTCAGAACCCACGGCATTTGACGCGTCACCGCTTGTCCCCGCAACTCGGCTAGCGAACGATGACGAGGGAATGGAGGGAGGTATAAATAAGTCGTGCCCTCGTTGTATAACCATCGTTCGGCTTCGAGGTTTACGGCGTCTGGATCCGTCACGGAATCCCCAAACATATAATGCGTCTTTCTTAAAGGATGAGCAGGATCCGTGTCTTCAGGGAACGGCGCGTTCGTAATCAACTGGCGCATAGTACGACGACTCCCCTCCCGCACCAACTTGGAAAGCTCATCGGGAAAGTCCAAAGCGAATTGAGGAGTTGAAGGAATCGACGATGGGTTATCTGCGGTGACATAATATCTGCTTCTGTGGCCATTTATATCGAATGAAGAGAATGTCGTTGCAGGATATTCAACTGAAACGAGTAACGCGTGTCTATCAAACGCAGTTATGAAGAAATATTCAGGCAACACAGGGGGTTGAACTCTTTTCACCAATTCGAGTCACTACCTTGTAATTGGCGAGACGATTTTAGCTGTATCACGTACTCGTAAGATAATGTACATTCTCGCGCAAATAACGCGATGATGCACCCTATCTTACGGAACAAAATACAGTAGAAAATCGCCCCATATGGCCTTGAGACGCGTTTTGACTAAGCAAAACGTATCTGATAAGCATCCACCCCCACGAAGGAGGGTATCAACTCTTCCCAACTGCCTCACCAAGGAGAACAGGGCGGGGATGTAATATAGAAGCATCCACCCCCACAAAGGAGGGTATCAACTCTTCTCGACTGCCTCACCAAGGAGGACAGAGAGGATATGCGATATGCAGCATGATATAAAAAAAAAACCTCGACTGCCCACCAAGGAGGACAGAGAGGATATGCGATATGCAGCATGATATAAAAAAAATTTTTTTTTGAATTCGTGAATAGAAAACTATAAAGGCTTACCAGTAAAAGACAAGTGCTCCCTCTCAGGTGACTGAGTGGCTGAACGGCTCCTCGGGAGGCGTGATTTCCTCGTCGACATAGCTAATCTGCAATAAAGACCAACAACTCGGTCAAGATCGAGAATCAAGATACATGAATCAAAGACTGAAAGGGAAATTGCGAATCTTTAATTGAAATTCTACAAAATGGAATTTTCTAATTAAGGGTCCAATTAAACCTATGCGACATTCTCGATTCAAGTTAAGTGTCACAGAGTTAAATATGAGGCCTCGATCATGTCAACATGTGGATTCACAAGCTTGAATTCAAATATTTCGACCACATACAAGTTTGGATTCAGTCACATACGAGTTCAATCATGTACAAGTTCAAACCATACAAGAATGCAATCATATGCAAGAATTCAGTTATGCACGAATTCAATCATATATACGAAGTTTGATTATGTACAAGTTTGAGTTCAATCGTACAAGGGTTCGATTATATACAAGCTTGAATTCAAAAGCATACAAAAGCTCGACCGTATTCAAGTTTGAGTTCAAGTCAATTTACGGCCAATACTCAAGCCTAAATTCAAAACTCGACTTCCTCGCAAAATTGAAAAGCTAAGCTTTCAAATCACATAACAACAAGCCAACAAGTTGAGGACGTCGCCTCCTAACCACAATTGAGCCCACTCCTCATACACACATCTCAAGTGTTGTGATTCTCAAATGGAATACAAGCAGTGGACTAGGTTTATGCCCAAAATCGACATCCAGTTTCGGTTTTCGTCGAAATCAAACCAGTGCTTTCAACCAAATACCCGAGTTTGGTCCAAGCCCCATGCATAACTGTGAGTTCAATCTCGGTCAAGATAAGGGTTTTGTTCAAGACTAAAAGTAATATATTGGCTATCATCCAAAATTGCACATCACTGCGGCACTGAGCAATTATATGCTGAAATACAGAAAGAATTGAATGACATTCTGCTTGGTGGAAATGAATTACCTAAAGCACCTTGGGAGGATGGAGTATGCAAAGTTTGTGGCATAGGTAAAGATGATATGAAAATAACGTGTAATATAAAAGTCTACATGTTCATCCTGTAACTAGCTTTCCAAGAAGAAATCTAGGAGATGAAACTCGTGCTTTTCAAGAGGGACTGCATCAGCTCACTAACTCCATGCAAGTAAAAGAGTATTGGGAACTCAACATTGAAGAGAGAATTTTATTGCTGAAGTTTTTGTGTGATGAGGTTTTAAACTCTGCACTTATTCGTGAACATCTTGAACAATGTGTTGGCAAGACAAATAATACACAACAAGGACAAAAAATTCGGCCATCACCAACCATCAAACCATGGGTTCAAAGCATGAACTCGAAATAGCAGTGATTAAGCACATAAAAGATTTCGGCCACCATTCAAAACCCCAAATCAAATTTTGGTTTTCCCCCAAGAATTTCGGCCATCTATATATATGCATATAAAAAAAAAAAGAGGCAGGAAATCAAAACTGAAATTGAAACCAGCCATGGAAGAAGACTTACCCAAGTTCTTGAAGCTTAAAAGGGGAAGAAGAGCTCAAATCGACGAAACCCTAGCCTTGAATCTTCCTCTTTTGCTCAAATCCGAATTAGAAGAAGGAGGAAATAGGGGTTTTAAAGAAGGGGGAAGCTTTGATTTCGTTTGGAATTCTTGAGGAAGAAGAAGTCTTGAAGAGTTAGGACTCAATGAGGAAGAAACCGAAAGTCTAAAGTTGGGGACATAGGAAGCTGGAACCGAATAAAGGAAGAAGAAGAAACATCGGTTTTTTTTTTATTTGTTTTTTCCCCCATCCGACCCGCGTTCCGCGGGTCGGATTGATGTCCGACCCGCGTGCTCGCGGGTCGGATTAATCCGACCCGCGATCACGCGGGTCGGAGTATAAACTGCTTCTCAATACTCCGAAGAGTATACGAGTATAAACTGCTTCTCAATCCTCCGACCGGTGTAAGAGGTTAAACTGCTCACTGATACTCCAATAGGTATATGAGTCTAAACTGTTTCCTACCGATGATGGGAAGTTCCTGGAGAATGTTACGTTAATATTCTTAAGGATAACCCGGTCATGTAACGGAGTACAAAGTCAGACCCAGTTCTAAGAAGGAAGCTGGGGGTGGATGATTCATGTAATGGGAAGTTCCCAGAAGAACGCTATATGTAATTTTCTTAGGGATAACCCGATAATTACGAACAAGGTGATAAACACTAAACCCCCACTATGATTTGTACTCCCACTCTCACTGTCTACCTGGTCAAACCTTCCTATAGTTAGGACCACAACCAAAGTCCCCTCTCGATTCCTTCCATGAACGAGAGGTCCACTTTCAAATTGAACGATCAAGCCTATAAAAGGTAAGATCGTCTCAAAACTCCCACTTCCACTGCTTACTGGGTCAAACCTATAAAAGTTTGTAGGCGTCTAAAATTGCCTATGAGAGCCCGCACGAAACTCGAAACAATGAATTGGCGAGACAAGAAGACTCACCTAAGCAGCTCGTGCGCGCCGGTCAACGCGCGTACATCAAATCAGCTCGTGCGCGCCGGTCAACGCGCGTACATCAAATCAGCTCGTGCGCGCCGGTCAACGCGCGTACATCAAATCAGCTCGTGCGCGCCGGTCAACGCGCGTACATCAAATCAGCTCGTGCGCGCCGGTCAACGCGCGTACATCAAATCAGCTCGTGCGCGCCGGTCAACGCGTGTACGTCAAATCAGCTCGTGCGCGCCGGTCAACGCGCGTACGTCAAATCAGCTCGTGCATGTCGATCAACGCGCGTACTTCAAATCAACGCGCGCACGCCAATTAGTCCGCACGCATCGATCAACACGCGTATATTAATTAAAGCGCGTTCGACGATCGGTCTTGCGGCGAAGCATACAAGTCAACAAATCGGCCAAACACGCGGAAAGAGAAAATCCCGGAAGAAAGGGAACATAAAAGAACGAGTCGCCAAAACTGCGCGAACACAAGACGGATCAACCCGACCTGCACAAGTGCAGGTCGGATCAACCCGACCTGCACAAGTGCAGGTCGGATCTGACCCGACCTGCACAAGTGCAGGTCGGATCCATCCGACCTGCACAAGTGCAGGTCGGATCTGATCCGACCCGCACAAGTGCGGGTCGGATCAATCCGACCCGCACAAGTGCAGGTCGGATCAATCCGACCTGCACAAGCGCAGGTCGGACTGATCCGACCCGCGCAAGCGCAGTACGGAACCCGAAACACGTTTTGACGGTTTTGATGCTGTTTTTTACAGGTTTTATCTGTTCCAGGGGTTTCTAACTAACTTGATATCATCCCCAAATGTGGTTAGGCTGTTGTTAACTGAAGATAGAGCCAAATCACTTGTTCTCATCCAAAATAACCGCATCCGGGGCCTATAAATACGAGCCAAAGGCCTCCATTTTCTGGAGCTGGAATTTTATCAAGAGGACGAGGTGCTGCTGGATTGGAGAGTGAAGGAGCACGAAATTTCAGCGAAGGACAGCGAGATCCCGGCGAACTTCAGCACAAAGGAGAAGCCGTTCGAAATATCTGAAGCCCGTACGTTCGTTCCTTGAGATTAGGCTTTGTCTTAATCTCGAGAAGAGCCCTGATATCGCTTTGTCGATTTCAGGACTTCAAGCAAATACCCCCTTGGTGAGGTAGAAGCTCTGCCCAATTTTCCATCAACCGGATCTGATTCGCGGTCGTCCACGGATTAACCCCGGCACCGGCAAAGAACCCACGCAAGCAAGAGCCGATAAATGGATCTTGCGTTTATTTTCAAGAAAGTTGTAATCTTTTGTTCTTTTGTTATTTGAATTCATTTGTAACGCTTAAAGTTTAATGAAATCAATGACTAAGGTAACTTTCGACGGAAACATTAATTTCTATTTTCTTTGAATCTGTACCCTCTCATGTGTGTGTTTCCATCTGTTTTGCTTGAGGGTAAGCAATAGTTCAAGCATGGGGGAGTTGATAAACACAAATATTCTCTATAATTTGACTATGTTTCACCTATGGATTTGTTGTTATTTGATGTATTTCCTTGCACTTTTGCCCTGTTAAGCTCCCTAGTTCTTGTTTACTGCTCTATTTATATATTGTGTAGGAATTACTGGAGTTTAGCGCGGATTCGGAGTCAAGAAGGAGTCAAGGAATGCATGAAAAGAGGCTACACGGTCACCCAGTGTTCAACAACACAGGCGTGTTGATTACAGAAGAAAAGCCCAGAAAGCAGAGCGAAACAGAATTAAACACGACCTGGTCATGTCGATCTACACAGCCGTGTTGGATGACAACAGTCAGTTACTACGCGATTTTGAGATAGATTTGAAGCTATCTGTTAACACATGTTTCTCCAGAACTTAAAATAGGATGTGGGGGAGGCATCAAGAGGAACTGGAGGCTGGAGATCTGGATATTTCTTTCTTCTTCTTCTCTTCTTCTCTCTACAAAAACTCTTAGATTAGGTTTTTCTTTTGCTTTGGAACCTGCTGTTTGTGGAGAATTGTGTGCAACTTCAACACTACGGTTTATCTTTCTGATCTATCTCAATTTCTAGCTTATGATTATGATCTTATATATTGTTATCATGTTTTCTATTTCAATTATGTGTGAGTAATTGTCTTATCTGGGATTGAACTAGGTTCGGCCATGGTTATGAATTAATGAACTGATTGTTGTTGTTATTGATTGTTTGATTTGCATTATTCAGTTACTAGTATCTAATTGCCTAGGGTTAATTCAATTAGCCACTGATTTAATTCTTTTAGGATGTTGATTTGAACTGAAAGGTTAGATTGACGCCGGAAAATAGTAATTGAACAAGAATTAATTGATCACGAAAGTAGGTTAATTATTCTTGAGAACATGAGGGATTAACAAGAACTTAATGGGTTTAATTTGGTTTAACACTAATAAAATAGGTTGTTAGGCTGAATTAAGCACGACTTTTAGTCGTCAAAAGAGACTAATAATTATCATAGGTTAGTCGTTCTTAATGCATTGAGAGATTCGATAGCAATTGATTAGTTTATTGATTCGAACCAGAGTTGAAACCGAAGTTCAATCCTAGATCCTTTTAATTGAGTGAATTCGTCGTTGATACTAGCTAGCGTGTTCGTTATTGATAATCAAAAATCATACTTTTTAACACAATTGGTTTAGATAGTTACAAAATAGTGAAAATCAGTAATTAACAACGAAGTCCCTGAGGATACGACCTTGCATCGCTACAACGATATCCGTTCACTTGCGGATTTGAGTGAACAAATAACACTAGAAAAAAGTTAGAACTAACATAACATCAGCTAGAACTAACACGAGAACCACCATAACTAACATGGGCTTAACTAGAACTAACATATCCATTAGAGCTAATGCTTATATTAGAAATAACACTAGCTAGAAGTAGAACCAACATAACATCAGCTAAAACTAACACGAGAACCACCATAACTAACATGGGCTCAACTAGAACTAACATACCACTAGAACTAACGTTTATATTAGAAATAATAATAGCTGGAAGTAAGAAATAACATGACATCAGCTAGAACTAACACAAGAATAACTAGAACTAACAGGGGCTCAACTAGAACTAACATACTACTAGAACTAACGCTTATATTAGAAATAACACTAGCTGGAAGTTAGAACTAACACACCTAATTCTTTTCTATTATTATTTGATGTTGTTGCCTTGTAATCTTAGTCCTAGTAAACGCTTCGGCGACGTCCACAATAAATTAAAGAAAGAACTGATAATAAAATAGCATTAACAATAATAAAAGAGGAGAGGAATCCACATCACTGTTCATTTATAATTTTCGGAAACAATTACAAATAAAATGTTTTAAAAAAGTTTCCATGACAAAAAAATTAATAAAAATTCAAGGTAACAAATTAAAACCCAACGTGCTTGATGCACGGCGGGACCAAGCCAATCGATCATTTAATTAACAACCTAGCTATCGATTTGATTAAACTAACTAGCTCTTGACGAAGTCGTCGATGAACTTGGTCCCGACGTCCCTCAATCAGGTGATGTCCCCCAGCCAATTCTCGATCAGGAAGAGGGACGCCTCCTTCTTGTTGATGGGCTCGTGCTTCTTGACCCACTCGGCCCTAGGCCTGGGATCATCGTTAGGCTCCCTGTTGTTGTCCTTGGTATAATAGCAGGTCTGGTAGAAGTCGGCCCTATCCCAGACTGCCCAACCCTCAAGCCTGATCACGTCCCCAATCTTTCACTCCATGACCACCGTCCTCACCTTCGCCTTCCACGGCATCCAAAGGGCTTGATCATTTTCAGTTGACATGGTGGAAGTGAGAGAGAAGGAGAAGTTGAGAGATAGAGGGTGAGAGAGAGAGAGAGAGAGAGAGAGAGAGAGAGAGAGAGAGATGGGATTAATGATGGAGAAATTGGGAATAAACAGGGAGGGGCACAGTAACCGAGTTCAGTTCCAACAAAGGGGCAAATTCGTAACTTCCACTAGGGTTTTTTAGAAATCCGATATTTTCGGACCTCGTCACAAATACTGTGTATTTAGGGTTTATCCACATGGGGCAAAATACAAAGGGCCTTGTCACATGAAGTTTCTGTTTTTGGGTCCTGAACACATTTTTTTACTTATTTTAAATCCTAAATATTGTGATAAATGATGTTTATGAGTTTACCAACTATTAAGGTCTCATGTTTCAGACTAGACTCGAGATATGAGATCTTTCATGTTTTATTCCTTCTCACTACTGTTTTGTTTTGTATTGTTCTGTTTTTTTTAAATGTAATATGAGAACAATAAATATATTGTTGAATGTAGTGTAATATTCGGAATGGGGCATAATGTAAAAATGTGGAACTATGATAGCTCTTTGTGCACAGCTCGAACCAGATCGGGACCAGGCCGAGCCAAGCACTTCGGTCTCAAGTCTAGCTTGGGACCTGGCTCGACCGCCCCAGGGTTAGGTCTAGACCAGTAATATATGGGTTAGGCCGTGTTACGGCCTATAGCGAACTGGACGGCCACAGGCTAACCAGGCCTATACGCCTAGCATGATTGAATTATATCGATGTTTATATAAGTTCTCAATATTGTAAGAATATGTTCATTGAATGTGGGATAAGTAGATAATGTGATGATTTACTTTCTTCTGTTTGGAGGAGTTTTTTGTGCTAATGTGTATTCGAATCTTCTTAAATCTTTACTACAATGATGAGTTAATGTGGATATATAGCCTTGACGCAAATAGTATAAAATAGACAAATGTAATAGTGAGATTTTAGAACTTTTTTAACATTAGGATCAATTTGGCAAATCTTTGAAAACTAGATTAGGATTGATCTTGGTCCAGTTTATCCTAAACTAGTTTAGTTTTGTTCCATAGAGGGTAGTTTGGGGAAAAAATCATTTAAGACTACTGTTTGGCTTGAAAAGCTTGGTTCAATTGTGGCACTAATCTTTGTCAATTATAAAATAGGCAAAAATTGGACCAGGATCAATTCTGACCAAGCTTTAAAGAATAGCCAAACACACCATATGGAGTTGTTATGCGTCATCAAACCTTGAAAAAAATATTATTAAGTTTTTCTAATGCAAGAATCTTAAGGCCAAACCATCCTAATGAGTAACAAGTGTAGAGCTGATAACACCAATCTAGTACTTTAAAGAGTAATGGCAAATGTCCACTCCTCTCTCTATATCTCATGGACTCTTATATTCCCTCATTGAAATTACTACTGAATATTTTTCGGTATTTTTATAATAGATCTTTTGAATAGGGCACCTCACTGCATTTTTACTTAAAAAAGTAACATTTTGTTGACGCACTTTGCATTTAACATGTAGATATAGTTTAATTCATTTACATTTACTGCTAACTTTAAGTTTTAGGTTTTTTGATGCGGTAATTTTGGAGTTGCATACATGAAACTGGAACATCATCCCTGAATTGTCTGTAGGCTACATGATGAGAAAGAATCCACATTAAAAAAAATAATAACAATTTATTGAATTCAGAAAATTCCTCCAGATTACTTTCTTGGTGCGTAATAAATTGCTAGAGTCAATTTCTGCTCGATTTCAAAGCTAATTCGCTTATTCAACCTCATAACCACTCTAGTATTCTTTCATGAGATTATTAAAGCATAAAGCTAGGGGCGAGAGCAAAGTACATAAATTATGAACTAACAAGTCCAGCTCAATAGCAACAGCTACTCTTAATAAGGTCACGAAAATAAAAAAAACAGAGTCTAAAAAAAGGCTAAAATAAAGTATCTTCTAAAACAGAGCTACGAAAGTAAATAAAGTCTTTCACATCTGCATTGTCATCACTGATGGAATTAATTTGATTTATCTCCTTCTCTTTGATAATTTTCATCAGCTTCTCTGCTTCCTTCTTATCTAAGCTTCCTAATCAGAAGATGATAAAATATGTCATATTAGATGCCAACCTCCCAGACTCAATAATTACATCATTAACAATCATGTTGTTCGTGCTCTCTAGATACACAGCACATAGTAGGAAAGAGAATTTTCCAAAGAATTTGATACTGGCCTTCCCTAATAAAGTCTCCATAGTATGTTATAATGTAACTGATCTTTTGTGTCAGATTAAGCAATCTCAAGCTTATTAGGAAGAAATGCCACACTATCTTAGCAAAAGGGCAAGGAAAAAAGAGATGACAAACAGATTCCTCCTCATGTCTACATAAGGATCATATAAGGTTCCTTATGTTAGGATGTAGTCCATACAATAGCTTTTGCTTGACTAATAACAAACTCTGATTTGGTTCTAATAATTGTTAGAGATGATATAATACAGATAAAAATAGGTATGCGAAGTGTAGAAGGAGAAATGATGTCAAAATCAGCATGAATGCTGATTTCAGCGATCGAGCCATCGATAGGCTTCAAGAACCCATCAATGCACTAGATGTCATTAATGGTCTATGAGAATAAATTGTAAATTTCTAGAAATAGAAATTTAATCTAATTATGGATTACGGGAACCCATCAATGGTACTCAGGGACCTATTGATGGTCGTGAGCACCTATCAATGGTTAGTCAACTGGTTGCAGATTTCTTGATATAATCACAGCCATTCATTGATCCTTTTTAACTCCAACTTCCACTATGAATAGAATATCTCTTTCCTAATTAATTAGAGGCTATATAATATTGAAAGAGATAAATAAGAAGCAAGGATTCTATAATTTTGAAGAGAGCTTGAAGAGAGAGATCCTAGGTTTTGTTTGAAGAAGAAATTGAATTGGTGTTTTGAACACCAAGAGCCTCAACAAACTCTTTTTCGTCGTGCTCATCACTTTTGGATAATCTCAGAGAGGAGAGTTGCCCTTGGTTTCATCATCTACACCGTTCTTCACCAAAAATTCACTTTGATTCATCAAAGAATAATTCATTAATTGAAAAGGGTTGTAAGATCTTTTTTATTTTTTATACTTAAATTGTGTTTGTTGTTTTGTTTCAAACTTGTTTTTATGACATACTCAAGTAGGTGTTAATTGGGGGTTGGTACTAGTTAGAGCTAGGTATTACTCATTGTAGAAAGTTAGATTAGATGACTGATTTTAGGTAGATTCCAGGGTACGGTCTTTGTAAACCTACTGAATTAGGTTGTGATCTAGGAAAACTCTTAGATTAGTGATGAAGCCTTTTCGTGAAAAGAAAGAGTGGGCATAGGATTTTTATCCGAACCACTATAAGATCTTGAGTGTCCTTGGTTGGTTGTTTTTTTATCTATTCCACTACTTATTTTGTGTTTCTAACAAAAAACGATACAACCTTATTCACCCCACTCTAGGTTTACATCTTAGATCTAACAAGTGGTATTAGCACCCGTTATCCATCTAGAGGATTCACAACCTAGGGTAGAGATGTCTAGTTTGACTGCCGCCATGGATTTTCCTGAGAGACATGTTATGAACCAATCCACACTTATGGATAGGATAAATTACACCTATTAGAAAGTCCTTATGGGGATTTTTTTATTGTTCACTGATTATAATATTTAGAGTAGTGTAGATAATGGTTATACTGAACCCACTACCATTGTAGAAGAGGTCACCATTATTACTCCTAGAAACAAGTGGACCCCCTAACAAAAAGCTTTACCTTTTAAATGCAAAAGCAATGAATGCTCTTTATTATCTTTAATTATTGTAAAATTTAACTATATTTCAAATTGTACTATTGCACAAGAAATCTGGAGAACTCTAAAAGTTATACAGGAGGGAACTTCACAAGTGAACAAGGTGAAACTCATAGTGCTTTTAAGTATGAAAATTTTAAGTTGAAGGACTCAGAAAGTATTTAGGATACGTTCATCTGATTCATGAACATTGTGAAAAAAAATCTAAAGCTTTGGGAAAAGAGTATGATAGTATAGGGCTTTGTAAAAAAAACTCTTCATTCTCTTTCTATGGATTGGGAACTAAAGATAGCTACTATTGAAGAATTGCAAAAAAATATTAATTCAAGTTTTAAAGATCTTGTAGGTAATCTTTTACCATATGAATTTTGATTAAAAGTGAGAGAAGATGCTTCTAAAAATAATTCAAAGAAGAAGTCGTTAAACCTGAAGGCTAAAATGGAAAATTCCCGATTCAAGAAAAAGAAAGAATCAAGCTGGGACTCTAATGTTGATGATGAGAGTGAGAGGGCATTGATTGTCAAAGGATTCAAATCATTCCTAAAGATAAAGATGGGTAGAAGTTTATGCACAATAAATAGAATTAGAATTTCACTAAGGTAAGAAAAATTTAAATATGAAAACTCAGCTTCTAAAATTATTTGTCATCATTATAGGAGACCTGGACATACAGAAATGGATGCTCTCTCAACAAGAGTGAATATGAAGGAAAGAATAAGAGCTTCAAGGTGACGTCGAGGGATTTTTCAAGTAAAGATAAAGAATCATAAATTGAGTTGAGCTCAAATGATAGGAGCCACTGTCTCATGGCCAATGCCTATGCCTCAAAAGATTCTTAGGGTGACAATTCAAATAAGGAAATTCAATAGAGAGATAAGGAGCATGGAAGCACATGATATTTAGACTCGGGATGTTCTCGACATGTGATAGGTAAGAAAGACATGTGATAGGTAAGAAAGATTTATTTCTTTGTCTCGACAAGAAGAAAGGTGGAGATGTAACTTTTAGAAACAACAATAACAGTAAGATTATAGGAGTTGGTGATATATGAAATAATTCTATTAAACTCCTTAAAGTTTTACCTGTTGGTGATTTGAAGCAAAATCTTATTTTCATTAGTTAGTTTGTGATGAAGGTATGTCTATTCTTTTCAAATCTGCTATATGCAAAATTATTGATTCCAAATCAGGTTCAATTGTCTTTACTGGAAATAGGCATGCTAATGTATACACATTGAACTTTAATGATATTAAATTGACAGTGTAAAATGCTTGCTTGTAGGAGGAGAGGATAGTGAAGTTTGGCACAGAAGACTTGGACATGCAAGCATGGGCTTGGATATGCAAGCATGGGCTTATTGCAAAAACTCTCAAAGAAAGAATTAGTTAGAGATTTGTTTATCTCTATTTTTAAAAGTGAAAGTTTACGTATGGCTTGCATGAAAGGTAAATTTATAAAATCCTCTCATAACTTGAAGAATTTAGTGAGCACTTCTAAACCTCTACAATTACCTTACTTAGATCTTTTTGGACTGGTGTCCACATAGATTTTAGGAGGAGAGAGTTATTATTTAGTTGTGGTTAATGATTACTCTAGATTTAGATGTGTCACATTTCTAGCCAAAAATAGTGAATGTTTAAAAATTTTAAATTTTTTTTAAAAAGGTTGAAAAAGAAAAAGGCCACCTTATTCTACCATTCGTTCTGACAATGGAGGTAAATTTGAAAATACTATTTTGAAGAATTTTGTGCTAATAAAGGAATCACTCATCAGTATTCTTCTCCTCGAACACCACAATAAAATGGGATTGTTGAGAGGTAGAATCAGACTTTACAGAAAATGGCTAGAAATATATTAAATGTGTATAAATTGCCAAAGCACTTTTGGGCTAAGCGAGTGAACATAGCATGCTCTGTAACTAATAGAGCTCATAACTTCGACCTATGCTAAACAAGATCTCTTATGAACTTTACTATCAAGTATCCTCAAATGTGTCATGTCTTTGTATATTTGGTTGAAAGTATTATCTTTTGAACATAAAAGATCAATTAGGAAATTTGATTCTAAAGTTGATGAATGTGTTTTCTTAGGATACTATTTATGTCGTAAAGCTTATAGAGTTTGCGATATAAGAACTAAATTTCTTAAAGAGTTTATACATGTTAAATTTGATGGAACTCACACTTTTATTGGTTCTGTTGATAATACAGATGACCCACTTGTGATGAATCCAAATGATCAGGTGAACAAGAGCAGGAGGAGAGTGAGAAGAAAGCTCAGAAGGAAATAGGGGATAAGAAAAAGAAAAAAAGGAAAAAAAGGAGACAGTACCTAAAAGTTCAAAAGCCACTCGAAAATCCTTTAGATTTAGAAAATCAACAAACTGTTTAAGTGAGAGATCGCCCGAAAGGAATCGTCAGATACTTACTCATTTGAATGACTACTATTATTCCATGTCAGCCACAAATGTAGGTAAAGGTAAAAATTCTCAGTCATTTCTTAGGGAGTTCTGTGCTTATATGAATTTGATATCTGAAATAGAACTAAAAAATGTGAATGAAGCAATCACTAATAAAAATTAGAGTATTGCAATGCAAGAAGAACTTAATCAATTAAAAATGAATAAAGTTTGGAATTTGGTTCCTAAACCTAAGGATCACCCAATTGTAGGAACTAAATGGTTCTTGAAAAATAAATTGGATAAAAAATGTAATGTTATGAGGAACAAAGCTAGACTTGTTGGTAAAAATTCCAATCAAGTAGAAGGGATCAATTTTGATGAAACTTTTGATGTGGTTGCTAGACTTAAAGCCATAAGAATTTTACTTGATTTTTCTTATTACAAAAGTTTTGAGCTCTATCAAATAGAAGTAATTTTTTTTTCAAATGGGTATTTAAAGAAAGAATTATATGTAGAATAACCCCCAAATTTTATTAATCATGCTTTTCCAGACCATGTACATAAGTTAGATAAAGTTTTGTATAGTCTTAAATAAGTACCTCGAGCTTAGTATAATCGTCAAAGTTTTTTTCTGCTTATACATAATTTTACTGATAATATCTTATTTGTTTAATTTGTTGGTGAAGATATTCTTATTGTCAAGTGTATATTAATGATATTATTTTCTGAGCTACTAATAAGGATATGTACCATAAGTTGGAAAAGTTGATGCAAAACAAATTCTAGATGAGCATGATAGGAGAGCTAAAATATTTTTTTAGTTTTCAAGTGAAGCAAACAAAATATGGAGTGTGTATTTCACAGTATAAGTATGTAAAAGAATTTCTTAAACACTTCTGTTTGTGTCAAAAAATTGATATATGATTTAAATGATCTTGAGTTGTAATTCTCTATATAGGTAGCATAGGTTAGAGGCCCCAAAGGTTGTTTCCTCCAGCATGCCCTCTAACATTCAAGTGAATGATTGATCTGATTAATCTAAAGAGAAAATAAAATATATTGTGTAAAAATTAGATACCTTAGCATGGTGGAAGTCATTAATATTTATAGAGGTTTTACTGGGGCACATTGGTAATTTGGCCTGGTTTGTGTAATGATGGTTCAGACCATACTTTAAACCTGTCAACAGCTGTTTGGACGAGTCACCTTCATAATCAGTGTTGGGATGATTAGAGTAATGGCATGTCCAAGGAGCTTTGATGGCTCTAGCTCGAGCGGTCATAATGGTTCTGACGCTACATTAATGTTGATGGCAACTGGATGGCAAATTGCAGGCGCTAACTATTCATACATTAAATGCGAATACGACTTTTGATGATGCTTGATAGGTCATTCCACTATTCAAGGAGTGCTATGTTAGACCCGAGTGGAGAGCATCTTTCGTCGGACATTCAAGTAACCCCGGATCGGAAGCGTCTTTTGACTCGGATTAGGATTGCGATGCATGTCAGCCAGCTTATCACCAAGTCATGTTTGCTAATGCTATGGGGTTAGCCAATCAATTACTACATGTAGCTAGTTCTCGAGGTTCCATTAGACTTGGTGATTTCCAAGGTATGACATTGACCCTTTTTTACTTGGACTCAAGAAGTTGAGTTCGAGAGAAAAACTACCTCATGCATCATGATCAAGACCATCCTTACCAAAAGATTGCTGTGATTTGATATTTCTAACGTCAATGAAGCTCTTGTGCTACTTTTGTTGGAGTGGCTCCTCATTTGACATGACGTCACTTTGGTTTTTGAAAATCATTAGTGGCTTTCCCCATAAACCGTGCCAACCATTTGTTTTGCACCATGTGTCCTCTCTTTCCGCCTATATACATGCCTCTCCTTTCTCATTCCATCTACTTCACAAAAAACCTTAGGACTTCTTCTTTCCTGTAGGTGCAAGTAAACCTTTCCTCTTCTAAAAAACTTTGTCGTACTCCATTCATTTTTTTGAATGTTCGATGGCTTTCAGTGCTCACCCACAATGGTTTGCAATAAGGCCAGCATTATTTTATTGTACAAGTACAAGCTAAAGGTGCTCGTTGGCTACCTACAGAAGTACGCCCAAGATTATGATATCCCTAGTGCGTTCACATCGTCACTCCATTAAAGGATTAATGTTGGCCTTTTTGTTTTGATGATGTTTTAACAAACAATTTACAACTAATATTATTTATCCAGTGTTTGTGTTTTTGTATTTATTCTAGATAAACAATCAGTCGGAGGTTGGATGGAATTG
Organism: Asparagus officinalis; assembly: GCF_001876935.1. Classification (NCBI taxonomy): domain Eukaryota; kingdom Viridiplantae; phylum Streptophyta; class Magnoliopsida; order Asparagales; family Asparagaceae; genus Asparagus; species Asparagus officinalis. The sequence continues at coordinate 88,301,428 of NC_033797.1, read as the reverse complement.
AGCTAAACGATCACATCAAATGGAGGTCGGTGGAATATCGGTATGAAGTCATATAAAATTCAAGTCAATTCAAGATCAAGCTTCATCCACAAAGTTTACCAAGACGAGCTCAAATTGAAGATAAAGATTGCTTGGGTAAATTAGTTTAGGTGTTATATTATGTGTGTTTAATACTTCAAGCTCAATATCATATACACACACATTTTGTTAGTTTCTATGTATATATAGTTATATATATACACACATTTTGGTTTTATGGTTTTCTAGTTTAAATATGAAACAAATGAATTATATAGTTATATATATACACACATTTTGGTTTTATGGTTTTCTAGTTTAAATATGAAACAAATGAATATAATTGGAAAATACACACATTTTGGTTTTATGGTTTTCTAGTTTAAATATGAAACAAATGAATATAATTGGAAAATACATTTATGTTTCATGTTTATATGTGTTTGGTATGAATTCATGTTCATTAGTTTTGAAAGAATGAATAAAGTATATAATTTTGAGAAAATATTGTATTTCTTGTTTATAGACTTAACAACAACAATTTATATTTTATGTCAAGTCTATAAAATCATTATAAAGTTTCAAAGTTTGTTTAAGTCAAAATGACAAAAACATGTGTTTTGTATTTTCATGTTTTGGACTAGTTTTAAAAATGATAAGATTTTACAATTGCGAAGTACAATTCTAAAAATTCCTTTTGTAACATGTTTATTATTATGTTTATAAACATTTCCTAAAGTTTTATATTTTTCTGAATTTATTTGATATTTTTAAAAGTAGTTTAAAAATTATTTTTACTGTTTTAATCAGGCTGACAACTTGTTATCAGTCGACTAATGGAGTTTATCAGTCGACTGATGAACTCGCCTGGAATTATCAAAAGTTTTTGTTTCTTATTCTTTCAACTGATCAGTTGACTAATGAGGTCTTCAGTTGACTGACGAGGTCTTCAGTCGACTGATGAGCTGTGAGCTGCCTATAATGGTCAGCTCATCAATTGACTGATGGAACCCGTCAGTCGACTGATGCTGTAACGGCTAGTTTTTTCTAGCTTTTGTTTATTTTGGATTTTTGGTCTTTTTGCCTTATTTTCTCTTTCCTTTGGGGTTCCTATAAACCCCCCACATATCCTCAGTTCATTGAAACTAAGAGAAAAGTTTTAAAGAGTTTTTACAAGCTTGTTTAAGCGTTTTAAGTTTTTGTTTCAAGATTCGGTTTGTGAATAAAGTTTCACAAGAGCAAGAAAAGATCATTCATTCCTTGTTTGGGTTTCAATTTTATTTCTCCTACTCTTGTTATATAGAGAAGTTTTTCTTAAACTCAATTCTAGCAATTTATATGTTTGAACTTAATTTCCATAAGCTAGGCTTTAATTGAGTTTATATTTGTTTTATCTCTTTGTTTACACACACAACCATTGAGCTTATTGTATTTGCATACATAGTATAATTGGGGTTGTGGGTTTGGGTAACTTAAAAAGTGAGCCTACATTGTGTTCTCATCTATTATAGAGAAAAAAATTGTATTAGAGCTAAATTGTGAGGTTCACATTGTATTGCACATGTACACCAAGATGAGTGTAGAGGTGAGAGATGTGGTCGGTCCTAATAGGGGTGGGATCGGTGGTAAAACCTAGAGGTAGGTCATAACTCTGAGCACTTGAGGGAGACACGTGAGAGGCCAACACTTGAGGTGGTATTTGTGTAGTTACAAGTATAAGTTGTAAACATTTGTCGGTGAGCGTAGAAAACCGATTGTGAGGTGTAAACGTTTTCGGGTGAGTGTTGAAAACCCAATGTGATAGTGGATTTCTCCCTAGGAGTGGGAAGCATAGACGTAAGACAGAATGTCCGAACTCCATGATCATATTGCTTATTTGAGTTTGCACTGACGCACTCTTTTTGTTTATATTTTTAGCCATTGACTCTTTGTTTATATTGTCCATTATTTTGTTTACCCTTGTTTATATTGCTTATCCTTACTAATAATTTATTGCATATCTTATTTGTTAGGATAACTTGTTAATAAGTTTTTAATTGGTATTAAATCGGATTAAATTAGTATAAACCATATTCACCCCCCTCTAGGGTTCTTTCCTGGTAGCATTAGGGTCTAACGATTAATGTATCTTCCACTATAGCAATGACTTAGTGCCACTTTACTGGCCTCACCTTGACTATGGCCTTTGCTATCCATTGTTCCTATTTCTTCAAAAAGCCATAAGGGTTTTGTGGGTTATGCCGTCACAATTGGCACCATACTCTATTACTTTTTGGTAGCCTTCTGCGTCATCTGCCACCATGTAAATGTCAATCTAACACTCGGCATGTTAGCCTCTCTGGTGTGCGTTAAGGCTAGCAAGAGGGAGGGCCACTTTTATCTATAGATAGTTAGTGATTACCGAGTGGCATCCAACATCCCCATGACAAACAAGGGTTGGAGGGAGAAGTTATTCTTTATCTTTGGTGCTGATCCCATCCAAGCTTGTTCTAAATGGCCAGAAATCAAGAATAAGATTCTAAGGATGGATAAGCTCTCGAACGCTGAGTTGCGAGGCTTGGAGAGGATCTGGGCCTATAAGGAGTCTCGGCGTTGAGAGAATTTGTTTAATAACACCATCCTTTGAGTCATCAGTATAACCTCTATCTTTGCTATTAAAGCGGTTTTGGCTTGGGCTGTGGTTCTATCGGTTTAGCCTACAAAGGGTTCTCAGTCTGGTTCTCCTGCTGTGCCTCAAAGGTGACTTTGTGCCGATCTAGAGGCAAAGGAGCTTTATACCTTGCGCTAATAGACTACTATTGAGATTGTGGCCAAACTTTCTTTGAGTAAATCTCCTACTTAGGCCGAGGATTCCAAGAGGAAGAGGAACAAGATAGCTTGCAAGGGTCATCGTTAAGCTAAGAGAAGCGTGCGAGAGCTCTTCACTCTCGGAGATAAGGCAGCCGAGGCAACACCCAAACAGGTCAAGGCTGCACCTGGGCAAGCCAGTGTGTTTTCAACCCTAGAAACTTCCTAGACTCAACTTGATTTTATTGAAGTGGACCCCACATTCAGTTTCTAAGTAGGATGTTGGATGAGAAGAATTTTCTCTCAGGGAGCCAACATGAGATGAGGCTCTAACTAAGGACATGACTGAAGGAGTGCTGGCCAAGATGGGATAGGGGCTCGGGTCATCCAGAAGACCTAGAAAAGAGCTTGTCATTGAGGCGTATGAGCTAGGGACTACGAGATCTTTGGGCCTTTTGACTGTCATGCATGAGGGTTGGTATGAGTAGCTCCCCCTCCCCCAGTCCTAGGAAGGGGATTCATGCCACTTGATGGGGTTGAAGTCTCACCCTTAATATGAAAGGGAGTTAACAAAGGAGCATCCTTTCATCCCTAAGCATCGAATGGATTCTAGGAGTCAGTTTTGGAGTTCTGGGCTAACTAGGCTAAAGCTATTGAGTAGTTTCTTCTTTTAGAATATGAGGAATTATTGTGTGGGACTCCTGACATTGGTCTCCACTATGCTCTTAGGAGCTACCTGACCTGAGGGGCTCTTTTGGAGTTTCAATTGATCGAAATATATTAGGAGTTCTTCTTCAAGCTCCTGGTAGACTAGAGGTTCTGAAGGAGGCTCAAGGGATGACCAAATTAGCAGCTACCACTAAAGGCAACAAGCTTGATGAATTGAAGAGGAGTTAGGCGATGGTAGAGCATGAGCTAGCTCGCAAGGATAAGGATCTTAAGGTGGTTATGGCCGGTGCTCAGCATCATGAGACACTGCTTACACAGGTATAGAAGGATATAAATGGCCTCAAAGAGGATCTCAACCATGCCCACCATGACATGAGACCCGCCAAGGGGAAGATAGCATATCTCGAATCGAAAGTCTGGGCCGAGAAAAGGGAGAAGGAAGATACCTTCAAGAGGGCTCATGCCACTTGGCTCAACTCGAAAGAGTGGCGGGTTAGGTTGAATGAGGAGATGAACTTTAAGAGAGTCTTTGAGAGACCGCCTGAGTGGCTCATGAGGCTGAGCTGTAGTGCAACTCTCTCCGTGCTCAGATCCAATAGCTAGAGAGCTGGGTGCCTTATTTGGAATTGACACATTTGAGATTGATATAATTGAGCAATACCATAGCAGTTACTTGGGCAAAGTCAAAGTGGCCCTTTCCTTTAAGGGGGGCTTTGATTATTTGAAGGCACAACTCCCTCCCAAGCTCTGACTAAAGGGGGGCCAATTTAAGTATCCTTCCCGAGTAGCCAACTGCCTCAATGTCCTCAAGATGCTCGGGATGCAAGATAGGATAGGGATAGTAGAGGAAGATGAGGAAGTTGCCAATGAAGATATTGATGAAGGCTCAGATGATGATGCTAGCTCATCCTCTTCATCGGGAGAGCTAGATTTCCCTCCTTCAAATGCTCTCGGTTTGGGTTCACCTCTAAATCCTGCTCTAGATTCTGCTCCTTGAGGAGATTATATCTTTTTTCTTCTCTTTTTTAGTACCAAATTTTTATAAAAGATGTCCTGTAACATTTTTGCAAATGAATGAAAGAACTTAATTTTATCGACCCGTCTTTTACACTTAATTATCTGTGTTTTGATTTTTGAGATGTTTTTGAACAAGTCGATGACAGTGGAGATAGGAGTACCCTCATCTCTAGACGCATAAATAAAGACCAAGTGACACCTTGGTGTTGTATACCTAATGTTTGTTGGAGGCTTTTGAAGGATTGGTGAATGTCGAGCCGCAACAGCTTTAGTTCGTGCCTCGAGTGTGCTTTGAAAATCGATGCTAAGGGCTTTTGAATGCCCTGACAAGTCAATGAAAACTGAGTCATAAGGGCTCTAACCTTGCCTTGGGTTTACACTTGAAAGTTGAAACCAAGGCCTTTGGTACATGCCTTAGTTTTACTCTAAAGAGATACCAATGGCTTGGGAGGCCATAACCGAGTTGATGAATATCGAGTTGCGAGGACTCTGTGTCGTGCCTTGATTTTACTCATGAGAATGATACCAAAGGCTTAGTTCGTGTTTTGGGTTTACTCTAAAAAGAGACTACGGGCTTCGACACGTATCTTGGTTTTACTCTAAAAAGATACTAAAGGCTTGAAAGGCCTTAGCCAAGTTGATAAAGATCAAGTTGCAAGAACTCCACATCGTGCCTTTGTTTTAACTCATGAAAATGATTTCGTACCCTAGGTTAAACTCTGAAAAGAGACCAAGGACTTTAGTATGTGCCTTAGTTTTACTCTAAAAAGAAACCAAGGGCTTCGTAGGCCTTGATGACTTGGTGATAACCGAGTTCGTAAGAGATACACATAAATTAGTGAAAAATGAAGCAATTTTTTTTACTTTTGAAGGGCTATTACATTTACATTTGTTGGAGTTACTTCTCCTGAAAAGCTTTACATTTTATGGATGGATGATCGAGTTTGTAAGAGATGCACAAGAGTAGTGAAAAGTAAAGTATTTTTTTACATTTGAAGGGTTCTTACATTTACATTCCTCCCAAAATGCTTTATATTTTATGGACATTGATGATTTTCTTCTTAGCTTTGTGCCCTATATGTTACTAGGTGGTGTTGTTAGACCTTAGAGGGGGGTGATTAGGGTCTTATACTAATCTAATCCGATTTTATGCTAATTAAAACTAATTAACAAGTTATCCTAGCAAGTATAAAATACAACAAGATACATGAGATAGAATAGGCAATATGAACTAATAAATATATCCTAGCAATGAGATATTACAAATATATGAGCAATGATATATAAACAATACAAGGGTAAATAATGTAAACAAAGAACTGGACAAACTAACTAATGAGACAATGGCGATATGAGCAATGAGCACAAATATAAATGAACGCCAAAGCACACACAAACACAATCAAATGATCACGGAGTTCGGACCTTCCGTCCTACGTCTCCGCTCCCCACTCCCGGGGAGAAATCCACTAACACAACCGGGTTTTCTACGTTTACCCAAACAACGTTTACACCTCACACTCGGTTTTCTAGCTAACCGAAAATTTTACAATCACCACTCTTGCAATCCTACTCTACACCCTCTCAAGTGTTGGACCTAGACGTGTCTACCTCAAGTGCTCGGATACAACCTCTCCCTAGGTTCGTCAACTGATGCCACTCCTCTTGGGACGATCCCCGACTCACACCACACACTTCTCTCGGTGTACAAGTGTATTACAAAGTGTATCCTCACAATTAGGCTTAGTCCAATAAATTTTTGTTTTCTACTATGGATGAGAACACAATAAAAGCTCACACTCAATTGTTACAACTCTCACCAACCCAAATATACTATGTTTGAAAATACAATAAGCTCAAGTGGGTGTGTGTAGACAATGAGTGAAATAAAATCTAACTCAAATAGCAAACTAGAAATAATAAGAATATGAAAATCAATAATAAAATTGCTAGAGAAAAGAGTTAGAAAATTTCTCTATAAACTCAAAGGAGAGGATGAATAAGATTGAGAATGAATCCCTCAATTTGCAATGTAAGCTTCCTCCTTTGTAAACAAAAACCAAACTTAAAACAAATTGTAAAACCCTCTTAAACTTATTTAAAACTTTCTCCTTGGTTGCTGATAGAAGAGGGGTTGAGGGGTTTATATAGAAAGAGAAACCAACAGCCAAAACCCCAAACAAAACAACAAAAATCCCAGAAAATCAGGAATATGATTCTGATCTTATACTTTCCACCATGGTTCGTGACTTACTAACAGTACAGGTGTTTTCGCTGAAAGTTGCTTTCATTGTCGAATTCATTATAATATTGATTGCTTACAAAGAATTCAAAAAATATTCAATAAAAAGGAATAAAAAAATGAAAGGTTACAACTCTCTTGAAAATAACGCAAGATCCGTTCGTCGTTTCTTGCTTGCGTGGGTCTTTAGCCGGTGACGGGGATGTCGATATCCGTGGACTACCTGACAATCAGATCAGATCCAGAACTCTGTAGATTTGTGAAGGAATCTAGAAGCAGAAGTGCTTATCTCAGCAACGGCGAGATAATTGCTCTTCTTAGGATTACCGCAACGGGATAATCCTAAGGAACGGATGCGGGTGATGCAGATCTGAAGAATCTCTCTCTTGCATTGAAGAACTCGATCACTCTTCGGTCCGGCAGGGCTTTGCCAATTCTCCAAAATTCCAGATCCGAAAAAAGAGGCTCCAGGGGCTGTATTTATAGGCTTCAAGGAGATCCGATCAGTTAAAACCGTGTAACAACCCATTTTTGGGCATGGAGACACCTCTAGGTGTCTCAGCAAGGCTGAGACACCTCTGGGTGTCTCGGCCTTGGCCGAGACACCTTGGGGTGTCTCGTTTGTGCCGAGACACCTCGGGGTGTCTCAACTCAGGCTGAGACGTTCCGTTTTGTACATTTGTTCGTTTTCGCCGTAACTTCTTCATCCGAACTCGGATTTGAGCGATTCAAAGTGTGTTGGAAAGCTGACAAGGAGTTCTATAAGCTCCAATGATTAGATCATCTGTGGAATAAATGAGACACGAAGGGTATTTCACCGCTTGTGAACGACACGAGGTTCCCGATCAGTTCGTTTTTTTTTGTTATTCTGAAATTCTGTTATTTTACGTAGTTCGTCGATTCACTTCAAATGTTCACCGACATCAATCAAGATTTTGTGAACTAGATAATGACGTTCATCGTCTTTTCTTAGCGTTGAGCTGTTTATGGAGACCTATAGGCAATTTTCGATGCCTACAGATACCCCCTCCAAAGCGTTCCAAACTCGTTTCTTTTATAGCAGAGGCTGAAATACATTGGATGTGATTGGTCCAGCCTTCGATCGATGTAAAGGACCTTTAATTAGCTTCAACTCTTGGCTCCTTCGATTTTTCAGTCTATTCGATGCTTTGACGAATAGCCGAAGTCCTTCCGACGCTGCGTTTATCGCCTGGCCGTCGTCGGAGTCTCGAGTTTACTACCGGTGAGTTGAGTTTGGCTCGCGTCATTGAAATGATTTATAACTGACCCTTTTCGTCACATCGACTCTTTCATTGCAACGCATTGATTGGCATTGACCTTAGAGTTTTGAACGTCGTACGTTGACTTTTTGATCGCAACGCGTTGACTGGCGTTGACTGGCGTTGACCTAGGGTTACGCGTTGACCGGCGTTGACCTTAGGGTTTTGAACGTCGTACGTTGACTTTTGATCGCAACATGTTGACTGGCGTTGACCTAGGGTTATGCGTTGACCGGCATTAACCTTAGGGTTCTGAACGTCGTACGTTGACTTTTTGATCACAACGCATTGACTGGCGTTGACCTAGGGTTATGCGTTGACCGGCGTTGACCCTAGGGTTTCGAATCACCATACGTTTACTTTTGGTCGCAACGCGTTGACTGGCGTTGACCTAGAGTTACGCGTTGACCGGTGTTGACCCTAGGGTTTCGAATCACCATACGTTGACTTTTGGTCGCAACGTGTTGACTGGCGTTGACCTAGGGTTACGCATTGACCGGTGTTGACCCTAGGGTTTTGAATTGTCTAGCGTCGATTAGTGTTGATTTGGTCAAAATATCCAACAACCGACGAAGACGGGCGAAATTCAGGCTTAAAAAACACAATCGGGAGCTCAAACTGGGTTGAGACACCCGTGGGTGTCTCAACCTTGGCCGAGACACCCTTGGGTGTCTCGGCCAAGACCGAGACACCCTAGGGTGTCTCGGTTCAAAAACTGAGACTCCCTCCCCCTCCTTCTCTTTTTTTTTTGTTTTCTTGTGCATGGTGCACTTTTCCCCCTTTCAAATTTTCAAAAAGGTATTCTTTTCCCCCCTAAACTCTCTCTTCTTCTTCCTCTTATCCATACACCATTGTTTCCCTCTTTTAAGAACTCCAAACCCATTAAAACTCTCTTCTTTAAAAACCCTTCAACCCAAAACAAAAATTCGGATTTTTTGTGCTCTCCTCTTGGCCAAAAATTCCTCCTCTCAATCTAGGGTTTCATAACATCTTCAAGCTTAAGATTTGATTTTGGAGTTGGGTTTTCAAGCTTCTTGATTTGGGTAAGCTTCCCCTCAAAAACTCTCTCATTTTTTGATAAAGATTGAAACTTTATGCTTGTGATGGGGGTATGAAATGAATTTACATACCAAGATCATATCTTTTTGTTCTCATGAGTTAGGTTTTATGAAAAAGATAGGGTCTTGTGTATGTACAAAGATTTGGGGGGGTTTTATGCAAAATCAATACTATGGCCGAATTTGAGGGGGTTTTGTGCAAAAGTGGACTGAAATTTGAGGACTTTTGTGCAAAAGTGGACTGAAATTTGGGACTGAAATTTCATGCCTATTTGGCCAAACTTTGAGGGGTGTTTTCATGAAAAAGAATCAACATTGTTGAGGGGTTTAATTGTAAAAGGCAACCATATATTATAGAGGGGTTTATTTGCAAAAAGGGCTGAAATTTTAGGGCTGAAATTTCCAAAGTTTAGATCACAAATCTATGGCCAAAACTTTGAGAAGGATATGTGGAAGCTAGACCGAAATTTATGGAGGGGTCTATTTGCAAAATTGGCTAAATTTTACAAAAGGGTTTATTTGTAAAGTTAGCCAAAATTGTGGGATATTTGGGGTATTAGGTGAACAAATATGATGATCATGATCCAATTCGAGCGCGTCCTTGACTAGAATTTAGCCTTGAACACGGGGGCTATTTCGGGTATTTCACCAAAAATTTCATCATGAAGGTTTACACCGTAATATGAGCTCATTGCTTGCACGCATAAGACTCATAGGTTTAATTAGACTTCAACTATAAAATTCTATTTGTTTTATAGAATTCTAGTTAAAGTTCTTAATTTCCCTTTTAATTCTCGGATATCTAGATTCATGATTGTACCTGATCCGTCAATTTTCATTGCAGGTTCTCCATGTCTCCGCGCCGACAGTGATTTCATAGGAGTCGCTCCCTTTCACAGCACAACGAGAGAGAGGCTCCCACGGCATCCTCTTCAGCGGCATCCTCTTTCGGGGGTGAGCATTTATACTTTCTGTATCCCTGATTGATCCCTTCACGGGTCATTCGGGAAGAACCGACATCCTCCTTCGCGGGGATCGAGGTTTCAGGAAATTCGTGGTTCTAGTATACCCTCGTTTGGCCCCTTCGCGGGTCATTCGGGAAGAACCGACATCCTCCTTTGCGGGGATTGAGGTATCAGGAAACTCGTGGTTCTGCTATATCCTCGTTTGGCCCCTTCGCGGGCCTTTCGGGAAGAACCGACATCCTCCTTCGCGGGGATCGAGGTTTCAGACTTGTTTTGCTTGGCCAATTCAAGTCTTCTAGCATATTGGGGTGATTTTGTGTTGTCTTATACTGTGTAGGTCGGGATATGTAACCACGTCGCTCACGTGATGATGCAGATTTTGTGTTGTCTTATACTGTGTAGGTCGGGATATGTAACCACGTCGCTCACGTGATGATGCATATCTCCCTTCCAGTGTAGGACACTCAAAATCGTCTCGCCAATTGCCCCGCGGATGATCTTATCTCGCTCCTTTGTGAGATGATTTAATCCTTGTATAATTCATGGATAATTTTCTGACTCTATCCTTGCTTTGTTGCAGTTGAATTCTCTACAGACAGTCTTCCATCTCATGCTACTACTGGTTGTAGTGGGGAGGTTTTCTCTTCTGTTGCCATCAGGCAGGCTATTGGTCCGCTTCCTCAGTTTGATAGAGATCGTTCCGATGAATCCTGCCGTTTGATACGAGATGGGGGACGTCATTCCTTACGCCAGCTGATCACGGATGCCCCTTTTACCGCATACTCTATTTCTACTCAGGCTTTAAAGAAGCCTAGTTATCTATTCGGAGATCACATTGAGGATCCGACTAGGTTGATTCTTACTGATGAGCATTGGCTGAATAATAATGAAGGAGCTCTCCTTTATATTCCTTCCATTCCTCGTCAGCATTCTTTCACTCATTTGGAGGGGCAGGCTGTAGAGCGACAGATGTCCTGGAATCTTACAGATGATGGTGACCGAGTTCATTGTGGATATATCTCCCACCATAAGACTCCTGGTTCTGATGGGTATAATTATATTCGCGGTCTTCGACCAAGGATTCTGGGTCTTGATATCGCACCCCCAGACGAGGTATCAGCAGCTGCTCCTACTGTGAGGAACCATTTGGCTAAGCTCGGGAGGAAGTTACCTCCACCGGATTTTAGATGTTTTGGTTGGGTTTACTCACAACCCAAGGGATGGTGGACCCGTATGACTAGTTACGTCTTGGGACGTTGGGAGGGTGATCTGAGAAGCAGCGGGTTGTATGCACCCGTTCGAGCTACCATGTATGGATTCCCAGTCAGCTGTCGCCATTTTCTAGCATTATTGGAAACATATGTCCCTAATAGTAACACCTTCCTGACTTGCGGCGGAGAGTTAGAGTTGGCTTTACATGAGATGCACCAAGTTTCTGGTCTTCCGATGGGGGATGTTTTGTATCAGGAGTACTTTCCCTCGAATCTGCAATTGGAGTGGCTGAAGAAGGACACTCCCGATGTGTACGATACTCTTTGGAATCTCATATGCCATTATCATACCTCTCTAATCAAGGTTGCCACTCAAGCGAAGAGGAAGAGACATATCAGCTTGAAGCAGTTTGCTATTTATTTATTCCAGCATTTGGAGGGTGGCTCCAGTGAGGCTATTCGTGAGTTAGACATTTTGTCGCCTTCTTATACTACTGCCGGTGTTGAGGGGACTTTTCCTGCAGGGACCAAGTTTTGGACATTCCTTTGTCATGCGCAGAAGTCTACTCAGCCTAAGACTCTGTTAGCAGGCTATCTGGCTATTTGGCTGAAGAAGTGCGTCATTCCATATCAGTTTTCTAGCGCTTTACCTCTCGAGGTGCTCTTCCCTGTAGTTCAATTAGCTTACGGGAGGGAACTTTCTCTGCTTCCGGCGATGGTTGTCGGTATCCATTGTGGACTTAGATATTTAGTCAATGGTTTTACGTAGGACGGTCCTGAACCGTCGGTCGAGCTTGTTTCTGTAAAGGTCGAACTTCCGTATACATACCTGATGACGTGGTTCGTTCTTCATCGTCCCGATTTGATGTCAGCGCCTAGCACTGTTGATGTTCCCGTTCCTTTCGTGCAACTGTTGGAAAGGAGTAAATGGCTCGGGAAGATGTTCACTGATGTACAGCGAGAGCTTTAAGTTCGTAAGAGCTGGGAGTTCTTCAAGGGTTTTCCTCGCTTCTCAGGTCGTTATGGTGACGTTTTGATTGATGAGGAGAAACCCAGAACTGGTCGGACTTCTCTTGACGCTGGTTGTTTCCGTTGGTTGGTGAACATCCGCATTGGGTATCTTGTTCTTCGGGTGAAGAATCATTGTCACATAGAGCCTTACCTCCCGTGCCGTTTCGCTTGCTAGTTTGGTTACGACCAACTATACGTTGGGAATCCGAGCCGTGGTTTGAAGACCGAGGGTGGGCTTATTGACGACGTTTGGGCATGGCTTTGGACTATGGTGGGCTGTACTGGAGTCTATTTCGCTCTTCCTTCATCTAAGCACAAGCCGTTTCTTACTTTTCTCAGTTGCAAGTGGTTCCTTTCCGCCAATGAGTTCCTAGGCGTGAGGAGTCTTTCAGAGCTGGAGGCTGAGCATTTAGTTCAAGTCACCATCCAGGCTACTCGTAGGGCCGAGCTTTTGAAGAAGCAGGGGAAAAAGCCTGCCAAACCTTCCCTTTTGAGCAGAGATAGGATGGGGGATGATGAAGAGCTCCTTCCTACTGGCGATGAGGACGAGACTTTTGAGGAGGAATATGTGGACATAGATACTTATGGGGAAGAACCTGCTACAGGTTTGTCCGATTCTTTCTTTTCAGGATTAATGGATCTAGCCCTCTTTCGTTGGCATCAACGTTATATCCCTTCTCGATCGCAATTGGCTTTTCGAAAACCAGAGCGAAAAGTCTTATTCACTTATCCTAACAAGATGACTCTTATCACTCCAGGTAGAATGGCTGATGAACATGAATCGCTCGCTTCTCGCCATGCGAGGTCTCGGTCTAGCGATAAAGCTCCTGCACAGGTTGAGATGCGCACTAAATTCATGCATGAATGGCCTACTGGTTCTATGAGGGTTCGTGTTCCAAAACGGAAGAAGACGGTTCATAAGCCACATATTGGTCGGCATGCCCATGGAGCAGAGTTAGGAGGCATCGTCGGCGGAGAGGAAGGTAACACCCTATAGTCTTTATTGCTTTAAAATGATTCTCCTATTGGATTCGCTAAACTTAATCATATTTTATGTTCCAGGAAACCATGAAGAAGGCGAACTTCCACAGGATTCTGTATTCCCTGATTCTGATTGTTTGGATATCTTCGTGCAGCAGATGTGTGATGCCATTCATGACGAGCCTATGAATGTTGAAACAAACAGGGATATCGAACCGGTCAATAACGTTGAACCAACGATTCTACGCTCAGGTATATCTAAATCCGATGATGCGTTACTCAAGTAGCATTTGGAAGAACTGGGGAATTCAGGATTTACTCCTCCTTTAATTCTTTTCTTTTAGATAAATTGAAGAGTCCAGGCACGGATATCGGGGCAAAAGAATCTTCCGTCCCTACTACAGGTAAATCTGAGCTCTTCCCTCTTTTCCTGTCTTTTGTATATATCCAATCCTTAAATTCTCGTGCAGGACCAGTCGAGGACAAAGCCTTCCATGACATGGGTTTTGAAGAACATGCGTATGTCTCAGCACCGAGTTTCTCGGGATCTAACATTGGACTATTGGTTGACATGTTGGCGGAGCAGGCCACCAGAGGGACTGCAGGACCACCTTTTGAGGGTGATTCGTCTGCAGGTATATATATAATTCTCTTTATTTTGTTAAAATTTTTATTTTGACTAACCCAGAATTGTAATCACAGGACCAGTCACCGGGACTGATTCAGTTGTGATTCCTGGTATCTCTAGTTTACCTGAGGGTAACGGCTCTGCCTGTATGTATATAATCTTCATCACCGTAATCCTTTTCATTTACCTGAATTTTTACTTGACTAATAGAGGAGTGTGATCATAGGACCAGCCATCATGACTGATACGACTACGGTCTCTAGCTCTGCAATCTTGGCTAATGGTGGTGTCTCTCCTCTAGCACCGAGAGGCATTACAGATTTACCTAGAGAGATTAATATACCCTCAACGACCACATCTGCTGTTATCTCGGAGCCTGTTGAGACTAGACCGACAGAACCAGCCGTAGGACTTCAGCCTGTGGGGACCTCTACTGGTATTGGTATGCTTGCAATTTCCTTTAAATTTTCTTATCATGTTCGAGAATCTCTTACTTTTCCATATTATTGCTTATAGGATCTCGATCATCTCTATATGAGCGTGTCCTCGCCCTTTTGGCCGATACCGATCCCAACAAAGACATTTTTTGCACGGATCTCGGCATTTTCGTCCTCTTTTTTAACGGCATGATCGAGAAACTTCTTCATCGAGGATATTGTTTTGATCAGTTCAGGCATTCCCTTTCTCGCTACATGACGATGATCAGAGAAGAAGGGTATCCAGAGTTGGCCGATTCCTTCACTGCCGACCTTGTTGTTCTGGAGTCTGAGATCCGAGAGTTGGAGGAGTTGAAGGCTAATGGAGCTTCTTCCTTCGCGTCCTCTCAGTTGGAGCATAGGCTGGCACAGTGGCGCGACCTGAGATCTTCCATCGACAGCAAGCTTCAGTCACACGAGAATTCTATTGCGCAGTTAATGGCTACTCTTGTGAGGAAGGATACAGATAGAGCCGAGTTACTCAGTTCTTTGGATTCCAACCGCGAGGAAGTAGATAGGTTGAAGAAGGCATTGAAGCACGCCGAGGAGTTCGGTGCTATCATTGCAGAAGAGCTGGCTGGATTAGAGAGTTCTCATGGACAGGCACTTGAGAGGCTAGGATCTACACAGGAGAGATTGATGAAGCTGAAGAATGAAGCCGTGAAGATCTTGAGCAGTTCTGAAGAATCTGTCCTAGCTGATCTGTAGGCAGAACTTGATCTGAGTTATGCAGATAGGCTTTCTAAGTTAGAATCTCATGTTCTTAACCGCCGACTGCCTTCGGGCTAATAAGCTTTTTATTGTATGCTTTGACTTGATCTATTAGTAGAGACTCGGTATTTGATTCCATTATGATATTTCTTTATTCATTATGAACCCAGCGGTCATAAAACTTATAGGATTTTTGGCAAATCCTCAGCCATCAACGGGTTTGATATGCCTTTACCGATTACCGTTTGAATCGGGCTGGCATGCGGATTGTTTAAAACCCGTCTCACATGTAACGTTGTGCTAAGAAAATTGCTTCTCTTAGACTTAATGCTATGATTTTGAATACATAGACTTCATCATTTCTTACGGGAATATGGCATCCGGCAATGCGTGTTAGCCGTTGACTCATCCCTGCTTAGGATTCGGGATAAAAGTCCCCAGAATTATACTCTGGTGTTTTTTTAAATCGGTGAAAGACTAAACCGGCAATGTGTGTTAGACATAGACTTATCTCTATTTAGGAGTTAAGATAAAATTCCCCGTGCATAAAGTGCATGGATTGGAAGTTGGGAATTGTGTCTTTTCTCAGAGTAAAGACGGACTGGAAAATGGAAGAGGAGGAATTTTATATTCTATCTCTCGGCACTGAAGAGGAAGAATTTTATATTCTATCTACAGTTGGAAAGGAAACTCAAGGTGGGATCTCCACCCCCAGAATCTGAAAAGATGAAACTAAAAGTGGGATCTCCACTCCGAGAATCGGAAAGATTCAAACGACCCTAACTTTTATAGGATTGGTCGTTTGATCCCAAAAGAGTCCCTCATCTATTGAGGAGAAAGTCCAATTTCGACCCTAACTTTTATAGGTTTGGTGGAAAAAGGAACAAAGGCAGACTTTCGTTTATCGAAAAGAGATGACTCGGTCTTAGTCCTAACTATCTGTAGGTTTGACTAAGTGAGATTGGGAACAATCCTGACTTTTATAGGCTTGATTGTTCGGATTGAAAGTGGACCTCTCGTTCATGGAAAGAATCGAAATGAGAATTTGGCTTTGGCCCTAACTTTTATAGGTTTGACCTGAAAGCAAAGTGAGTGGAATACAGGTAGTAACAGAAGAACTAGTTTGTACTAGCCACTCGATGGAGGATTTTGATGTTAAGTGATCAGGACTTAACACGTCAAGTTTTGAAAATTGCCATGAATTGGCGGATAGGAATTTTGGTGGGCCCACCGTTAATTGACTTGATCAGTGAGGGATTTTACGAGGAAAGATTAATCTGTTAAAAGGATTGAATCTCGTCTAAACAAAAATAACTCATGAGAGTTAGTGAATCTGGTAAAAGGAAACATTCTGACATTTAAGGTTTAAATGTAGATGTCTTATTTATCACTTTTACAGTGATTGGGTTATTCCTAAGAATATCGTACGTGGTATTCTTCTGGGAACTTGCCGATACATTGGTTACACTAAAAGTACTAAGGGTAGTATTTTTTCAGGAACTTGCCATTTATCGGCATCATGAGCCGGTCACCGTCCTTGGTGACCAGGCGATACACGCCACTCGAGTAGACCGTTTCTACTACGAACGGTCCCTCCCATTTGGGTTCAAATTTTCCTTTCTTCTTAGAGTTAAGGATCATAGGCCGTCTTTCAGTTAGGACCAAATCTCATTCTTTAAAACTCCGTTGTCGAACCTTCTTGTCGAAAGCTCGGGAAATTCTGGCTTGGTAGAACTCAATATGCTGTTGAGCTTCTATGCGTTTTTCATCGAGCATCTCGAGTTCTTCGAGACGTTTATGATGTTGTTCTTCGGTCGTCATCTGGGTTGCGAGAACAATCCGAAGAGATGGAATTTTTATTTCTAATGGAAGAACGGCTTCACATCCGTATACCAACGAATATGGGGTTGCTCTCGTCGGTGTACGTACCGTGGTACGATAGGCCCATAGAGCCGCGTCAAGCTTGTCATCCCAATCTTATTTATTAGTTTTCCCGAGTTTTGACAAAAGCTTTATGATTGTTTTATTGAAAGATTCAGCCAATCCATTTGCTGTGGGATTGTAAGCCGTTGACGAGACGTCTTGAATTTTGAACTTCTCGCAAAACCTGATGAAGGCGTTGCTGACAAATTAAGGACCATTGTCATGTATGATTTGTCTTGGGGCACCATGCCGGTAGATAATATAGTGTTTGATGAATGCGATGACGTTACTGGTCTTAACTTCTCTGAGTAGAATCGCTTCGGCTCATTTGGAGAAGTAGTCAGTAATTACCAGGATGAATCGGTCACCTTTGACTGACGGGGGATTTATAGGACCAACAATATCCATTCCCCAGGTCTCAAACGGCCATGATGTAACCGAAGGATGCAGATGCTCCAGAGGTTGGTGCATATAATTCGCGTGTATCTGACACGCATGACACTTTCGAGCATACACGACTGCGTCACTCATTATAAAAGGCCAGAAATACCCCATTCTTCTGATGCGGTCATAAAGTTTGGGGCCAGGTTGGTGTGCGCCACAAACCCCTTCGTGTGCTTCCTTGAGGACTTCCTCAGCTTCTTTAGTCGATAAACAATGTAATAGTAAACCATCATACCCCCTGCGGTATAACATTTGACTCTCCATGTTATAGTAAAATCTCGCTGCACTTCATCGGATTGAATCCCTCTCTTTCACATCTTCTGGTAAGATTCCATGCAAGACGTAATCGATGATAGGGAAACTTCAATCTCGGGGTTCAAACTCGACTTGGGTTGAATATACATCTTGAACATTCTCTTCCTTGTCATCTTCATCGTAGATTGGCACTAAGAGTTGGTGAGTACTTACTGTAACAAACTGTTCTGTTTCAGGAGGCTGCGCCAGAGATACGGCTAATGCTGCTAAAGCATCTGCGTAAGCGTTCTGTAATCGCGGAATATGTTCGATGAAAAATCCTTCGAACGATTCTGCCATCTCTACAGCCATCTTATGATATGATATTAAATCCTAACTTCGAACCTCATACTCCCCTTGAACCTACTTAACTATTAGTTGAGAATTGCCGAAAGCTTCGAGATACTCGACCCCCAGTTCTTTAGCGAAATTGAGTCCTATGAGTAGCGCGTTATACTCGACAACATTATTTGAGCATGGTTCTGTCAACGAGTAGGCTCGAGGCATTACATGTTTTCCTGGGGAAACTAAGACGACCCCAACTCCAGAAGAAATCTTAGAACATCCAGGAGCACTTGCTACATTAGCTGCTCGAGAAGCGCCATCGAAGTACAAATGCTACACTTGTTGGTGCGAAGTTGCATTGACTTCGTGGGTTTTATCCGGAAGATTATCATATATCTCGGCAGTATCCGTGGTTGGGTTAGCTACCAGGAGGTCACAAATGGCCTGTCCTTTTACCGATTTCTGTTGTTTAAATTGTAGGTCATATTGGGACAAGAGTAAGGTCCATTTTGCTAAACGCCAATTCATGAAAGCTGGCTGTGTCATGAATACTCGGACTGGGTTAACTTTGGAGATAACATAAATAGTCTGTCCAACCAGGTAATGCCGCATTTTTTGAATTGCGAATACCAAGGCGAGACATTCCCTTTCAATCATGGGATACCGAGATTCAGCATCTACCAAGGTCCGACTTAGATAATACACTGCCTGCTCATGACCGTTATCGTTATCTTGTGCAAGTAATGCACTTAATGAGTGGCTCGTCGCCTTGACATAAATCAAGAACGGTTTGCCTGATTTCGGTGCAACGAGTACAGGAGGTTTTGAGAGATATTCTTTAATACTCTCGAATACCTTTTGACAAGCGTCATCCCATACGAACGATACACCCTTCTTTGTGAGTTTGGAGAATGGTTGACATTTTCCTAAGAGGTTCGAGATGAACCGACGGATATAAGCTAACCGCCCTTGCAATCCTCTGAGCTCTTTAAGGTTTCTCGGAGGTTGTAACTCATTAATTGCCTTTACTTTATTAGGGTCGATGTGAATACCTTTGGTGGTGACGACGAATCCAAGGAATTTACCACTGGACATTCCGAGGAAAGACTTGGTAGGATTCATTTTCAATTGATGGGTTCGCATCAGATCGAACATCGTCTTTAAGTCTTTGATGTGATCATTCTTGTTACGACTTTTTACGACTAGACCGTCAACGTAGCATTCGACAGTTTTTCGGAGATGCTCCTGAAAAATCTTCGATATGGCTCTCTGATATGTGGCACCTGCATTCTTTAGGCCGAATGGCATGACCGTGTAGCAGAAAACGCCGAGGGGTGTTCTAAACGCGGTATGTTTTCATCATCTGGATGCATCTTTATTTGATTATAACCAGAAAACCCATCCATGAAAGACATCCTCTCGAACCCGCACGTATTGTCGATGATGACATATGTGATGGGAAGGGGGAAATTATCTTTTGGGCAGGCAGCGTTGAGGTCTCTAAAGTCGATACAAACCTTGATTTTCCCATTCTTCTTAAGAACCGGGACAATATTGGCAAGCCATTCGGGATGTTGTTCTTCCCTAACAAAGCCCGAGTCAATTAGCTTTTTAACTTCGGACTCGATTGCCTCCATCATCTGCGGACGAAACTGTCTTTGTTGTTGTTTGATAGGTTTGACATCCGGCTTAATATTAAGACGATGCACTGCTACATTTGGATCGAGCCCTGGCATATCTTCTTAATTCCAGGCGAACACAATGATGTACTCCCAGATAAGAGAGATTAACTCCTCTTTCTCATTAGGCGGGAGGCTGTCGCTAATGAATATCGGCTTCAGATTATCCTTGTTTCCCATATTCACTTAGATCACTTGATCCTCGGTAGGAGGTTCTCTTTGTTCAAACCTATCGCCGTACTGCATGTTTAGGTGATGAACCCAAGGATCTTCCCAAGTCGGTATCTGATCGTCTTCCTCTATTGTCGTAGGGTCGACCGTAGCCATGTTCGACATTAGCTTTTTGAACATTTCACCAATACTAGTGTCGGAATCCCAAGCTGAAGAATCAGAAGAATATCCGTTTTTAGCTTTGTTAGCAATTTGATCAATGACTTGCCAGCAACACTTGTCGTCAGATGAGGAGACATAACCTAAACCTCTTCTATGGCGATAATAATCATCGGGTTTTCCTTTTGGTACATAGGCCATTCAAGGCGGAACTCGCGAACCTCGACCAAAGCAAAGACCTTCTCCGAGCATGAAATCATATCCATATTTCTCCATTAGATCACGTGCTTTTGTGTTATACCTAAATAGATGAGGGGCAGGTTTATCATCATCGTCATTCTATTCCAAGAAGTGGTCTGGTATCGGAGATTCTCTTCCTTTACCGTAGACGACTTCCTTTTCACCCCTGTCTTCGCGAGGATGACAACTGTCGTTCCGCATGTATCCTGTACCTGCTTTTTCATCATACAAAATGATTAAAGTGGTATATACAAGTCAGGGTTATCATACAGCTCCTTAGTGATATTATCAAGACACATCAAGTACTCTAAATCATCGTTTATTGATACTTCTTCGGCAAGTTGCCAATTACAACTACTTTCTGATGATTCTTCATCGTCAAGATTGATTACAATGGGTACAATGTCATTAAGTACAAAACCACCATCATAATCAAACCCAGCTTCGGTATCAGCTTCATCTCCACTGTCCGTTCCTTGGGCCGATGGTTCAGTATCGGATTCGGTACCGTATAAAAGGGAATCGGTGAAATAGTTCTCCAATCCCTTAAACGGTTGCTTATCCGCGACCACCATCTTGACTTCATTATTAGTGTCCACATACTTGAGGCACTGATGAAGAGTTGACGGGACTATAAGATTACCGTGGATCCAGGGTCGACCCAACAGTAAGTTATAGGATGTTTCCGCGTCAATCACGTAACAGGTGACTTCTGACTTCAAATCCCCGATCTGGCATTTTACTCGAATCTTTCCCAATGGTCTGGATCCACTGGTGTTGAATCCGTAGATCGTAGTGCCCGTGGAAGCTAGCTTACTAGCCGGTATTTCGAGGTTATACATCAATCGGAGTGGCATGATGCTGACAGCGGAACCCGGATCGACTTGGATCTGGTTGACAACGCTGGAGCCGATATGCCCAGTGAAGTATAAGGGCCGGTCATGCCTTGAATTCTTCGTCTGCATATCTTCTTTGGTGAAGGAAATGCAGGGAAAATGATGTGCGGCGAGATTGCAGTGTTGGACCGACGGCTCTGGTTCTTCAAGAGATGGCTTGATTCGAGTCAAGAAAGCTTTAGAATCGGCTAAGGCTTCTTATAAGGCCTCCCTTGTGTCCTTTGATAGACACAACAACTCGTACATGGTTATTCTAGCTGGTATATTAGCCAACTGTGCCATAATATCGAAATGGGGCAGAGAGTTTGAATTCCCCGGTTTGTCTCTCCCAATCTGATGATTGAATCGAGACTGCTTCGGGTTTTGACCTTCTTGACATAACGGTTCTTTTCCCTTTTGCTTTTGTTGGACCTTTTCCGTGCTTGCAGGTGTTGGGGGAGTTGTGACAATTCCCATTTCCATTAATGTTTTGGAAGAGACGGTTTTGGTTACCCCCTGCTTAGCCAATTGCTCAGAAGCATCCGGGTACTTGAAGTGATACTCGTTCCTGCTCCGGGTTACAAAGGCCTCCTGTTCATCTTCGGAAAGCGGAAAGGCTGGAATTCTATCATCATCTTCCCCTAGAATAGCAGAAGCTCCATAACAAGACTTACCTTTTCCTTTTGGCTTTTTCTTGGAAGAGGCTCCAGTCCATTGTTCATCTCCAATTAAATCGGGATGAACCAAAAGAATCTCACCATTCGGGGCTGTGTGTGGCACAAGTCCTTTCTGGCGCTGTTTGTGAGGATCATCGTTCACGGTTTTCACTGCTGCATTTATTACCGGCTCATGCTGGAACCATTTCAAGGGAACAGAACCGAAGCTAATCGATATTGCGTTCGCACCCACTTTCTTCTCCTTAGGTTTCTTCATAGTGATGACCCCGACATCGATTAGAGCTTGGATCTTATCTTTAAGGGCGTAGCATGCCTTGGTAGGATAGTGCATCGCTCTATAAAATGCACAGTATTTTGGATCATTAACTCTTTTAGCATCTTCCTGATCCTGGACCGGAGGCAATTTGATCTTGTTGTTCTCTATAAGGTATTTGAAAATGCCAGGAACTTCATCCTCTTTGAATGAGTAAACCTTCGGGAATTTTGGTTCCAAAGTTTTCTGTTTATGAGGCTGTTGTTGCCACCTTGATTGTTGAGGCGCCTTCTGTTGTTGTTGCAGTTGTGCTTGTACTTTGAACGTTTGGTTCGCATCCACCGCATTCGCTTGTGCCTTTCCTTTACCTTTAGGAACAAAGTTCTGTTGTGGAGCATTATTTACCACTTGACCCCTTTCAGTCTTCTTCCTTTTAAGGAATCTTTCGGCTCGTTCTCCTCGCACTTTTATAATCTTTCCAAGTCTTTGGTGGTGCCATTCCCATAGCTTCGAGGATGTCCAGCGAAAGATTATTGTGACAAGTCTCAAGGATGAAGTCTTCACTGACCGGATCCCTGTAATTCATCGCTTTGTTCCGGAACCTCTTAACGAAGTTTTCGACCGACTCACCATTTTTCTGTTTTTCGTCAAATAGTGTACCAATGGAAATTTCTGTATCTTCGTCGAAGAAGTTCGTTAGAAACATGTCCTCCATGTCATCCCAATTGCTGATACTTCCTGGCTTGAGACGGCGATACCAATCGAAGGCTGCTCCGCGAAGAGTGCCAACAAATGACTGCACCATTAGAGGTTCATTTCCGGAGATTATTCCTAAATGGGACTTAAAATATATTAAGTGCTGGGTCGGGGAACCCTTCCCATCAAACGGCGTAAAATTGGTCAAGTTGAACTTCGCCGGGTATGGAATTGATTCCCACTCCCTTGGGTATGGACATGGTATTCCGGACCTTTTTACTTCTTGAGCACTCATCAATGCGTTGATTTTGCTTTCCAAATCCCTCATTTTCTTATCTTCACTTGTATCTATCTTCGAGTGGTTTCGGGGATAAGTAACGTGGTCCTCCTTCGTATTGTTATCATTTGAGGGGCCACCCCCATTATTGTTATTGACGGGAGGGGTATTCATGTTGGCATTATTCTCTACTTCCCGTTCATCATCACCTTGGTTAGGATTATTGCGACGGCTGGATTCTCCTTGATGAGTTGTCAGCACCACAATCTGTTGGTCATGCATTTCTTTCATCTGCTGCATGGCCATTTCCATTTCGAACTTGAAATTTTCCTTCTGCTTAGTCAGTGCATCCTCAAGTATTTTAGCCATCTGTTCGGCGCTAATCATAAGTGACTCGTAGGGCTGTCCTGTACTTGATGCGGTGTCATCGGAAGCGAGCGCTGAGCATGCATCTGAGAAAGCATCCGAACAAACATCCGAAGTTTCATCATCTGAAGGGAGTCCCTTCTGCATTCTCTGGTAATCCTTTCGTCTATTGGTCCCCGATCGCAATCGAGTAATACGCTGGGATACCTCGGCAAACTGATCCGAACTAAAGCGTCGCGTTGACTTCCCTCTCCTGGTCATATTGACGGACACTTTTGAAAATTCATCCTCCTTAAGAGTAGGTTTCCTTCTACGGAAGTGTCTTGGTCTGGCCTCGGATGTTCTGGTGGAGATTCTCTCAAACACAGAAACTCTTCGTGGGGCCTTAGAACAGCAGCATTCTGATAGTACTGCCTTGATTATGTTGGCACATGGACAACGAGAATCCGTGTCTCGAACATTTCTTTTTTGAGACTTATTCGTACCCCCAACCCTATAGTACAACTCGTCAGTTTGATAACTGGAGCAACCTATAGAGTGTTGGCACGACTTCCCAGGTATAACATCTTCATCATCAGACAAATGTGTTTCCCTCTGGGATACGACGCTTTATTGGCATCTCCAAAAGTCACTCGTTCAAGTTTACGCTTTTATGAGCATGAAAACCTAACGGGCTCTTGAACTTCAACCCGCAATCCAATGTGGTCGGTAACATGGGCTTTCCCTTATTATCTTTCTTAGGGGGATTGGTACGACCCCCCAGTCTGGATTGTTATTTAGGGACCTTTCAATAGAACTCTGGATCTTGTGGGACCCACGTTATTACCTGGCTCCGTCGGAGGTGTGGGGACAGGGGAAACGGGATCTGGATTTGAAGAAGGCCAGACGGTAACTCCGTCCACTTTTGTCTTAGGCGCTGGTTTTGCCTTTGGTACCCACACCTGCTTGTGTCTGGGCGGCTTCTTGACCGTCTCTTCTTTTTGCATCTCTTTTGCTTTCTGCAGAAGGACTCGGGCATGCGCGAGCAATGCGCAGCGTTTCTTGATTCGCTCCTCAAGGGTGGAACGGGTCTTCTTGACACAAACCTATTCGTTCGTTTCCGTCTTGGAGGAGGTGTTGGTTGCTCGCCGTTGTTATTCTCGGCGCTGCCTGGATTTCAGATCCTCAATATAGCGGATCTCGTCCATCGACTCTGAAGCCTTGGCCAATTGTCATGCAAGGCGTTGATGCCATCTTTGGCGTGCCCTCTTTGACAAAGTCGGAGCGCCTTCGGCAGTTATCTTCACTGCGGAGGGGAGGTCCGGATCTGCGGCTTCGACCTCTTTGGATGCCACAGGGACGTCGCGGTGCATGGGTGCAGCGACAGCGAGGGGATCTTGGCTCTTCAACCCTGAGGTCGCGCGAGCATTCCTGGAAGAGGAGGCCTTCCTGCGCCTGTTCGGAGAGGCGGATCTGGAGGAGGAGGAAGAGAGGTACTCTTCGAACTTTTGTTGATCGAACTCGTATTCGATCTCTTCATTCACCCAGATCTTGAATGCCGGTTGCATCACGACAGCCTCGGCAGTGAGGCTGTTGGCTCCCACTGTGGTCACCAGTTTGTTTTTGCTGAAAGTTGCTTTCATTGTCGAATTCATTATAATATTGATTGCTTACAAAGAATTCAAAAAATATTCAATAAAAAGGAATAAAAAAATGGAAGGTTACAACTCTCTCGAAAATAACGCAAGATCCATTCGTCGTTTCTTGCTTGCGTGGATCTTTAGCCGGTGACGGGGATGTCGATATCCGTGGACTACCTGACAATCAGATCAGATCTAGAACTCCGTCGATTCGCGAAGGAATCTAGAAGCAAAAGCACTTATCTCGGCAACGGCGAGATAATTGCTCTTCTTAGGATTACCGCAACGGGATAATCCTAAGGAATGGACGCGGGTGATGCAGATCTGAAGAATCTCTCTCTCTTGCATTGAAGAACTCGATCACTCTTCGGTCCGGCAGGGCTTTGCCAATTCTCCAAAATTCCAGATCCGAAAAAAGAGGCTCCAGGGGCTGTATTTATAGGCTTCAAGGAGATCCGATCAGTTAAAACCGTGTAACAACCCATTTTTGGGCATGGAGACACCTCTAGGTGTCTCAGCAAGGCTGAGACACCTCTGGGTGTCTCGGCCTTGGCCGAGACACCCTAGGGTGTCTCGTTTGTGCCGAGACACCTCGGGGTGTCTCAACTCAGGCTGAGACGTTCCATTTTGTACATTTGTCCGTTTCCGACGTAACTTCTTCATCCGAACTCCGATTTGAGCGATTCAAAGTGTGTTGGAAAGACGACGAGGAGTTCTATAAGCTCCTATGATTAGATCATCTATGGAATAAATGAGACATGAAGGGTATTTCGCCGTTTGTGAACGACACGAGGTTCCCGATCAGTTCATTTTTTTTTGTTATTCCGAAATTCCGTTATTTCACGTAGTTCGTCGATTCACTTCAAACGTTCACCGACATCAATCAAGCTTCTGTGAACCAGATAATGACGTTCATCGTCTTTTCTTAGCACTGAGCTGTTTATGGAGACCTATAGGTAATTTTTGATGCCTACACGGTCGACCATGAAATTCTCGCGGTCGACCGCGAGGCACTTTTGAACCTGAGAAAATTTCCAGAGAGTTCGACGGTCGACCGTGATGGTCGACCGTGGGATTTTACAGCTTGCCGATTGACCGTGGTGGTCAACCATAAAAATTTTTGCTGCCTCCTGAGGGAAAAACAAAGGTGCGGTCGACTGTGGCGGTCGACCGTAAATTGACATATGAGAAAACACATTTGAAAGTTGATTTTCTGATTTTAAAACCCTATTTAAAAATATCAAATAAATTCAGAAAAATATAAAACTTTGGAAAATGATTGTAGACATGATAATACACATGCTACAAAAACCGATTTTAGAAAAGACCTCCCAAATGAAAAATATCATCATTTTGCAAAATAGTCCAAAACATAAAAATGTGAACATATGAATTTTGACATTTTGGCTTAACCATATTTTGAAACATTACAAAATGATTTTGTAGACTTAATAAAAGATGTATATGATTATTGTTAAGTCTATAAACCAAGAAAATAATATTTTCACAAATACAATAGAAAATGAAACATATGAGTATGTATATGAAAATATATTTGTTTCATATCTAAGTAGTTAAACCAAATCACAATAATAAATATGTAATTTCATATTTATAAACATGAAAGCCAAAACTTGTGTTGTATATATATATATATGACTACATATATATACAAAGAAACCAATAAAATATGTGTGTATATGATATTAAGCTTAACGTACTTAACACACATAATATAACATCTAAACTAAATTACCCAAGCATGATCTTGATCTTCATTGTAGCTCAACTTGATAAACTATGCAGATGAAGCTTTAACTTGGATCTTTAACTTGAAATGCAAGGCATCACTCCACAATTCTGCCAACCTCCATTGGATATGATCGTGAATACGCAATTCCATCCATCCTCTAACTTGTTGTTTGCCTAGGATAAATACGAAAATACAAACACTAGACAAACAATATTAGAAGTAAATTGTTTGTTAAACATCATCAAAATAAGAAGACCAATAGGTGTTCCTTCATGTTATCAGCAAGCTTACCATGATGAGGGTTTAGCTATCAAAGCGTTAGGCAGTGCGCGAGTGATTTTACTCTTTGATGGTGTTATCGACTCTGTTTCGCCTACTTGAAATGTTGGGCTTTGTAGTCGTAGAGTGAGCGTGAAAAGTTCTACTAGGATGGCTACTTCTACTCTATGTGTTATCCTAGATGGTGTCTCTCCTGCGGAGGTTTTATAGACCGTTCTGCAAGTTCTCACAAATCAGTGTGAAGAGGCTAATGTGGTTTGCTCATACTTATTTATGACTGTTGCAAACCATGGTCGAAGAGATTGTGTAAGCTTTTTGGTTGATTTATCCAAATGGGTTTGAGCATTGCAGTTAGAGTTAACCGTTTCTTCATAGTTTGGAACTGAAGATCAACCATTACCTCAAACAGTGAAGAAGAGGCCCCATGGGGGTGCTAAACTATTTGTGTTAGAAAATTGATATGTGGTTTAGATGAATTAAACTTGATTTGGGGCTCCATAATCACCTTTGATGGTTGATTCTCCTTGTGATGATCTTGAGCTGTAATTCTCTACTCATGTAGCAGAGGTTAGAGGCCCTAAAGTTTGTTTCCTCCTACATGACGTTCAACGCTAAGTCAATGACTGATCTGATTAATCTAAAGAGAAAAATAGAGTATAGTCTTGTTGACTTTTTGTGTATAAAAATTGTGTACCTTAGCATGGTGGAAGTTGTCACTATTTATAGAGGGTTTATGAGGGCACATTGGTAATTTTAGTTCAGTTTGTTTAGTGATGGTTCCGACCATTCTTTATACATGTTGGCAACAGTGTGGACAAGTTATCTTCGCAATTAGTGATGGGAATACTAGAGTAATGGCATGTCCGAGGAGCTTTGAAGGCTTTGGCTCGAGCAGTCATAATAGCTCTACGCTGCATTAATGTCGATGATGACTAGGCAGCGAAATGCGGGCAGTAACTGTTCATGCATTAAATGCAATACGACTTTTAATGATGCAGGTCATTCCACTGTTTGAAGCATACTATATTGGATCTGAGTGGAGAGCGTCTTTGGTCTCAGAGTCAAACATTCAGCAAACCCAAGTGGAATCACCTTTCGACTCAGATTTGGTTCGTGAGATAGGTCAGCTAGCTTATCACTAGGTCGTGCTTGCTAATGCTATAAGAGTCAGCCAGTCAATTACTACGCATGGCTATTTCTCAAGTTTCCATTAGGCTCAGTGATTTCCAGGGTATGACAACTTCGATGTGGATAAATTAAAAGCTATTTCAAGCCCAATGAGCCCTTTACCAAAGCTTACGAAGGATGAGATGATAATGTCATTTGATATAAAGAGATACAACAAAATGATTGGTAGTCGCTTACATCTTACTATTTTTTGTTCTGATATTATAATTTCTGCATGTTTGTTTGCAATATTTCAAGCTAATCCTAAAAATCATATTTGAAAGATGTAAAATGAATTTTTGATATTTAATTGGAATGGAAATTTTCAATTTATGGTTTCCTATGTGTAATTCTTTTGATTAAGTTTGATATTCAGATAGTGATTATGCTGGGTGTCATATAGATAGGAACAACACTAGTAGAACAATACATTTTGAGAACATTCTATGATTTCTTAGTCCAGTAGGAAATAGAACTGTGTAGCTTTATCTACTATAATGGCTGAGTACATTGCATTAGATAGTTGTTGTGCACAAGCCCTTTGGATATTTTTGACTCTTCAAGACCATGACATCACCTTTAAGAAAGTTCCTCTTAGATGTGACAATAAGTGTGCTACTAAGATAAGTAATGTAAAACCCCAAAAATTTGAATATTTCGTAATAAATAATAATAAACATGTTATATTATATTAAATGATATTTATTAATGTTTGAGTATTCTAGGAATTTATTTGAGATTAATTCAATGTATATATGTGAATAAAGAAGTGATATCATGCACACGTGCACGGGCCTGAATATGGGAAAAACGACTAGTTAAAAATATATATATTTTATACACTAAAGAAGTTGGAATCTAAAAAATATAAATAATCAAAGTTGTAGATATCTTCAAGAGCTTTCCAAAAAATCTTATATCACCTCATTCTAAGGTCGGACATGAAAGTTATGGCCAAAATACCTAAGGTTGTTTTCCTAGTCAGACTAGGTTTCCTGGTTCGGGTCAAACATATTTGTTTCAGATTTGCCTCTATATATACCTATATTTTTCATAAAAATTCCTCTCTTTTATCATATATATGAACCCTAGCAGCCATCCTATCCCCTCAAAAACCCTAGATCTTTTTTTTATAAATTTTGAAAGCTTTGTGAAGCACAACACCGACACGAGGACGAGATCATCAATGTGTGGCAAGGGAGAACGGGTTGTTTACACTTGTGGGTTACTTGCTGTTTGTTTTAGAGGCTTGGACATGAGATTAAGGCAAGATTATCTGCATTCAATCACATCCCCTTAGTTAAACAATGAATTTAACAAGTTTTAATTGTTTATTATATATTAGATCTTAACGTGAGTTGTTAAAAACATAATTTTTGATATTAGATCTTAATATCTTTCTAGTTTCATGTTAAATCCTTACTATTTACAATAGTTATATGATCATGATCATTAGGGTTATTCATATTTTTATTTATATATGAGAAATTTAAGAGATGTACTAAATATATATTTTCTGCAGAAAACTGCAGCACTTGTATAATCTTTAACTAAGATTTTGAGATAGCAAATAAATACTAAATTTAACTAAATTAGTTTCAAATGAAATCTATGTGAATATAGTTTCTAAAATAGAAAACCATTCTTAAAAAGAGTTTATATAGAGAAAGATATGTTATTTATACTAACAATATGTCCTGTGGAAAAACTGCTGCATATGTATAATGTTTAACTAGAGATTTGGAGTAACAAATAAACTCTAAACTGAACCAAATGTATGCTAATTGAAAGATGTGTGAATTTAGTTTTCAAAAAAGAAAACCGTTTCTAAAAATAGTTTTCCTAGAGAAAGATATGCTCGTTTTACTAACATAAGTCCTGTCTGTTTTCCTGTTTGTTTTGTGGAGCTGTGTTGCACTGTTTTGAGATGCTTTCACAGAGTTTTGAGCCACTTGATGTTACACGTATAGTCATGAATATGTTGTGTTATGCATTTGAGAATCCCAAGGGGATTATGATGACTTTTGATTTGATCATATTCGAGTTAGATATCGTTCATACACAAGTTGGAAGTTGTTGATGGGCACAGCTCAATACTATATGGGATAGTGTACCGACATACCAGATGTACACAGTTTATACATGAGGTGGATATCGTTGATAAGCTCAGTTTAGTATTACATGAGGTAGTGCGTCGATATTCTACATGTACAGACCATTGGGTCGGATTTTAGGAGGCTTGATCTAGCCGTCCGTCCCACACTAGGATGCGATGAGGCTCGTGAGCCATATTTTTAGGATGGCTATTTGGTAGTCTGTCTCACACTCATGTTACGCACTGAGATCGCGTGAGACTAACGAGCCGTGTGTTGGCCTTCTTGTTTTGATGATGATTTAACAAACAATTTATATCTAATGTTGTTTGTCTAGTTTTTGTGTTTTCATATTTATTCTAGGCAAACAACGAGTTGGATGATGGATGGAATTGCGCATTCACGATCATATCCAATGGAGGTTGGCGGAATTGTAGAGTGAAGCCATACAATTTAGTTGAAGATCCAAGTTCAAGCTTCATCCGCAAGATTACCAAGTCAAGCTATTGAAGATCAAGATCAAGAAGTTCAAGCTTCATCCGCAAGATTACCAAGTCAAGCTATTGAAGATCAAGATCAAGCTTGGGTAATTTTGTTTAGGAGTTTATATTATGTGTGTTAGTACCTTAAGCTCAATATAATATACACACACATTTATTGGTTTCCATGTATATATATAGTTATATATATACATATATGTTTTGGTTTGATAGTTTTCAAGTTTTACGATGAAAAAATTAAATATAATTAGAAAACATATTTTTATTTCATACTTACATGCATATATATGATTTCATCAATATCAATTTTATTCAGTTCAATGAAATCATGTTTTAGTGCATTATATGTGTATTTTGATAAAATACTATATTCATTGTTTATAGACTTCATAACAATAGTTTATATCTTTCTTCAAGTCTATAAAATTATTTTGTATTATTTCAAAACATGGTTAAGTTAAAATGTCAAAACTCATATGTTCACATTTTCATGTTTTGGACTATTTTATAAAATAATGATATTTTTTATTTGGGAGGTCCTTTTTGAAAACCAAAATTTGTAGCATATTTATTATCATGTCTACAATCATTTTCCAAAGTTTTATATTTTTTTGGAATTTATTTGATATTTTTAAACAGGCTTTTAAATCAGAAAAACTATTTTCAAACTGTCACTTTCATATATCAGTTTGCAGTCGACCGCGCCTTTGTTTTTAACCTGCAGAGCCAACAGCAACTTTCGTGGTCGACCGTCAGCTCGAAAATTCCCACGGTCGACCACCACGGTCGACTGCCAAAGTTTCTGAAATTTTCTGAGCCTCGAAAGTGGCTCACGATCGACCGCGAGATTTTCGCGGTCGACCGCCGTTTCTGAAATTTTCTGAGCCTCGAAAGTGGCTCACGATCGACCGCGAGATTTTCGCGGTCGACCGCCGTTCACTCCAACGGCTATTTTTGTATAGAATCTGATTCCGATTCTATGGGCTTTTTGGTCTTTTGTTTGGAGTTTTTGGCTGAGGTTTTGGGACGCTATAAATACCCCATTGATCTCAGTTTTCTTGGTAATCCAAGAGAATGTTTTAAAAGAGTTTAACAATGGTTTAAACTTATTTAATGTTTGTTTAAAAGAGCGTTTAAGAAGTTTTTAAGCAGTTAGGAGTTTTGGGTTTGCGAAATCAATTTCACAAGAGCTTGAGGATATCCTATTGGTGCTTGAGCTTCCAACCATCTTCCCTAAATCTCTTGATCCATTGATAAGTTTTCTAAACTCTATTTCTAGCTTTATATCTATTTGTTTGTTTATCATTTTATTAAAGCTAGTTTTATATTGAGTTTAGATTTGATTTACCTCATTGTTACACACACCCACTTGAGCTCTTAGTATTTACACACATAGTATATTGAGGTTGTAAGAGATTGTAACAATTGAGTTGTGCTTAACTGAGTTCTCATTCATGTTAGAGAACATTTTATTGTAGTTACATTGTGAGTGTTGTAAAGTTTTCGGTGAGCTAGAAAACCGAGTGTGAGGTGTAGACATTGATCGGTGAGCATTGAAAACTGACATTGTGAGAGTGTGAATTGTGAAATTTTTGGTGAACTAAAAAACCGAGTGTGAGGTGTGGACGTTGATCGGTAAGCATTGAAAACCGACATTGTGAGGTATAAACGTTATTCGGGTGAGCGTAGAAAACTCGGTTGTGATAGTGGATTTCTCCCCGGGAGTGGGGATCGGAGACGTAGGACGGAAGGTCCAAACTCCATGATCATATCGTGTGTTTGAGTTTGCTTTGGCACACTTCTCTTATGTTTATATATCTTGTCGCCATTGTCCATTGCTCTTTATTTATATCATCCACTATCTTGTTTATGTTTATTTCACCCTTGTGTTAATTTGTATATCCTTGCATATATCTCATAGTATATCTCATTGCTAAGATATATCTCATTGTTCATATTGCTTATCCTAGCTCATATATCTTGTTGTATTTCATACTTGTTAGGATAACTTGTTATTAGTTTTAATTGGTATAAAATCGGATTAGATTAGCATAAGACCCTAACCACCCCCCTCTCTAGGGTCCAATAATTGGTATCAGAGCTTGGTGCTCTATGATTTAAGGTCTAATCGCCTTGAGTTAAAGATCCAAGTTATCTTTTTATGCTAATCTTGTTTTGATTTTATTTGTATCTTGCTTGCATACATTTCCTTATTATGGACATACATTGTGCATCTTGTTTAGGCTATGATCCTATAGTTGCTCCTAAAATAGATAATCTCCCCTATGACCAATGGTGTTCTAGATTTAACATATTTGTTAGATTTAAACAATTCGATTTATGGGAAGTTATTGAAGATGCTTATATTATACCCACTACAGAAAAATCCAAGTGGAGTAACAATGATAAAAGAATGTTTAATATGAACAAGTTTTTGTTAGAATATTTTCTTAATGCCTTTGACTCATCCTTTTCTAACAAATTTGTTCATTTTGATAGTGCTTACAATTTAT
The DNA here is from genome assembly GCF_001876935.1 of Asparagus officinalis. Classification (NCBI taxonomy): domain Eukaryota; kingdom Viridiplantae; phylum Streptophyta; class Magnoliopsida; order Asparagales; family Asparagaceae; genus Asparagus; species Asparagus officinalis. The sequence continues at coordinate 88,268,111 of NC_033797.1, read as the reverse complement.
GGAAATTCATAAAAGCACATCAACGTAACTTGGAGGAAATCCGACGTAGTTTGGAGAATTGTTCTTCAAGTAGACCACATTTGTTTCATGATGTTTCTTATTAGCAAAATAATTTTAAAAGACAATCTTTATTTGCAAATAATTCCCGTGCATGAGCTAAAGGTCCACAAAAACAAATGGATCTCTTTCATTGCACAAATTATAATCGGAATGGTCATTTGAGTAAATATTACTTTGACCGTGTTAGTGCACCATATATGCCCAAGAGGGTTCATAAACCTAGGGCTTTGAGCTTGAATGATAGGGGTCATGTCCCTAACCAATCCGGCACCAAGAATTCTTGGGTTCTAAAATGATTTTTAAACCAAGAATTTTAGTACTTTTACTTTTTCCTTTTCTTGGTTTTGAAAATTATGTTTTAAAATCTTTTGGTTATGAAAACAATTTTTCTTTGATCAAATCTTTTATTTTCATGATTATTAGTTTTGATTTTAAATGAGAGGTTTGTGTTTATATAACCCTCCGGGTTTATTGGGTGTTTATTCCCAAATCTTATTTACCGGGTGCTAAAAATATTTATATGGGTTGATACTAGCTCAAGAGCTAGATATAGTTGCCTCTCTTGATTTTTAAAAATCAATGATGGTCTGGTTTTATATTTTTACGGATTTCATTTGATTTATGATTTCACTTGAGTGATTTGTTTTCATTTGAAAACTTTTTTCATGATTCTCATGTTCCTCTTCTTTTGTTTTAAATCTATTCTTTTATATGGTTTTTATATTTTTTTTGTGTTAATGAGACACTATTTTCATACTGACATACTTATATGTGTTCTCGTTGTCTTTTTATATGTGAGTTGTGTTTAGCATGTTTCTTGCTTGCTCACATATGTATGCCTTAGCATTCATTGCATATATTCATTAAGGCATTTTGATAGGGGGAGCAATCCCTATATCTTTCTATATTTTTATACTCACCCATGCATATTGATATGGGGAGCTTTCGCTCTCTTCATCCTTTTGTCCCCTTTTTTATGTTGTCAAAGGGGGAGAAATATTGTGAGTATACACTTCCTTGTTTATAAGCATGTGAATTATAATTTATATATTCATTTTCTTTCATGCATATATCCTTTTTGTAAATTGTTTGTCATCATCAAAAAGGGGGAGATTGTTGGCCTTCTTGTTTTGATGATGATTTAACAAACAATTTACATCTAATATTATTTGTCTAGTGTTTGTATTTTCGTATTTATTCTAGGCAAACAACGAGTTAGAGGATGGATGGAATTACGCATTCACGATCATATCCAATGGAGGTTGGCGGAATTATGGAGTGAAGCCATACAATTCAGTTGAAGATCCAAGTTCAAGCTTCATCCGCAAGATTACCAAGTCAAGCTATTGAAGATCAAGATCAAACTTGGGTAATTTAGTTTAGGGGTTTATATTATGTGTGTTAGTACATTAAGCTCAATATAATATACACACACATTTATTAGTTTCCATGTATATATATAGTAATATATATACATATATGTTTTGGTTTGATAGTTTTCAAGTTTTACTATGAAACAATTAAATATAATTAGAAAACATATTTTTGTTTCATACTTACATGCATATATATGATTTCATCAATATCAATTGTATTCAGTTCAATGAAATCATGTTTTAGTGCAATATATGTGTATTTTGATAAAATACTATATTCATTATTTATAGACTTCATAACAATAGTTTACATCTTTTTTCAAGTCTATAAAATTATTTTGTATTATTTCAAAACATGGTTAAGTTAAAATGTCAAGACTCATATGTTCACATTTTCATGTTTTGGATTATTTTGTAAAATAATGATATTTTTTATTTGGAAGATTCTTTTTGAAAACTAGTTTTTGTAGCATGTTTATTATCATGCCTACAATTATTTCCCAAAGTTTTACATTTTTTGGAATTTATTTGATATTTTTAAACAGGATTTTAAATCATAAAAACTACTTTCAAACTGTCACTTTCACATATCATTTTGCGGTCGACCGTCATGATCGACCGCGCCTTTGTTTTTAACCTGCGGAGCCAACAACAACTTTCGCGATCGACCGTCACGGTCGATCGTCAGCTCAAAAATTCCCACGGTCGACCATCAAAGTTTCTGGAATTTTCTGAGCCTCGAAAGTGGCCGGTCGACCGCCGTTCACTCCAACAGCTATTTTTGTATAGAATCTGATTTTCGATTCTATGGGCTTTTTGGTCTTTTGTTTGGAGCTTTTGGCTGAGGTTTTGGGATGCTATAAATACCCCATTGATCTCAGTTTTCTTGGTAATTCAAAAGAATATTTTAAAAGAGTTTAACAAGGGTTTAAACTTGTTTAATGTTTGTTTAAAAGAGTGTTTAAGAAGCTTTTAAGCAATTGAGAGTTTTGGGTTTGTGAAATCAATTTCACAAGAGCTTGAGGAGATCCTATTGGTGCTTGAGCATCCAACCATCTTCCCTCAATCTCTTGATCCATTGAGAAGTTTTCTAAACTCTATTTCTAACTTTATATCTATTTGTTTGTTTATCATTTTATTAAAGCTAGTTTTATATTGAGTTTAGATTTGATTTACCTCATTGTTATACACACCCACTTGAGCTTTTAGTATTTACACACATAGTATATTGGGGTTGTGAGAGATTGTAACAATTGAGTTGTGCTTAACTGAGTTCTCATTCATGTTAGACCGAGCACTTGAGGGAGACACGTCTAGTTCAACACTTGAGAGGGTGTAGAGTAGGATTGCAAGAGTGGTGATTGTAAAGTTTTCGGTTAGCTAGAAAACCGAGTGTGAGGTGTAAACGTTGTTCGGGTAAACGTAGAAAACTTGGTCGTGATAGTGGATTTCTCCCGGGAGTGGGGAGCGGAGACGTAGGACAGAAGGTCCGAACTCCGTGATCATATTGTGTGTTTGCATTTGAAAACCGACATTATGAGAGTGTGAATTGTGAAGTTTTCGGTGAACTAGAAAACCGAGTGTGAGGTGTGAACGTTGATCGGTGAGCATTGAAAACTAACATTGTGAGGTGTAAACATTATTCGGGTGAGCGTAGAAAACCCGGTTGTGATAGTGGATTTCTCCCCGGGAGTGGGGAGCGGAGACGTAGGACAGAAGGTCCGAACTCCGTGATCATATTGTGTGTTTGCATTGTTTATTTTATACTATCACTTTTATAGTTTGTTTATTTCACCCATGTGTTAATTTGTATATCCTTGCATATATCCCATAGTATATCTCATTGCTAGGATATATCTCATTGTTCAGTGAGGTGTAAACATTATTCGGGTGAGCGTAGAAAACCCGGTTGTGATAGTGGATTTCTCCCCGGGAGTTGGGAGCGGAGACGTAGGACAGAAGGTCCGAACTCTGTGATCATATCGTGTGTTTGAGTTTGCTTTGGCGCACTTCTCTTATGTTTATATTTCTTGTCGCCATTGTCCATTGCTCTTTATTTATATCATCCACTATCTTGTTTATGTTTATTTCACCCTTGTGTTAATTTGTATATCCTTGCATATATCTCATAGTATATCTCATTGCTAGGATATATCTCATTGTTCATATTGCTTATCCTAGCTCATATATCTTGTTATATTTCATACTTACTAGGATAACTTGTTATTAGTTTTAATTGGTATAAAATCGGATTAGATTAGCATAAGACCCTAATCACCCCCCCTCTAGGGTCCAACACCGTGTACACAGTTCAGGATACCTACATGGTAGTCCGTTGTACTGAGATAATTACTTGATAGCCTAAGTGTGGCAGATGTAGGTTATGAATACGACTTATCACTGAACTATATGATTGAGATACGTTACTTTTAAAAGTATACAAAATTATATGTTGGTATTTTATTCTACCTCCCCAGTGATAGTGGAAGATATTATAAATATGATGTGTTGATGTCTTATTTCTTTTACTACCTTCTTTACTTCTTAGTTTGGATCAATGATTAGAGATTCACAACTTGAGACATATGGTATATATATGAGGGTTTCCTTATTTAGATTATTTTGCTCGACGTACCAGTCTCGTGTTGTGGATTTTCAATTGTTGGTTCCATTAGATTGTCTTTTTTTAGTTTGGTATTAATGTTTAGATATCTACAATTTGATACATATGGTATATATATGAGGGTTTCCTTATTTGGATTATTTTGCTCGACGTACTACGTCTCATGTTGTAGATTTTTAAATGATAATCCCACTTAGATACGGGAAAAATAAATTTAGGTAGACTATGCTTAATAGATAGAGCCTTCACTCCTCCATCTAGCAACCCTTCCCCTGGGGGAGGATGAAGGTAATCTTGCTGTAGTGCTCTAACGCTCTTGTTATTGTTCTTTTTTTTTAAATTACTTTTCAGATAGTTCAGAGTTTCGAAGAGCCACATGGTGACGGAGTTCTAGCATAATCGTCGTCGCGTATTTTTACTTGTAGAGACTCCACTGTAGTTTTGAGTTTTATCCAGACATTAGAGTTTTATTTTCATATTGTAAAGGCAATGTGCCTTAGTATAATTTTTAGTTGATTCATGTTGAGATATTTTTATTATTCAGATATTAGATGTATTATAGTTGAGATATGATTCTTTTTATTTATGAGATATCTCTTCTATATCTGTCTATTACATTTATTCCCTTTATTTTGCCTATTTTGTACCTGCACTTCTATTTGGTTCCACTAGAGGATATTGATGTGATTGGTGAAATGTATTTATGCACAGTGTGGGTGCATGGTAGGATTGACATCTCTGGTTTCACCTTGGACTACAGCCTTGTGTGAACCCAAGAGCATCACAGTTGGTATCAGAGCTCTAGTTCCAGCATCCTAAGATCATTCCTGTGTCGAGTCATGGAGCTAGGATAGAGTTTTCTAGGATTCATGTATAGATTCCGCTAGGAATTCTTAGAATGAGTGAGGACGTTATATACATATATTCAAAAATTTACAAAACAATTTTGTGACAATTACCTTACTTTGATTGAAAAGTAATTGCATGAATGATAAGTAATACGATTTTTTGATTGGTATATGTTATGTTATTTATGATTGGGATATCACTTACTGTGTCAAATAAGCTCTCCTCTTGGTATTATAAACATTGGAACGAGGACGTGGTCGAGGTAAAGCTTGTACCCGGAGAGCTGGGCAAGTAGAGCTCGAGCCGTTGTAGGCTCCACAGTATCTGATCGATTTGGTAACACCGATTGTAGAAGCAGAGACTAGCAACACTCGAGGAGTGAGTAGCGAGCCACATTTCACTTTCTGAAGTTCCATCACTAGTTGTACCAGCCGTACCTATTGAAGAGGTAATACCAAAGGTTTCACCATCGCTACATCCAGCTGTTAATAGAGCCGCAGAGCAGGAAGCTTGGCTCGGTAAGATTAAGGAAGATATTAGAAGTTGGGAGGATAGAAATTTTAGGACACATAGGATTCAGTTACAACCTATAAAGGGAGGAAATATGTGGGAAATACTTTTAGATTTACTTAACGTCGACTCAGTACATAGGCAAATATTAGTTATATTCAGCTTAAAGGACGACGCCGGAGGATAGCACCGATTTCAGTTATGTCGGAGCAGCGAATGTCAATTTCATAGAAGGATTTTATCTACTATTTCGAAAAGTAGCTAGACCTAACCCGATTGGAGTAAGGAGACGTACTAAGAGTTAATTTTGAAAGCAGGATTGTCCGGAGACCAGGACAAGGATAATAAACCTTTTGTAAGACCGAGACAACCTGGATTTTTACGTTTCAAAGATATGGGGTTTGAGAGCATATCACTGATATTGGCAGGCAAAAAGACTTTCTTTAGAACATTTATTCTTCTATTCTTAGTGCACAAATCTTTTAAAAAATTTGTATAAGAAAGGATTTGTTCAATTACATCTAAGCGAGGAATGTTGACCTTAATCTGCTTGAAAGTTTCTAGGATCTTCTCCTCCTAAGGGGAGTGTTTCCTAGGCCTGAGTCTAACTTGAAAGGGAACAACTGGTTTAAACTTATCAAAATTAGGCTCTGGTTCTCGTTCTTAGTCATCGGAAAAGGGTGATTTCTGAATAGAGTTATCAGAAGGAGAATAAAGTTGTTCTTGTTTAAGAGTTTGACTTGGAGGTGTTCTAACTTGATTATCAACTTGTTTTCTTGATCATAGTGAATGGATTGTATTAACTTGAGCTTCATAAGATGAACAAGATCTTGTGTCCTTTGGGTTGACCACGGGTTAACACGAAAATTTTTCTTTCTCTATTTCACTCATTACACTAGCTAGTTGACCAAGTTGGGTTTCTAACCTAGCTATTGCTTGAGTGTTGGAGTTGAGTATTTGTCCGGTTGATTGTATAAAGGAATTCATAGTGTTGGATGTTTGAGTCAACATATTTGTGGTTTGTATAGAGGCATTGATTATGGTTTCCAAACCTCTTTCCAAAACATTAATACATTTATCATGATCTAAATTTAGAGGGATATGATTTACAGATTGATGATGAGGAGACTAATTTGGATATGGCAGATTTGGTTGTTGAAAATTGGGTTGAAAACTGAAAGGAACTGTGTTTTCCCTAGGAAATTGTTGATTTGATGAGAGAATCAAGTTTTGATTTCCGGAGTAGATTTCCTAGTCCCATGAAAAGTTTGGGTGATTTCTCCAACTTGGATTGTACGTTGAAGAAAATGGATCATTCACGGAACACTGGAATGCAGCGTTAACTTGTCCTAGTGGTTGATTGTTTTCTAAGAGAGGATATTCCTCTGAAACATGGGGCGGAGAAAGATAGTTATGATAACCTGAGGTAGAAACTTGATTGATTTGAGCTGGGGTTCATTCTTTGATTTCTAGAGCTTCTAACCTACGCATGATTATAGTCATCTTTGCTTCAGAGACAATGTTTGTTTCTAGGAATAGACCAGTAGATTTGGGTTGGGGAACTGATAAAACTCTGTCACCATAATGTTCCCATTACATAGTTTTTTGGATAAACCATCTAAAAATTCCCAAGCTTCATCAACATTTTTCTTCATGAAATCCCCTTAACACATTGATTCTAAGGAAGTTTTTGAAGAATAATCCAATCCTTCGTAAATGATTTGGCATAATCATCATTTTTCAAGACCATGGTGAGGACATTAGATAAGGAGATCCCTAAATCTGTTAAAATACTTCCAGAATGGCTCACCCAGGACTATTTTAAAATTCATGATGCTATTTTTAAGCTTAACCGTTTTGTGAATAGGGAAAAATTTTAAAATTCATGATACTAGTATCGTTACTTGTATCAAAAATATGACTTCATAGATGGCTCTATGTCGTCGAGATAGGTAATTTTTATATATTATATGTTAAATTTTACCTTACGGATTGGGAGATATCGTTGTTTCTTTATGGTCAACCATCGTGAATATGATTTCTTTTCATATTAGATTTTTAGTTTCTCCGGCTTCTATAGCCTTCTTGGCTTGACCTTGGGCTTCAATAAAAGGTTACAAAATGAGGAAGTTAGACTCTTTTGGGATTTTATTCATTATTTCTTCATTAATATGCAAATTAAGATAAAAAATTTATTACTAGTATATTTATATGTAAAATAAATAATGAGGATATAAAATTGTAATAAAAATATAATTATCACGTTGTAATAACTATAATTCAAAGATTTGTCTCTGATGAACCTTATAAAGAGCCTCCTCTGTTCATTTGAAGATACAGAAAAAAATAATTGTCCTATTGTCTTCTTCTTTTACAATTCTTTAGATTGTTAAGTGTTGAAGTTTCTGGTGAACTGAAGTGGTAGTCGAGGTGTTCAACGGAAGAGAGCGCTTCTTTGAAATGCAATCGTCTCAACCTCGGATGTATTATGCAAACCAAATGCTACCGTAGGTGGGGCATAATCCCTTCAAGGTTAGTCTTCTATTTAGAGGGTGATTCAGTACTTCTGTAAAGTATCTTGTACTTGAAATATGTCTAATATATTTTTATTAACATTCTGCTTTTTACTTGCATTCTTGTGTGGTTTGTTTCTTTGGTTCTGTTTTTGTTCTTGTTTTCCTAACAATCTTGAAGAGATTACCATCGTCTGGAGTTATGTATTCTATTTCAAAAATTGATTCTAGTGCCTTTGCTCCTAAAATGGATATGTCTAGAATGCCAGAATAATTCACGGGTCATTTCTTCAAACGTTGGCAGAAACGTATGAAGATTTGGCTGACGACTAAGGGGCTGTTGGCGATGATACTAGCAGATTGCGCAAAACTCAATGGAAATGATCCTAATTACACAGTTGATGAAGACGGATCAAGTAGCCAAAGGATGCTGAAACAATTACACAGTTGACAACTAAGGTGCATAAAAAATTACACAGTTGACGAAGAAGGATCAAGTAGCCAGAGAATGCATTTAGTTGGCAATGTCCAACGTGCTGTTTGATGTATTTTGTTCTTTCTCAACCACTACAAAGGGACTATGAGATGAAATGGACATAAAATATAATACTAAAGACCTCGGTCTTGAAAAGTATTCTGTGTCCAAGTTCTTAAAGTTTCAAATGGTCAAGGGTAAATCTGTAACAGAACAAGCACATAAACGTCTGTTCATTCTTCATGCTCTTCGAGATGATGAAATGGAGCTTCCCGAAAATTTTCAAGTTATGTCAATCATTGAGAAATTTCCTCTTTCTTAGGAGATATTTGGTATGTCTCTCAAGCATCGAAAGGAAAAAATAAATCTTGATGACTTGATGATTGCCATAGCCATTGAGGAAGAGCATAAGACTCAGAAACATATTGTGTTTGTTGATTACCAACCTAAAGTAAATGTCATAACTTCTGAGAAAAAGATTAAAAACAAACCTAATGGAAAACCTGAAGACAAAATCAAAGCCAAATCAAAGATCCAAAAGAAACTAAAAGCAAACAAACCATGATAAATTTATGGACAAATTGGACATTAAGCTAAAGCTTATCCTACAAAGAAATGTAAAGCCAATCCAGGGTCTACTAGCGTGCCTCAAGTTAACATGGTTATGACTGAGCCTGCTAAATCCACTGAAGGGTATGCTTCTATAAACCACAAGTTACTATCTACTTATGAACTAAATGAATGGTTGGTAGACACTGGTACACATATATACATTTATGTTAATAATTTACTATTTGTGTCTTACCAGCCTACACATGGAAATACAGTGAAGATGGGGAGCCAAACTGCATCTAAAGTGTTGGATATGGACGAGTAGATCTGAAGTTCCCTTCAAGGCGAGCTATATCATTACATAGGGTGCATCACGTTCCTACTGTTCGATGCAATATTATCAGTGGTTCATGTCTAGTTAGGGAGGGTTATGAGTTTTCTTTTAAATGTAATAAAGTAGTTATATTACATGCTGGATCTTTTATTTTTAAGGGCTATGACTATGATGGAATGTATAAGGTTAGAGCAGAACCTATTTTAGTTCTGAATTAAATGAAATTTATGTTCTTGATTATTTTGTTAGTAAGGATATTGAATCATCCAATATTTAGCACAAACGTCTTAGTCATGTTAATTTTAATTATATAAAAAGAATGATAACTCTTAATGTGATTCCAAAACACTCTTTAGATCATAGTAAAAATTGTCAAGTATGTGTAACAACTAAACAAACAAGGAAACCATTTTATTCTGTTAATAGAAATTCTGAGTTGCTTGATTTAGTTCATACTCACATTTATGAGTTTAATAGTGTTTTGACCAAAGGCATGAAGAAATATTTTATCATCTTTATAGATGACTATAGCAAATATTGTTATGTTTACTTGCTTAAAACTAAAGATGAGGCTCAAGAAAAATTTATCATATTTAAGAATAAAGTTGAAACTCAAACTGTAAGAAATTTAAAAGGTTAAGATTTGATAGAGGTTGGGAATATACTTTAAATCAATTTACTTTTCTATATCAATCTTTTGGCATATTGCATGAGGAAATTTCTCCTTATTCTCCTCAATCTAATGGTGTAGCAGAACGAAAAAAATAGAACTCTAAAGGATATGATTAATAGTCTACTTGAAAGTTCTGGACTTCCTAAATATATGTGGGGAGAGGCTTTGAATATAGTTTTCCATATTCTGAATAGAGTCCCTCATAAACATAAGGATAGTAGTCCATTTGAACTTTGGAGAGATCGAAAGACAAGCTTAAAATACCTTAAATTGTGGGGGTGCATTATAAAAGTGATAATCCCATAACACAAGAGGAAGAAGCTAGGTCCTAAGACAATAGACTCTATTTTTTTAGGTTATGTAGAAAATACCTATGCCTTGAGATTCTTAGTGATCAAATCTAAAATTCCAGGCATAGATGTTAATAAAATTGTTGAATTTCATGATGTGATATTTTTGAGGATGTTTTCCCTATGAAAACTGGAACGCCTCAAAGTAGTTCTAATGAAAATCTTGTATCTGTCTCTACTTCCATTCCAGATCATGATGAAAGGGTGAAAAATATGGGGGTAAATAATTCTAAATCTTAATATGAGAAATCAGATGATTTGGATGAACCTAGAAGGAGTAAGAGAGCAAGGATTGTCAAGGATTTTGGAAGTAACTTTGTCACTTACAATATCAAGGAGGATCCTACTTCCTACAGATCTGCTATAACCTAGAAAGATGCTAACTAGTGGAAGGATGCTGTCAAAAGTGAAATGGATTCTATTGTTCTAATGGGACATGAAAATTGGTTGATCTTCCTCCTGGGTGTAAGACAATTGGATCTAAATGGATTTTTAAAAAGAAAATGAAACCAGATAGAACTGTAGAAAAGTTTAAGGTCAGACTTGTTGCCAAAGGGTTGAAACAAGTTGAAGGAATAAATTTCTTCAATACATTCTCTCTAGTTGCCGAAATGACTATGATTAAAATGCTTATTGCATTGACTTCTATATATGATTTCGCAATCCACCAAATGGATGTGAAAACTAGCTTTCTTCATGATTTCCTTGAAGAAGAGATATATATGGATCAACCTGATGGATTTGTAGCACCTGACAATGAAAAGAAAGTATGTAAGCTTGTGAAGTCTCTGTACGGACTTGAACAAACTCCTAAACAATGGCATAAAAGGTTTGATATAATTATCATTGATTTTGATTTCAAAATGATTGAGTCTGATAAGTATGTTTATAGCAAAGTAAGAGGTAATTCATGTATTCTTCTGTGCATTTATGTTGATGATATTCTATTGTTTGGATCTAACATTGGGATAATCAATAAGACCAAGTCATTCTTGAGTAGTAAGTTTGATATGAAGGACATGGGAGTCGCTGATGTGATTCTTGGCCTAAAACTGATTAAATCAGGTGGAAGGGTACAGTGATGCTAGCTGGATTGCTATGGGTTTAGGTAGCAAGGTTGTATAGGGTATGTATTTACCTTGGGTGGCGGCGAAGTCGCTTGGAGATCTATCAAATAGACCATTTAGTCTCTGTCCACTTTTGAGGCAGAACTATGCACTTTGGACACTACTTATTTAGAAGTTGAATGGCTTAAAGGACTTATGTCTGAGCTACCCATGATCAACAAGCATATTCCTGCTATCTCTGCGCATTGTGACAATATGACCATAATTACAAGGATTAAAAGTTCAAAGTATAACCTCAAAACAAGAGGTCATATCCAAGTTCGGATAAAGACTATGAAAAATTTGTTGATTAAGCGGTAATTACTGTGGACTCCGTCAAGTCCAATGACAACACAGTAGATCCCTTTATAAAAGGACTTGAGTCGTCATTAGTTCTTAAATCTAGGTTGATGATGGGTCTGAAACCATTATCTAACTCATCGATGATAGCAACCCAACCTATCTGAGTGGAGATCCCACAAAGTAGGTTCAATATGGTAACAACAAGCTGTTGTGTGAGTTGAACACCTGATCATAGATGATTACTTTGTATTGGAGTCTATCATCATGTATACTTGGAAGGTATTGTTAATTGCTAGTACAATAAGAGTGTTTTGACTCTGAAAGGGATCAAGTCTTTAAGACGAGATGCTAGCAGTGCATCCTTGGAGATGCCTAACTTGTTGGCCTTCTTGTTTTGATGATGTTTAACAAACAATTTACCACTAATGTTGTTTGTCTAGTATTTATGTTTTCTTATTTATTATAGACAAACAACGTTGTTGGAGGATGGATGGAATAGAGCTTCAACGATCATATCAAGAGGAGGTTGGCGGAATTGTGGAGTGAAGCATCGTACAATTCAAGTTCAAGATCAAGTTCAAGCTTCATCCGCACGTGTACCAAGTTGAGGTCAATGAAGATCAAGATCAAGCTTGGGTAATTTAGTTTAGGATTTATATTATGTGTGTTAAGTACGCTAAGCTCAATTATCTATACACACACATCTATTGGTTTCATAGTATATATATATATATATACATACATGTGTTTTGGCTTTTATGATATTACATACTCTATTGTGTTTTTTAGTACTTATTACATAGAATATGTAATTTTATAAAAATATTATCTTATTAGTTTATAGACTTCAATATCAGTTTATACATGTTTTACTAAGTCTATAAAAACATTTTACAAAGTTTCAAAAGTTGGTTTATGTCAAAACATCAAAATTCAAGTATCTCATATTTTCATGTTTTGGACTATTTTGTAAAATGATGATATTTTTCATTTGGGAGGTCCTTTCTGGAAAATTCCTTTTGTAACATGTTCATTTACATGTGTATATACATTTCCCAAAGTTTCATAATTTTTGGACTTCATTTGTTATTTTTAACAAAATCAGCAAAACATGTTTTTCATATGTCAGATTTCGGTCGACCGCACCGGTCGACCGATCATTTGTTCATTTTTCACTGGGCGACAGAGAGTCTGTCGGTCGACCGGTCCGGTCGACCGAAAGCTCCATCGGTCGACCGCACCGGTCGACCGACGAAGTCTCTGCTTGTTTTTTGTTTTTCAGACCTGCTCGCGGTCGACCGGATTTTTCGTCAGTCGACCGAATTCTTTTTTTGGTCGACCGAACGATCTGTCGGTTGACCGACAATAGAGCCGTTGGTTCTAACGGCTATTTCTGAGCTGACTTTTCTGGGGCTTTTTGGTCTTTCTGTTTTGGGGCTTTGGCTGAGATTTCAAGTGGGTATAAATGCCCCATTGCCTTCAGCTCTCCAACTAACGAAGAGAATGTTTTAAAAGTTTTTAACAAGGGTTTAAACTTGTTTAGTGTTTGTTTAAGTTTGTTTTAAGAAGCTTTTAAGCATTTGAGTGTTTCGGTTTTGTGATTCAATTCAACAAGAGCTTGAGGAGATCATCTATTGGTGTTTGGGCATCCAACTCTTCTCCCTCCACTCTTGATATATTGAGAAGTTTTCTAAACTCTATTTCTAGCTATTTTATATATTTGATTATCATTGTTATTTAGCTAGAACTACATTGAGTTTAGTTTTGATTTATATCTCTTTGTTCACACACAACCTTTTGAGCTTATTGTATTTACATTCATAGTATAATTTGGGGTTGTGGGTTTGTGACTAAGAGTTGTGCTTAATTGAGTTCTCACCTTGTTTAGAGAACAATCAATTGATTTATATTGGATTGTGTTAGTGGATTTCTCCCCGGGAGTGGGGAACGGAGACGTAGGACGGAAGGTCCGAACTCCGTGATCATATTGCTTATTTGAGTTTGTCTTTGGCGTAGTTGTTTTTGCATTTATCTTATATCGCCAATTGTGCATTACTCATCCTTTTTATGATCCACTATCTAGTTTATATTGTTTACCCTCGTGTTAGTTTATATATCCTTCCATATATATTTTTCTATATATCTCTTTGCTAGGATATATCATATTGTATATTGCTTATCCTAGCTCATATATATTATTGTATCTCATACTTGCTAGGATAACTTTTTAATTCGTTTTTATTGGCATTTAATCGGATTAGATTAGCATAAGACCCTAATCACCCCCCCTCTAGGGTCTAACATAACTTTGTGAACATAATTGTATGGCCGCAATTAGAGGAAGTAGGTTATTCCTTAAAATTGTTCATGAAAAGGATAAGGACGCATGGCCATTGCGTCAAACCTAAATATTACTACTATGGCCTATATCGTGTTGTTACCAATGAATATCACCATATCAAACGTTCAAGTTTAAGACTTAGTTTCACTTTATGCCTAAAGTGATAAAATTGGATAACTACAAGGAAGGTTCAAATCGGAAGATACATTCTCCAAAAGCATGATATGTACACTCAGCTATGGAATTATGGGGGACTGTTGATATAAATGAATATTAGAGGGTTTTATGGAAAGATATCATTTATATGGTTGGATACCATAGATGAAAATTAAAATATGTTTAATAAGTAGTATGTGAGTTTTAGTCCTACAATGGCTAATTAAATGTGTTATGCTGTTCACTCACCCAAGATATAGTAACATTAACCCTCTGGCCGACTCCTACAGTCTTCTCTCGGCCATGGGGAAAGGAAAGCTCTAATCAGCTCTCAAGAGTCCTAGGCATTCGACACCTCAGTCGAATTTCAAGACCTTAGTACCTCTTTAGGGTAAACCCAAGGCATAATCACTCCGTAGTCAAATTTCAAGCTCCCGGTCCTTCATCAAAGGATAAACCCAAGGCACAATTGTAGAGGTCTCGGCCCTAAAGACTCATCAAGCCGGCACTCTGGTGTTAACACAAGAGGCAATACTAGCCGTTATGAGAGACCCTGAACTCCCAGACAAGCCGACATCTCCATATCAACTCAAGAGATGGATATTATCTAAGATGAGATGACATTTCAACCAGTCGGACAGACCGACACTCCTAAGTCGACGCGAAAGGTGGTACCGGTCGACCCTATCATCGAGGATGACCCTATTTAGGGCAATCGGCAACTCACTAGACATTTCTCAGAAATGACTTAAGAGAGATTCCCTGCTGTCGACTAAATTGAGGACTCGACCCCGGCCTCAAGCCTCTCACCCAGAAGCATATGTTGACATCTTAGTCCATTTTGGACAAGCCTTATTCAGATTTTGGCCTGACAGATCTCCATGACTTGTCAATTCAATCACTTCCTAGAAAACATGGAGACACTCTCTCCCATAATGAAATGACTCCCACTCTAGTCACCAGCCATCATCTGTAAAGCGAAGGATGACTCAGTATGCCCATGTGACTTCTGTCACAATCACAAGTCACTTCCCGAATATCACGGAGACACCATCTCCCATGCTAAAATGACTTTCCCTCCAGTCACTAGCTAACACATGTAAAGCGAGGGATGACTCACCTTCCACCTCACACTTTGTCACCGCTATTCTATATGGCCAAAATAACCAATATCCCATAGACACCCACTCTATATATGAAGGTTGTTCACCATCATAAAGACGTAACCTAAAAAAACTCTCGGAGCAATCTAAATATTCCTCCTGACCTAAACATGAGAGATGATCATCTCTAATGCACATAGCATAAGAACACACAGTTCTAAACTCCGCTCAAGCTTAAGTTCATCAACTAACTTGATCGTCGAAGGAACTACGGGGGAACTGGTCCCCATCCTCTCACGGGTTCTTCTTGTCTGTGTAATGTGGACATAAAACCCTCGTTCAAGAACTAGGCATAAAATCAAAGAAGGGAGTGGGCCTTCCATCATCCTTCATCACCCCGCAAGCATCCTATCCTGGATTAATTGGCTATTTGATATTGAGCATCAATAGTTTGGCGCCCACCGTAGGGCCACTCTTCTTATTCGAGAAGACATGCTAAGTTCTAATTAAGGGTCTGATTCTACTCACCCCTGAAGAACAACATCGGAATTGCATCATCCAAGCTAAATAAAGTTAGGAGTTGCATCATTCAAGCTAAGGAGGATTGGTCTATGGCTACGAGGAACCAACATATGCGTAGTCCTCGGAGGCCTCTACAACCTTATGGGGAGTGTTTGCTAAGTACACTAGCTACTGAAATAGCAGAGCTATCTATAGCACCCTCCAAAAGCCCTCCACGAAAAGACATGCCATAAGAGTAGGTTGTCTTGCTTGGAAAAACGATGACACCTCTTGACCACCATTGCAAATGAACTCCACCTTCTAGACTACGAAGAATCCTAGAGTTGGATCACTAAATAGAACCTCAACCTCAATATGGGTTCTGATCAAATCCAAAGTCACTTAAGCTCCAACTAACAATAGCTCATCTGAGTATATGAGCAGTGATTAAATCTGTGATAGGTGCCTGGGACCAAGAGGACTCCTTGAAGGAAACTCCCATATACCAGGGGTAAGATTGTAGGAAAAACATAAGGGCCGTTAGCTGATTATCCTCAGGAAGAATAATCTTGGCCTTTCAACCGACGCCTTCACCACTAAAATTGCCAAAGCTCTGGTGGTCGAAGCATGCGACCCGTATGATCCCCATAAAGGAGAGCTCTCCATTCACAACATGGTCTAGTTCCTAGTGCTCCCAAAGCTCCTTCAAGAAAACCGTCACGGTTTGTCATTTTTAGGGAGTACAATACCGACTGGTGGATTCTTTCTCCAAGAGCGTTTCAACCACAAAAGGTATCATGTAGTTTCTGGTTGTACCCCCAATCCTCACGAACCTAACTGTTCACGGTGAAAATTGTCTTCATTGAATTCATTGTTATCTTGAATAACTGTTTTTCGGTTACAAAAGATCCGGTCTTTTTTAGATTCGGTTACAACGAAATCAAGGAAAAAGAAAAATTTACAACTTTCCTTTTAGAACAAATCGCAAGATCCTGTTTTGCGGTCTCTTGCTTGTGTGGGTTCTTCGCCGACGCTGGGGTTAATCCGTGGACCACCGCACGATCTAGATCCGGTCGGATCTACGCAGTATGATGGGTATTATTTCACCAAGAAAATAATAGCCGGGGAGAATTAGTTCACCAAGGAAATAATCGTCCAAATCTCGGGATCAAAGGCCAAGCTTTGATCCGGAGTATGCCTGCGTAGATCTGAGATCCGGTCCTCTCGAACACCTGCCTTTTGTGACGTAGACGCTCGTCGAGAATCAGATCTGAATCTTCAAGTCCTCAAGTCTTCAAAACTCCAACATCGATCTTTAGTTCGGCAGAGTTTCGGCTCTCAAAGTTCTAACCTTTTCAAATGAACAACCCTTGGCCTATTTATAGGCACCCAGATCTGTGCCTAGGCACAGATCTGGGCTGAGGTGGCTCGGCCACAAGTGGCCGGCCACCCCTGGGTGGCTCGGCTCATGCCGAGCCACCCTGGGGTGGCTCGGCTTGGGCCGAGCCACCCTGGGGTGGCTCGGTTTGAGCCGAGCCCCTCAGGGTGTTTGGGTTCCGTCATTTTGTCGTTTGTTCCCGTTTTGTCCGTGATTTGGTTGTGCGGTTGATTTGTTTGGACTCGATTTGTTGACCTGATTTGGCAGTAAATCCACTTCTGAGTTCGAGTCCGAAACCGATCTTGATTCGGTCGTGATTCATCCGAGTCCGCTCTTGTTTGGATGACTCGTTGACTCCCTGAACCGTTGGCTTGATTCCGCACGCGAATGGATGTATTCCGTTGCTTGCGTGCGATTCGTCAACCTCGTCGCCTCGTTGGTTCGTCGGTTTATGCCGAGTTATGCTAAGGGACCTATAAGTAATTTTATACGCCTACAGATACCCCCTCCAAAGTATTTCAGCCTCGTTCTTTTATAGAAGAGTCTGGAATACTTTGGATATGATTGTCCCAACCTTCAATCGGTGTAACGGGACCTTGGAATGGCTTCCGTTCCTGATTCCTTCAATCCTCTAGGCTATTCGGTGCTTCGTCGAATGTCTGTAAGAGTCCCGGTGCTGCATTTATTGTCTGACCATTGTCGGAATTTTAAACTTGAAGTCAATTCCTGATTTTCTAATCTTTAGCTGACCATCGATTATTGGCGTTGAGTTTTTATTTGCGACGCGTTGTCCGGCGTAGTGTTGTTGAGTTATCCTTAAGAATATTTATAAAAAAAATATTCTCCAGGAACTTCTCAACCAAAAATAGGGAATAGTTTATACTCATATACCTTATTGGAGTATTTTCTGTGGCTAAAGGAGTTGAACCGGCTTGATAATAAGCCAAAAAAGGCAGTAATTAGGCTCAAAAAATCTTCTGATCTTTCCGAACATGTGGGAGAGGTAAGAATAAACCAAGGACTGAACCCTCGGTCGATTTGAAGTTGTTTCGATACTCGATTCAGCTTCAATTTGAATTCTGGTTCAAACCAGGTCTGGTCCGGTTCAACTTGGTCTGGTCCGGTTCAACTAGGCTTGGTTCAACATTATAAAAGAGGGGTCTTTTTCTTTTCTTTTCCTCCTCCTAGGGCCGGCCCCCTTTTACTCCTATTGCTTGGATTCCTTTGCATTAGATCTAGTCTTCCTTTGGATCTTTGACTGAGAAATCCCTCAAAACTTCCATATTTAGAATTTCTCTCAGGCCCCTCGAGCGCGTGGTCTGAGTCTCTTTCAAGATCTGATTTTTATTGGATCCACGAGCTTTTCCTCAGGTAAATCTGCAACCACTTTAGCATTTTTTATGCTTAATTCAATTTATGAATTTGTGGGGTCGCATGCGAGGGTTAGGATTAAGATTTGGCGCCTCGAGCTCACCTTTCAGGGGGGAGAAATGCAAAAAAAAAGATGCACTTTTTCTAGATCTGACTCCTTAATTTATTTTGCAGGTCTCTATGTCTCGTATTGCGAGAGGTCAATCCTCTACCGCGTTGGCTGGTGGCGCGCCTCCCTCTTATGCTGGTGAGCTATTTTTTGGAAATTTACAAATTAGTCCATTTTTTCTTGGAAATTTACAAATTGGTCCTTTTCACCCCATTTTGTTCTCCTTGGCGAGGCAATCGGGAAGAGCCTTGATTCTCCTTGGCGAGGATCGACGCTTTAAAGATATGTTTTGCTTGGTCAAAACCATATCTCAAAATCAATAAAGGGGGCGTTTTGACGCTGCATTGTGCCTTATAAGGCAGGGATATATAGTCGATATACCCTATCTTATAAGTGCATAATGTGGCCAAATCGTCTCACCCTTTATAAGGCAGTGACTCTATCTTACCCATTCGTAGGATGAGTTCAACTTCCTTTTATGATTGAGACTAACAACTGTTTAAATTTTTGCTTCCAGTGGAATATCCTTCTGGGGCGTTCTCATCTCACGCAGTGTACGGGCGTCGTGGCGAGTACTATTCGACTTCCGACGATTTCTCCCCTATCCCAGTCACTCCTCGGTTTGCTTCGGGCACGTCGACAGAGGTTGCCCAAGTGGTGAAGGAAGGTGGATATCGAGCTCTTCGCCAGTTGATTACAGATGCGCCCCTCGTGAAGGACGTCAGTTCGATTCAGCCTCTCAAGAAGACCGACTTTTTATTTGGCAATTCTGCCAGAGATCCGGATACCGTGTTTATTGATGCTGAGCAGTGGTTTCATATATTTGCCGAAGATTCCTCGGCATCGTTCGTTGACTGAGCTCCGGTGTCAAGCTGTGACACGGGAGATGTCGTGGCGCTTGACGGAGGAGCATAAGAGCGTTTACTGTGGATACATCACTCATCAGGCAGCTCCTGGTTCGAGCAGGAGTCACATCACTGGATTGCATCCTGGAGTATTGGGGTTAGATGCACCGCCACGTAACGAGCTTCTTGCCGCTGCTTCTACTTTGAAGAATCGCCTCGCTGCTTTAGGACGGGAGATGCCTGCGACACGCCACAGGTTTTATGGTTGGGTCCATTCTTTGGACAAGCTTTGGTGGACTCGCATGACGAAGTACGTCTTGAGCCGATGGAGCGAGGAGTTGCACGCTTGTGGTCTATATGCAGCCGTTCGTGCCACCATGTATGGTTTACCTGTTAGCACGAAGCATTTCTTCGCTTTGTGCGAGCTCTACAACCCGGATTCGAACACTTTTCTGACACGGCAAGGGGAGTTGGGCTTGGCCCTCCATGAGATGCACAGGATTTCTGGTTTGCCCATGGGACAAATGCTATATCAGGAATATTTTCCCTCCAACCAAGAATTAAGCCAGCTGAAGGATCGCATGCTCGACCGCTACGAGACTTTATAGGACCTCACATGTCACTATCATATCGCTTTGGCGCAGTCTGAACCTTTAGCGAAGAGGGCTAAATCCCATGTGAGCCAGAAGCAGTTTGCGTCTTATTTGTTTAGGAATCTAGAGAGCAATTCTGGCGAGGCTATTTGTGAGCTGGCACCACTCACTCCTTCAGGGGTTAATAGGCTACTGAAGAAGGTTGATGCTCATTCCTACACCATTAGCAGTCCCGAGGGTGGTTTTTCTACAGGGACCAAGTTTAAATCATTCTTATGGCATGCGACCGCACCGATTCGGCCGATGACCCTTCTTGCAGGTTACCTCGCTATCTGGTTAAAGAAATGCGTGGTCCCATATCAGCCTAGTGATATCTGTTCGCGGGGAAAACTGTTTTCTTCATTGAAATAATTGTCATCTTGGATTACAAAGATCCGGTGATGGTGGCTAACATTTATCGAGGGCTTCGACAGATTTCTAGTGCTTTCACACGGAAGGAGAGTGAATCACCGGCTCAAATTCCTACTATTAATGTGGAGCTTCCGTACACTTATTTGATGGCTTGGTTCGTCCTTCATCGTTCTGATATGATGTCAGTACCGTATGCCACAGACCCCTCCGCTCCCCTACTACAGTTGTTTGAGAATAGCAAGTGGGAGGGGCGAGGATTTCCTGACGTCAGACAGCAGCTACAGGTCCACAAGTGTTGGGCGTTCTCCACTTGCTTTCCACAGTTCTCCGGCCGATACGGCGAGTGTCTGATTGATGAGGAGAGGCCGAGGGAGTATCGCGGTCTTCGTGCATGGTTGTGGACCGTGACGGGCTGTACTGGTGCTAAGTTCAGTCTTCCGAGTTCTGAACGGCAGTTGAACCTCACCTTCCTAAGCTGCAAATGGTTGTTAGCAGCCAATAAAACTGTCCCTGTGAAGCCGATTGCAGAGCTAGAGGCTGAGGAAGCTTCTCAGGCTGATTCTCGTATGATTTGGGAAAATGCTCGATCACAAAGGGCACGGCACAAGACTCGTCGGATTGGAGAAAAGGGAAAGAAGACCTTTCATTCTGTTGATGAAGCTTCAGGCGGAGATCTTGAAGATCACGAGGACTATTCTGAACGAGGTCAGTTTCTTACTCTTTTCCTTTATCTTCCAGAATTATTAAGCCTGACAATGGTTTGATGTTTCAGGGACCACAGATGACCAAGATGAAGAGTTCCGTCCCTCTCCCCAGACGAGACCTTCGATTGTTGCCCCTACCGCTAGGCGGAAGAGATTAGCCCGCAAGCCGCATGTAGTTTCACGAGCATCGGATATGGATTTGGCCGGTGACGATCCTGCTAGTGATGGAGGTAACATCTACCCTATAGACCGGCCTCTTGATCATTCAGAACTTTAACTCACGCTTTTCCATTTCTATATAGGAGAGCGTGGGGAGAGCGAGATGAGTCCTGATCCTATTTTTTACGATTCTATATCTTCTGGTGAGCCCGACTCACCGCACCAGGTAGAAAGGCCTGCAGAAGTTGGTGACATTAGGGGGACCGTCGATGTAGGACCCGGTTCGATGAATCCAGGTACATCTACCATTAACAATACACAAAGGAGTTGAATGATTTGGAATTTTTGCATTCCCTGATTGTCTCTATACTTCTTGCTCTTTTAGATAATTCGCAGGAGGCAAACGTGGATTTTGGGAATAGAGAGGCTGACGCACCCATAAGAGGTAACTCATTTCTATTGGTCGTAGTCTCTTTATTCTCCTTTCGTACTTATATTCTCTTGTGTCAGATTTCTCGACTGATGATTTTGACGAGGAAGGCTTGCTTGTGGACACTCCGATGCTCCACTTTATGTATGGCTCTCCTCAGATTGATGATCAGTTGCCTGGAGATGTATTTCCTGAGTCTACGCTCCCTAAGAATCCCGAGGATGGTTTTTCTGAAGGTACGTAGCTCTTCTCAAGTTAATTATAGGACCAGTCAATTTTTGACTAATGCAACTATAATATGATGCATCTGAGAATTCTATTTTGTATTTGACAGGAGCTTTTGTCGAGACTGATCCTGTTGAGCCGGCTGTGGGACCAACTACACCAGTTGATACACCCCCAGCCGTTATACCTGCACCACCCCCGATGATTCAAGGGGAAGAAGGTATAACTTGAGCAACTGAGGAATGTAATTCATTTCTTCATCAAGGCTTTTGACGGATTTCTCCTTTCTTTGTGTAGGGCTTTCTTCTCGGCTTCACGTCCTCGTGAAGGAGTTGTTATCAGACAGTGACCCAGAGAAGATTGTCATCTGTATAGAGATCCGTTCCTTCTTCTCATTTGTGAATGCTATGATTGACAAGCTCTTCCACAGCGGACTTTCCCTTCACCAGTTCAAGCCATTCCTTGATCTTAAGATAAATTCAATAAAGGATGCAGGGTACCCGGATCTGGCGAAGGCTATTGTTGATGATCTTGACTACCTAGGGCGTGAGCTTCAGACGTTTCGTGAGCTCCGGGATGCAGTTGCCTCTTCATTCATCGCTGCCGAGTTGGATACTCACTTACAGACATGGCGCGATACTAGGTTTCTTGCTGAGTTCGACATTCAGGTGCAGCGGGATCGAGTGGACCGAGTTGAGGCCCACCTTGCTGCTAAATCATCTTCACTCACCGAGCTTGACTCTTCTATTACCTCTTGTGAGACCCAGATAGACCAGCTCCGAAGAGAACTCCGTGAGAAAGAGGAGACTTTGAGTATTCTTCAGATGACGAAGATACAGGATCAGCAAGCCCACACTGCTTTATCTGAGAAGTTGAAATCTTTAAAGCAGAAGCTGACCGAGACGGAGGAGGTTGCTGCGAAGACTTTAGCCACCGACGAGGAGTCCATCAGAGCTGAGCTGAGGCAAGCTTATGATGAGAAGCTGTCTAAGCTTAATCAGCAGATTTTTGGCCATGTTTTTGATGTATGACTTTATTTGCTGAATGTCTTGACTTTTGATCCTTTTAGTGGAACTGGTTTTTATCTTTATTATGATTCCTCATTCCGTTTGAAATGATTGACCATAATACTTTTAGGATTTTTGGCAAACCCTCAGCCATCAACGGATTTGATTAGCCTTTACCGACTACCGTTTGAGTCGGGCTAGCATGCGGATTATCTAAATCCGTTCCGCATGTGACGTTGTGCTAAAGGAATAAACTCCCTTAGACTTGATGCTACAACTTCGAATATGTAGACTTCGCCATTGTTATGAGAATAGGCTACCCAGCAACGTGTTTTAGACGCTGACTTATCCCTACTTAGCCTTCAGGATAAAATTCCCCAGAATCAAACTCTGGTGTCTTTTTCTTCGGAGAAAGACTAAACCGGCGACGCGTGTTAGGCGTCGGCATATCCTTTCTTAGGATTCAGGATGAAATTCCCCATGCGTGTAAGGCTTGGATTTTGGTGTTATTAATAACAACCTGCCACAATATTGAATATGCGGACGGGTATTCTTTTTAACGGTTAAGAACTAACCGGCAGCGCAGGTTAAGCGCAGACTTATCCCTACTTAGGTTTCAGGATAGAATACCCCAGAATCGAACTCTGGTGTCTTCTTCTACGGAGAAAGACTAAACCGGCAGCGCGTGTTAGGCGCAGACTTATCCCTGCTTAGGATTCGGGATAAACTTCCTAGGATGAATCCTAAATTGACAAATTTTGGAAAGATCGGTACGGGAAAGGAAGAATTTTATATTCTATTTCCCGGTCTTCTTTTAAGGTGAAGGTAAACCCGAAAAACAAGGAAGGAAGAATTTTATATTCTATTTCCAGCGCAAAAGAAACTAGAAGTGGGATCTCCACTCAGAGAATCTGGAAGATCTAGATAAACCTGCCTTTTATAGGATTAGTTATCTAAACTGAAAAGGAGTTCTTCGTTTATCGAAGTGAAACCTCAACTTTGGTCATAGCCATGAGAGGGCTTAACCAAAGAGAAGGAGAAGGGAGTTCTTTCGTTTATTGAAAGGGGACTCTGAAATGAAAGTGGACCTCTTGTTCATGGAAAGAGTCAAGAGGGCCAGAAAGACATTTTTAGTGGACCCACTGTCAATTGAAATTGATCAGTGAGGGATTTTGGTGGTGAAAAAGATTTTGGGTTATCCTCTAGAATATTGAGTGTAATATTCTTCAAGGAATTTCCCGGTAAATGGGTTATCCTGAATGTACTAGGGATAGTACTTTTTTAGAAACTTCCCATTTATTAGCATTAATTGCCTGGTGCCTTCTTGAGTAATCAGGCGATATGCACCGTTTGAGTAGACTGTGTCTATCACAAACGGTCCTTCCCACTTGGGTTCAAATTTACCTTTCTTCTTGGAATTGAGGATTATCGATCGGCGAGCAGCGAGGACCAGATCTCCCTCCTTGAAGCTTCTCTGTCGGACTCTTTTGTTGAAAGCCCTAGATATTCTGGCTTGATATAACTCAATTTGTTGTTGAGCCTCTAAGCGCTTTTCATCTAACTTCTCGAGTTCTTCGAGACGTTTTTGATGATGTTCCTCTGTCGTCATCTCAGTTGCGAGAGCAATCCGAAGTGACGGGATTTGGGTCTCCAAAGGTAGCACGGCCTCGCATCCGTATACCAACGAATATGGGGTGGCTCCTGTAGGTGTGCGTATGGTGGTGCGATAAGCCTAGAGTGCTTCACCGAGTTTATCGTCCCAGTCTCGTTTATTGGTCTTCACGAGCTTTGACAGGATCTTAATGATCGTCTTGTTGAAAGCCTCAGCTAGTCCGTTTGCGGTGGGATAATAAGCTGTCAACGAGACATCTTCAATCTTGAATTTGTCACAAAACCTGATGAAGGCGTTGCTTATGAACTGTGGACCGTTATCATGAATAATCCGTCTTGGCACGCCGTGTCGGTACATGACATGATGCTTAATGAAATTGATGACGTTGTTCGTCTTCACTTCTTTAATCGGAATCGCTTCAGCCCACTTTGAGAAGTAATCTGTGATTGCGAGGATGAATCGATCGCCTTTGACTGAAATATAATATAATATTTTAAATACGAGAAAAATTTATTTAAATACGTATCAAAATTCACGGTTGTTACAAATGTTTACGATGTTGTCAGACCACCGGAACAATGGGTCCCCTGAATCACATTCACCCCTGAGGACATGCTGATTAAAAACACCTCTCACGATCGACCTTTGTACTTCACGGAGTACATCGGCTCCTCCAGAGTGGATCGAATCCAAGTTGACCTGGGATCCGTGCTGAGCATTGTCCCCTTGAAACTCATGCAATACCTGGGGGTCCCCCAGAAGTGTCTTTCCTTGACAACCACGACCATCTTCTAGTTCAACGCCACCGGGACAAGGCCGCTTGGCAAGATCCGCCTAAAGTGCCGTATAGGCGACATGAAGATGTAGGTCACCTGCTACGTTATCGATGTTGAACCTTCTTACAACATGCTGCTGGGACGACCATGGATCCACAACAAACGCATTGTTCCATCCACGTTGCACTAATGTCTAAAATACGTGGATGACTACGATCGGGTGAAGACGATAGTTGCCAACAAGCAACCCTTCAAAGGAGTCGAGAACCACTTCACGAACTTCCTTCTTTACTAAGATTCTGATGAACTGGCGATCGAAGAATTCGAGAGCGGTAACGAAGCAGATAGTGAACCCGAATACGGTGATAGCCTTGTCCTGAACAATTTCGAACTAATTATAATCGGCTATGAAAGCCACAATGTAACCGACGCTGTCCAGGTGGATAAGATTGTCTTAAATGAGATGTTCAACTTTGCTTACTTGTCATCTTGCCCGGCATCCGAGGATGACGTGCCTAACGACCAAATGTCGAGGCTCTACAATGACCATTCTCTACACTTTCCCGTATACTCGTCGTACGTCACGAAGAGACAAATGATTGAGTCTCCACAGGCTGTATTCACCGTACCCGCCCGGGGTAATTATCAAAAGGATATTATCTTCGGGAGAATCGATCACCCATTATACACGTTGTGGGACAAGTCCGAAGAGGAGGATCTCATACCCAAGTTTTCGCGATACAGTCAAATTGCGAAACACATGATGAAGGACATGAGTTACGATCTAACTCGCCAAGAAGGCTTAAACTATGGCAGAGGGCGGAGGACGGTCATCTGACCCACCTACGTACCTAAAGGCAAACCCTCGAACTACTTCACCAAGACCCGAAGAGGCTTAGGTTACATTTCTCCCTCATCGGGATTGTTTTGCAATTTCGGAGAGGACTCCGACGATGATCACTCAGAGGATCGACCATCGGCATCCTCAGCATGGGACTTAGACGTCAGCGTGGGAGACTTGTTCAATAACCTCACAGTCAACATGGCTGTGACTGATCCCGCCGAAATGGCGGAGGACGGACATGTCCCGCTTTATGACGAGACATGGGACCGCCACGTCAATGCTCAATAGAGTAGTCACTTCGATCAACGTGAACCGCCCACCGAAGACGAAATCCTCCAAGTGAACATGGGCGATGAGACCAACCCTAAGCCTATATTTATCAGCGGTAGTCTACCTCCCCAAGAGAGGGAAGACCTCATAGCCCTCATACGGGAATATATTGATGCCTTCGTATGTAATTATGAAGACATGCCCGGCCTTGATCCGCAAATCGTCATGCATCGTCTCAACATCAGCTCGGACGCCAAGCATGTCAAACAATAACAGAGGTGGTTTCGTCCACAAATCATGGAGGCGATCGAGGCCGAAGTGAAGAAGATGATCGAATCCGACTTCATCAGAAAGGAATAGCACCCTGACTGGGTAGCTAACATTGTTCCAGTCCTGAAGAAGAATGGTAAGATCCGCATATGTATAAACTTCAGAAACCTCAATGCCGCTTGCCCAAACGACGAGTTTCCACTTCCCATCACGGACGTTATCATCGATAATACATACGGATTTGAGAGGATGTCCTTTATGGATGGGTTTTCAGTGTTAATCAAATCAAGATGCACCCTGATGATGAAAAACATACTTTATTCAGGACTCCAATGACGGTATACTGCTACACGGTCATGCCTTTCGGACTCAAAAATACCGGTACATCGTATCAACGCGCCATGAGCATGATTTTTCGAGACCATCTGCGAAAGACAGTCGAATCCTATGTGGACGACCTGGTCGTAAAAAGTCGTAGTAAAGATGACCACCTCCAAGACTTGAGGGTGATGTTTAAACTCATAAGAACTCATCAACTCAAGATGAATCCTACAAATTCATTCTTAGGGATGTCCAGTGGTAAATTCCTTGGATTTGTAGTCACAACTAAAGGAATCCGAATTGACCCGGATAAGGTACGAGCTATCCAAGAGCTTCAGCCGCCCCGGAATCTCAAGGAATTAATGGGTCTCCAGGGATAGTTGGCTTACATCCGGAGGTTCATTTCAAATCTTTCGGGCAAATGTCAACCTTTCTCCAAACTGATGAAGAAAGGTACCTCCTTCGTATGGGACGAGCCCTGCCAGCGGGCCTTTGAAGAGATCAAGGCTTACCTCTCAAACCCACCCGTCCTGGCAGCTCCAATCTCAGGAAAGCCATTTCTCATCTACATACGAGGCATGGAACACTCTCTGAGTGCTCTCTTGGCATAAAATGATGATGCCGGCCACGAGCAGGGTATCTACTACCTGAGTAGAACTTTGTAGGGAGCCGAGCGATGATACCCTATGGTCGAAAAGGAGTGTTTAGTCTTGGTATTTGTCATCCAAAAGATACGACACTACCTAGTTGGCCAAACCATCCATGTCATTTCTTGGATGAACCCCGTCTGAGTCTTCATGACACAGCCCATGGCCTTAAATTGGCGTTTGGCCAGATGGGCACTAATACTGTCTCAGTACGACATTCACTTCTTTCCATAAAAATCAGTCAAAGGACAGGCCATCTGTGATCTTATAGCCAGTCATCTGCTGGGGGTGAAAGCCGACCTGTTCGAAGATTTGTCGGATGAACCCCCCGAAGTCAACATGTTCTCCTCGGCGGAAGCTTGGCAGATGTTCTTCGACGGCGTGTCTCGCGTCGGCACGAGCGGATTTATTGTTGCAGGAGTGGGGGTGGTCCTCACTTCTCCACATAACCATGTATTATCCCAAGCCTTTTCTTTAATAGAACCATGTACCAACAACGTGGCTGAGTATAATGCACTACTCATTAGACTCGAGTTGGCCCGAGAGTTAGAGATAAAGCATCTCGAGGCCTACGGCGACTCTCAGCTTATTGTTAAGCAGATGACGGGGGAATACGAGGTTAGGAATGACGATCTAATCCCACTTCATGAAGCAGATACCAAACTAGTTGAGTCATTCGAATACTTCCACATTGAGCATGTGCTTCACTCCAAAAACACACATGCGGATGCCCTCGGGTCCTTAGCAGCTAACTTAGCTCAGCCGCTAGAGACGACTCAATATGTCACTGTAGCGAACCGACAACTCTTTTGACCAGACGACATTCTAGCGGTAAATGCTACTCACCAGGCTTCGGATCAACTGGAACCGAAAGACTGACATCTCCTGATCATCGACTATATTTTATATGGCATGTTACCTGAAGATGCTAGGGAGTGAGAGTCCATCCGCTGACGCGCCTCAAGGTTCTACTACAACTCGACCATAAAAACGTTGTATCGTAGGTCATATGACGGCTTGTTACTTCGATGCCTTTCAAAAACAGAGGTGCAAGAGGCTCTACGTGAGGTCCATGATGGCACCTAAAGAGCTTACCAGCACGGACCTAAGCTGTGGGATCGTCTTTGGAGGATAGGTTACTTTTGGCCAGGGATTGTTAGCGACGCAGTTGCTTACGCCAAACGATGCCATGCATGCTAAATCCACGCCAATTACATGCACCGACCTCCAGAAGACCTGTATATGACAACGGCGTTATGGCCGTTCGAAGCATGGGGAATGGATATCGTCGGGCCGATATCCCCGCCGTCAGCAAGATGTCACCGGTTCATTCTGACAATCACCGATTACTTCTCCAAGGGGGCCGAAGCAATCCCCTTAAGAGAAGTCAAGATCAACGATGTGATCAAGTTCATCAAACATCATGTCATATACCGATATGACATAGCTTGACGTATCATTCATGACAACGGCAAGCAACTCGTTAGTCATACGTTCACCAGGTTCTGTGACATGTTCTGAATTCAGAATCTTTCCTCTACAGCCTATAATCCTTCGACGAATGGCTTAGCCGAGACCTTCAACAAAACCATCGTTAAGATCCTAACCAAGCTGACCTCCAATAGCAAGCGCGATTGGAACGAGAAGCTTGGCGAGAGCTTATGGGCGTATCGTACAACGGTTTACATACCGACTGGCAACACATCTTACTCACTGGTATATGACTGTGAGGCCGTGTTACCATTAAAGATTCAAATTCCATCCCTTCGTATCACCCAAGCGACAGGGATGATGACTGAGGACAATCATCAACGACGTCTCACGAAACTTGAAGCGTTGGATGAAAGGCGACTTGAAGCCCAACAACACATTGAGTTCTACCAGGCCCGAATAGCTAAGGCCTTTAACAAGAAAGTCAAGCATCGATCCTTCAAGGAGGAAGAATTGGTCCTCACCGTTTGACGAACGATGATTCTCACTTCCAAGAAGAAAAGCAAATTCCAGCCAAATAGGAAGTACCATTCGTGATAGAGACAGTCTATTCAAATGGAGCTTATCACCTTCAAACCAAATGGTGATAAGATCATGATGCCTATCAACGGAAAATTTTTGAATAAGTACTACCCTTAATACTTCTCCTTTATACTCCTACTGGTGCATGAGTCTAAACAGCCCTTGTAACTCCTACTGGTGCAAGAGTCTAAACTGCCCCCTTCAAACTCCCACAAGTACACGAGTCTAAACTGGCTTTACCACCTCCAACTGGTACACGAGGTTAAACTATTCCTACTTCATATACTCTGACATACTCTCGAGTATGAGCCACTGCTTACGGGAAACCCCCTATAAGACGATGCGTATAGTGTTCTTAGGGGGAACCCAGATCCTCATTCGGTCAAGCCTTTCTACAATTAGGACCAAATTCCACTATCAAGTTATTCTTTACCTCTGATGGTCTCCGCCAAATTTCCCCGGTCGATCCTCTCCAATAGGATGATGTGACGACTCCTACTGTCATGTTAACTATTACCTCTGACGAAATCAACTTACTAATCCTCTCCAATAGGATGGTAAGCCCACAGAGTCACTCACATCACAACAAACAATCCAGCCATGTTAACTATCACCTTTGGCCACATCAACCTATCAATCCTCTCCCATGGGATGATAGGTCCTCATAGTTGCTTCAATCGCAACAAGATTCTATCGGGTTAATGATTACCTCTGGTAGCAGGCTTCGTCATTTCCACGAATGACACTGCCCGAGTAGTAACCTACCATGCGACGCGTTACTACTCCGGTCGGTCGTCACACTCGTACATCCCTGAATGACCCTACCTATACCGAGTGTTCTAATATTCTATTAGAACAATCGATGGGTAGCAGCCTACCATGCGACGGCTCCTACAACAATCGATC
Organism: Asparagus officinalis; assembly: GCF_001876935.1. Lineage (NCBI taxonomy): Eukaryota > Viridiplantae > Streptophyta > Magnoliopsida > Asparagales > Asparagaceae > Asparagus > Asparagus officinalis. The sequence continues at coordinate 88,237,395 of NC_033797.1, read as the reverse complement.
GTCACATTCCTACATCCCTGAACGGTTCGATTATCATTCACGTCGTTGTCCTCGCGAACGATGACATGACACAGCCCATGGCCTTAAATTGGCGTTTGGCCAGATGGGCACTAATACTGTCTCAGTACGACATTCACTTCTTTCCATAAAAATCAGTCAAAGGACAGGCCATCTGTGATCTTATAGCCAGTCATCTGCTGGGGGTGAAAGCCGACCTGTTCGAAGATTTGTCGGATGAACCCCCCGAAGTCAACATGTTCTCCTCGGCGGAAGCTTGGCAGATGTTCTTCGACGGCGTGTCTCGCGTCGGCACGAGCGGATTTATTGTTGCAGGAGTGGGGGTGGTCCTCACTTCTCCACATAACCATGTATTATCCCAAGCCTTTTCTTTAATAGAACCATGTACCAACAACGTGGCTGAGTATAATGCACTACTCATTAGACTCGAGTTGGCCCGAGAGTTAGAGATAAAGCATCTCGAGGCCTACGGCGACTCTCAGCTTATTGTTAAGCAGATGACGGGGGAATACGAGGTTAGGAATGACGATCTAATCCCACTTCATGAAGCAGATACCAAACTAGTTGAGTCATTCGAATACTTCCACATTGAGCATGTGCTTCACTCCAAAAACACACATGCGGATGCCCTCGGGTCCTTAGCAGCTAACTTAGCTCAGCCGCTAGAGACGACTCAATATGTCACTGTAGCGAACCGACAACTCTTTTGACCAGACGACATTCTAGCGGTAAATGCTACTCACCAGGCTTCGGATCAACTGGAACCGAAAGACTGACATCTCCTGATCATCGACTATATTTTATATGGCATGTTACCTGAAGATGCTAGGGAGTGAGAGTCCATCCGCTGACGCGCCTCAAGGTTCTACTACAACTCGACCATAAAAACGTTGTATCGTAGGTCATATGACGGCTTGTTACTTCGATGCCTTTCAAAAACAGAGGTGCAAGAGGCTCTACGTGAGGTCCATGATGGCACCTAAAGAGCTTACCAGCACGGACCTAAGCTGTGGGATCGTCTTTGGAGGATAGGTTACTTTTGGCCAGGGATTGTTAGCGACGCAGTTGCTTACGCCAAACGATGCCATGCATGCTAAATCCACGCCAATTACATGCACCGACCTCCAGAAGACCTGTATATGACAACGGCGTTATGGCCGTTCGAAGCATGGGGAATGGATATCGTCGGGCCGATATCCCCGCCGTCAGCAAGATGTCACCGGTTCATTCTGACAATCACCGATTACTTCTCCAAGGGGGCCGAAGCAATCCCCTTAAGAGAAGTCAAGATCAACGATGTGATCAAGTTCATCAAACATCATGTCATATACCGATATGACATAGCTTGACGTATCATTCATGACAACGGCAAGCAACTCGTTAGTCATACGTTCACCAGGTTCTGTGACATGTTCTGAATTCAGAATCTTTCCTCTACAGCCTATAATCCTTCGACGAATGGCTTAGCCGAGACCTTCAACAAAACCATCGTTAAGATCCTAACCAAGCTGACCTCCAATAGCAAGCGCGATTGGAACGAGAAGCTTGGCGAGAGCTTATGGGCGTATCGTACAACGGTTTACATACCGACTGGCAACACATCTTACTCACTGGTATATGACTGTGAGGCCGTGTTACCATTAAAGATTCAAATTCCATCCCTTCGTATCACCCAAGCGACAGGGATGATGACTGAGGACAATCATCAACGACGTCTCACGAAACTTGAAGCGTTGGATGAAAGGCGACTTGAAGCCCAACAACACATTGAGTTCTACCAGGCCCGAATAGCTAAGGCCTTTAACAAGAAAGTCAAGCATCGATCCTTCAAGGAGGAAGAATTGGTCCTCACCGTTTGACGAACGATGATTCTCACTTCCAAGAAGAAAAGCAAATTCCAGCCAAATAGGAAGTACCATTCGTGATAGAGACAGTCTATTCAAATGGAGCTTATCACCTTCAAACCAAATGGTGATAAGATCATGATGCCTATCAACGGAAAATTTTTGAATAAGTACTACCCTTAATACTTCTCCTTTATACTCCTACTGGTGCATGAGTCTAAACAGCCCTTGTAACTCCTACTGGTGCAAGAGTCTAAACTGCCCCCTTCAAACTCCCACAAGTACACGAGTCTAAACTGGCTTTACCACCTCCAACTGGTACACGAGGTTAAACTATTCCTACTTCATATACTCTGACATACTCTCGAGTATGAGCCACTGCTTACGGGAAACCCCCTATAAGACGATGCGTATAGTGTTCTTAGGGGGAACCCAGATCCTCATTCGGTCAAGCCTTTCTACAATTAGGACCAAATTCCACTATCAAGTTATTCTTTACCTCTGATGGTCTCCGCCAAATTTCCCCGGTCGATCCTCTCCAATAGGATGATGTGACGACTCCTACTGTCATGTTAACTATTACCTCTGACGAAATCAACTTACTAATCCTCTCCAATAGGATGGTAAGCCCACAGAGTCACTCACATCACAACAAACAATCCAGCCATGTTAACTATCACCTTTGGCCACATCAACCTATCAATCCTCTCCCATGGGATGATAGGTCCTCATAGTTGCTTCAATCGCAACAAGATTCTATCGGGTTAATGATTACCTCTGGTAGCAGGCTTCGTCATTTCCACGAATGACACTGCCCGAGTAGTAACCTACCATGCGACGCGTTACTACTCCGGTCGGTCGTCACACTCGTACATCCCTGAATGACCCTACCTATACCGAGTGTTCTAATATTCTATTAGAACAATCGATGGGTAGCAGCCTACCATGCGACGGCTCCTACAACGATCAATCGTCACACTCCTACATCCTTGAACGATTTGATTATCCTGACATCATCATCCTCACGTGTGACGATGTTCATTAAGGGTAGCTTACCAGGCGACACACTCTGGCTGACCCTCGAGCAGCAACACGCCAAGTGGCGAGTCGTTGTCAGGACTACTGGTTCGGTCGCATGCACAAGCAACCGCTCTGTTTGGGTTAGATTGTTAATCTTTAACATCTCAAACCCGCCTAAACTACAATGCAAAAGTCGGAATTAACCCGACCCCAAGCTGCAAACGGCCAAGGGTGGAAGAGAATCTTAGCAATTAAGTCTAAGATAAGCTCCTCGAAGGCCCTCCACACTGCGGAAAACAGCTCGACTCAAGCGAGCAACATATAGTAAAGGCGAGTTCAACACAATGACCGTCAAGGATTGACCAAAAAGTCCTAAGTATACATCAACGCAGAAAATAAAGAAGAGGCTGTGCATGCAAAGCAGTAAATAAAAAAAAGCATAAAGGGCCATTCTAGGCCAAGTTTAGAGACACAATGTTTTAAGTTGTGATACAACAAGCATCAGTAAAATTACAAACAATGTCTAACAAAAAGAGGAACACGCTACATCAACTTCAAAAGACTGAATGTGGCGATTCTCGCCTTGACGTTCGTGAGCTCCGTTGCCTGTCTAGCTTGGGTCTTCTCCTCCTGCCTCTGCTGAAGCCTGGCAAAAGCAGCCTCATCATCCTCCTCTTCCTGGCAAAGGAGCTGGAGCGCCCTTGCCTACGCTTCAGCAACGCGACCAATCCGCACCTTCTCGCGCTTGAGTTTCTACAGGTTCGCCTCTCCCTCAGAGGACCCGACATCCATAAAGAAAGCAGTGTCTAGATAAGAATCCATCTCATCCAGCACCGCGCGATGTTGCTTGCGCAGGTGCTTAAGCTCGGCCTCCTTCCTCAGGATGCGCCTGGCCAAAGCCTCATGCTCGAACATAGTGCTCATCATGAGAGACGTCGGCTCATCTCTGGGGTTGGTGTGCACTAGCATCTCCAGGCGGTGCATCAACCCCTCCAAACGATGGAGCTCTTGCTTGCATCACTGGGCGAGTTGGGGGCCGTCCACACGCCGGATCTCCTTGAGGGTCTCGGCTACGAAAGGAAGCACGTCGTAGTACTTCCTGACGCCTTGACTAATAAGGGTAGCCGTCCTACGTAAGTCATCCTCCAGCTTGCGGAGGACGTCAAGCACCGAGGCAAGGCTCGAAGTGTCTGATCCCTATGGTGGGTTAGTAGCAACGACCAACGTCGTGTCGGCATCAGCAGTACCGGAGGAGGAAGCAATCCCTTTCTCCTTGGAAGAACTCGGCTTGGTCTCGGGAGCATTTATTTGGGACAAAGAAAGTTTTGCAAAAGTTTTTCTTCAGACGAAGCTCCGTGAGTGCGAGAACTCTACCAAGGGAGTGGCGAACACTATATATAACTAGGATCCGACGGCTGAGATTCGCCAACTTAGATGGATCGAATGATTGAGATCTCCAGTGACGTTTCGGATTCGACGCCCATAAAAGCCTTGGATTTTGGGGACTCCAAACCGACGGTTCGGATCAGGCACGGAAGGCGAAGCGTTCTGCCACTTCGTAATTAATGAGGATTAACACGACCCATATCGCCCTAGCTGGCAAGCATTTGGGTCCACAAGCGGACGAGTGGCACAGGCTCGCCTACGCATGAGTTTCGCCAGTGATATAAGCTCGCCTGCGATTGAGTTTCACCATGGCATAAACTCGCCTACGCTTAAGTTTCGCCTGTAGCACAAACTCGCCATCACATGAGTTTCGCTTATAGCACAAACTGGCCATCATGTGAGTTTCTCTTATAGTACAAACTCGCCATCATGTGAGTTTTACTTGCAGCACAAACTCGCCTATGCTTGAGTTTCACCTTTAATGCAAACTCACCTATGCTTGAGTTTCGCCCACGGCACAAACTCGCCTATGGCATAAACTCGTCAGCAATTGAGCTTGCTTATCGCATGAGTAAGACGTTGAATAGCTACACAATAAAAATGAAAAGAGTGTGTGTGCAACATCTCAGAGTCAAGAAAGCGCGAATTTCATTAGCTGTTTCTAGACAATACATTTGAACAAAGTTATGATTTTACAATCAAGTGAGTCATAACATTACATTCAAGAAACAAAATATTGAACACGACATCTTGAATCTACTCCTATCCTACGAGGTTATGCTAGAAGTTTAAAAGACGTGAGCTTGACTCTGACCGTGGCTACCTTCTCTGCATGCATAGCGCGAGCTTCATCCTCTGCCTCCCGCCAGACCCTTACTTTGAGCGTTAGCGGCGGCATCCTCCTGGCGCAGCAATGGCAGAATATGCCTCGCCCTTGCAAGATCATCGTGCATGGTCTCTCTCTGAATGCGTAGGCCCGTCAAAGTTGATTCTCCCTCGGCATACGAGATCATGCCTAAAAGAATTGCGGAGACGGTAGACTCCATGTCACTTTGTAATAGGTGCTGCCGAAGATCCAAACGACTGATAAGGGATTCTTGGTCTTCTATGTCTCGCCTTCGGCACTCTTGTTGCCACATGGCACGACGATGAGCTGAAGCCAAGAATAGCATCACTTCGGGCTCCAAATCTGCTTGTCGTAGGTCCTCCAACTTTGTTTGGAGCAACTCCAGATCAATGAGTCTCATCGAGCAGCGTATGGTGAGCTTATAGGCACCCTAGTGCTTGATGCGGGCCACGCAATCGGAGAGAGACTGCTTCAGATTAGTGAAGGTACCACAGCCCTGATCGACGAGCGAGATCACCCGCTTCACGGCATTCTCCAATTCCTCGACCTAGGTCTGCAAGTTAATAGAATCCGAAGGTTTGGCTTCTGGATCGTGGTCAGGCGTGACAGATGAGGAAGAGGTGTCATCCCCCGTCGTCTTCGAAGCAGATGCCTTCGCTTGTCATGCCATCCTGAACAAAAAGGAAATGATGAACACAGTGTCTTCTTCAACAAGGAAGGAGAATGATACATAACGTACGACCTAAGTGCGTGCCTATCGTTCAACGGTCCAGATTGGGCATAGGGAACAAAGAGCTCCTATTAAACCACCTTTAATACGATGCGACGTGCCAACGTCAGACCAGCTGGCAAACACGTGGGACTGTGACCGGACACGTGGCTAACCCAAATCAGCATTTGTCTCGTCTATGGCTTTATTCACTTGTGGTTGAAGTTCGCCTGTGACTACAGTTCTGTAGGCGTCAAAAAATGCTAAAAGATATCCAAATATAGCTCAAGAGGAGATCATCCAAAGATCAAAAGAATACAAAGAACAGTGTAGACTGTCTCGGCACGCGAGACAGTGTTTACTATCTCGCCGTGCGAGACAGTGTTTACTGTCTCGCCACGCGAGACAGCTCTCGAAGGATCAGAAACTGTTTTGTATAACTGCTGACACGTGTCCACTAACTGTTCAAGAACGTGGGAAACGTCGTGGGCGAGAATCACGTTGATAACTACCAAGATAATAGAGTTTTAAAATGTGGGAAGGCAGTTACAAGAAAACTGTCGGGCAGTTGAAGATTTTCGAGATAGTGTTTACTATCTCGGAACCCAAGACAGTAAACTCTGTCTCGGCCGCCGAGATAGCAAACACTGTCTCGGCAGCAGAGACAGCAAATGCTGTCTCGTGAGCATAACTGTTCATGGAGGCTATAAATACCCCTTGAGAGAAGAGGCAGATCAGAGAGCATTGGCTAAACATTTTTGGAGCAGACAGAGCAGAGTTCCTGAGCTTCTGGCAATTCCTTGAGATTCGAGCTTTGACTTGATCTTAAGAAGAGTGATCGTCTTACTTTGATAAGATCTTCACTTCAAATTCCTACTTCGATAAACGAAGGAAGAATCACTAAACCCCTCATGATTCAATCAGAATATGTGATTTAGTGGTCCACGGGCTAACGCACCCCCGGCACAGGCAAAGATCTCACGCAAGTAGCGATCCAAACAACGATCCTGCGTTTGTTTTTAAAAAGTTGTAATTTTCATTTTGTTATGTAAAAGAAGTCTTATAAAAAGGCTATCTCTTTTAAATTTGTTGTAATCTATCGAAGATATAATGAATTCCACAATGAGACCAACTTTTGACAAAAACAAGCTGGCGACCACACTGGGAACCAACGGTCTCGCTACCGAGACCGTCGTGTCGCAGCCGATCAAGATTCTAGTTGAATCCATGGTCGAATACGAATTCGACCAAACCAAGTTTGAGGAATATCTCTCATCATCCTCTTCAAGATCTTCATTGTCTCACAAGTACAAGAGGATCTCATCATTGAAGAAGACTTACATGCCAAAGAAGGCACAAAATGAAGACTCTCGCCTGATTGTTGTTGAGGATTCTATTCGCAACATCTCTGCTCGCGATGACTCTTATCTAGTTAAAGAGTCATCGAATCAAAGCCCATCGGCACTGACGAAGAGGGCTCGTCAGAGACAACGTCCGCTCCGCGCTCGCCAAATAGCTAAGGCCTTGGATCAAACCGACGGGGTTCGTTATCACGCGGACCTTGAGTCGAGGAGGCATCGAGTGGTTCAGTTGTCTCAACAACCAATCACTCATACATCTGCTAAACTAACGACAGATGAATGGACTTTTGTCAAGAGGGCTCGCTCAACCCTCAAAGAACGTATACAAAAGCGTCGTGCAAACGCTGCTTATGCCCGTGCTCTCTTACAACAAAGACGAGAAAGGAGGAAGGAAACGGTGACCAAAGAATCAAGTTTGGATTCCAAAGTCTGGAGTTATGCAAAATCAGCATTCGGAGCCCGTTAAGACTCCATACCCGCAAGGGGGTGGTTCTAAACGTGTGACTCCCGACATAACCTTGGATCGCTCAAAGACAACAATAATTTTTCCTAAGAATGCCAACAAGGCTTTACACCCCCAGAAAAAGACGTGTTCGTCAAAAGATATAGTTATACCTGGGAGGTCATACTAACAGACGATAGGATTTTCCGACAATGATACCGATGAATCGTACTATCAAGCTGTAGGTGTGAATAAATTTCGAAAGAGAATTATTCGAGAAATAAGCTCTCATTGTTCTTGTGCACGACTCATTAGAGCAGTATTGTTGGAATATGACTACACCAAACGAAAAGTCATCCCGCAAAAAGTCTCAGTGTTCCAGAGGCTTTTTACCGAAATGTCAAAGCCCAGGCCGAGACGTTTCAGCAAGAAGTTTGCTGTTCAAGAGGATGAATTCCCTAACCGAAATGTCAAAGCCCAGGCCGAGACGTTTCAGCAAGAAGTTTGCTGTTCAAGAGGATGAATTCCCTAAAGTCACCATCAATATGGCTGATAAAAGAAAATCTAAGCGGCATTCAAATGAATCAAACCCCGACTTTTCCCCGGGAGGAAAAGTCAATTCAATAATTGCCCAACGGATGTCTCGACTCCAGTCAGGAGCTATCAGACGTAGAGATTACAAGAGAATGCATGAAAGAATGTCCTCAGAGGATGAACTCTCGGATACTTGTTCTACGGTCGCTTCTGATGATACAATATCTAGCACGGGACAAACCAAAGAAGTGTTCACAATCACTTCTGATCAGTTTGCTCAAATGCTTCAAGAAGCTTTATCGAAGCAACGTGAAGAAATTAGAGCTGAGATGAAGATGGAGATGGAGTTGGCTATTCAACAAATGAGAGAATTGCTAGCTCAACGGTCTCAACTTCCTGAGTCCAGTCAGCGAGTTGAATCCAGCCGCCGCACTCAAAATATTGCAGATGACAGTGATCCGGAAGTGGATGAAGTCATCTTTGCTGATGCACCTCCTAATAACGATAACACTGGGGGTGGTTCAACAGATCCTTCCAACAACGATATTGGGGGTAGTTCAATCGCACATCTTAATAATACTTGGGGTGGCCCAATTATTTCTCCTCAATATCACTCAAAGAGAGATGAAGATGAGGACAAGAAAATGCAAGACCTTGAAAACAAAGTCAATACTTTGATGTCCGCTCAGGAGGTAAAGAAGACGGGTATTCCATATCCCTATCCAAGAGAATGAGATTCAATACCATACCCGGCAAAGTTCAATCTGATTAACTTCACACCATTTGATGGGAAGAGCTCGCCTACTCAACACTTGATTTATTTCAAGTCTTATTTGGGAATGATCTCTAGAAATGAGGCTTTAATGGTCCGGTCATTCGTTGGCACCCTTCGTGGGCCCGCCTTCGATTGGTACCAACGTCTCAAGCCAGGGAGCATCAACTGTTGGGATGACATGGAAAGTTTGTTCCTCAGTAATTTCTTCGATGATGACACCGAAGTATCAATCGGAACCCTTTTAGATGAGAAGCAAAAAGACGGAGAGTCAGTCGATAATTTTGTCAAGCGCTTTCGTAACAAGGCAATGAATTGCAGAGATCCTGTTATAGAGGAGTTCATCCTGCAAACATGCCACAATAATCTCTCCATTGATGTCCTGAAAGCCCTGGGGGTCGTACCATTCAAAACTTGGAAAGATTTGAAAATACGCGGTGAACAAGCTGAACACTTTCTTAAAAGAAAGAAAGCTGAGAGAAGCCGACCGACAACATCTACAATCACTGAGAACGCAACTCTCGATCCGAAGTTTCAAAAGGAGTATTCTTTCAAAAATAATGAAGCTCCAGCCATATTGAAATACATCATCGCCAATGACAAAATCGAGCTACCACCTATTAAAAATCAGGAGGGAGCTAAGAGGATTGCGGATCCAAACTACTGTGCATACCACAGAAGAGTTCTTCATCCCACCGAGATTTGCTTCGGACTCAAAAACAAAATCCAAGCCTTAATTGACTTCGGCGTCATAACGGCGAAACAAGCCAAGTAAAGACGACTCTAACTCCATTGGGTGCACGAGTATAAACTGTCTCCCCTAACTCCAAAAAGTATACAAGTATAAACTGCTCCTCAATACTCCAATAGGTATATGAGTCTAAACTGTTTCCCACTCTTGACGGGAAGTTCCTAGAGAATTTTTACATGTAATATTCTTAAGGATAACCCAGTCATATAACTCAGTATGATGATAGACCCAGTTTCGCGAAGGAAGCTGGGGGTGGATGGTTCATGTAACGGGAAGTTCTCGGAAGAATGCTATATGTAATTTTCTTAGGGATAACCCGATCATTACAGTAAAACCTTACTACAGTTAGGACCACAACCAACATCTCTTCTCGATTCATTCCACGAACGAGAGGTCTGCTTTTGAATTGAATAATCAAACCTTATGACAGTCAGGATTATTCAAACCAGTCCAGATTCTCTAAGTGAAGATCATGCTTTGAGTTTCTTTTGCACTAGGAGATAGAATATAAAATTCTTCCTCTCCAATTTCGGGTTCATCTCTACCAACAAACAAGAGACCAGTAGATAGAATATAAAATTCTTCCTCTCCGATTTCGGGTTCATCTCTACCAACAAACAAGAGACCAGGAGATAGAATACAAAATTCTTCCTCTCCGATTTTGGGTTCATCTCTACCAACAAACAAGAGACCAGGAGATAGAATATAAAATTCTTCCTCTCCATCATCGGGTTCACCTCTACCAACAAAAAAGAGACTAGAATACTCCAATAGGTATACGAGTCTAAACTATTTCTCTAATCTTAAAAGGAAGTTTCTGGAGAATATCACTCAGAATATTCTTAAGAATAACCTGAATACTCCAATAGGTACACGAGTTTAAACTATTCCACTACCCCCAACAGGAAGTTTCTGGAGAATATCACTTAGAATATTCTTAAGAATAACCTAAATACCTCTCAACGAGTATATGAGTATCAAATTGGTAACAAAAGTCAAAGAGATACAAGCTTCGATTCAAGATCTCGATAACAGTCGAGCGATAAACGCAAAACCGAAAGAGTATTAGCTATTCTACAAAGAACTGAATAGGCTAAAGGATGAAGAGATCAAGAGCCGAAGCCATTTTATGGATTCTTCTACACGATCTACTCAACCAAGCATTGAAGGGATCGTAAGTAAAATCTATCTTATCCAAAGTATCCCAGACTTCTCTATAAAAGAATTAGTCTGGAATACTTTGGAGGAGGTATCTGTAGGCGTCAAAAAATTCTGAAATATATCCAAATACAGCTCAAGAGGAGATCATCCAAAGATCAAAAGAATACAAAGAACAATGTAGACTATCTCGGCACGTGAGACAGTGTTTACTGTCTCACACGCGAGACATCTCTCGAAGGATCAGAAACTGTTTTGTATAACTGCTGACACGTGCCCACCAACTGTTCAAGAACGTGGGAAACGTCGTGGGCGAGAATCACGTTAATAACTGCGAAGATAACAGAGTTTTAAAATGTGGGAAGGCAGTTACAAAAAAACTGTCGGGCAGTTTAAGATTTCTGAGATAGTGTTTACTGTCTCGGAACCCGAGATAGTAAACTCTATCTCGGCCGCCGAGACATCCCGCCAGCCGAGACAACAAATGCTGTCTCGCGAGCATGTTTCCTCTAACTGTTCCTGGAGGCTATAAATACCCCCTGAGATCGATTTTTGAAGAGGTGGATCAGAGAGCATTGGCTGAACATTTTTGGAGCAGACAAAGCAGAGTTCCCGAGCTTCTGACAATTCATTGAGATTCGAGCTTTGACTTGATCTTAAGAAGAGTGATCGTCTTACTTTGATAAGATCCTCACTTCAAATTCCTACTTTGATAAACAAAGGAAGAATAACTAAACCCCTCATGATTCAATCAGAATCTGTGATTTGGTTGTCCACGGGCTAACGCACCCCCGACACAGGCAAAGATTCCACGCAAGCAGCGATCCAAACAACGATACTGTGTTTGTTTCTAAAAAGTTATAATTTTTATTTTGTTGTGTAAAAAAAGAAGTCTTATAAAAAGGTTTTCTCTTTTGAATTTGTTGTAATCGATCAAAGATATAATGAATTCCACAACGAGACCAACTTTTGACGAAAACAGCTAACAGCTTGAATTTGCCTACGGCCAGGATTCGCCCATGGCTTGAACTCGCCTGCAGTTAGAATTTGCCTATAGCTCGAATTCACTTGTGGCTAAGAGTCGACCCCCAGGAAACCTCATAGAGAAAGATTAAAGCTGAAGGATAAGAGGCAACAGCAACAAGGAGGAGTATATGCACGAACACATTTGGGAAACCAAAAGAGCATAACATTCATCCAGCTCTAAGACAATACATTTGAACAAAGTTATGACTTTACAATCAAACAAGTTATAACACTACATTAAGACAATACATTTGAACAAAGTTATGACTTTACAATCAAACAAGTTATAACACTACATTAAAAGCAAAATGAGACAAAATATGACTTTACAATCAAACAAGTTATAACACTACATTAAAAGCAAAATGAGACAAAATGTCTTAACACGACTTTAGCCCTGAAAGCCTAGTCCAGCAAGCTGAAGGATGCAAGTTCGGCTTTGACCGCAGCCACCCGTCTTGCGTGATCCTCTCGGGCTTTGTCCTCGGCCTCCTTCTGAGTCGGGACCTTGAAGGTTGAAACAGCAGTAGAATCTTCTAGACGCAGCGTCTTAAGATTTTGGGTTGCCTCTTCGATGGCCCTATCAGCATTCCAACTCTCAAATTGGAGCCCCCTCAGGGTCGTCTCCGCTTGCTCCAACTCAGCTTTCAAACGGGCGATGGTAGAGGTAAGGACGTCCATCCGGGCCTCCAGTAAACGCTACTGATCCATCAAAAGGCTAATGTGGGACTCCAAGTCTGCTATTTTTTATGCCCGTACCTCCTATTCTCACCTCTCCTAACGTCGGGCATGAGACAAGAACGGTTCCACATCAGCCATAGGATCCACACGCAACAAGTCCTCCAAGCACGTCAGCCGCGATTCTAAGAAAAGCAGCCTCATCATACAACATGTAGCGAGTCGGGATTCGCCCAGCCGCCTAAGGTCGACCACACGATCCAAGAGGGACTGTTCGAAGTTAGAGTACACCTCTAAACCAAGACTAACGAGGGAGATCACCTGCTTTGCAGCACTCTCCAGTTCTTTGACGCGAGCCAGAACGGGGAGAAGTTTTGAAGGAACAGGCTCTTGGCCACTAGCAAGCATGGCAACGGGTGAAACCTTAAGACAAGGTCCTGTTTCAGGCGGTGGAGCAGAGTGCGAAGCGGACACAGTCACGGGCTCCCCGGATTCGTCATATGAAACAAGGATAGGCTAAGGCGGAGACCTCCCAACAGCAGGTGCACCCTCTCGACCTGAACAACACAACGAAGACGGTAAAATTACGAAACAACTCATATGGGTGGAATAGAAAGATACCTTCGGCAGCAATGGGCTCAGCGGTGGCAGAGGAGGAATCCCCCCGACTCTTCTTCGAGGCAGTCATTTTAACTCACGGAGCCATCTCGGACACAGTAAGAGAAATCTTGGGTTCTCCTGCAGAAAACAATGAATGCTATAACTCCTTCTAACAAGGGAGATGAGCATTATATACCCTCCGCTCAGATGATCACTCGCCATTCGATTGGACGGTTCAAACTAAACAGTTGAAAATAAGGCCAGACGATTCAGGATCCCGTGCGAGCGGTTGAGATCTGGCGGTTTTAAACACGATCTCTCGCCAACGGTCCAGATCGAGCGTGAAGAATGAAGAGACCCACTACGCCGCCTTTAATATGAAACGACATGCCTACGTCGTCTTAACTGACAGGTGTATTAAGCCGCAAACAGACGCGTGGCACACTAAAAGCGCAGCCCGCCTACAAGTCAAATTCGTCATTCGAATTTGTATTGTTTGCGCTCGATAGCCTAGGCTCGCGTGCCACTTTGGTCTAGCTAATTCAAGCCTAATTAAAGTTGGGTTCTCCCCGCCCTCAAGTTTGCCTAAAATCCGAACCCAACTGGGATGCACCCACGGTTTGGGCTAGTCTTAATTTTGCCTGTGGATGAAATTCTCCTGCATTTAGAATTTGTCAGCTGACGGAACTCGCACGGTGCAAATCCACCGATAGTTAACTTGACAGCGCCCGCTGTGAGTAGCAACAAAAAACAAAATGTACATACACAGAATAAGAGGAACAATGACTGGGATAAAAACACGATTCCATTCATTAAGAGAGATTTGAATACAATGATATAATCAAAAGCAAATTACAAATCTCTCAGTCACGACTCCAACTCGCGAATCTCTTCAGCGCGCTTAAGCTCGAGCCTCTTCAGGATCTCTCGGCGAATATCCTCCTCAGAGCGCGAAACCAAGTATTAGACAGTGTGTCGTGCCTCCTTGAGGGCTCGGCCTTTCTCCTTAAGGGCGTCAGCCGTCAACTGTTGTCGAGACCCGAGTTCCTCCAACTCCCTCATCAGCCATTCGTGAGCCTCCTCTTGGGTGGTCAATAAGGCCCGTGCTTTAGTGATGGTTTGCTTGGTCTTCACTATCTCCGTAGACAGGCGAGAGATACGGGAGTCAGTCTTCTGGTGCTCTTGGCTCACTCGCTCGTCCTCGGTCGTACCACGCTCCAGCTCTTCCTTCAGCCTCGCCTCCAATGACATAGTCTCCTCCAGTCTACGATCGTGCTCCTCTAACGCTGTTTGGACCTCGCCAGATGCAAGATGAAGGATTTCAGAGTCCATAGAGCGAAGAGCAAGCAGCTATCGAATAGTCCGCTCTGCCTCCTCCAAACACTTGAAATACGGATTGACAGCAGAGACACCAAGCACCTTGATCAAGAAGCCCTTGTGATAGTCAAGAGCCTCCTTGAACTCCTCGAAAGGACAACTTTCTTCCAATGCAAGCTTGACGCTGTCAGCAAAGGTCTCTTTGAGGTTAGCTAGGGCTCGATCCACCGCCCTCTTGCGTGAACGATCCAAAGGAGAGAGGGTAGCCTCGTCG
>NC_033797.1:88190994-88221658 GCF_001876935.1 Asparagus officinalis | reverse complement strand
TGTGGTTTTTCGTTGTCCAGTTCTGCTGCTTGTTGTGGTTGATCGTGACTTGTTGTGATGGACCTTGATTTGGCTTGTGCGTTGAATTGGTTCGCGTAGTTCGATTTGTTGACATTGATTCCTGATCTGGCCAGTAACATCCGGATTCCCATTAGGCGAGTAAATCCGCTTTTCTGCAGTTGGATCTCCGGAACCGATCTTGATCGATCGTCATTCGTCCGAGTATGCCTTTGCGTATTGGATGTGGACTCCGTTGACTCTCAAACACAACTTGGCTTGATCCACACGTGTATGGAATGCATTCAAGTCCTTGCGTATCAATTACGTCGCTTGATCGGATTTCAGTCGATCTCGTCGCCTCGTGGGGTATGGTTGGTCGTTGTGCTTACTTGAGCTGAGTAAGGACCTGATAAGCAATTATATGGCCTACAGGAGTCGCCCTACAACGCGGATCTTGAAAGAAAAGAAAAGAATAGGAAGGCAAACAGCCTTCAACAACTGAAAAAAGAATGGCGGGTTCCTCCCAAAGCCTGCCGACCCGAACGAATGGATCCGGGTCAAACGGAACCGTTCGACACTCGGAGACGGATCACAAACGCCGTGCAGTGCTCGCACAAGCCAAAAATTCTTGGTCGCAGAGGCTGAGAGTTAAAAAGAGAAAGCAGTGGCCAAAAAGCCGCCCATCCACCCGCCAAAAGTTGAGGCCGAAGCAGCCTGCCAACCAAAGTTTCAGACCACCGGCCGAAACAACCCATATCGCCGATAATAGATCTATAGCTTCGTCCGCGGAGCATCATGCCAGGAATCTTGCCCGAAGGAAGAAGCCAGTCTTGGAGCGCCTCGGTCCGATTCCCGACGAGAGAGGCAAAGCTCCAGTTCAAGAGCATCTGGGCCCAATGAAGAAGCTCCGGATGACGCAACATGCTGGGGGTCGCCATTACCCTCAACATGACAAAGAGACCAGGGCAGTTACGCGCACCAACTTGCGCATTGAAGTCCAGGAGCCCGTCGAAGACTCACGCCCAAAAAGGCATGTTACGAGGCGCGTGACTTTCGAAAGCCCTAAGAAAACAATTCCCCCTCAGAAGGAAACGTTATCGTCTTTTCTGACGCCCTTCATCACAATCATGGACCCAAATGTAACCTTCAAGCGTGCATCTGCCAAGGTCACCCTATAGCCTGCTGCCTCCAAAGCTCTGTAGGCATCGAAAATTGCCTATAGGTCTCCACGAACGGTTCAGTGTTAAAGAGCGAAGATGAACGTCACTATCCAATCCACAGGAGTCCAATTGACATCGATGAACGATTGAAGTGAATCGACGAACTACGTGAGCTGATAGGATTTCGGAACAACGAAGACCCGGGCCAATCGGGAACCCGGCGATGTTCACAAAAAAGGACAATGCCCTTCATGTCTAGATCACTCTACAGATAGTCCAACCATTGGAGTGGATCGAACTCTTCGTCAAGCATCCAACGCACTTGGAATCACTCAAATCCGAGTTCGGACGAAGAATTTACAGCGAAAACAATCAAACATACGCAACGGAGCGTCTCAGGCTGAGTTGGGACACCCGGGGTGTCTCGGGAAAGTCGAAACACCACAGGGGTGTCTAGGAAAAGCCTAGACACCCCAGGGGTGTCTCAGCCAAGCCCGAGACACCCAGGGGTGTCTAGGCTTTTCCTAGACACCCCAGGGGTGTCTAGGCACCCTAGATGCTCCCATTGCCTATAAATAGCCCCCTAATGCCTCATTTTTAAAGATCTGGATTTTTGGAGAGTTGGCGAAGCCCTGCTGCAGTGAAGAGTGGTCGAGCGCTTCAACAGAGGAGAGGTCTTCATCAGATTCTTCATCACCCGTGCCCGTTCCTTAGTATTACCCTTCGCCGGTAATCACTAAGAAGAGCAGATATCTCGTTTTAGCCGAGATAGACGCTTCAGGCTTCTAGATCTCCTCGCGGATCGACGAAGCTCTGTCCGATTTTTTCGAAACAGATCTGAGTGTCAGGTAGTCCACGGATATTGACGTCCCCGTCACAGGCAAAAGACCCACGCAAGCAGAAGATTGATAAACGATCTCTGCGTTTGTTTTGACAAGAGTTGTAACTTTTTGTTTTCATTGTGTAAAGGTCTTATAAAAAGACAAATCTTTTTATTTCAATTGTAACGACTAAAAGTTGTAATGAATACAGCAATGAATACACAATATTTCGAACGGCAAACAAGCTGGCGACCACAGTAGGGAGCCAACGGCCTCACGCTGCGAGGCTCGTCGTGACGGCAACCGGCTATTCAAGATGCCGGGTGATGAAGAGATCGAATACCGAGTTCGATCAGGCAGAATTGTTTGAAGAGTACCTCTCTTCCTCACTCCTGCCAGATCTCGCCTCTGCCAAAACAGGCGTAGGAGAGAACTTAATCTTCAGAAATGCTTCCGCGGGCCTCCGGTTCTAAGATCCAAAGATCCGTGCTGTACTCGCATAACCACGTGACGTCCCCGAGCGTCGTCCAACGTGGTGCGAGACCGAAAGATATAGAATCTCCCTCGACCGCCACAAAGAGACCTGCTGTAAAGTTGCCATTCCGGCTCCGCAAAAGAAGGACGCACCAAAGACAGGCGTCAACGCCACTTGCTCGTCAACTGAGCCAAGGGCCGCAGAGATCGATGGACGGATGCCGCGTACAATGAAGATGCCAAGTCCAAGACAGGCGCCAGGAGGGGAGAGCAACAAACGGCACAATAACCCATGCTCCTCCTCCAAAGCAGAAAACGAACAGATTGGGTTCGTGTCAGACGAGGACTCGCCACCTTCGAAGAGCGAATCAAAAGAGCGCCGCGGCATGTGGCTTGCGGGCATGCCGAGCCATTCTGCAGAAAGCAGAGGAGAATTGGCGCAGAAAGAAGAGAGCGGTCAAAAGACCCGTCAAAACTCAAGCAGGTGTGGGATGCTAAAGACAAAAGCAACAGCCTAAGACAAGAGCGAAGAATGTTGCTGTCCAACATTCATCAGATCCAGATGCCCCAGTCTCCTGCCCCCGGCACCTCCGGCGGAGTCAGGTAAGAAACACGGATCCTTCAAGATCGCAGGGTTCCTTTGAAAGGTCGCCTCCGGTCCTTTACCGGGAACCGAGGTAAAGTCACCTGTCAAGGAAGCGATTGGTCCGTTGAAAGGTCTCTCAAATGATGAAACACCGAACTGGGGGTCGTGCTAATCCGACCTCCAAGGAAGATAACAAGAGGAAAAACCCCTATTGCCGACACGCATTGGGTTGCGTAGTTCGAAGTTCAAGAAAATGCCGATTAGTTTACGCTCGCAGAACAGCGTAGAACTTGAAACGAGTGACATCTGAAAACGGCAATAAAGCGTTCATATCAGCCAGAGGAAAACATATTCGTCATGACGATGATCGGTGTTAATACCTGGGAAATGCATGCCAACACTCTAATGGTTGCTCCAGTTATCAAACTGATGAGTTGTACTAAGGAGCTGCGGGTATGGATAAATCTCGAAAAGAGACACGCCAGAGATACAGATATCTCACTGTCCGTGTGCCCAACAAATCAATGGCAAAGCAGGTATTGTGCGGAAATGCTGTTGTTCTAAAGCCCCCAAGGCAGAGTCCTCGGTGTTCGAGAGAATTTCGCAACGCAGAACGTCTTGAGACCAGACCTAGGCGTTTCCGACGAAGAAGAAAGGAATAGTAAGAAGACAGAGAATATTCCGAAGGTCAGCCACAATATGACAGCAAAAAAGGGCATCGACATGGGAATAATCCGGCTGAGTCAATTGCCGCTGGCCACCGCCGCTGGTATTTAACTCGTCTGCAGTCTGGAACCATTACACGAGGGACTTATAGTAGGGTTCGGACGAGATTGCCGTCAGAAGACGAAGGATCAGATTCCTGCTCTGCGAGCCCATCAATTGAAGATGAATCCTACCAAGTCTTTCCTCGGAATGTCTAGTGGTAAATTCCTGTGATTCGTCGTCACCACCAAAGGTATTCACATCGATCCTGATAAGGTAAAGGCGATTAATGAATTGCAGCCTCCGAGAAACCTCAAGGAGCTCAGAGGATTGCAAGGGCGATTAGCTTATATTCGTCGGTTCATCTCGAACCTCTCAGGAAAATGCCAACCATTCTCCAAGCTCGCAAAGAAGGGCGTGTCTTTTGTATGGGATGACGCTTGTCAAAAGGCATTCGAGAGTATTAAAGAATATCTCTCGAAACCTCCTGCACTCGTTGCACCGAAATCGGGCAAACCGTTCTTGATTTATGTCAAGGCGACGAGCCACTCATTAAGTGCATTACTTGCACAAGATGACGATAACGGACATGAGCAGGCAGTATATTATTTGAGCCGAACCATGGTAGGCGCCGAATCTTGATATCCTATGATTGAGAGAGAATGCCTCGCCTTGGTGTTCGCTATTCAGAAGATGCGGCATTATCTGGTCGGGCAGACCATTTATGTCATCTCTAAAGTTAATCCGGTTCGAATATTCATGACTCAACCAGCTTCCATGAGCTGGCGATTAGCAAAATGGGCCTTACTCTTGTCCCAATACGACTTACATTTTAAACAACAGAAGTCAGTAAAAGGGCAGGCCATCTGTGATCTCCTGGCAGCTAATCCAACTACGGACACCGCCGAGATATATGACGACCTACCCGATGAAACCCACGAAGTCAACGCAACTTCGCACCAACAAGTATGGCGTTTGTACTTCGATGGTGCTTCCCGAGCAGCTATTATCATAGGTGCTCCTGGAAGGTCTAAGATTTCTTCCGGAGTTGGAGTTGTCTTAGTCTCCCCAGGAAAACATGTGATGCCTCGAGCCTACTCGCTAACCGAGCCATGCTCGAATAATGTAGCAGAGTATAACGCATTGATTATAGGACTCAATTTCGCTAAGGAGCTAGGGGTTGAGTATCTCGAGGCTTTCGGCGATTCTCAGCTAATAGTCAAGCAAGTGCAAGGAGAATATGAAGTCCGAAGTCAAGATTTGATACCATACCATAAGATGGCAGTGGAGATGGCGGAATCATTCAAAGAATTCTTTATCGAACATATTCCACGACTACAGAATACCTATGCAGATGCGTTAGCAGCATTGGCCGTATCGAATACCTATGCAGATGCGTTAGCAGCATTGGCCGTATCTCTGGCACAACCTCCCGAAGCAGAGCAGTTTGTTACGGTAAGCCGTATCTCTGGCACAACCTCCCGAAGCAGAGCAGTTTGTTACGGTAAGAACTCACCAACTCCTAATACCACTTTACAATGAAGATGCCAAGGAAGAAGAAGTTCGAGAAGCGCACGCTACTCGAGTCGAGTTCGAACCACGAGATTGGCGTTTCCCCATCATCGACTACGTCTTGCATGGAATCTTGCCAGAAGATGTGAAGGAAAGAGAGTCGATCCGACGAAGAGCACCAAGATTCTACTATAACACGGAGAATCGAACGTTGTACCGCAGGGGGTACGATGGTTTGCTATTGCGTTGCTTATCAACCAAAGAAGCTGAAGAGGTCCTTAGGGAGGCGCATGAAGGGGAGTGTGGCGCACACCAACCTGGCCCCAAGCTTTATGATCACATCAGAAAAATGGGGTATTTTTGGCCTTCCATGATGAGTGATGCAGTCATGTATGCTCGAAAGTGTGATACATGTCAAATACATGCGAATTACATGCACCAACCTCCGGAGCATCTACATCCTTTGGTTACGTCATGGCCATTCGAGACTTGGGGAATGGACATTGTTGGCCCTATAAATCCCCCATCAGTCAAAGGTGACCGATTCATCCTGGCAATTACCGATTACTTCTCCAAATGGGCCGAAGCAGTTCCACTCAGAGAAGTTAAAACGAGTAATGTCATTGCATTCATCAAGCACCATATCATCTATAGGTATGGTGTTCCAAGACGAATCATACATGACAACGGTCCTCAGTTTGTCAGCAACGCCTTCATAAGGTTCTGCGAAAAGTTTAAAATTCAGGATATCTCGTCAACGGCTTATAATCCCACAGCAAATGGATTAGCTGAAGCCTTCAACAAGACTATCATCAAACTCTTGTCAAAAATCGTGAAAACTAATAAACGAGACTGGGATGACAAGCTTGGCGCGGCTCTATGGGCCTATCAGACCACGATGCGCACACCGACGGGAGCAACCCCGTATTCACTGGTATACGAATGTGAAGCTGTTCTTCCATTGGAAATTCAAATCCCGTCTCTTCGGATCGCTCTTTCAACCCAGATGACGACCGAAGAACAACATCAAAAACGCCTCGAAGAACTCGAGAGGCTCGATGAAAAGCGCCTGGAAGCTCAACAGCATATTGAGTTTTACCAAGCTAGAATTTCTCGAGCCTTCGACAAAAAGGTTCGACAAAGGAGTTTCAAAGAAGGGGATTTGGTTCTAGCTGAAAGGCAGCCTATGATCCTTAACTCCAAGAAGAAGGGTAAATTTTAACCCAAATGGGAGAGACCATTCGTAGTGGAGACAGTCTACTCGAGTGGCGCATATCGCCTTGTCACCAAGGACGGTGACCGGCTTATGATGCCGATAAACGACAAGTTCCTGAAAAAATACTATCCTTAGTATCTTCAGGATAACCAATGTACCGGGAAGTTCCCAGAAGAATACCACATTGGTATTCTTAGGGATAACCCAGTCATTGTAGAATTGATGAATAAGAAATCTACGTTCGAACTCTGAATGTCAGAATGTTCCTTCTTATTTTTATCAAAATTCTCTAACTCGTAAGAGGATCCTCTGATAGGCTAATTTTTCCTCACCAAACCATCCGCTGATGAAACTAATCGACGGTGGATTCACCAAAATTTCTGTCCGCCAGTCATTGGCAATTCTCAGACTCAATATGTTAGGTCCTAATCACCTAGCATTAAAGTCCTCCTTTGAGTGATAATACGAGTTGGCACTTTCTTTGCTACCTGTATTTCACTTTCTTTGCTTTCAGGTCAAACCTATAAAAGTTAGGACCAAAGCCAAATTCCTCTCTCGATTTCTTCCATGAACGAGAGGTCCACTTTCAATTCGAACAGTCAAACCTATAAAAGTTAGGATTGTTCCCGATCTCGCTTAGTCAAGCTTACAAATAGTTAAGACTAAGACCGAGTCATTCCTTTTCGATAAACGAAAATCCGCCTTTTTGAAGAAGACACCAGAATTCCAGTCTGGGGAATTTCATCCCGAAGCCTAAGAAGGGATGAGTCAGCGCCTAACACGCGTTGTCGGTTTAGTCTTTTACCGATTGAAGAAGACACCAGAATTCCAGTCTGGGGAATTTCATCCCGAAGCCTAAGAAGGGATGAGTCAGCGCCTAACACGCGTTGCCGGTTTAGTCTTTTACCGATTGAAGAAGACACCAGAGTCCGAGTCTGGGGAATTTCATCCCGAAGCCTAAGAAGGGATGAGTCAGCGCCTAACACGCATTGCCGGTTTAGTCTTTCACTGATTGAAGAAGACACCAGAATTCCAGTCTGGGGAATTTCATCCCGAAGCCTAAGAAGGGATAAGTCAACGCCTAACACGCGTTGCCGGTTTAGTCTTTTACCGATTGAAGAAGACACCAGAATTCCAGTCTGGGGAATTTTATCCCGAAGCCTAAGAAGGGATGAGTCAGCGCCTAATACGCGGTGCGGGGTACCTTTTCCCTATAAGAAATGGTGAAGTCTATGTATTCAAAGTCATAGCATCAAGTCTAAGAAAAGCAATTCTCTTAGCACAACGTTACATGTGGAACGGATCTAGACAATCCGCATGCTAGCCCGATTCAAACGGTAATCGGTAAAGGCATATTAAACCCGTTGAGGGCTGGGGGTTTGCCAAAAATCCTATAAATTTTATCATTGCTGGGTTCAAAGTAAATAAAGAAATATCATGAAAGAAGCAAATGCAGAGTCTCTAGTAATAGATCAAGTCAAAAGCATATAATAAAAAGCTCGTTAGCCCGAAGGCAACTGACGGCTAAGAACATGGGACTCTAAACTAGAAAGCCTGTCTACATAGCTCTGCTCAAGTTCTGCCTGCAGACTAGCTCGGACAGAGTCTTCGGAACTGCTTAAGATCTTCGCGGCTTCATTCTTCAGCTTCATCAATCTCTCCTGTGTAGATCCCAGCTTCTCGAGCGTCTGTTCACGAGAACGCTCTAATCCAGCCAGGTCTTCTGCAATAAGAGTAACGGACTCCTCGGCGTGCCTCAAGGCCTCCTTCAATCTAGCCACTTCCTCACGGCCGGAATCCAAAGAGCTGAGTAACTCGGCTCTACCTGTATCCTTCCTCGCCACGGTAGCCATCAGCTGCGCAACAGAATGCTCATGTGATCGAAGCTCGCTGCCGATGGAAGATCTCAGGTCGTGCCACTGTGTCAGCCTATGCTCCATCTGAGAGGACACGAAGGAAGAAGCTCCACCAGCCTTCAACTCCTTCAACTCTCGGATCTCTGACTCCAGAACAGTGAAATCGGCAGTGAAGGAATCGGCCAACTCCGGATACCCTTCTTCTCTGAACATCAGCATGTGACGAGAAAAAGAACGCCTGAACTGATCGAAACCGTATCCTCGATGAAGAAGTTTCTCGATCATGCCGTTATAAAAGACGGTAAAAAGGCCGAGGTCCGTACGGAAAATGTCTTTATCGAGATCGGTATCAGCCAAGAGGGCGCGGACATGCTCATATAGAGATGATCGAGATCCTACAAGAAACAGTGTGGAAAGCTAAGAGATTATCGAATACGATAAGAAAATTTAAAGGCAAATTCCGAGCATACCAAGGCCAACGGAGGTCCCCTCAGGCTGAAATCCGACAGGTTCCGAAATAACTGCAGGAGTAGTCATGGAGGGTATATCAACCCCTGTAGGCAAATCAGTCATACCTCTCGGCTGTGGCGGGGAAACACCGCTCTCAGGCAAACTATCAGTCCCAGAAACTGTAGTGGCATCAGGCACAACGGCTGGTCCTATAGTTGCACTTCTTTATTAGTCAAAATAAAAATTTAGACAAATAAGGAGGATCGGGGTGATAAGGTCATCTGCATACCTGTAGGTCCATCATCCTCAGGTATCCGGGGAATGCCAGGAGTCATAAGAGTATCAGTCTCGGTGGCTGGTCCTATGATTGCACCCATATATTAGTCAAAAGTCAGATAAATAAAGAAGAGTACGATGTCCCTAAATCGTACCTATAGTTGCACCTTTTTATTAGTCAAAATGAAAATTTAGACAAATAAGGAGGATTGGGATGATAAGGTCATCTGCATACCTGTAGGTCCATCATCCGTAGGCATCTGAGGAATGCCAAGAGTCATAAGAGAATCAGTCCCGGTGGCTGGTCCTATGATTGCACTCATATATTAGTCAAAAATCAGACAAACATAGAGAAGTACGATATCCCTAAATCGTATGCGTACCTGCGAGTCCGTCACTCCGAGGCAAGCTAGATATGCCAGGAATCGATATTGGGCTAATCCCAATGGTTGGCGTTGTAGTATTAATCCTTCGTTAGTCAGACAAAAGATCAGGCAAGATGAAGGGAATCAGATATATACCTATGAATGAATCATTCCCAAAGAATGGTCTCTCGGTTCCTCTGGTAGTCTGTTCAGCCAGCATGTCAGCTAATAAGCCAGCATCGGGTTTCGAGAAGCTTGGTACAGGAGCACACCCCCTCTCCTCGAAACCTACATCATGGTAGGCTCCATCCTCAGATGGCCTTTCCATCGCGACATCTGCAGGGTAACCTGAATGTTGGAAGATGAGGAAAGCTCAAAAAAATACTTGCAGCAAAAACAGAAGATCTTCCTTCCCCATGATTGAGGAGGGTATCATTGGATGTAGATATACCTGAATACGGCCGGTGGGAGTACGCCCTCTTCGAAGAACCCTAGAGCATAAAACATGGTCATGGATCCCAAAAGGTAAATCACCTTAAAGCAATAAAAATAAAATGTTACCTTCCCCTCCATCGGCGGTGCTTCCTAAGTCCACTCCATAAGGACGCTGACCATCGTAGGGTTTATGTGCGGTCTTCTTCCTCTTCGGGGCACCAACACTCCTAGGACCAACGAGTCGGTCATGCACAGGCCTGTCACACGTTTCAACGTGTGTAGGAGCCAGCGGCTCATGATCGTCGGCTGTCCTACCTAAAGTGACAATAGCCATTAAATTAGAGAAGCGGGACAAACCGGTATCGAGTTCTCCTCTGTCGGTATCTACATCCACATATTCTTCCTCGGAGGTCTCGTCGTCGTCACCCGTAGGAAGGAGCTCTTCATCATCTGTCAGAAGAGATTTGGCATGCCCCTTTCTCCGCTTCTGAGCAAGCTCAGCCCTGCGAGCAGCCATCATAGCAGCCCGGACCAAGTACTCAGACTGTAACTCTGAAAGGCTCCTCACACCTATGGATTCATAGGCGGAAAGGAACCACTTGCAACTGAGGAAAGTGGTCAGCGGCTTACGCCTATATGAAGGAAGAGCAAAATGGGCTCCAGTGCAGCCCACCATAGTCCACAGCCATGCTCGTACGCCATCAATCAGTCCTCCCTTAACCTGCAGACCACGGCTTGGATTCCCGACATATAGCTGGTCATAGCCGAACTGACGAGCAAAGCAGCAGGGGAGGTAAGGCTCTATGTGGCATTGATTCTTCACCCGGAGGACAAGATACCCAACGTGGATGTTCACTAACCAACGGAAACAACCAACGTCGAGAACAGTCCGGTCACTTCTAGGTTTCTCCTCGTCAATCAGCACGTCGCCATAGCGACCTGAAAAGTGAGGAAAACACTTGAAGAACTCCCAGCTCTTACGGACTCGAAGCTCTCGTTGAACATCACTGAATTTGTTCCCAAGCCATCTGCTCTTCTCCAACAGCTGCATAAAAGGAACGGGGACATCAACAACGCTGGGCGCCAACATTAAGACGGGGATGTCAACAACGCTGGGCGCCGACATCAAGTCGGGACGGTGGAGAACGAGCCACGCCATCAGATATGCGTAAGGAAGCTCGACCTTCGGACAAATAAGCTCAGTCGATGGTTTAGAACCCATCTGGGTAAAACTGCTGACTAGACACCTAAGCCCGCAATGGATGCCAGCAACCATCGCTGGGAGCAGGGAAAGCTCTCTCCCGTAAGCTAGCTGAACTGCAGGGAAGAGCACCTCGATGGGTAGAGCGTCTGAAGGCTGGTGCGGGACAACACATTTCTTCAACCAAAGGGCAAGGTAGCCTGCTAGTAGAGTCCGGGGCCCAATGGACTTCTGTGCACGGCAGAGAAAAGAACGAAACTTGGTTCCCGCAGGAAAAGCTCCCTCAGCACTGGCAATGGTGTAAGAACGAGCCTCAGCCTTCTCCAACAACTCATTAATTGCGGTAGGGGTCAACACGTCTAATTCACGAATGGGCTCGCTGGAATTACCCTCCAAGTTCTGGAACAAATAGCTAGCAAACTGCTTCAAGCTGACCTGCCTCTTCCTTTTCGCTAGAGCAGAAGTCTGGATCAAGGAAGTATAATAGTGACAAGTAAGATCCCAGAGAGTGTCATACATATCGGGAGTATCTTTCTTCATACACTCCAACTGCTGGTTCGAGGGAAAATACTCCTGATATGGACAATCCCCCATCGGAAGACCAGAAACCTGATGCATCTCATGCAAGGCCAACCCTAACTCGCCACCGCTGGTCAGGAAGGTGTTTGCTGTCAGGCATGTAGGTCTCCAGCAACGCCAAGAAATGGCGACAGCTGACTGGGATTCCGTACATGGTGGCTCGTATAGGTGCATACAACCCACTGCTCTTCAAATCCCTCTCCCAGCGCGCCAAGACGAAACTGGTCATGCGTGCCCACCACCCCTTGGCTAGTGAGGAAGCCCAACCATAGCATCTGTAATCCGGAGGAGGTAACCGTCTCCCAAGAAGAGCCAGACGGTTACTCACAGTAGGAGCAGCTGCTGACACCTCGCCTGGGGGTGCAGTGTCAAGGCCCATAATCCCTGGTCGAAGACCACGAACATCATGATACCCGTTAGAACCAGGAGTCTTGTGATGAGAGGCATATCCACACTGAACTCGCTCAGCATCATCAGTAAAGATGCCAAGACATCTGTCGCTCCACGGCCTGTCCCTTCAAGTGACTGAAAGAATATTGACGCGGAATGGAGGGAATGTACAAGACAGCCCCTTCGTCGAGAGTCAGCCAGTGTTCCTCGGTAAGGGTCAGCGTAGCAGGATCCTCGACGTGATCTCCGAACAGGAAACTCGGCTTCTTTAAAGCCTGAGTAGAGGAAGAATCCGCAGTAAAGGTGGCATCCGTGATAAGGGTGGAGGTAACCTTCTCCCAAGAAGAGCCAGACGGTTACTCACAGTAGGAGCAGCTGCTGACACCTCGCCTGGGGGTGCAGTGTCAAGGCCCATGATCCCTGGTCGAAGGCCACGAATATCATGATGCCCGCTAGAACCAGGAGTCTTGTGATGAGAGGCATATCCACACTGGACTCGCTCAGCATCATCAGTAAGGTGCCAAGACATCTGTCGCTCCACGGCCTGTCCCTTCAAGTGACTGAAAGAATATTGACGCGGAATGGAGGGAATGTACAAGAGAGCTCCTTCGTCGAGAGTCAGCTAGTGTTCCTCGGTAAGGGTCAACGTAACAGGGTCCTCGACGTGATCTCCGAACAGGAAACTCGGCTTCTTTAAAGCCTGAGTAGAGGAAGAATCCGCAGTAAAGGTGGCATCCGTGATAAGCTGGCGCAAACAATGACGCCCTCCTTCCCGTATCAAATGACAAGATTCGTCTGAGCGATCTCTGTCAAACCGAGGGAGTGGACTAACGGCCTGCCCGAGGGAAGCTGAAGAGAAGACCTCCCGGCTACAACCAGTATTGGCGTGAGGAGGAAGGCTGCCCGCAGGAAACTCTACTGTAATAAAGCACAAGGGTGGAGTCAGAAAATCCATCTCATAAGAAGAATGATAAGCTCATTCACGGAATAATTGGAGAGACGATTTTGAGTGTCCTACACTGGAGGAACGGTATGCATCATCACGTAAATAACGTGGTAACATACACCGACCTATAAGGTGTAGGACGACACAAAATCGCCCCAATATACCAGAAGACTTGAATTGGCCAAGCAAGACAAGTCTGAAACCTTAACCCCCACGAAGGAGGGTGTCGGTTCTTCCTTCATGACCCGCGAAGAGGTCAATCAGGGATACAGAAAATGTAAATTCTCACCCCCAAAGAAAGAGGCCACGGGGAAAGATGTCACGGGAACCTCTTCCTCGCTGTGCTGCGAATGAGAACGACTCCTTCGAGGTCGAGGTCGGCGTGGAGACATTAAAAATCTGCAACGAAAAGCAGCAAGTCAGGTACAATCTAAAATATGAATACGCGAAATTTAAAAGGGAAATTAAGAACTTTAATTGAAATCCTATGTATAAATAGGATTTTATAATTGAAGTCTAGTTAAACCTACAAATTTCGTGCATGCGAAACAATGATTGTCATGTTTCGCGGTGAATTTTGGGGAAATACCCAAAATACCATTCGTGTTCAAGGCTAAATTCGGGTCAAGGACACGCTCGGGATTGGGTCATGGTCATCATATCTGATCATATAGCACCCCCGATACCCCACAATTTTGGTTAATTTTACAGATAAGCCCTTTTGTAGAATTGAGCCAATTTTGCATATAGACCCTTTCACAAATTTCAATTTAACGTCCACATACCCTTATCAAAACTTTGGTTATCGGGTTGTGGTCTAAACTTTGGAATTTCAGCCCTAAATTTCAGCCCTTTTGCAAATAAACCCCTCTACACTTTGCGGGTTGCTTTTTGCAAATAAACCCCTCAAACAACATTGGTTTTCTTGCATAAAGCACCCTTCAAATTTTTGACCAAATGGACATGCAATCCAAAACCTAATTTCAGTCCCATTTTACATAAAGACCCCTACAAATTTCAGTCCACTTTGCATAAAAGCCCCCCAAAAAAATTCGGCCATATTATAACTTTGCATAAAACCCCCCAAATTCTTGTGCCTACACAACCCATCATCAAAGAGCCTATCCTCTAACTCATGAGAACATAAAGCTATGAGAACATAAAGCTATGATCTTTCTATCCTCTAACTCATGAGAACATAAAGCTATGATCTTTCTTGAAAAAGAGGAGAGTTTTGAAGGGGAACTTACCAAATCAAGAAGCCTTCTTTGAGCTTGAGGTTGAAGATGATGAAACCCTAGCTTGGAGGAGAGATCAATTTCGGCCAAGGAGGGGATTGATGGGTCTTGAGTTCTTGAAAGTGGGAAACAATGGAGTATGGATGAGAGGAAGGAGAAGGAGTTTGAGAGGGATCTTTCTTTTGAAAATTTGAAAAGAATGGGGAAAACAAAAGAGGCAATAAAGCCAAAACAAACAAAAGAAAAAAAGAAAGGGGGTAGGTGTGTCTCGGTCCTAGAACCGAGACACCCTAGGGTGTCTCGGCCTTGGCCGAGACACCCAAGGGTGTCTCGGCCAAGGTTGAGACACCCAAGGGTGTCTCGGGTCCCGTTTTGTCCCCGTACGCCTATGTTAGGCCCGAATTCGCCCGTTTTCGTCGATTATTGGATGTCTTGATGAAAATCGACACCAACCAACATTCGATGCGCGAAACCCTAGGGTCAACGTTGGTCAACGCGTAACCCTAGGTCAACGCCAGTCAACGCGTTGCAACACAAGTCAACGTTTGACGATTCGAAACCCTAAGGGTCAACGCCGGTCAACGCGTAACCCTAGGTCAACGCCGATCAACGCGTTGCAACACCAGTCAACGTTTGACACGCGTAACCCTAGGTCAACGCCAGTCAACGCGTTGCAACACAAGTCAACGTTTGACGATTCGAAACCCTAAGGGTCAACGCCGGTCAACGCGTAACCCTAGGTCAACGCCGATCAACGCGTTGCGACACAAGTCAACGTTTGACGATTCGAAACCCTAAGGGTCAACGCCGGTCAACGCGTAACCCTAGGTCAACCCCACTCAACGGGTTGTGAGCAAAGTCAACGTTTGACGATTCAAAACCCTAGGGTCAACCCCGGTCAACGCATAACCCTAGGTCAATGCCAGTCAACGCGTTGCAAAATCAAAACCCTAGGGTGGACGCCGGTCAACGCGTAACCCTAGGTCAACCCCATTCAACGGGTTGCAACCAAAAGTCAACCTTTGACGAATCAAAACCCTGAGGGTCCACGCCGGTCAACGCGTACCCTAGGTCAACGCCAGTCAACGCGTTGCGACCAAAGTCAACGTTTGACGATTCAAACCCTAAGGGTCAACGCCGGTCAACGCGTAACCCTAGGTCAATGCCAGTCAACGCGTTGCGACCAGAGTCAACGTTTGACGATTCGAAACCCTAGGGTCAACGCCGGTCAGCGCGTAACCCTAGGTCAACGCCAGTCAAACGCGTTGCGACAAAAAGTCAACACATGATGATCTGAAACCCTAAGTCAACACAATGTGACGGAGGTAGTTCAAAGTCAACTCAATGACACGAGCCAAATTCAATTCATCAGCTGCAGGCTCGAGACTTCGACGACGGCCAAGCGATAAACACAGCGCCGGAAGAACTTCGGCTATTCATCAAAGCATCGAATAGACCGAAAATACGCCGGCTGAAGGCTAGACCAATCACATCCAAAGTATTCCAGCCTCTTCTATAAAAGAAACGAGTCCGGAACACTTTGGAGGGGGTATCTGTAGGCATCGAAAATTGCCTATAGGTCTCCACAAACGGTTCAGTGTTAAAGTGCGATGATGAACATTACTATCCGATTCACAGGAGTCCAATTGACGTCGATGAACGATTGAAGTGAATCGACGAACTACGTAAGCTGATAGGATTTCGGAACAACGAAGACCCGGGCCAATTGGGAACCCGGCGATGTTCACAAAAAAGGACAATGTTCTTCATGTCTCGATCACTCTACAGATAGTCCAACCACCGGAGCGGATCGAACTCTTCGTCAAGCATCCAACGCACTTGGAATCACTCAAATCCGAGTTCGGACGAAGAATTTACAGCGAAAACAATCAAACATACGCAACGGAGCGTCTCAGGCTGAGTTGGGACACCCGGGGTGTCTCGGGAAAGTCGAAACACCCCAGGGGTGTCTAGGCACCCTAGATGCTCCCATTGCCTATAAATAGCCCCCTAAGGCCTCATTTTTAAAGATCTGGATTTTTGGAGAGTTGGCGAATCCCTGCTGTAGTGAAGAGTGGTCGAGCGCTTCAACAGAGGAGAGGTCTTCATCAGATTCTTCATCACCCGTGCCCGTTCCTTAGTATTACCCTTCGCCGGTAATCACTAAGAAGAGCAGATATCTCGTTTTAGCCGAGATAGACGCTTCAGGCTTCTAGATCTCCTCGCGGATCGTGGCCAGGTAGTCCACGGATATTGACGTCCCCGTCACAGGCAAAAGACCCACGCAAGCAGAAGACCGATAAACGATCTCTGCGTTTGTTTTGACGAGAGTTGTAACTTTTTGTTTTCATTGTGTAAAGGTCTTATAAAAAGACAATCTTTTTGATTTCATTGTAACGACTAAATTTGTAATGAATACAGCAATGAATACAATAATTTTTGACGCAAACAGAGGAGTCCCCGAGAACAGGAAACTCAATGCCCCTGTTCCAAACTCATTCAGGCAGTATTGTCTGAATGCAGCTGCATCAAGGCGGTCCCTGAACGAGTTTCAGTTTTCGAAAGGCTCAGTACTGAAACGCCGAAACCAAGGCCTAGGCGTTTCCGACGAAGAAGAACAGTGGTTGAAGAGGGAGAATTTCCAAGGGTCAGCACCAACATGACCAGCAGAGGGACGTCGGCGCGAGACAATCTCGAATCAATTCTGAAAGCATCCCGGCCTAGAACCCGTCTGCAGTCCGGAACCATCAAGCGAGCAACCTGTGGTTGAAGATGGAGAATTTCCGAGTGTCACCACCAACATGACCAGCAGGGGGACATCGGCGCGAGATAATCTCGAGTCAATTCTGAAAGCATCCCAGCCTAGAACCCGTCTGTAGTCCGGAACCATCAAGCGAGCAACCTATGGTAGGGTTCGGACAAGACTGCCTTCATAAGATGAAGAATCTGATGCTGGCTCCGCGGTTGCATCAGATAATACGGTGTCCAGCGAGGGACAACCCTGCGAGGCACTTATGATAAGTGCGGAGCAAGTGGCCAAAATGCTTGAAGACGCCTTAGCTAAGCAGCAGGAAACCTTCAGGTTCGAAATACAGATGGCCATGCAAAACATGAGAGAAATGCATGACCAACAAATCCAAATATTGACGAACCAGCAAGGCGAACCAAGTCGTCGCAACCAAGTTCATCAAGAGGACGAGGATACGAATGAAGCTCGTAACACTAATAATCCTCCCGTCAATGCAGGGGGTGGTAACGAGAATACTAGTGAAAACACAGGTGAAAACTTGAAAATTAAAAATCTCGAGAGCAAAATCAACACGTTGATTTCCGCTCAAGAGATGAAGAAAACAGGTATTCCGTGTCCATACCCAAGAGAGTGGGACGCCGTTTAATGGGATGGGTTCGCCCACTCAACATTTGATTTACTTCAAATCACACTTGGGGGTAATCTCCGGCAATGAGCCTCTGATGGTGCGGTCATTCGTCGGCACTCTTCGCGGAGCCGCCTTCGATTGGTATCGCCGCCTCAAGCCAGGTAGCGTTGTTTGCGGTGAAAGTTGCTGTATTCATTACTGCATTCATTACAACTTCGATAGTTACAATGAAACAAAAAGATAGTCTTTTTATAAGACCGGTACACAATGAAAACAAAAGAAATGCAACTCCTTTCAAACAAACGCAAGAGCTGTTTGTCATCTCTTGCTTGCGTGGGTCTTTTGCCTGTGACGGGGACGTCAACATCCGTGGACCACCGTTTGTTGATCCGCGTGAGATCTAGAAACTTCTGATCCAGAAATATCGGACAGAGCTTCGTCGATCCGCGTGAGATCTAGAAGCTATAAGCGTATACCTCGGCTAAAGCGAGGTATTAGCTCTTCTTAGTATTAACGCTAAAGGCTAATACTAAGGATCGGATGAGAACGGGTGATGAAGGCTCTGATGAAGAACTCTCCTCCTCGGTTGAAGCGCTTGATCACTCTTCACTGCAGCAGGGCTTCGTCAAGGCTCTCCAAAAATCCTCCTCCTTCTCTCTAGCCTTGCTCCAAGACAAAAGATTTCCAGCCCCTTGAATGAGGACCTAAGGGGTCTATTTATAGGCCAAGAGGAGTGAGGGGGGTAGGTAGGGGGTGAGGACACCCCTTGGTGTCTCGGCCAGGCCTTTTCCGCAAACAGACTGGCGACCACAGTGGGATCCCGTCACGCAGATAAACAAAGAGACTCCCACTGTGGTCCCCTGGGGTGTCTTGGTTTTGCCAAGCCCCCCCTCGGGTGTTTCGAGCTTGCCGAGACTCCATTTGAGGTGTTTTGTTGGTTTCCCTGTAGATTCTTCGTCCGGACTCGGATTTGATTGATTTCGGATGCGTTGGATGCTTGACGAAGAGTTCGATCCACTCTGGTGATTGGATTATCTATAGAGTGGTCGAGGCACGAGGGGCGTTGTCCTTTTTGTGAACAGTGTCGGGTTCCCGATTTGTCCGGGTCTTCGTTGTTCCGAAATCCTATAAGCTCACGTAGCTCGTCGATTCACTTCAGTCGTTCGTCGACGTCAATTGGATTCCTGTGGCTTAGATAGTGACGTTCATCGTCGCTCTTTAACACTGAACCGTTCGTGGGGACCTATAGGCAATTTTCGATGCCTACAGATACCCCCTCCAAAGTGTTCCTGACTCGTTTCTTTTATAGAAGAGGCTGGAATACTTTGGATGTGATTGGTCTAGACTTCAGTCGGCGTAGTTAGCTTCAACTCTTGACTCTTTCGATTTTCGGTCTATTCGATGCTTTGACGAATATCCGAGGTTCTTCCGGCGCTGCGTTTATCGTCTGGCCGTCGTCGGAGTCTCGAGTCTGCAGCTGATGAATTGAGTTTGGCTCGTGTCATTGAGTTGACTTTGAACTACCTCCGCCACATTGTGCTGGCTTAGGGTTTCGGACCACCGCGTGTTGACTTTTTGTCGCAACGCGTTGATCGGCGTTGACCTAGGGTTACGCGTTGACCGGCGTTGACCTAGGGTTACGCGTTGACCGGCGTTGACCCAGGGTTACGCGTTGACCGGCATTGACCCTTAGG
Organism: Asparagus officinalis; assembly: GCF_001876935.1. Taxonomy (NCBI): domain Eukaryota; kingdom Viridiplantae; phylum Streptophyta; class Magnoliopsida; order Asparagales; family Asparagaceae; genus Asparagus; species Asparagus officinalis. Next base: position 88,202,377 of record NC_033797.1, on the reverse strand, counting down.
GTTTCGAATCGTGAAACGTTGACTTTTGTTGCAACGCGTTGACTGGCGTTGACCTAGGGTTACGCGTTGACCGGCGTTGACCCTAGGGTTTTTGAATCGCCATAAGTTGATTCTGATTGCAACGCGTTGACTGGCGTTGACCTAGGATTTCGCGGTGACCAGCGTTGACTCTAGGGTTTCGAATCGCCATTAACACAGTTTATACTCGTACGTTTGCTGGAGTACACATAGTTTAAGCTCTTAAGGTATTGGAGCATCGTGGTCCCGAATGTTGGGGTTGCAGGACCAACTGTTAAAGTTGATTCATCTGCATGTGTGGATTTTGTCCTGAATTTGTTGGGTGCTCAAGTCACGAGACCAACTAGGGGAGTTGATGCGTCAATGACTCGCAGTTATAGAATTTTTGGCAAATCCTCAGCCATCAACGGATTTGATGAGCCTTTACCGACTACCGTTTGAGTCGGGCTAGTATGCGGATTATCTAAATCCGTTCCGCATATGACGTCGTGCTAAGAGAGTTAACGCTCTTAGTGCTACGATATTGAATACGTAGACTTCGTCTTTCTCACGGGAATAGACTACCCGGCAACGTGTATTAGGCGTTGACTTTGTTGTGCTAAGAGAGTTAACGCTCTTAGTGCTACGATATTGAATACGTAGACTTCGTCTTTCTCACGGGAATAGACTACCCGGCAACGCGTGTTAGGCGTTGACTTTAGGATTTTTGGCTAATCCCCAGCCTTCAACGGATTTGATTAGCCTTTACCGACTACCGTTTGAGTCGCGTTGACTTATCCCTACTCAGGATTCGGGATAAAATTCCCCGCGCGTGTGAGGCACGGATTATGGTTTTATTAATAACAACCTGCCACAATGTTGAATATGTGGTCTTTTGTCCTTTTTACGGTCAAGGACTAACCGGCCATGCGTGTTAGACATAGGCTTTGGGATTTTTGGCTAACCCCCGTGTATTATGATTAAAATGAGAGAATTAAATGAAGATGCGGTTAAGCTTAGATTTATTCCATTTGCTCTTAAGGATAAAGCTAAAAAATGGCTGTACAGCTTACCAACAAATTCCATCTCAACTTGGGATGAATTTGTCACCGTTTTTCTTAAGAAATTTTTTCCTATTCATAAAACGGTAAAGCTTAGGAACAGCATTCAAAACTTTAAAATTATCCCGGGAGAACCTTTTTGGAAGTATTTTGACCGATTTAAAGATCTTCTCATCCAATGTCCTCATCACGGTTTAGAGAAATGGCGATTGTGCCAAATAATTTATGAGGGATTAGATTATTCTGCAAAAACTTCCTTAGAATCAATGTGCCACGGGGATTTTATGAGGAAAAATGCTGATGAAGCTTGGGAGTTTTTGGAGAGTCTTTCTGAAAAAACAATGCAATGGGAACAGTGCGATGACAGGGTTTCATCAGTTCCCCATTCTAAGTCTAGTGGTCTTTCCTTGGAGTCAAACATTGCTTCTGAAGCGAAGATGGCGACAATTCTGCGGAGGTTAGAAGCCTTAGAAATTAAGGAACGAGCTCCAGCTCAACTCAATCATGTTTCTTTCCCAGGATGTCATAATTGTCAGTCTCCTACCCACGTTTCAGAGGAATGCCCTCTCTTAGGAAACAATCATTCATTAGAACAGATGAACGCTGCATTCCAGCACCCTAGAAATGATCCATTTTCTCCAACCTACAATCCAGGTTGGAGAAATCATCCCAACTTTGCATGGAATCTAGGAAATTCTCCCGGAACTCAAAATTTCACTCCCGCTTCGACCCAACATTTTCCTAGGGGAAACACAGTTCCATTCAATTCTCATTCACAATTTCAACAACCCAATCTGCCGTATCAAAATCAGTCTCCTCCTCATCAAGCTGTAATTCAAACTCCTCACAATCCAGATCAGGATAAACGTCTCAATGTCTTGGAAAGGGGTTTAGAAACCATAATTAAGGCCTCTACTCAAACCACGAATATGTTGACTCAAACATCTAGCACGTTGAATTCCTTCATGCAATCAACCGGACAAATGCTCAACTCCAACACTCAAGCTATAGCTAGATTAGAATCCCAACTTGGTCAACTAGCTAGTGCCGTGAGTGAAAGAGAGAAAGGAAAATTTCCGAGTCAACCCGTGGTCAACCCTAATAACACAGGATGCAGTTCATCCTATGAAGCTCAAGTGAATGCAATCCATTCACTTCGGTCAGGTAGACAGGTCGATAATCAAGTGAGAACTCCGCCAAGTCAAACTCTTGATCCTGTACAAATTCCTTCTCCTTCTCCTTCTGATGAATCTATTCAACAATCACTCCCCTCAGATGACCAAGAACCTGAACCCGAACCTGAGCCTGCTTTTGATAGATTTAGACCGGTTGCTCCCTTTCCAGATAGACTCAGGTCTAGGAAACACTCTCCTCAGGAGGAGAAAATCCTAGAGACATTCAAGCAGGTTAAGGTCAACATTCCTCTCTTAGATGTAATTGAACAAATTCCATCTTATGCTAAATTTTTAAAAGAATTGTGCACTAAGAAGAGGAGAATAAATGTTCCAAAGAAAGTCTTTTTAGCCGCCAATATCAGTGAAATGCTGTCAAATCCCATACCTTTGAAACGTAAAGATCCAGGTTCCCCCATCATTTCATGTATCATTGGTAATACTCACATTGATAAGGCGCTTTTAGACTTAGGGGCCAGTGTCAATTTGCTTCCATATTCAGTCTATCAGCAATTGGGTCTAGGTGTACTGAACCCAACCAAATGCACCTTACAGTTGGCTGATAGATCTGTTAAGGTCCCTATGGGTGAGTTAGAGGATGTTCTGATTAAGGTTGGAGATTTTATTTTTCCAGTAGATTTTGTAGTCTTGGAAACACAGCCTGTTTCCAATCCCAAAGGACAGACACCTGTCATCTTAGGACGACCGTTCTTGGCCACTTCTAATGCTCTCATCAACTGTAGAACTGGTCAAATGAAGCTGTCCTTTGGGAATTTGACTGCTGATCTCAACATTTTTAATCCAGGGGACCAACCAAATAATCAGCCTCTAGAAATAAACTACATTCAGGAAATATCAGAAGAAGAAGAAGAAGAAGAGTCTGATTTGAGTTTTGAGGAAATTTTTGATGAAGAGTTAGAGTTTTTAGAAGAAGCAGATCAGGTCCTTGAGAATAATAAAACTGTGTTAAACATTTGCTGCTTTGAATTAAATTTTGAAGAACTCTTTCTTGATGAACTTAGATTCTTGGAGAATAATCAACAACCAAATTTTCAGAACTTTACAGAAGAATTGGTTGTTGGAAAACAAAACTTCACAGTACAAGAGTCTAAGAAATACAAAATGCATTACACCAATAATACCTACCTTACCTTATTGCATAAATTACTGAACACCCCGAAACGCTTGGAAATTCACATTATTAATTATATCATTCTGAATTTGTTTAAAATCCGGGGAAGAATTTTCAACAGTAAGGTAGGAGTCAATGTATAACAGAAACTCTTCATGTTGAATATTTCATTCTACATTGTTTATTTTGTTTATTTCAGAATAATAAAAAGAATTTATTCTTCTCTCACTTGAGAGTTTCTTGTTCAGTTTTCAAAAAAAAAAAAGAAAAAAAAGAAAAAAAAGAAGAATAAAAAAAAGAGAAAAAAAAAGAGAAAAAAAAAGAATAAATTTTTGTTTTCATCTTCCTCAGACCAAAGGTAATTGCAGATTTTTATCAGCCGACCAAATGTAAGTGATTCACTTCTTATCTGCTTTACTTTATGCATCATAGAGTTTGCATTGAGGACAATGCAAAATTTAGGTGTGGGGGTGGGAATTAGTTTTTTTTTCTCTTTATTTTACATTTTTAGTTACATTTTTTTTTCTCTTTTTCTTAAAAAAAAATTATAAAAATATGGTCACTTGCCAAATTGATAGAGTTATGTAATAATTAATTTATTTGATAAATTTGAAATTTTCAAATCCCTAGTTGGTTATTTACTTAAGTTCACTTTTTATGATAACTCTAAATAAATTTCTTAAGAAATGATTTTCAAAGTAGTATACTTTACTTAAGCCTTAACTTGGAATTTTATTTAAAATAATGAAATTTTTGCATGCTTAACTTAGAGTTGAAAATAATTTTTCAAAGTGTCTTGATTTACATATTTTCAAAATATATATACATATACAAAATAAAAAAAAAATACAAAAGAAGAGTGCGAAAAATGGGCACCAAAAAGACAAAAAAAACTCTTTAATTCAAGGTGATTCTATCTTATTAAGCCTAAGCTGACCGAGTAATTAAGCCCAAGGAGTATTTTCATACTTAATGACCTAAGCCCATTTGGGTTGGGATCCATTGGCCCAAAACTCGTTAAATGGTCACTTAGAAAGCCCGTTAAAGTAGAAAAAAATCACACCAAGGAAGAAAGAGTTAAAAAAAACTAATAAATGTTTTATAATTGTATATATGGTCTTGGAAAATATTTTAAATCAAGCAACTTGAAAATTATTTAAAACAAAGAGTTAGCATGTTCTTTTCAAAACTTTTAAATTAAATTTCTAAGTTTGGCTTGGTTTTGTATTGCTACAATGAGAAGATTTTCTTAAAAATATACCTTAGAGTTATATATAAAAATGTTTTCTTGAGTGATAACTGGCTCCAATTAGATTATCTAAAAGTTATCAAGTGAATTTAGTTATTTACTGACTTCTTTAATTTGGCAAGTTGACCGAATTTTGTGGGTATATTCACTGCAAACCCTCACGAGACTACAACTCGTCCACTAGGGTAACCTAGGGGTTTAAAGGCTTGTTGTATGCGCTAAATACAACCGCGATTCCTGCGAAAGTGAGTTAGGATTTTCTTTTTATTTTCTTTGCTAGAGGACTAGCAAAAGTTTAGGTGTGGGGGTATTTGATAATCACATTTTATTACAATTTTATACCCTCATTATCTATTTTATATGAATAAATATACCACTAATAATTATTTTTATCTTTTAATTGCAGGTTAATGAAGAATAAATCTCAAACTCTCATCTCTCAACAAAAACCCATTGATTAAATGAAGAAATGAAGCAAAGAAGCACATTGGAAAATCAATTTCCAAATTATCCAAAAGCCCAGAATGAAGTCGTGTAGCCTGTAGAAGCCGGAGAAAATCAAAAATCCAATATGAAAAGAAATCATATTCAAAATGGTTGGCCACAAAGAAACGACGATATCTCCTAATCCGGAAGGCGGAATTTAACATATAATATATGAAAATCGCCTATCTCGACGAGACGAAGCTATCCGTGAAATCAGAATTTGAAAATAGTGGGCATCGATGTCGGCATCGATGTGGGCATCGATGCTGGCATCGATACCTACATCGATGCCTGCATCGATAAATCGGATTTGCTGCAGGAGAAGAAAGTGGGCCGAAAATAACTCCATTGGGCTGGACATCCTTTAGTATTTCTTTTGGAAAATCACATGAAGACTTTGGTTTGATTTGCTGCAGTTGGGCCGGATTTGTTTATGTGCTTCAACTTGGACTTTCACAAGAAAATGTGCTCAAATAAATGAATGGAAGTGGGCCTTGGAAAAATCATCCTATATTTGGGCTAGAGAAGAACAAAAACCAAATTCAAAGGTGGAGATTGTTGCTTGGGGCTCAAGACAAATCCAATGGCTCAAATTCATTGAAGATTACTATAAATAGGGGTAGTGAGTGAGGGTTAGAGGTGTGAAAATTTTTGTAACTCCTTTTGGAGAGGAGGGCTACTCTTAATTGAGAAGGCCTTCCAAAATTATAACTTTTTGTTGCAATTAATAATAATAATTTTTCCACCACTTTAAATTTTTCTCTTCTTCTCGTTGTTGGATGATGAAGATGGAGAATTATTTGAAGGTTTGCATTTCTTTCCTTTTCTCTTTTATTTCTTTATTAGTTTAGATTTATTTCTATGGCTTGTAGTTTAGATTTTATTTTCATGTTAAATAGCCAAGAGGCTAGAAAGCCCTCTTGCCGTTAGATTTATTTCGATCGCTTATAGAGTAGATTTATTTTCTTGCATTTAATTCTTGCAATTTTATTTTATAATTAGATTTTGCGCAATTATTTTGTAGTTTATGTATTTTATTTCTTATACTATTGCACGCTTTGAGGCTAGAAGCCCTCTTGGTTTAGTTTTCTTTTTGTTTATTTTATTTGTTTGATTCGCCTTTAGGCTAGAAACCCTCTAGGGAATGCACGCGCTTTTCTAAAGAAGTGGGTTCAATTTTTAGATTAAAATCGCATATCTATAATTGAATCCACCAATCTAATTTCTGTGGGCATTTTCCTTTATTCTAGAATTTTGTTCTTTACATGTTCTTGATTAGTTTTTATTGTTTGCCTGTGATTTTATTCATTTTTTCGCTTTCTTCACGCTTATTGATCATAACTGCATCACTCTGCATTTACACTTGCCACCATTATTATACACACCAAACTTTCATCTCTTAATCTTCTTCACTTATTATTCACAATTCAGCTCATCAATGCTTATTTGTCAGCGCAGCACAACATAAGAACGCGATTTCATATTTTCTCTACAAAACACGCTTGGCCTCGTGGGATCGATATCTAAATACTATAAGTTGACACGGTTGTGGCACTTGGCAACCGTTTTTGGTAGGGCATGTTTTATGCCAGCATCAAGTCGGAGGGCGAGGCGGAAGTGGGTGGGTCAGGCGATGAGAGGCGAGCGAGCTTGAGGCTGAGGTGGTGTTCTGAAGGCGGAGACCGAGCTTGAGGCGGAGGTGGCTACTGTGTTGGCTTCGGTCGGAGGGGGAGAACGGAGGTGGCGTGAGCGACGTGGTCGGGTTGGGGAAGAAGAGAAGGAGGGAGGCGGCGTGAAAATGAACAGTAGAGAGAAGAGAATATATAGGAGAGAGAAAATTAGGGTTTAGGGAAAAATTAAACAAAAATTAATTAAAATAAATAGTTGAGGATATTTAAAAATTAAACTAATTACATAATATTTATCTACAAATAAAAACGTACCTATTGTGCTAATATAACAGTTGATACGAAATAGTCGAAATATATCAATATTGTATAATTAAACAAGAATAATTAATAATAAAAATATATTTACTTATATTTAAAATCAAACAATTATGAGATAATTATATACATAGTAAAACGTACAAGTTATACTAATACGACAGATAATATGTAACAGTAGAAATAATACAACAAATTATACCAAAAATACGTAATTAATAATATTATGTATCATATGAAATAATTCATAATAATATTAATAGTATAATATATTATTTAAAATAATACGTATTAGTACTGATAACGTAACAAATAAATTCCAAAACTTTTTACCGCACAAAATAAATTTAAAAAAAATATTAAAATCATTTAAATAAATATATAATCAGATTTTTAAATCATAGAGAGTTATAAAAAATCAAGAAAAATACAAATACTCTTTTTAAAAATAATAATTAAATATTTTAAAATACTAGAAAATTATTTTAAATAGTATCAAAATTCATGGTCCTTACATTTTTCCTATAATAAAATTTAACATTTAATATCAATCTATCTAAACTTAACATCCAACAGCCAATAGTTATCAGTTAACAATAAAATGTAACAGTTATGCTACACACCTTAACAACCATTCACTATACTTGTTATCGATCAATAAAACTTAACGTACAATGTGTAAAGTCAGGTTTCCGATACCAACATCTTCAACCAATGTCCAGAGTTAACAGTTTATAAGAAACATTAGTAGGTCATAACAAAACGTAACAACCAGCCATTCATTTCTAACATTAATATGTTACATTTCACAGATCCAGGCATATAGTTCACAATGCACCAACGTTAATCTGTAACATCAATCGATCTAAATTGGAAAATTTAACGTCAACTTACTTCTTTTGGGATTTCTTTAATTCCTGTTTTGAACTTTGACTTTTCCTTTTTCTTGGTATAATCCCTTTTGCATGCCCAACAGGGTTTGGGTGGCTTCATCGGTGCTGCCATTCCTTGATAATGACGCATGGGTGGACGAAGACTTGGAGGGGGAGGAGGATGAGAGAGAAGAGGGTCTATGGCCGGTCTTAGACGGCAAAGGGGGGTCTTTAAAATTCTTGGAAGGCGAAGGGATCTTTACCAGTTGATGACGACGAGGGGAGGTCTTTAACCTCGGTCGAAGGTGAGTCTTGTCGCTCGTCGCTCGTCGGCGTAGGGTCCTGCTCTTGCAACGGCGGAGGAGGACGGTCAACACTTTCCAAATCTAGGTTCGTCGTTGATTCTTCAGCCATTTTCTGCCGATTGTGACAAAACCCTGAGTGGAGATTTGGGAATTTCACCAGCTACAGTTAACTATAGAGAGGGAGAGAGACATAGTGCGGGAGGGAGAGAGGAGAGAGAGAGAGGGATAAAGAGAGAGAGAGAGAGAGACTTGATTTGAGTTACAGAGTGTGCGGACGCGGTTACCAAAACGCGGGCACTGTAGCGCTGTGGGCGGGAGGGGTAGAATAGGGTTTTAAAAAAATTTCTCTCATGTTGCTGAGTTGACGGGGCTGGAACGTAGTTTTACATTGTATTTTGGGTTTATACACATGAGCAAAAGTACAGGGGCTGATACACATAATTTTCAAGTTTTGGGACCTTGAAGCAATTTTTCCTAGATATAACTGGAATGAGTATTATGAGCATCTAACGCTAAAAAAGAAAGGTTAAAGTGAGGACCATGCAAGGATGCATGAACCGGAATTCACTCCTCAGAAGTAAGGAACTAGGTACCTGGACTCAAGAGATACCAGAAGTTAGGTTAGGATTAGGTTTAGGTTAAGGGAGTCTGAGATGCAAGTTACCCTCTCCGCTGTGCGTGCATTTGTAAACAGCTCACCTAGGCCTTAGACACAGAAACGGAACCTCATCCTCACCTTTGTCTAACTTGTGGATAAGGCACAGCTTAACATTTTCCAACTGCAACACAAATCCTATCCACCCATTTCGTTTGCTCTTTTGACCAGAACCCCACAAATCGTCACACACGTATCACGTGCGCCTCGGCCGCGGGATCAACACGGCCACGCCTCTTTAGTCGTAAAAATTCTCTCTTCCACTAGATTTCCACACATCACCTTCTCTTTTCGCCCTTTTGCAAGGAAAAAGAATTTACCAAAATATCTCTCATCTCATCGGTTGGCCGAACCGGAGCTTGACACATCCCGCCTACAGATAAGGCCCTCGATTCTCCCAGTGCCTTGGCCCCACATTCTCCATCTCGCGATATTTTCAACTTTTTTCTCGCGTCCAGAATGGGGAGGTCTCTCGATGCGGGTCCCATTCATGTCACGCGGCAGCTCGTCTACGTGGAAGGAATCTCAGTGCCCCCGGAGAAATCGGCGTGAAAAGAAAGAGGTTCTCATACTAAATTCTGATTTATACGGACTCTTATCGGACGGCGGACACCTTTAACGTCCGCATAGAAATGTCATACACAGCTGTCAGTTTTTTTTTGCTATATAAACGGCTTTTCTCCTCGCTTACAAACCTCACCCACCGCTCCATCTCGAGAATAGAGACAAAAAGGGTGCGCCGTTAGGGTTCCGTCGCCTCCACGTTCTCCTCCTTAGATCCTTCTTATTTGTTTGTTCATCTAGATCTCATTGTGCTGATCTCGAGATCCGAGTAGATCTTTCAAGCTCTCATTTTCCCCTATTCTTAGCTAATTTTCTTTTCAGTGAAAAAACCTCCGCCGTCTTCTGAAGTTCAGGCGTGGGGAAGTCCGGCGCCGTTGAGGTCGGGCTAGGATTTATCAATTTTCGGTCAGTCCTCCTCACTGCTTCTTTTGAGGGGGTAGCCGGGGCTCGGCCTCGCGGGTTCTAAACCCCCTGCCTTCACAAAAGGAAACCCTAACCTAGATTTCCCATTCTTTCATTCTTTCTTCGATCGGAGAGATGCCGATCCTCGCCTACGCCGATCCCGCCGCCCGCGCCGCCGTCTGGCCTCCGTCATCATCTCTTCCCGCGCCGGATCTCATCTCCGGCGGCGCTCCGACCTCCGCCAGTGGTCCCCCGACCTCTCTGCTGACCTCTACAACGTCCCTGGATGGGGCGCTCCATACTTCTCCGTTAACGGCGCCGGCAACATCGCCGTTAAGCCCTACGGAACTGCCACCCTTCCTCACGAGGAGATCGATCTGATGAAGGTTGTCAAGAAATCCTCGGATCCGAAATCAAAAGGCGGGCTTGGCCTCCGACTCCCGCTCATCGTGCGGTTCCCTGACGTCCTTAAGAACCGCCTCGATTGCCTCCAATCCGCCTTCGATTTCGCGATCCAATCCAACGGCTACGGATCGCGCTACCAGGGAGTCTATCCCGTGAAGTGCAATCAGGACCGTTACATTGTGGAGGACATTGTGGATTTCGGATCTCCGTACCGGTTCGGGCTCGAGGCTGGATCCAAACCCGAACTGCTCTTGGCGATGAGCTGTCTCACCAAGGGCAACCCCGAGGCTCTCCTCGTCTGCAACGGGTACAAGGACGAGGAGTACGTCTCTCTGGCTCTCATCGCCAGGACTCTGGATCTCAACACCGTCATCGTTCTCGAGCAAGAAGAGGAGCTCGACACTGTTATCAGCACCAGCATCAAGCTCGGAGTCCGGCCGGTTATCGGATTCAGGGCGAAGCTCAGAACTAAGCATTCGGGCCATTTCGGATCCACATCCGGTGAAAAGGGCAAATTCGGGCTTACGACGACCCAGATCCTTTCTGTTGCCAACAAGCTTAAGAGGTACCAAATGCTCGATTGCCTTCAACTCCTTCACTTCCATATCGGATCCCAGATCCCGTCCACTGCTCTGTTATCCGATGGAGTCGGCGAGGCCGCTCAGATCTATTGCGAGCTAGTGAAATTGGGCGCCTTAATGGGCGTCATCGACATTGGTGGCGGGTTAGGGATTGATTATGACGGGTCCAAATCAGTTGGATCCGACATGTCGGTTGGTTATGGGCTTGACGAGTATGCAACTGCCGTTGTTCGGTCGGTTCAGTACGTTTGTGACCGGAAGCAGGTTCGTCATCCGATCATATGTAGCGAGAGCGGCCGTGCCCTCATATCTCACCATTCTGTTCTGATTTTCGAGGCAGTGTCATCTGATTCTGTTGATCCTAGATCGATGGGGCCTAATCTCGGCTATGTAATGGAGGGGCTCGCTGAAGAAGCCCGTGCAGAGTATGGGAATCTGAGCTCTGCTGTTGTTCGTGGAGATTACAGTGCTTGTTTAGTTCATGCTGAGCAGCTGAAGATGAAGTGCGTTGAGCTGTTCAAGGACGGGCTGCTGGGTTTGGAGCAGCTCGCGGCTG
>NC_033797.1:88121839-88190984 GCF_001876935.1 Asparagus officinalis | reverse complement strand
ATTTGGTTTTTAGGGAGATTCACCCAGAGGATCCGGTTAAAACATACCATGTGAATCTGTCCATATTTACATCTGTTCCTGATTTTTGGGCGATTGGGCAGCTGTTTCCGATCCTCCCCATTCATCGTCTGGACGAGGAGCCATCTGTGGACGGAGTCCTCTCGGACTTAACCTGCGACAGTGACGGGAAGATTAACCGCTTCATTGGCGGCAAAGAGCTCTGCCTCTCCACAATTTGGGGAGAGAGGGGAGGGGTTACTACCTGGGGATGTTGTCTGGGTGGGCCGTACCAGGAGGCGCTTGGGGGGCTGCACAACCTCGTTGTGTGGCCCAGCGTGGTGAGGGTTGGTGCAGAGCGAGGGTGCCCACTGCTTCGCCGTGACCAGGCGGCGCCCGGGCCGTCGAGCGCGGGACGTGCTTCGCGTGATGCAGCACGAGCCCGAGGTGATGTTCGAGGGGTGAAGCGGCGGCGGAGGAGTGCGGGTGTTTGTGGTCGCCCTGTTGCTTGAGCGCTGGCGAGGGCATTCAACTCCATGCCTTATCTTGCCTTCGGAGCTGAAGCGGACTCTGAGAGCGGAGGTGAGAATGTCGTCAGCAGTGACGAGGACGACGGTGTGGAGTGGGACCTCATGAGGGGGCTCACCATGTAGAGGTAGAGACGGCCTCCACCTGACCTGAATAAATAAAATGGCTTAGCCTCGGAGCGTATCGAAGTTTCCTATGTTTATTTTTCATTTTTCATTTTTTAGTGTTCGTGGGTTTTAAGTGTTATGTGGGCTGAATTGTGGTTTAGTTTTGTCGTCAGTGTCCCTGTGTCTTGTATGTCCCGGTCTGTCGTATCTCTGTAGTGTGGTCTATCTCTGTAGTATGGCGATGATCTGAGAAGAAGATTTAACTGTTATTTTAGCTGTCATGGTTGGAAATTTGAGTTCCGCTTTTTCATTTATTATTATTATCTTTCTTTTTCTGCTTACTATTGAACTTCTTTTTTAAGTGCCTTTTTGTCTTGATTAGACCATAAAGTCAACAAACTTTGAAAGGTTTGCTCTTTGCTTACATCAGAATCTGAATATTCTTGAGGTTGCTTGGCAACGTTTGTAGGGGGGGTGGGTGGATCGGTCAAACATGACCAACTCAATTTATGTGTTTAACTCGAGGATTAAGATGTTCAGATATTCTTTTTCTTTTTTTCTTTTTTTTCTAATTTGAGAGAGAAGATCGAATGTTAACATCAGTAAGTCTATATCAATCGATTCTTCTCCGTTCCTTATTTTAGAAAAAAAAAATAGCAAAGTAATAATAGTCCAGATTTGCATATTTTTCACGGTTAGCATCCAAATTTTTTAAAAAAATCAAGGAAAAATTGCTTTAAGGCCCCAAAATTAAAAAAACAATGTGGCCCAGACCCATGTACTTTGGTCCATATGACTAAGCCCTTAATAATTTAACAAAATGTAACTGAGCCCTAAAAGCACTTCTCCCAGCCGTATTTGCACTCAGCCTCCCTAAAATACCTCCGCCTTCAACTCCGTGCCTCGAAAACGAGATCCGATCGCTGGCGATCCCTCCTCGTCGCATTTAAGGCGAGGTGATGGCCGTTTTGGGGGAAAATTTTGGCACGCTCCCTCCGTTATATATGCTGTTAACCCACTCGGCTTTGAATAGAGTGTATTTATGGTGCAAATAGCAGATTTTTGCGGTTAGGGCCTATGATCTTCAGCCCCCTACTTGTCCTAAAGTGCCCTTCATAACTCCTCTTAAATCCCCTTTATTTATGGCGGAGAGCCCCCTTATTTGCATGGTTTCCTTGGGTGAGAGAGCAGTGTTCTCAAGGGTAACTTGTGCAACCTCTTTTTTTGAGTTTAAGTTCGACGTGGCTGAGAGGTTGAAGGTTCCTTATGATGCGCTATCAATGGTTTATAAATCTGAAAGGATCCCTGATCTGAGTTTTGAGATCGAGAATGAGGATGATATGGAGTGTATGGTGGAGCACAACCGTAATATCGGGTGTCTGGAGATCCATATTCGAGCTACTATAGATGTAGATGTTTCCAGATGTTAGAACACCCCGAAGCAACCTCCTGAAATGTAAGTTATATTTACACTTAATTTATTTGAAAACTTATGAATTGCGTGAGTAAAATGTGGAGAAATGATAACATAGCGAATTGTTTCAGGTTAAATGTTAGCTTTTAACTGATATATGTTAACTTTCTACCGAAGGTTGTTAAGCTTTACGGCATATGTGTTAACTCTTAAGGGTACTGTAGAATTTAATTACAAGTCCTGTTCGTTATTTTAAGAAAAAATAATTATATTTGTGCAGCATTATGAATACACTGAAGCCAAAGTTTATTGATAGTATTTCTGCCGCAAATCATGGTTCTGAAAGAATTCCAATTGATAATCCCAGCGGTAACAGTGTAGTGCGTTCTGATGACATTATTAACAGCACAGTAATGATTCCTGGTTGGTGGCATAATGCATTAACTGAAGAAGGTCAAGAATTTGAAAGTGCAAAAGAATTAAGGTTGGCGCTGACATACTATGCTCTGGCCAAAATGTTTGATTATGTGTTTAAAAAGAACAAGCCAAAACGTATCCGTGTATATTGTCGATATAAAGAAACTTACAAGTGCCCATGGATGTTGTTTGCTTCACCTGTTAAGAATGAAAAGAGACTTTCGATCAAGAAGTTTGTTAATGAACATACTTGTGGGCAGTACGGACAAAATACAAGTCGTTCAAGGGCATCCCGTAAATTTATTGCAACACAGTTACAACCACTCCTGAAGGTCGTCCAAAAATTCGACCCGTTGATGTGCAAAAGGAGTTCCTCACAAACTACGGCCTTAGAATTGATTACAGTAAGATATGGTGGGGGAAAGAGAGAGCACAGGAGAAACTTTACGAGGATATATATGAGTCGTATGATCAACTACGATGGTAAATGCTGAGCTTTATTGTTAACTTGTTAAGTTTCAAAGTTTGCTTGTTAAAATAAATAGTTAACATGTTCCTTGTTAAGTTCATTGATAACATTGATAACATGTTAAGTTTCACCACTAACATGTTAACTTTCTCTGTTACATTGTTAAGTTACGCAGGTAATTTGTTAACTTTATTTGTTAACTTGTTAAGTTACTCGAATAATGTGTTAGCTTTTTTTGGTCGCTTGTTAAGCTACACGGATAACATGTTAACTTGTTGGGTTGTTTCTTCTTACACGACTAGGTATGAGCGCATGGTAAAAGAGACAAATCCCAGCAGTTATATACATGTTGACCAAAATGAGGGAAGGTTTTTGAGACTCTTTGTTTGTTATGCTGCATGCATCAAAGGTTTCTTGAGTGGATGCAGACCCCTTCTATTTTTGGACGGTACATTTTTGAAGGATCGATATAAAGGTATGCTCCTTTCGGCCATAGCATACGATGGGAACCAAGGTATATTTCCATTAGCGTATTGCATATGTGATCAAGAGAATTTGATGAATTGGAAGTGGTTCCTCCAAGATCTATGGTCCATACTTTATGAGAGGGCTGACCCTTACAATCCTCCCCACCAATTGGTTATAATTTCTGATGCGGACAAAGGAATTAAAGAATCAGTAAAAGAGTATTTTTCAGAAGCTCTACACTCGAGGTGTGTTCTACATCTTGTTGAAAATTTTAGGTTAAAGCTTAAGGACGTGGGTATGAAGTCGAATGACACTCATGTTCTGGGGAACTTACTCCAAATTGCTTGTTATAAATACACAATAGCAGAATGGAATGAGTACATGAAAGAGATATATGACATGGATCCAAGGGCAAACAACATTACTGTGAACTACTCTCCTGATCAATGGGCAAATGCATTCTTCCCGGGAATAAGGTAATTATTTGGCTGTTCTATATCTATGCTAATGTATGAACTTATGCTATTTAGCATGTTATCTTTGGATTTGTTAAATTCTATATCAGAGCTGTTAACTATATTCAGTTATTTCTTAATTGATAACAAAATTTCCGAGGCTGTTCACTATGTTCATTTATTTGTTAACTCTTATATCTGACCTGTTAACTCTTGTCTGTAAACTGTTATCTGTACATCATTAATTGTTAATTCTATTTAATTATTTGTTAACTCTTGTTGCTAACATGTCAACTGTAAGGACCCTGATTTTTGATTTTTGATTTGAATAAATTTTTCTGGTATTTAAATATTAAATATTATTTTTCTAAAAGAGTATTTGTATTTTCCCTAATTTTCTATGATTTAAAAATACGGTATTATAATATTTTAATGGTTTTGCTAATTATAAATTTAGCTGTTCGGTAAAACTTTTAAATTAATAGTTAATTATTCATTATTGTTATTATTATTTTGACCATAAATTTTTAATATTTATTTGAATAATTTTTCTTGTATTTTTTTATACGGGTATTTTTCCTTGCGTTTTCCCGCTCACTGGTATATCACTCTGTATTTCTCTCTCCTATCCCACTCCCCCTAAATCACTCCTTATTTCACTCCCTAAATCCCGCAATTCCCTTCTCGTGCTTCCCCCTGAGATTCCCCTCTCTATTTTAATCCTCCTCTCACGTCGCTCTCTCACTCAATCAGTCACTCTCTCTCTCTCTCCCATTCACTTCACAACACACACTCTCTCTCTCTTCAATCAAAATCAGCCAAGCCCCGACCGCTGCCCGCATCCGCTGCCTCTACGTCGCTGTTCACCTCCAGCAACTCGTCGTCTCCCATCTCGCGAGCTCTCCCTCAGCCGTCAAACCCGGAACCGCCAGCCATGGCCGCGCCCCATGACCTGAGCTCAGACCCCCCATTATCCGACGCTATGCATCACCGGTCGCCGACGAGTTCCGCGCTGACTTACCACCGCCTCGAGCTCAACCCCAAACCAGACCCGCCTCTTTCTTTAGATCCGTCCGTCAACAGGCCGCCGAGGTCATCGCCGTACCAAACCCCTGTTCGCCGCCCCCTCGTCAACCTCTCCTTCGTGCGGCTCCCCTTCTCAGCCCAGCCAGCACCACCCCACGCCTCGCCTGAGCCGCTCGGCAAGCGCTAGCTCGACGTCCTGGCCACTGTGTCGACCCCTCTCCCCTGTGTCGTCGACCACCAGATCCTAGATCTCAGCGAACTCCTCCATCTCCTCGTCGATAACCAGCTCCTCCCCTGAGTTTGACGCCGCCTTTGCACCACCGTCCAGCAGACCCATCGTGACTCGGTCGTTCAGATCCATTGTACCGCTTCCGCATCGGCACTACTGCCTCGTCATCAGACCCCACGGTCTCGTAGGCAAGATCCCGCTTCGATTAATTTATCATTTCATTATTTATATCTGTATTTATTAATTTTGTAGATTAGACTGTTATTATCTGCGTGGTTTGGTTGATGAGTAATATTAGTAATAATGAGATAATTACTGAGTGGTTATATTCGTAAAAAGGGGAGTAAAATATGTATTCTGAGCCGTATGCGATGAAAGGATATTTTGACGATTATATTATAATTAATTATAAGACGTTTTGAAAGAAATAATATTTGTAAAGACTATTTTGAAATATTATAGTAATAAATAAATTTAAGAGTTTATTTCGGTAATGGATTTATTTTTAGGAAATTTATAATAATTTAAAAGGTTTGTAAAAAGAATCATTTTTAGAGTAATTGTAAATAATTTAAGGAATTTATTTTGAAAAAGGATTTATTTTAGATTAATTATAATGAGGAAATATTTTAAAAAGAAACTATTTTGTAAAAGGACTTTTGAATAAATGGATTTATTATTTTAAAAGATTAGGAATAACTTAAAGGAAATTATTTTGTAAATGATTATTTTGGAATTAATAAGCTAATTATTTTTAAAGGTTAGTTTAAAAATAAATGGTTTATTTTGAGTAATTATAATAATAGATATCTTAAAAGAAATTATTATACTATACATGCACGTCCGATTCATAGTTATCCCATACAGTGATGTCATATTGAGTCTCGTAATTATATTTCATGTGATTACTCATTTGATTCATGTTATTGTCTGATATCATATCTTTATCGTGCTTCCTTATACTTATGCTTGAATACATTAGCCTAGAATTCCTTACAGGTTTGCTTTGCAATTCGCTGCCGGGAAATATATTATTGTTTGCAGCCTTGTATAATAAATTGCCGGTCGTGTATATTATTGATGGCCTTGTATTGTATTCGTTGACTCATTTATGGCTGTGTATCATTGCGGTGGATGGCCTTCGTGCCTATGTATTTGGTTTCATTTCTGTGTCGGCTATACGCCTTGAATTCCTCCAAATTGTGGAGATGAACCGACTATATCATTGTAGGCGATTTCGCCGTTCTCACTAAAATCGGGAGGGGAGATTAACGTCCTGATTTATTGACAATCCTGATTTGAGCCCCTCTACACCTAGGATGATTTGTTTAGACTCTTTCATTCATTCTATTGCTCAATTATTCGAAATTGAATCCGAAGTCGCTTCTCGTTTCCTGTGCCGACCTATCTATAATGGAACTAGATCTTGAAATTCTCCCCGTTGACGTCGTAGGATTCCTTGTTATGTCGTCATTATACTTATGATTATTTTCTATATTTTCTTTGGTTGGATCGCTTCCTCGTTTAGCGTGTATACTTCCTTTTCGACAGTTAGTAGTTGTTTCTTTATTCTGCATCGATCTATCTATCGTCGGACTTGACTGGAAATCTTCATCATTTCTAGTGCATTATAATATTACTATTTTCATATATATATATATATATATAGCCTTGCTGTGATTGAGAACCATTAGCAGTCATGACCATAGTGGCCTTGTGTGACCTAGAGACATGTGCTGTGTTGACTTAGAAAAGCAAGAAGAGTTGGGGTGGGAAAGTCTTTGTTCATGTGATTGGATATGGTTGTTGATATATCTTCCAGGCTCGTACCAGTGGATCGGTGTCGCCACTGAGGTTGAGTTGTTGAGTCAAAGTAGATCGGTGTCGCTATTTTGGTTCATGAATTTATTTGCTTGGATGATGTGCGAATAATCAGTTATACGATGATATGACCGTTGACTCTGTGTGAGATATGTACCCGTGACCTGTTATAGAATGACTAGTTACATGATCTCGTTTCCTGGCTATGTATGAATCCTTGTGAGACGTAGATCAGTTGTATTTTCTTTCCATACATGGATCGGGGTTAATATTTAATTATTTATAATTCGAGACATATGGTATATACATGAGGGTTTCCTTGTTTGGATTATTTCGCTCGACGTACTACGTCTCGAGTTGTAGATTTTTAAGTATTAATTCTATCTAGTGTATAACCCTGTACTTGGATGATTAGTCTGTTCGCTAGCTGCATGATCGACTTGTTACTTGGTTGACCTTCTTGGATACTCCTGATTATTATATTCTAGTGGTAGATTGCATTTAGATTATTAGTATTCCAGTAGCATGCTTCTTTTATTATTATTATCACTGTTTTGCTTTGGTCGTTCGATCGTTCCTATTTCTTTCTGTGGGATCTTGCCGTGTGTCGCACACGTTGACGTACACCTGTTTTTCTCTGGTGTACGTCAGATTTAGGAGATGAGCAGCCTCAGTTCGGGATAGTACAGGAGCCAGATGATTTGCAGCAGTAAGGTCTTCCAGATGGATCAGAAGAACAATCTGAATCTTAGACTTTTATTTCTGTAGTAGTTGATGAGCGCTAGATCTCTTTTGCAGAACCTTACTTTAGTATGATGTTGGATTTAGTTATTTTAGCAGTACTTTCCTTTTATTTCTGTTGGACTATGTATTTTTATATTTTTAGTTGGACGGTTTTGTAATAAGGGCGTGTTTGACCCAACTCTGTGTCCTGGATGATATTCTATTTATGATATGTATCTTTTCCATTCCGAGTTGTTCATTATACTCTTGCTATGTGTGATCGGGGACCCGTGACTTCGTATATTATATTTTTGACGCTTAGCGTATTAGATTGAGAAGACGGGGTCTAGCATTTATCTCTTCTCAGTTTAATACGTCGCGGGCTTATTCGCGTCCCAATTCCCTAGTATTTTGGGAAGCGGGGCGTGACATCAACCATTATGGAAAGCATGTTAACTCTTGTGAAAAACATGTTAACTCTTGTCGCTAACATGTAACTCTTGTGGCTTTAGTACATGTTAACTCTTGTTGCTAATATGTTAACTCTTGTGACAAACATGTTAACTCTTGTTGATAACATGTTAACTCTTGTGGATAACATGTTAACTCTCATGGCTAACATGTTAACTCTTGTGGATAACATGTTAACTCTGGTGGCTAACATGTTAACTGTTAAATGTTAACTATTATATGTAAACTGTTAACTGTAATTGTTAACTCTGGTGGCTAACATGTTAACTGTTAAATGTTAACTATTATATGTAAACTGTTAACTGTAATTCAAAAAAGTTAACTCTATTCAATTATTTGTGTCAATCCTTATTTATGACCTGTTAACTCTTATCTGTAAACTGTTAACTGTAATTCATTACCTGTTAACTCTATTCAATTATTTGTTAACCCTTATTTGTGACCTGTTATAAAGTTATATATAATTTCAGGTATGGGCACGTAACATCTAATGTCGCTGAGTCTTTTAATAATTGGATAAGGAAGGCTAGAATGCTACAGATTCTACAAATAGTTGAGCATATTCGTAAACAGATAATGGTCCGAATGAGTAATCGCCGGTTACTTGGAGATAAATGGGTTAGATATCTCTGTCCACAAACAGAGATGGTGCTTAAAGAAAATATAGAGAAAGGTCGTCCATTAGATGTTAAGCAAGCTGCAGCTGACATATTTGAAGTGCAAGCACATAAAACTACCCGTGTTGATTTGGAGAAGAAGACATGCACTTGCCGTGCTTGGGACGTCATGCGGATTCCGTGTAAAGAAGACATGCACTTGCCGTGCTTGGGACGTCATGCGGATTCCGTGTAAACATGCATGTGCAGTCATCTCATACATGAAGAGATACATTTACCAATATTGCGATTGGTTTATGTCCACAGAAGTATTTAAAAAGAGCTATGGCCCGATTCTCTATCCTATACCAGATTATGAGAAATGAAGCATGCCAAGGGATGAGATCGAGCTACTTCCACCACATACTACCAAAAGAAAGGGGAGAAATAAAACACGACGTATCAACAATCGAACAGTGTACAAACGGCCTTTGAAATGCTCTCGGTGCCACTCTGAAGGCCACAACCGCGCAACTTGCAATGAACCGATCGCCGATTGATATGAGTTGCGGATTTGCCGAAATACTTTTGGGTGTGTGTAATACTTTTGTAGTTAACTGTTTATATGAACTGAAACATATTTGGGTGTTTGTAATACTTTTGTAGTTAACTGTGTATATGAACTGAAATATATTTGGGTGTTTGTAATACTTTTGTAGTTAACTGTGTATATGAACTGAAATATATTTAGGGTAATGTGAACTATAATGAAAATGTTATCTTACTTGGTTTGTAAAGTTACTCAGTTAGATTGTTAAGTTACAGTTAACATATAAAATTTTCTTGGTAGGTTATTAAGTTACACCTATTACATGTTAACTCTTGTGGATAACATGTTGGGTAACATGTTAACTCTTGTCACAAATATGTTAACTTTTGTGGCAAACATGTTAACTCTTGTGGTTAACATGTTAACTCTTTTGGCTAATTTGTTAACTCTTGTGGCAAACATGTTAACTTTTGTGGCAAACATGTTAACTCTTATGGCTAACATGTTAACTCTTTTGGCTAATATGTTAACTCTTGTGGTAAACAAGTTAACTTTTGTGGCAAACATGTTAACTCTTGTTGATAACATGTTAACTCTTGTGGATAACATGTTAACTCTCATTGGTAACATGTTAACTATTGTCGATAACAAGTTAACTCTTGGCGATAACATCTTAACCCTTGTTGATAACATGTTAACTCTTGATGATAATATGTCAACTCTTGTTGCAAACATGTTGACTCTTGTGGATAATAATCGAACTATTAACTGTAATTCTCTGTTAACTTGTTAAGCTATGCAGATAGTACGTTAACTTTCTCTCGTACATTGTTAAGTTACATGGCTAACATGTTAACTTCATTCTTGGTAACATCATCTCTCTCTCCATTCGAGCCCTCTTCATCCTCAACCATCTGCTTGTCCTCCTCATCCTTGATCACTTCGTCTCTCTCTTCGTTCTTACCCATTTCCTCGATACCTTCATTCATGGTGACGTCGTCTCTCTCTCCATAGTTGTCCTCTCCATCGATTTCATGCTTTTCCTCTTCTTCCACTGTAGGGTTTCCTTTCAGCTGCTGTGCAATAAGCTTCTTGACATTGTTCTTTAAAACCAAGGGATCTACTATTGCACAAGATTCGTCCAACCCCTTAACCTTTTCGTTAAGTCTACGAATCTCGTTCATGAAAGTTTAACAATATAATTTATTCGAGACCCTCAGTGTACGGTAAAATCTCTGGTTTAGTTAGCAGCATTTCTCTAAAATTGCAGCTGCTCCTCAACTGGTAACGTTTCAATCACATCTTTCCTTTCGGAAGCCTCATCAATGGCTTTTGACATTATCTATAATTTAGAAATAACAAACAGTTAACATCAAGCTTATAAATGTTAACAGTAAGAGGCCTACAGTTGACACATATAAATTAAAGGTTCTTCAATCATCTATATGTAATATGTTAACTCTTGTTGCTAACATGTTAACTCTCGCGGGTAACATATTAACTCTTGTGGCTAACATGTTAACTCTTGTGGCTAATATGTTAACTTTTGTGGTAAACATGTTAACTTTTGTGGCAAATATGTTCTCTTGTGGCTAACATGTTCACTCTTATTATTAACATGTTAACTCTTGTGGAAAACATGTTATCTATTGTGGCTAACATGTTAACTGTTATGATTAACATGTTAACTGTGGTAATTTAGCACCTTAGAACTTACCAAACCTATTGATCATCTCTTCTCATGTTCCTTCTCTTCTTCCTTCTTTTCAACCTTCTTTTCTTCTTCAATCTTCCTCTTCCTTACTGCTGCTTTCTTCTCCTCCGTATGTACGACTGGACATTGTGGTATAATCCCTTCACTTCTAAGCCTCATCAATGGCCTTCTGATTGGATATTTCTCATCGGATGGGCCAATTTCAGCTATTGGTTTATGTACAACCTGGATGCTAGCTTTTGCAGCCTTGGCAACTATTGTGCGTTTTTGAAAAGATCCATACTTCTCACCAATCTTCACCTAGTTAGTGAGGGGTGGCTTGAATCTATTGTTAAAGGCATATCTTTTAATCCCCGTCATTTCATAGTACCATAGCTACAAATAAATAATACATGTTAGTATGCACTACTAATCTTTTAAACATGATATAGTTAACAGAACTGAACTGAAATATAGTTAACACTGACAACACCAACTTTAATACTAGAAACACTATAGTTAACATGAACTTGAATATAGTTAATCAGATCCTTAAAATAGTTAACATGAACCAGTAAGCCTTAATGGTTTCTTGACGTAAGTTGACAGAATACATACAAGCGTTCACATGCACAGGTTAATCCAACTTACAGGGATCAAAGGCATGCTTCCAGGTACATAGCTTACTCCTGACATGTGCAGACCTTCCCTGGCAATCTTAATTTCTTTCTTCGTCTGATCATAGATGTATTTCCCCCAAGCCACATTCCTCACTCTTTCAATTGAATCAACATATTTGAATAAGAGCCTTGGGATGCCTTGGACACTGCTAGGGCACCACATCATTGAACATTGATAAACTATCTGTAGTAACACAAAATCTTCAATATCCTTCTTCTTTCTTGATTCAACAAGAGATTGCAGTAGCTCTTCCACATATCGCCGCAAATTCTTCGCTGATTTCTTTGGGGTTCTACTTAAATGTTCATCAAAATACTCCACCCAAACCCTAGGGAAAGGATCTCTATTATTGTAAATTATTTCCCCATCAATTGGGAAACCTGTATGTTCATGCACCCAGTTCATATTAAAATTAACAACCTTTTCTCTCCCACTTTTGGTATCGGGCAAAGAAAACGCCACTTCATTACCCTTATAGTAACTCAATACAAGTTCCAGCGTGGGTCGATCTACTGCTAGGGGGCCAAACTTTACATAATACTGGAATGTACACCCTTGGTATGCATCCCAATGACACAGTCGTATTCGCGATTCAAGGACTTTTATAAATTTACAATATGCGGCGAAACTAGCAGTGGGTCTAATTTTAGCAGCACCTGATTTTTTTCCTGTATTATAATTAAACATTTAACATCAACCACACATAACATCCAACATCCAATAGTTAACATGCAACGATGAACTGTAACAGTTACACTATAAACCTTAACAAACAACAGCCAAACTTAACAATAATAAGAGGTATATAGTTCACATTTAACATTAAGGTATCCGCTAACATGTCCTTCAACCAATGTCCAGGCATATAGTTCACAATTAACCTAAATCTATAACATCTATCTAAATTGGAAAATATAACATATAACATTATCTTACTTCTTTATGGATTTCTGTGGTGCATTTAGTGAACTTGTAATTTTTCTATTTCTCATTACACCCCTTTGGAAACTCAACAACGATTGGGTGTTTTCATCGGTGCTGCCATTCCTTGATGATGATGTATGGGTGGACAAAGACTTGGAGGCGGGGGAGGATGTGAGAGAATCGGTACCACGGTCGGTCTCAGATGGCAAAGGGGGGTCTTCGTCGGTCTTGGAAGGCGAGGGGGGATCTTCCTCGGTCTTGGAAGGCGACGGCGAGTCTTCTCGCTCGTCGTTCATCGGTGCATGTTCCTGACTTTGCAGCGGCGACGGAGGATGGTGAACAACTTTGAATTCGTTCGCCGATTTTTTCTCCATCTTCGATCCGGTTTCGACCTAACCCTAGAGTGTAGATTTTGGTTTTTTGCCGGAGGGAAAGCCAGAGACAGAGTGCGGGAGGGAGAGTGGAGAGAGAGAGAGCGTCTCGATAGTAGCGGACTGGGCGACACCATTACCAACGCACGGAGGCTGTAGCGGAGTGGGCGGGAACGATAGAGTCGGGTTTCTGAGAATTACAGCTCACTCTCGTGAGCAGGAGGGGCTGAAATGAACTTTTGGAGTGTATTTTGGGTTTACACCAAACATTAAAAGTACAGGGGACTGTTTTTTCAATTTTGGGGCCTTGAAGCAATTTTTCCAAAAATCAATTGCCTTCTTCTGATAGAATTCTACAAATGGTCTGTCAACGCATATAATTGACAATAATTTATGACAAAGACAAAATATTGCGAAACCTAATAATTTTAATGAAGAATTCTACAAATGGTCTGTCAACGCATATAATTGACAATAATTTATGACAAAGACAAAATATTGCGAAACCTAATAATTTTAATGATGCCAATAATACTAACAATAGCAAACTACAATATAAAATTAACTTATTTTGTGGAGCCTAACTACTGGCTATAAGCATCAAAGTTTCCATATATATACTTTATAATTTATTAAAAAGGGCCATATAATATTATGTAATAAAATTTATTTACTACTAAATAGTAACATCGTTGTAATAATATCGTTATTAGGGAAATTTTTTTATGAACCAGTATGTTCTTTACGATATATAAGCTATGCAGTCCATATTCTTGTGTCTTTTATAAAACCAAAAAGTTTGAATACGAGCCTCTAACATTTTGCTCTCACAACAGCAAAATCCATTTAGCAAATGTGAATATTCCAGATGAGTTATATATCTTATATACAATAAAATTATCCTAAGCAAGTGAATTATGATAGCATTTTTTATTCACATTGATCAGGGAAAGATTAGATAGGGACCTTGCATCAAAGAATTTTTTTTTATATTTAGAGAAGATTGTGAAATATATCATAATCTCTCTGCTCTAATTTCGCAAGAAAATAATTCTTCATACTTTCAGTTTTACTTCTATGATACGGAGAATGGGCTATAAAATTGAATGAGAATATTAGACAATGTAAATATGAGTGAAACCACAACTAAAAGCTAATGTGAATATGATCACAAGTAAAAGTTTAATGGACATATTGTAAATAAATTCATATGCAAAATTCCTTTATGAATTGAATGATCACCTATCTTTTGAAGACTTCAAGATGCTAATAAAAAAAGATGTTGTACTAGATCAATGTGTTTATAACTCAGAAATAGTAGATCACGTGGCCACAGTCTGTGTTGAAGGAAACAATGATAATATTTTATTTGAGAAAGATATTATTGAATTGATGATCAATCCCACAAAAAACTTTGTTTTTTATTTATATTTTATTTTTATCAATTTAAATAATCATGATATTCAACCACATGTATTACACGTGAATCTCAACTAGTATATATATATATATATATATATATATATATGAGGAAACTGTGTATGCACTGCCAGCTCTCCCAAATCGTGCGCTGCAAGGGCCTTTTCGCAAAAAAAACCCGCATTTAACTCCTCTCCCTAGAAATATCTACCCATGACCTTATCTCTCTCTCTCCCCCCAAATCTATCTCTTCTCCCCAGAGATCCCCAAAGCTGTGCCGCTCATCCTCCTCCATCCTCCTCCCAAAACGGAGCCGTCAGCTGCTGCAAGACTCGTCGCCGCTGTTCCACAATCCCTCGAGATCCTCCACCCGATCTCGAGCCTTCGAAGGAGGAGGTCGTGAGGCTCTTCGCCGTCATCGCAATCGCCTCCTCCGTCGCCTTCGTCAGCAACAGAGCCGTCGTCGGTCACCGCGAGACTCGTCGCCGTCGTTCCACAATCCCTCGAGATCCTCCACCCGATCTCGAGCCTTCGAAGGAGGAGGTCGTGAGGCTCTTCGCCGTCATCGCAATCGCCTCCTCCGTCGCCTTCGTCAGCAACAGAGCCGTCGTCGGTCACCGCGAGACTCGTCGTCGTCGTTCCACAATCCCTCGAGATCCTCCACCCGATCTCGAGCCTTCGAAGGAGGAGGTCGTGAGGCTCTTCGCCGTCATCGCAATCGCCTCCTCCGTCGCCTTCGTCAGCAACAGAGCCGTCGTCAGCCCCCCTCATTCTTCTTCAGTCGCCTGCAACAGAGCCATCGTGAGCGGGGAGCAGCAGCGGCTTTGAATTTGTGCGAGCGGGTGAGAGTTCTTTATACCTTCACCTTGTGATTACAGTTATATTTTGGTTCTTTATTTACGATTCAAGTTTATTTCGTTGAAGGAAGGTACATTCTTGTGGAACCTTGTGATCTGCTTGTTTTAATTATTTGATGGATTATGTAGTGGTTTTGGATTGAGTTAGTGGTTACATAACTACGAATGTCCCTTAATTTATTTTAGTGTTTTGGGCATTTGATCCAAGGTTGGAATTTATTGTTTCAATAATTTTGCTGGTTTGAGGAACTGCAAAAAAGATTTCAAAAGATCCTTCATTCTAACTGGAATTTTCTCTTTTGATGAATGGTTTTGGAAATTAAGGGTGAAGGTAGCTTTTGCTTTGGGTTTGGATTCATGGGATTTTCTTAGCTTACAGACATTCCCCCACCTGGTGGTAAATACCCCAAAAAAATTTTTGGTTTCTTTTTTGGAGTCACCATAGGAATAACTGGATATTAATTTGCAATTTAGGAACTTTATGATTTTATTTTTCAGTTTTAATTGTACACATCTTTACGTTAAATTTCATAAAACCCCATATAAGTTTGGGTGACTTTGACATAACTCAAAACTCACTGTCACTATGGGTTTTTTGGAACTATTTTTCCCCAATGAATTAAAAGCAAAATAATTGGTGGGCATTTTCTTTAGTAACTATTATAATTAGAATCTAAATGCTAAGTTTGTATTTATAACCACAATAGAAATACTAAGTTTGTTTTTCTTGAATTTATTTTCTTCTTTAGGAGTTCGGAATGGAGTCAGAAAATTCAACTACTGTAGAGTTCGGAATGGGAGAATCAAGTGTTATTGGAAGTGGAATTGCGGCCAATACTGTAAATCATCCTAAACCACTACTTGGAATGAAGTTTAATAGTTATGAAGAAGCTTATAACTATTATAACTCTTATGCATTATAGAACTAGCTGTAAAGTCAACTTGCCAAGGTACAATTAATATTTTTCAACGAATGTACCTTCCTTCAACGAAATAAACTTCCTAAACCACTACATAATCCATCAAATAATTAAAATAAGCAGATCACAAGGTTCCACAAGAATGTACCTTCCTTCAACGAAATAAACTTGAATCGAAAATAAAGAACTCTCACCCGCTCGCACAAATTCAAAGCCGCTGCTGCTCCCCGCTCACGATGGCTCTGTTGCAGGCGACTGAAGAAGAATGAGGGGGGCTGACGACGGCTCTGTTGCTGACGAAGGCGACGGAGGAGGCGATTGCGATGACGGCGAAGAGCCTCACGACCTCCTCCTTCGAAGGCTCGAGATCGGGTGGAGGATCTCGAGGGATTGTGGAACGACGACGACGAGTCTCGCGGTGACCGACGACGGCTCTGTTGCTGACGAAGGCGACGGAGGAGGCGATTGCGATGACGGCGAAGAGCCTCACGACCTCCTCCTTCGAAGGCTCGAGATCGGGTGGAGGATCTCGAGGGATTGTGGAACAGCGGCGACGAGTCTTGCAGCAGCTGACGGCTCCGTTTTGGGAGGAGGATGGAGGAGGATGAGCGGCACAGCTTTGGGGATCTCTGGGGAGAAGAGATAGATTTGGGGGGAGAGAGAGAGATAAGGTCATGGGTAGATATTTCTAGGGAGAGGAGTTAAATGCGGGTTTTTTTTGCGAAAAGGCCCTTGCAGCGCACGATTTGGGAGAGCTGGCAGTGCATACACAGTTTCCTCATATATATATATATATATATATATATATATACTAGTTGAGATTCACGTGTAATACATGTGGTTGAATATCATGATTATTTAAATTGATAAAAATAAAATATAAATAAAAAACAAAGTTTTTTGTGGGATTGATCATCAATTCAATAATATCTTTCTCAAATAAAATATTATCATTGTTTCCTTCAACACAGACTGTGGCCACGTGATCTACTATTTCTGAGTTATAAACACATTGATCTAGTACAACATCTTTTTTTATTAGCATCTTGAAGTCTTCAAAAGATAGGTGATCATTCAATTCATAAAGGAATTTTGCATATGAATTTATTTACAATATGTCCATTAAACTTTTACTTGTGATCATATTCACATTAGCTTTTAGTTGTGGTTTCACTCATATTTACATTGTCTAATATTCTCATTCAATTTTATAGCCCATTCTCCGTATCATAGAAGTAAAACTGAAAGTATGAAGAATTATTTTCTTGCGAAATTAGAGCAGAGAGATTATGATATATAGCGGGGGGAGGGGGGAGGTGAATATAGTTTATGCTAATCTAATCTAATTTAATATCAATTAAAAACTTATTAACTAATTATCCTAGCAAGAATGATATTCAAGAAGATTATATGCAAGGATATTAAACTAAGGGCGAAATAAACATGAGCAATAGCGAAATAAATAATGAGCACAAATAAAACGCCAAGACAAATTCAAACACACAATATGATCATGGAGTTTGGTCCTTCCGACCTACGTCTCCGCTCCCCACTCCCGGGGAGAATTCCACTATCACAATGGGTTTTCGACGTTCACTCAAAAATGTTTACACCTCACAATTCGGTTTTCTACGCTCACCAACAAACGTTTGTAACTCACACTTGTAACTACACAAATACCATCTCAAGTGTTGACCTCTCATGTATCACCTTGCTCAAGTGTTCGGAATTACGATCTCTCCCTAGGCTTTACTACTGACCCTACTCCTCTTGGAACCTATCACGTCTCTCACCTCTACACTCCTCTTTGTGTATTTATACAATACTATGTGACCTCGCAAATTAGGCTCAATACAATAATTTGTTCTCTACAATGGATGAGAACTCTATGTAAGCTCACTCTCAAAGATACACTCCCCACAACTCAAATATACTCAATGTGATAATACTAAAAGCTCAAGGGGTGTGTGTGTAATCAATGAGAAAGAATCAAAACTAAACTCAATTATAAAATCTAATTTAATAAAACGATAATCAAATAAATGTAATATAAATAAAGCTAGAAATTGAGTTTAAAAAACTTCTCTATAGATCAAGAGAGAGAGAGATGGGATGAAGCTCAAACGCCAAAGGATGATCTCTTCTTCCTCTTGTGAAAATTTCTTCACAAACCAAACAAACTTAAATAAACTTTAAACACCCTTAAACTTGTTTTAAAACTCTCTTAGATGATATTTAGAAGTAAAACAATAGGGGGTATTTATAGGATGAAAACCAAAGCCTAAAAACCAAGAAAACCCAGCATAAGGAAAAAAAACCAGAAGGCTGAAAAAACTAGCCGTTACAAGCGTCAGTCGACTGACGAGTTGGATCAGTCGACTGATGAGCTGACCGTTACAGTTAGCTCACAGCACATCAGTCAACTGAAGACCTCATCAGTCAACTGATAAACTCATCGGTCGACTGATAGTTCATCAGTCCCAAAAATAAAAACTTTTAGCAATTACAGACGAGTGCATCAGTCGACTGATAAAATCCATCAGTCGACTGATAACAAGTTATCAGCCTGAAATGAACAGTAAAACTAAACTTTAAACCTCTTTAAAAAATAGTAAATAAATTCTAAAAAATATAAAATCTTGGGGAATGCTTGTAAACATGAAAATGAACATGTTAAAAAAAAATTTAGAATTACACTTCCCAATTGTGAAAACTCGTTATTTTGCAAAATAGTCCAAAACATAAAAACACAACAACACATGTTTTTTTGACAAAATGACTTAAACAAACTCTAGGAACATTTTGTATGGATTTATTGACTTAGAAAAAGATATTAAATGGTGTAATTGAGTCTATACTCCATAAACACATAATTTTGCAAATAAACGTCTTTAATCTATAAATGAAATCATATTTATTTACATGTATAGATGTGAAACAAATACGTATATATATAGCTATATCCATATATTTCATATATATATATATATATATATATATGTATATACATATATATATATATATAAGAAAACTATAAAAACAAAATACGTGTGTGTGTGTATATGAGCTTAAAGTACTGAACACACATAACATAACATCTAAACTATTTACCCAAGCTTGATATTATCTTCATTGAGCTCTTCTTGGTAAACTTTATGGATGAAGCTTGAAAAGTGTATTACTTCACTCCACTATTCCTTCCATCCTCTAATGGATATGATTATGAAAGCGCTATCCATCCATCCTCCAACACATTATTTGTCTAGAATAAATAAGAAAACACAAACACTAGACGAATAATACTAGTCATAAATTGTTTGTTAAAACATTATCAAAACAAAAAGGCTAATAATTTTAATTCGATTGTCACACATTAGCAATAAATACTAAAATAACAATTAACATTCGACATTAATTTGAAATTTAAATAGAACAAGGACTCAGATGCAAAAAATCTCACACTTCCTCCTATTTCTTTGTATCCCTAATATACTTCGCCGGAAAGCAAAATCCAAAATCCATTTTTTTGTAAAGTCAAAAACTTTTTTAATCAGTCCTAATCCTGCATATTGCAACCCGTAGCATATTTCAATTCGCCATGGCGGAGTCCAAAACCTCTGTTGACCTTCTTATTTTGATGATGATTTAACAAATAATTTATATCTAATGTTGTTTGTCTAGTGTTGGTGTATTTCTATTTATTCTAGACAAACAACAAGTTAGAGGATGGATGGATTGTGCCATAACGATCATATCAAATGGAGGTTGACAGAATTATGGAGTAAAGCCTACGTAATTCAAAGTTAAAGATTCAAATTCAAGCTTTATCCGCAAGTGTACCAAGATAGAGTTTCGTTGAAGATCACAAGCATGGGTAAATTTAGTTTTAGGTGTTATATTATGTATGTTGGTACTTTAAGATCAATATAATATGCACACACATTTTATTGGTTTCTTTGTATATATATATATATATATAGATTTCATCAATATCAATTTTATTTAGTTTAATGAAATCATGTTTTAGTGCATTATATGTGTATTTTGATAAAATACTATATTCCCTATTTATAGACTTTATAACAATAGTTTACATCTTTTTTCAAGTCTATAAAATCATTTTGTATTGTTTCAAAACATGGTTAAGCTAAAATGTCAAAACTCATATGTTCACATTTTCATGTTTTGGACTATTTTACAAAATAATGATATTTTTTTTTTGGGAGGTCCTTTTTGAAAACTAGTTTTTGTAACATGTTTATTATCATGTCTACAATCATTTTCCAAAGTTTCATAATTTTTGGAGTTTAGTTAATATTTTTAAACAGGGTTTTAAAATCAGAAAACAACTTTCAAAACCTGTATTTTCATGTATCAGTTCGTGGTCGACCGTCACGGTCGACCGTGCTAATGTTTATCCCTCAGAAGCCAGCAAAAACTTTCACAGTCGACCGTGGCGCTCGACTGTCAGTCTATAAGTTTCCACGGTCGACCGTCACAGTCGACTGTAGCCTTTTCTGTTGGTTTCTCAGCTTCGAAAATCCCTCGCGGTCGACCACGAAAATCTCACGATCGACCGCCGATTGCCCAACGGCTATATTGGGTACCAAATTTCGATTCTGTGGGATTCTCTGCTGATTTATTTGGGGTTTTTGTTGCTGTTTTCTCTTCCTATATAAACCCCTCAAACCCTCCTCTACTAGACGTAACAAAGAGAATGTTTTAAAAGAGGTTTAGCAAAGTTTAAATCAAGGGTTTAAGTTTGTTTAAAGTGTGTTTATAAGCTTTTAAACATTTGAGTGTTTCAGTTTTGTGAATCAATTCCACAAGAGCTTGAGGAGATCATCTATTAAAGTTTGAGCTTCCAACTATTCTCCCTCCACCTCTTGATCTATTGAGAAGTTTTCTAAACTCTTATCTAGCTTTACATTTGCTTAATTATTTGATTATCATTCTTTAAAGCTAGTTTTTATATTGAGTTTTGATTTGATTATATTATCTCATTGTTACACACCCACATTGAGCTTTTAGTATTTACATACATATTATATTGGGATTGTGAGAGATTGTAACATTAAGTTGTGCTTAATTAAGTTCTCGCCTTGTATTAGAGAATAAATTATTTGTTGTTATTTGTTAGTGTTGTAAAGTTTTAGGTGAGCTAGAAAACTGAGTGTGAAGAGTGAACGTTGATCGGTGAGCGTTAAAAACCGACATTGTGAGTGTGAGGAGTTAATGTTGATCGGCGAGCGTTGAAAACTGACATTATGAGTGAGGTGTGAACGTTTATCGGTGAGCGTTGAAAACCAAAATTGTGAGGTGTAAACGTTATTCGGGTGAGCGTAGAAAACCCGGTTATGATAGTGGATTTCTCCCCAGGAGTGGGGAGCGGAGACGTAGGACGGAAGGTCCGAACTCCGTGATCATATTGTGTGTTTACATTGTTTATTTGCACACTATCACTCTTGTTTTGTTTATGTTTATTTCACCCTTGTGTTAATTTGTATATCCTTGCATATATCCCATAGTATATCTCATTGCTAGGATATATCTCTTTGTTCATATTGCTTATCCTAGCTTATATATATTATTGTATTTCATACTTGCTAGGATAACTTGTTATTAGTTTTAATTAACATAAAATCGGATTAGATTAGCATAAGACCCTAATCACTCCCCTCTAGGGTCTAACAATTGGTATCAGAGCTTGGTGCTCTTTGATTTAAGGTCTAATCACCTTGAGCTAAAGATCCAAGTTATCTTTTTATGCTAATCTTATTTTGATTGCATTTGTCTTGATTGCACATATATATTTTTATCATGGACATGAATTGTGCACCTTTGTTAGGCTATGAATCAAATGTTGCTCCTAAATTCATTAATTTTTCCTATGCACAATGGTCTTCTAGATTTAAACTATTTGTGCAATCTAAAAATATTGATTTATGGAGAATTATTGATAATGCTTATTGTACCCACTATGAAGAAATCCAAGTGGAGTAAAAATGACAAAAGATTGTTTATCATGAACAAGATTGTGTTAGAATATATGCTTAATACACTTGATTCTTCTATTTCTAACAAGCTTGCTCATTTTGATAGTGCTTACAAATTGTGGAAACTTATAGAAGCACATCAAGAGAATTTGGAGGCAATCCAACAAGCTTTGGAGCATTCTGCTTCTAGTTCATGTGGAGCTTCATTTTCATGCACACGGCCACTAGGCGATAGCCCTAGTGAGGTTTGCGAGTTCAAATCCATTAATGATTTATCTAGTGATAAACTTGCTTGTGCTAGTAAAAAATTATTGCATGCCTATAACAAATTGTATAAAAATTTTATTGAATTAAAAAGCAAGCATGTTAATTTAAAATCCGATCATGAGTTGCTAGGTTCCAAAGTTGATGTCATTACAAAAAAAAAAATACCTTGCTTAAAGAAAACAATGATATGTTAAATTTGGAAAATAAAAAATTAACCTCATCCATTTCTAGCTTAACTCATAAAAGAGATAATGCCAAGTTAGAAGTAAAGAACATAAAAAATGATACTGCTTCTTTTATAAATGACTATTTATATTCTACTTCTAATAAAAATACATATGTGCCTAATAATGAAGATT
Organism: Asparagus officinalis; assembly: GCF_001876935.1. Classification (NCBI taxonomy): domain Eukaryota; kingdom Viridiplantae; phylum Streptophyta; class Magnoliopsida; order Asparagales; family Asparagaceae; genus Asparagus; species Asparagus officinalis. The sequence continues at coordinate 88,168,226 of NC_033797.1, read as the reverse complement.
TGAATCTTGTGAATAAACGCATTTCATCTTTAGATTCAACCTTGAAAATATGCATTAATAATAATAAGAAGTTTATGCATATGTGTGCCAAGTCTAAGTCAAAATCATCTACTCATTATGCACATATATATAGCAAATTTTACAAGTGCTCTATTTGCGATCGCAAAAGCCATTTAGCTAAATTTTGCTATGATGCATACAAACATAAGAATTCTAATGCTCCTTGTGCGTCTCATATAGCTTCTTCATCTTGTACACTTACACATTCACATGCTCATTCTCACAAAGTTCATCATAAGACATTCACATGCTCATTCTCACAAAGTTCATCATAAGCATGCTAGTGTGTTCAAATGTGATCATTGTGGTCGTTTTGGTCATTTGGCCTCACAAAGTTCATCATAAGCATGCTAGTGTGTTCAAATGTGATCATTGTGGTCGTTTTGGTCATTTGGCCAAGTTTTGTTTTGATTTGAAAAAGAACTCAAATTTACCAAATGCTTCTAGTAGATCACATGTTTTTAAATGTAATGTTTATGGTAGGTTTGGACATCTTGCAAAATTTTGTTATGATATACAAAAAGCTTCTAAGTTACAATATGTTCCAAATAGACCATTGTTTAAGAATGTTTCTCATTTGCAAAATAATTTTAAAAAACAATCTTTATTTGCAAATGATTCCCGTGCACGAGCTAATGGTCCACAAAAATAAATGGATCTCTTTTATTGTACATATTATAATCGGAATGGTCATTTGAGTGATTATTGCTTTGACCGTGTTAGTGCACTACATGCACCTAAGAGGGTTCATAACCCTAATGCTTTGAGCTTAAAAGATAGGGGTCATGTCCTTAAATCTTTTGGTACCACAAATACTTGGGTACCAAAACATATTTGATTTTTAAACCAAGAATTTTAATGTTTTAATTTTTCTTTTTCTTGGTTTTAAAAAACGTGTTCTAAATTTTTTTATATGAAAACAAATTTTTTATCAAATATTTTGTTTTCATGATTATTATTTTTGTTTTTGATGAGAGGTTTGTGTATATATAACCCTCCGAATTTATTGGGTGTTTATTTCCAAATCTTGTTTACCGGGTACTATAAGTCCTTATATGGGTTAGAACAAGCCTAAGAGCTTGATATATTGTTGCCTCTCTTGCATTTTGTTAAAAATTTTATTTTGAGTTATTGCTTTGAATTCATTATATAAGCACAAATAGATGATCCAAATTTCAAATATGCTTTATAATATATTCTTTATGTGGTTTGATCAAGTTTTACAAAGAAAGTTTTCTTTATTGATCAAACATTATTTTTGGATTTACACTTTGATTTATGATTTCATTTATTGATCAAACATTATTTTTGGATTTACACTTTGATTTATGATTTCATTTGGTTGATTTGAAAACTTTTTACGTGATTCTCATGGGATTTACACTTTGATTTATGATTTCATTTGGTTGATTTGAAAACTTTTTACGTGATTCTCATGTTCTATATTTTGATTTCATAAATCTATTTTTATACACTAAATTTTTAAAATTATGTAATGAGACACTTCTTTTATATTAACATATTTATATATGTTCTCATTATCTTTTTTGTATGTGAGTTATATTTAGCATGTTTTTAATCTATTTTTTCTCACATATGTATGCCTTAGCATTCATTTCAAACATTCATGAGGCATTTTGATAGGAGGAGCAATTCCTATATCTTTCTATGTGTTATACTCACCCATGCCTATAGGTAGGGGGAGCTTTCGCTCTCTTTCATCCATATGGTTTTCCCCTTTTTGATGTTGTCAAATGGGGAGAAATATTATGAGTATACACTTCGTTGTTTATATGTATGTGAATTATAATTTATATATTCATTTCCTTTCATGCATATATCCTTTTTGTAAATTGTTTGTCATCATCAAAAAGGGGGAGAAAGTTGGCCTTCTTGTTTTGATGATGATTTAACAAACAATTTATATCTAATGTTGTTTGTCTAGTGTTGGTGTATTTCTATTTATTCTAGGCAAACAACGAGTTAGAGGATGGATGGATTGTGCCATAACGATCATATCAAATAGAGGTTGGCGGTATTGTGGAGTGAAGCCTACGCAATTCAAAGTTAAAGATTCAAGTTCAAGCTTCATCCGTAAGCGTACCAAGATAGAGCTTCGTTGAAGATCACAAGCTTGGGTAAATTTAGTTTTAGGTGTTATATTATGTGTGTTGGTATGGTTTTGAGTTTTCAAGTTTTAATATGAAACAATTGAATACAATTGAAAATACATTTCTTGTTTCATAATTACATGCATATATATGATTTCATCAATATCAATTTTATTTAGTTCAATGAAATCATGGTTTAGTACATTATATGTGTATTTTGATAAAATACTATATTCATTATTTATAGACTTCATAACAATAGTTACATTATATGTGTATTTTGATAAAATACTATATTCATTATTTATAGACTTCATAACAATAGTTTACATCTATCTTCAAGTCTATAAAATTATTTTGTATATATTCATTATTTATAGACTTCATAACAATAGTTTACATCTATCTTCAAGTCTATAAAATTATTTTGTATTGTTTCAAAACAAGGTTAAGCTAAAATGTCAAAACTCATATGTTCACATTTTCATGTTTTGAACTATTTTGCAAAATAATGATATTTTTTATTTGGGAGGTCCATTTTGAAAATCAGTTTTTGTAACATGTTTATTATCATGTCTACAATTATTTTTCAAAGTTTCATAATTTTTGGAATTTATTTAATATTTTTAAATAGGGTTTTAAAATCAGAAAACAACTTTCAAAACCTAAATTTTCATGTATCAGTTCGCGATCGACCGTCACGGTCGACCGCACCAATGTCTATCCCTCAGAAACCAGCAGAAACTTTCGCGGTCGACCGTAACGGTCGACCGTCAGTCTGTAAATTCCCATGGTTGACCGCCACAGTCGACCGTAGCCTTTTCTGTTGGTTTCTCAGCTTCGAAAATCTCTCGCGGTCTACCGCGAAAATCTCACGGTCGACCGCCGATTGCCCAATGGCTATATTGGGTATAGAATGAAATCTCGATTTTGTGGGATTCTCTGCTGGTTTGTTTGGGTTTTTTGCTGCTGTTTTCTCTTCCTATATAAACCCCTCAAACCCTCCTCTATCAGACGTAACAAAGAGAATGTTTTAAAAGAGGTTTAACAAATTTTTAATCAAGGGTTTAAGTTTGTTTAAAGTATGTTTATAAGACTTTAAGCATTTGAGTATTTCGGTTTTGTGAATCAATTCCACAAGAGCTTGAGGAGATCATCTATTGAAGTTTGAGTTTCCAACTATTCTCCCTTCACCTCTTGATCTATTGAGAAGTTTTCTAAACTCTTATCTATCTTTACATTTGCTTAGTTATTTGATTATCATTCTTTAAAGCTAGTTTTTATATTGAGTTTAGATTTGATTATATTATCTCATTGTTACACACACCCACATTGAGCGTTTAGTATTTGCATACATAGTATATTGGGATTGTAAGAGATTGTAACATTGAGTTGTGCTTAATTGAGTTCTCGCCTTGTATTAGAGAAAAATTATTTGTTGTTATTTGTTAGTGTTGTAAAGTTTTCAGTGAGCTAGAAAATCGAGTTTGAAGAGTGAACGTTAATCGGTGAGCGTTGAAAACCGACATTGTGAGTGGGAGGAGTGAACATTGATCGTCGAGCGTTGAAAACTGACATTGTGAGTGAGGTGTGAACGTTAACCGGTAAGCGTTGAAAACCGACATTGTGAGGTGTAAATGTTATTCGAGTGAGCGTAGAAAACCCGATTGTGATAGTGGATTTCTCCCTAGGAGTAGGGAGCGGAGACGCAGGACGGAAGGTCTGAACTCTGTGATCATATTGTGTGTTTACATTATTTATTTGCACACTATCACTCTTGTTTTGTTTATGTTTATTTCACCCTTGTGTTAATTTGTATATCCTTGCATATATCTCATAGTATATCTCATTGCTAGGATATATCTCTTTGTTCATATTACTTATCCTAGCTTATATATATTGTTGTATTTCATACTTGCTAGGATAACTTGTTATTAGTTTTAATTGGCATAAAATCGGATTAGATTAGCATAAGACCCTAATCACCCCACCTCTAGGGTCTAACAACCTCCTCCTCCTCCTCAACCTCCAATCCAGAATCCTCTCCCTCCTCCCGATCTCTTACCCTCGCTCTGCGTGCTCCGCGGCCGTCCTACGCCACCTCCGTCGCCTCCGTCACCCACCCCTCCTTCACACTCCGTCCTACCCTAACCCCTAGCCAGACCGCTTTTGCCTCTTCTCTAGACTGGCGGTCTCCTTCCATCACGTCAGCGGCCACCTCACGGGACCTTCGGCCTACTCGACCGGCTGGCTCTTCCCTTCCCTCACCCCCCCTTCACGCTTCCCGTCGACTCCCCTCCCAGACATCTCCTCCTCTCCAAACCCTCCGACAACCGAATAGAAAGTAGTGGTTTTTAGGAAGAATATAAAGTAGCGGTTTTGGGGGAAGGAAGTGTGGGATTTTTTGCATCTAAGTCCTTGTACTTAAATTAATGTTGAATGTTAATTGTTATTTTTTTATTTATTACTAATATGTGATAATTGAATTAAAATTTAACATGTAGTGTTTGTGTCAGGAACAAGTTTTGTTGTAGAATTCATCATAATTGTTTATCGATTACAATGAATACAGAAGAGCAAGTTTCGTGCTTTGTAAAACTACTCTTTACAACAAAAAATCAAATAAATTGCTCCTTAGAAACACACGTAGTATCGTTTTGGATCACTGCTTGCATGGGATCTTTGCCTGTGATGCGTTAGCCTATGGACCACCGAATCACAGATTCTGATTGAATCATGAAGGCTATTTGGGAATTCTTGCTCCGTTTAGAAGTAAGAAAAGAAAGTGAATATCTTTATCGATGTAAGATAAACACTCTTCTTAATATCAAGTTAAAGCTTAGATCTTAAGGAATTACAAGAACTCTAAAAAAAGGCTTGCACGTGATGAAGACTCTCTCTTTCTTGCTTGGAATTCACCAAATTACCTAAGTCTCTCTGCTTAATCTGCTCTAAAAATGCTCAGTCCTGCGTTGAACATCCCCCTCCCCAGTAATGGTCCTAGTAAGGTATTTATAGCCTTTAGGAACAATAACTACCATCAAAAGTTAAAAATAAATCATCTCAGGGAACTCTTATTTCTGAGACAGTTGTAACTGTCTTGGAAGCATGAGTTGCTTCTCATTTCTGAGACAGTTACAATTGTCTCGGAAACATGGCTCTCCTCATCCATTTTGTAACTACTTTAAACTCATTTTAATGCCATTATTTGGGAAGTTATTGACATGATTTCCGCTTGTAATGTCTTCCCCATGTTCAAACATGATCTTTGGTAGTTATGGAGCCACGTGGCATGCACAAATCTCGAGAAAACTACCATTCTTTTGTCCTTAGCTTCCGAGACAGTTGTAAGTATCTCGAAAACTGTTGATTCTCTTCATGCTACTGAGATATGTTTTGTGCCTCAAAACTTGTGTGATGCGCTTCTTGTGAATTCTCTAGTTGATCTTTAGCTTTGGATGATCCTCTGCAATTTAGATATTGACATTTATTGTCTTCTCTCTATCTTAAGCTACATATAATAATCTATAGATAATTTTTGATGCCTATAGATACCCCCTCCAAAGTGTTTCAGCCTGAATTTTTTTATAAAAGAGTCTGGAATACTTTGGATATGATACACTCCTCCTTCAATTCTTTGACTTCTTCGAATTTTAGTCTATTTAGTTTTTGTCGGATAGCTAAAATTTTCCCGGTGCTTCGTTTATTGCTTGATCATTGTTGAAATATTAAACTGAAGTTGTTGTGTTGATTGTTGAATTCAGCTCATGCTGTTGAATCGACGATGAACTACTCATCTTGTTCAGAAGTTCGTATCTAAATTATGAATGAACTCCCAGGGATTATCCTTCGACTTGGAATTGATCTACGCCTTGTTTTGATAAAGTTATCGAGCTTTTATTAGAGTTGACCTCCATTGTGATAAAAACACAGTTTATACTCATAGGTTAATTAGAGTTTACACAGTTTAGGCTCTTAAGGCGTTGGAGCATGAAGAATCAGTTTATACTCATGTACTCCTTAGAGTTTTTAGGAAATAGTTTAACCTCGTATACCTGTTGGGAGGTTTAAGGAGATGCAGTTTATACTCATATTTTTATTGGAGTGTGGAAATGTGCTGACAATGCGTCGAGAATGCTTCATGAATACAATCGTTGATCTATCGGGCTGACCCTTCTTCCGAGACAGTCGTAACTATCTCGGAAGCATGGGGGTTATCCTTGTTGGCCTTCTTGTTTTGATGATGTTTAACAAAAAATTTACCACTAATATTGTTTGTCTATTATTTGTGTTTTCTTATTTATTGTAGACAAACAACATGTTGGAGGATGGATGGAATTACGCATTCACGATCATATCCAATGGAGGTCGGCGTAATTGTGGAGTGAAGCCTACACAATTCAAAGTTAAAGATTCAAGTTCAAGCTTCATCCGCAAGTGTACCAAGATAGAGCATCGTTGAAGATCACAAGCTTGAGTAAATTTAGTTTTAGGTGTTATATTATGTGTGTCAGTACTTTAAGCTCAATCATATACACACATACACGTTTTGGTTTCGTATATATATAGTTATATATATACATATATGTTTTGGTTTGATAGTTTTCAAGTTTTACTATGAAACAATTGAATACAATTGAAAATACATTTCTTGTTTCATACTTATATGCATATATATGATTTCATCAATATTAATTTTATTTAGTTCAATGAAATCATGTTTTAGTGCATTATATGTGTATTTTGATAAAATACTATATTCATCATTTATAGACTTCATAATAATAGTTTACATCTTTCTTCAAGTCTATAAACTCATTTTGTATTGTTTCAAAACATGGTTAAGCTAAAATGTCAAAACTCATATGTTCACATTTTCATGTTTTGGACTATTTTGCAAAATAATGATATTTTTTATTTGGGATGTCCTTTTTAAAACCAGTTTTTGTAGCATATGTATTATCATATCTACAATTATTTTCCAAAGTTTTACATTTTTTGAATTTTTTTGATATTTTTAAACAAGGTTTTAAAATCAGAAAACTATTTAAAACATGTAGAATTTTATATATCAGTTTACACACCACCGCCACGGTCGACCGCCTTGAGTCAAGAGACTCAGAATGTGTTTTTATGGCTCCCCCCCCCCCCCCCCCCCCCCCCGCGCGGTCGACCGTGGCGGTCGACCGGATGAAGTCCAGAGAGTTTTACGGTCGACCGTCATGGTCGACCGGATGTTTTTCCAGAGCCCAATTTTGCCCTTTAGTCGCTCGCTCGCGATTGCGAGTTTTCCACGATCGACCGCCGATTGCCCAACGACTATTTTTGGTACAGAATTAGATTTCTGATTCTTTAGGGTTTTGGTCTTTTGTTTGGGGTTTTTTCTGTTGGTTTCTCTTCCTATATAAACCCCTCAAACCCCTTCTACCAGATGTAACCCAATGAAAAGTTTTAAAGAAGTTTAAAAGAGTTTTAACAAGGGTTTTAGTTGAGTTTAAAGTTTGTGTGGTTTGTGAATTTACAAGTGGAGAAGATCATCTACATTGATTGAGCCTCATTTTAATCCACCTCTCCATCTTGTTTTTCAGAGAAGAATTTCTAAACTCTATTTCTAGCTATTTATTGTTTTGTTCATAATTTCTATATGCTAGAATTTAATTGAGTTTAGTTGATTGTTTTTCTCATTTCTTACACACACAACCATTGAGCTTATTGTATTTTCATACTTAGTATAAATTGGGTTGTGGGGAGTTGTAGCAATTGAGAGTGAGCCTACATTGAGTTCTCATCCATACTAGAGAAAAACCATTGTTGTATTTATTACATTGTGAGATTGTAAAGTTTTCGGTTAGCTAGAAAACCGAGTGTGAGTGATTGTATACGTTGATCGATGAGCGTTGAAAACTGACATTGTGAGGTGTAAACGTTATTCGGGTGAGCATAGAAAACCCGGTTGTGTTAGTGGATTTCTCCCCGGGAGTGGGGAGCGGAGACGTAGGACGGAAGGTCCGAACTCCGTGATCATTTCGTGTGTTTGAGTTTGCTTTGGCGCACTTACTCTTATGTTTATATTTCTTATCATCATTGTCCATTGCTCATTATTTATATCATCCACTACCTTATTTATTTTGTTTACCCTTGTGTATATCACTTATCCTAACTCACATATCTTGTTGTATTTTATACTTGTTAGGATAACTTGTTAATTAGTTTTAATTGGTATAAAATCGGATTAGATTAGCATAAGACCCTAATCACCCTCCCTCTAGGGTCTAATAATCCCTTCTTCCGAGATAGTTATGACTATCTCGGAAGCGCGAGACAGTTGTAACTATCTCAGCAATGCGAGACAGTCATGACTGTCTCACACGAAGGTGAACAGTCCCTTCACTAGGGCTTCAAAACACGACCCTTGGGCAATTTTTGTTATCTTTGGCCGCCTCTTCTGATTCAAAACTCCTCCAAACCTCTTCCAGAGAGTCCTTAAGCCCATTTCCTTCCCTCTTCTTTATATTTTGTTGGATTTTGCTCGTGGGATCATAGGGTTTTGGCTTGTTCTTCGAAGATTTGAGCCTTCCTCCCTTGGGATTCTTCCTTCCCTTTGATTTCAGGTAAAATCCAAACCCATGGTCACACTTTGATTATTTTTTTGTGATTTTGTAGGCTTTAATCTCAAAACCCTAACCTTTATTGTGGGATTCTTTGGTAAAAATCAGACTTTTATCATGTCGTCGAAGAGATCTCGCCTCCCGAGGAGTAGATCTACCTCTCACGCTGTCGAGAGAGTTGATCCTGCTGTTGCTTCTTATGAGGGTACCTTTTCTCCACTTTTCATTGATTTAAATTCAGTATTTTGCAAATCATGTATGTAGATCCTTGTTTGCCATCCTTTAAGAGGCATTCAGGAAGAGCCGGTATCCTCCTTCGTGAGGATCAATGCTAAAAGATGCTTTTTTGCTTGGACAAGACACGTCTAAAGGCAAAAGGGGCGATTTTATATTGTTTCGTGTTTTTTAAAAGGTCGGATATGTCGCCGTAGTGTTCATACACAACGATGTATACTACCTTTTTGTGCATGTAACAATTGAAATCGTCTCACCTATTGCAAGGTGGTGACTCTATCTCGTGGATTCACGAGATGAATTCTACCCCTTTCGCTTTAGAACGTCCTTTTTAAATGACTTCCAACCAAATATATATATTTTCATTTTTAGTCCATTTTCCTTCCATGACCTTCCCTGATAAAGAGGTCACTGATCAGAGTAGTGCTACACACTCTCGCTATGAAGGGATTCCTCTGACTGAAGAAGCTCCTTAATTTAACCCTGATTGTACGGAGGATGTCTTCGAGCTTATACGACGAGGAGATCACTGTATTCTGTGTCTGTTGATTACCAACACACCTCTGATTTTGGACCAAGATCCTACTCAGTCTCTACGAAAGTCACAATATTTATTCGGAGACTTCGTAAAGGATCCGAAGATTATTTCTTGTGAACCAGCACAGTGGTTGTATGTGAATGTTCCAGTATTCATGTATTTGCCATTAATTCCTTGTCATTACTCTCTCCTGTAGTTCAAAAATTTAGCTGTTGGCCACGAAATGTTCTGGAAATTGACCGAGGATCATGAGCGTGTCCATTAAGGATTCATCGGTAAGGATGCTACTACTCCGGGATCCAATGATAGAGCTTCTATAAGAGGGCTTCACCCTAGTGTTTTAGGCCAAGATAACTTACCTCAAAACTAATTAATGCTCAAGGCAAATACGGTGAAGAGTCGTTTGGCTAGATTGGGAAGAGAGCTTCCAATCAAGAAATTTAGGTGTTATGGATAAGTCCATTATTCTGGGTATAAATGGTGGACTAGGATGACTAATTATGTGTTGAACCGTTGAGGATGTGAATTAGCTAAAATAGGATTATCCGTTCCCATACGTGCCAGTATGCATGGACTGCAGATAAATGTCAACCATTTCTTTGCCTTGTTCAAGATTTATAATCTTTTTTACCAAGAAGGGAGAATTAGGCTCCCTCTTCACGAAATGATGAAGGTATCAGGGTTACCCATGGGTGATGTACCTTATTAGGAATTCTTTCCAACAGTTAGCCAGCTGAATAGAATGAAAGAACGGGCTACCGTAGCTTATGACACTCTATGGGAGTTGACGTGTCATTATTATACTGCCATGGCAGAGATGGAGATTAAGGCCAAGAAGAAGTCTTCACTGATCAGCTTGAAGTACTTTGTAGATTATCTGTTCAAAAATCTCGAGACTCACTCGAGTTCGGCATGTGAACTACCTCCTTTAACACCGTCAGACATTAACAGGCTTTTGGAGAAAACAAATGCTTATACTTATACTTCTCATTTGGAAGATGGATTCCCCTATGGCACCAAGTTCAGATTGTTTTTATGACAAGCTGGTACGAGGATTAAGCTGACAACCCTTTTAGCCGGGTACTTGGCTATCTGGTTAAAAAATGTGTGGTGCCTCATCATCAGCCTTCAGATGCGATGATGATCAAAGTTCTTTATCCAGTAATTCAATTAGTGATAGGTCACAGGGTATCTCTACTACCAGCCATGATCGTGGTGGATATTCATAGTGGGCTCCGTCATTTGGCCTCAACATTTGCACAAGAGGGAAAGAAACCCTCTACTGAGATCCCCATTCCTAAGCTTGAACTACCATATACTTATTTGATGACCTAGTTGGTTCTTCATCGGCCGGACCTAATGTTAACTCCCGAGGCCGTTAATCCTGATCTTCCCTACTGTAGATTTTAGAAGGCACTAGGTGGGTAGTTAAGCAATGACATGATGTGTCCCGGCAGTTCAAATTTCATAAATGTTGGGAATTTTTTTCGTGTTTCCCATAATTTTCCAGGACCTATAATAACACTCTAGTAGATATTTAAAACCAAAGGAGACCGTACTATATTGGACGTCGGATGCTTCAGATGGTTAATGAATATTCGTCCTGGCTATCCAATTTTTAGAGTGAAGAACGTCTGCCGCATTGAACCATACCTCCCCTACAAATTTGCTCGCCAGTTTGGCTATGACCAGCTATACATCGGCAACCCAAACAGACAACTCAGAGGTTATGAGGGTCTTACTGATGGAGCAAGGGCTCGGTTCTGGAACATAGTTGGCTGTATAAATGCTCAATTTGACCATCCGTTGGTGGTGCCTCCCTTACAGATGACATTCTTTACTATAAATGGCTTATAGCTACCAATGCTACCACCAAGAAGAAGAAGATCTCAGAATTGGAAGTATAGTCTGCATCTTAATGTGCTACAGAGGTTGTCCGCGAAACCGTGCTTTTGCAAAAAGGAAAGGAGCCTTCTAAACCTTCAAGAAAAGGAAAGTAACCAGCTCATTCAAATGACAGTTAAGAGGAGCTTATGACTGATGAAACAGAAACCTCTGAAGAATAAGGTGAAGTTGAGGTCAGGTCTGCGGATGAGGCTGAAGGTACCGAGACTAATATTGGTGATGAAGAGAGAGAGGTTGGTCTCCCTTCTTCTTTCTTTGAAAGAGGGTATGTAAACCCTTCCATTGCTCACATAACTCATCATGTTGAGCCATCTCAACCAGCAAATGCTCCAAAAAGGAGTAGGGAGAGGGTTGTTCTGACATCTCCCAATCGAATGACGGTGGAGGTCCTTAGTGGAGATGAAGAGGAAAAAGATGCAATGCCCCTTGCTCAAAGTTAAAGATCTCAATCTTTAACTCAGGCTCAAATTCAAATCCAAGATCCTCCGAAAGCCGAGTTACACACCAAGCATCGTCATGAGAGATCTGAGACTCTAGGAGAAGCGCGTCCATCAAAGAGGAGTAAGAAGGTTGTACATTGACAACGTACTCCTCTACCTATCTTAGAAGAGACATATGCTCGCGATGTTCCTTCTGACGAACTAGGTAACGACCCATCCTTATTTCCATTCCGCTATTTCCATATTTCTTAATACTTGAATTCATCCCATACTTGGTTTTTGTAGGGAGTCAAGAAGAAGGAGAAATTCAAGCTGATACCGCCTCTCCTGGATTTATGGAGACTAAGGAGCCCAGTTTCGTCCAACAAATGCATGACTGCTGGTGTTCAAACGACCTCTCCTTCTGACGTCATTCCACTAGCCCCAAGTACAGGTACGAGTATTTCTCCATTCGGAAGGCAATTCCGAGAGATGAGTGAGTCAAAATGCATACCTCTTCTAATGACCCGTGCACTTTATCTCCTTTTAGTGAAACTAAAGGAAGCAGGTGTAAGTAGTAGAGTTGTCGAGTCCACCGCAGCCACTGAAGGTAAAGCTGATTTCCATTTTGTGTAGGCTCATATACATATATATGTTGTTCGTGATTTAGTATATCCTGTAGATGCCACGATGAATAAACTAGCCAAAGGAGAGACCGTTCACGCTACTGAGGTCAAGGATCTTAACGAACACAACCTCGATCTTGATCTTTCAGAAGATGACCATCATTATATCTCTGATTTATTATCAGGAAAAGCTCCTGATACGGCTACAGGATCAACCGTTGGAGTTGGTTCAATTGAAGCTGGTTCCTCTCAAGGTAGGGATTTTATTCTATAACCTCCATTGTCTCTTTGTCAGTTAACTTTAAATAATCATATGAGAGTTTAATTATAGGACCAGTCACTAAAATCGGTGCAACTATAATTATTGAAATGTCTGATTAGCCTGAGGGTCATGGTTTCTTGTTGTTGGCAGGAACCAAAGCCGAGACCCAATCATCAATTCCCGAGTCTCAACCTCTCACCCCTTTAGACCCGATGATGATAGAAGTTACTACCACCATCCAGGTTAGTCCTGTCGTAACAACTATGAGACCAACCGAAGAAGTTGGTACATCGACAGCTATTGTATCTGGAACACCACCGTCCGTTCATGAAGTTGAAAGGGTGGGAACAGGCGTAGGACATCAAACCGATGTAGCGGGTACATCAATGATTATTATTTCTAAACCAACCTCGGTTGCTGTCGATGCTGAACTAACATCATCGAGACAAGGAAGCCAAGCTGGCGGATCTTTTGTTGAACTCGATATATCTTAACTCATTGTTGCTTTTGAATCTCAAGAATTGTTTGGTGGAAGATTTGTAGTCACTAAAATGAAAGAAATTTGTTTTGTATTCTCTCGATCTCAATTACAATTTGGATTCCGATTACAAAAGAGAGAAGAATGAATTTGATTCTCCTCTTTGTTTAAAACTGGGTTCTTCTAGGTAGCGATAGAGTGCCTCCTTCGAATGCTTACGTCGAATTCGCTCTCCGTTGACGATCCGACCGTCTTATCTCACGGGAACAGTTAACTTATATGGTAAGTTTGATTAAGAACTCTTTTAAGAGTTTAAGAACTCAGAATGAGTTAAGAACTCTTAAAAGAGTTGTTGAAACCGAATAATCGGTTAAAGAGCCAAATAGATTCCTTTGTTGTTGAAGAATCCTTCGAGATTTGATTCTCTAGCTGCCGAGCAGTTCCTTGGTCTTCAGCAATCTCCCCTCTTCGCCCAAGAATCCAACCTTATGCGGTTTTCTTGATCTCCAAATCTCCAACCCCTTACTCAGTTGAGTAATGTGGTTATTTATAAGGGGATAAGGGGTGTAACCAACCCCTAAATCCGCTCCTATGTGGACGAAATCCCTCAAAACGTGGGATAAACGGTTTTGAGGCCGTTCAGCTCGTGTTTGAACAAGTCAAACACCTAAATTGGCGTTCTAGGCCTTAACTCTGCGTCTTAGACTGGAGACGCATAGTTAGATGTCTGCTAAAGATTAGAAACACACAGACCGCTTACGTTCTGAGTCTTAACTCTGCGACTTAGATTTTAGACGCAGAGTTAAGTGTCTGCTGAAGAACGCACTGGCCGCTTACATGCTGAATCTTTAACTCTGCGTCTTGGATTTAAGATGCAGAGTTAGGTGTCTGCTGAAGAACGCACAGGCCGCGTGCGTTTTGAGCTCGAGAAGCGCAGAGGTGGACTCTGCATTTGGAAGAGGTTGTCGACTTGTAACATCTTCTATTACAGTGTTGCGAAGACTATTGCTCGTTGATCTTTGTTTTAGCTGTTATGGGGTGTGAAAGTCGTCAGATTGTAACTCTCACAGTTGATTGTGAAGGCTACTGAATAGAGTTTTTTCATCAGTCGTCGGAAGTATCGTTGAATTGTAACTATTCTTGATCTATGTGAAAAGTCCTCCATTTGTAGCTTTTATTTGTTGACATGATCGTTGAATTGTAACTATTCTTGATCTATGTGAAAAGTCCTCCATTTGTAGCTTTTATTTGTTGACATGAAAGTCATCTGATTGTAACTTTCATTATTGAAGCTTGATGGGGATCAGCTATCTATTGCGATTTTTAGACAGCCTACAGAACCCCCTCCAAAGTTTTTGAAAGTTTGTGGTTGACTGGGATGAATTTTCGGAATACTTTGGACCCCAAAATTTAGTTGATTGGTTGTTCACTCCGTCTGATTTGAAGACATCACGAACCTGATTGTTGGAATGTTGAAATTCTGTTTCCTCGAATCAAACAAGATAGCTTTTGAGTCTTGATGACAATGAACTTAGTCAAACAAGCTAAAGCTCAAGTCGTTACTGATGACTCAAACGAGAGCGATGATGATGATGATCTTGTCTGGGTCATTAAGATACTCCACTTAATCCGCGATGAGGTGTATTCATCAGATTTTGTTTGGATCCTTCAGGTACTCCACTCAATTTGTGACGGAGTGTGTTCTTCAGATTTTGTTTGGATCCTTCAGATACTCCACTCAATCTGTAATGAGATGTATTCTTTTCTCTAGAAAATTCTTGTAGGCATTGATGAACACTCAAAATGCAGCTTTCAGTTTCCTTGGTCTTAGTGGGAATGTTAAGCCATTTAGAAGAATGAGTTGTGCGCAGCTCCTGTCTTCATTAATCTTTGTTGGGATGTTAACCCACTTGGAAGAATGAGTTATGCGCAGCTCCCGGCTTTATTAATATTGGTTAGGATGTTAAGCCATTTGGAAGAATGAGTTGCGCGTCGGATCGTGTCTTCATTATTCTTTGTGGGAATGTTAAGCCACTTAGAAGAATGAGTTGCGCGTGATTCCTGGTTTCATTAATCTTACTGGGAATGTTTAGCCACTTAGAAGAATCAGTTGCGTGTCGGATCAAGTTTGACGGTTTTAGCGTCGCTGATTGTAATCTGTCTGTACTCATCTAATAGACTCCCCAGCGGAGTTGTCTGTTTCTTCTCGACTTTGGTCACCTTGATAGCTGAGACCAGCTTCCCTCTTTTTATTTAAAGCTAGGTCTTGGTTTTAAATGTCGAGAAATTCATTTGGTAGTATTAAAACGCACAGGTGGATTCCTATGCTTGAGGATTGAAACGCAGAGTTGAACTCTGCGTTCAGAAGTTCAGCCAATGCAGGTGCACAGGCCGCGTTTGGCGGGATTCTGGGCCTAGAATCTCACCCTAATTTGACAGCTCACAGCTGTCTATAAATAGATTGCTGGGGTCAAATCAAAAGTTATCAGACTTTTCATCTGTTTCTCTTCGAAAAGCTTAACGAAGACTCTTCGTTTCGAACTCCGGTGAACTCTACTCACCTTCTCCGACCATCATCCTCAATGGGTCCTAGAAAGAAGACTGTTTCCCGCTCTAAGTCTGCCGTTGCTGCTGTTCAGAGCTCGCGGCAAACCTCAGCCGTCGGCGGTGATGTCACTCGAGCTGATGCAACGCCGATGCAAGCTCCTCCCATCAGTGGTAAGTATCGACTTCCATGGCCACAAAACTTGCTTCGGCAAGATCTGAGCAGCGAGGAAACTCATTTTGATGTTAGAACACAGAGTTAGGACTCTGCGTTTTGAATTCGAAATGTTGGGGTCCGACTTCTGCGCTCGAATTTTGTAACGCAGGACTTAGACTCTGCGTTTGAATGACTAACGCAAAGTCTGACCTATGCGTTAATTAGATTTGACATAGGGTATGGTCTGTGCATTTGAGTGCTTAACGCATGGTCCGACCTTTGCGTCGATAAGCTTTAACGCAGGGTCTGAACCGTGCGTTTGAATGTTTAACGCAAGGTTCAACCTCTGCGTTGATAAGATTTAACGCAGGGTCTGAACCGTGCGTTTGAATGTTTAACGCAAGGTTTGACCTCTGTGTTGATAATATTTAACGTAGGGTCTGAACCGTACATTTGAATGTTTAACACAAGGTTTGACCTCTGCGTTGATAATATTTAACGCGGGGTCTGAACTATGCGTTTGAATGTTTTAATGCAAGGTTCGACCTCTGTGCAGGGTCTGAACCGTGCGTTTGAATGTTTAACGCCAGGTTTGACCTGTGCATTTAAACGACCTTATTCCTCCAAGGATTTGACTAAGGTTGCCTTCATTTTATTTTTATGCTGACTGACTGAATGTTTTTCTCTTTCTCAGTGCCTTACACCCGCGAACCCCTTACACTTCGTCATCACTTTGGGCGTGAGGGCGGTGTGGATTTGAATATGCAGTTCAATCTGCATCAGGAACTCCTGATTTTTCAAGATACTGACAAAGAACATGTCACTTTGATATCCCAGGCTAGCCCGACTGTATTCAGGATTCTAGTTACAGATGCTAAATTTGAAACTGAATCCCGTAAAAAGCTCACCAAGCCAGCATTCCTGTTTGGCGATCATGCCGTCATCCAAAAAGAGATCGTGACTGGCGGCTATTATAAGTGGTCGAGACAAGTAGGAGATCACCACTTCTTCCTCCCTGACATGTATAGGATGTTTCCTATCGCTTATTATCAGTGTGCCTCCATCCCTCGACATATGAATTGGGACCTTGTCAGGGAGCAGGATGGGGTAGCTGTCGGGGCTTTGACTTACACAGGCGTACACACCGTAGGTTACAACCGACAGGTGTCAGCTTTGGAACCCTGCCTATTCTCAAGGGGATATCCCGTTGGAGAAACAGCTAGTATAGCTAACACTTTCATGTAGAGATTTTTGGCTGTAAAAGGGGAGTTCCCCTCTTCAGTATTCAGAACTCCCGGATGGGTTCATTCTTCAAGAACAGGGTGGTGGGCAAGAATGACAGAGTTCGTGCTGACAGAGCTAGAGGGATCATTAGCTCGATCTGGGCTCAGTTGCCCTGTAATGGCTACCAGATGTGGTATTGACTACAACCATTATAATTTTTTTGCTATTCTAGAGAGATACAACCCGGAGACGTGTATATTCTTCACACCTGTGATGGAATTAGGGTTTTCCCTCCACAAAATGTATGACGTTTCGGGTCTTCCTTTTGGAGACTTGCCCTATGAAGAGTTCATCCCAGGGTCAAGTGAGCTTAGGATTTTGAAGGAGATGAACCCCGATGTCTATGACACTTTATGGGAAGTAATGTGTCATTTTCAAATCTGCACCCAACTGACGGGGACACGAGGACGTGGTATAAAGCAGCTATCCTAGGCTGAATATCTATTCTAAAACTTGTCTCACAAGACTGCCGCTGTGTCTCGTCGGAGCGTGAGCACCCCTAAGGCGATCCAAGCTTTAATCAACGATGCTACAGTCCATTATGTCAACGAGGGATTAGAAGATGATTTCCCTGTGCAGACTGAATTTGAAAGTTTCCACCATCAAGCTACCATACCTATTTCTGACATGGCCCTGTTGGCGGGTTTTCTCATGCTTTGGTTGAATCAATGTGTCATCCCTACCAGGCCCATAGATGCTGTAGTAATAGAAGTGGTCTACCTAGTTGTTCTCTTGGCTCATGGGAGGCCTGTGAATCTACTTTTAGCTATGACATGTTGTCTGCAGCATGGTTTGAGGGAGCTATGTCTTGAATTCATTCTGGTGAAAGAGATAGGCTCTGGAGAAAAGAAGAGTTTGGTGACTCCAAACCCTCGAGTACCCCTGCCGTATACCTATTTGATGGCATGGTATGTATCCTACTGTCCTCATTTGATGAGTGCCCCATCTCCCTCGGACTAAGGATTCATCCCTTTTGTACAGAGACTGGAAGGAGCTACTTGGGAAGTCACATATGTAGTGAGGGTTCGTCAAATCTTGTCGAGAGACCTCAATTATCACATATTCCGCTGTTTCCTAGACTTTGAAGGTGATGGCTATGGGCAAGTGTTCCAGGATACAGCTGGCCCGGATGGTTTTACCCGTTTAGATGGGGGAGTCTTCCACTGGCTATTGAACATTAGACCAGGTTATCTTCTCCTTAGGCAAGGTGATAAATGTATAATTAAGCCGTATCAACCGTACCGATTCACTCGATAATTTGGGTACGATCAATTGTACGTTGGAAATCCATGGGGCCAACTTGCAATTGTTAGTAATATATATGTAGACGGTAAAAATTACCTCCGCAAACTCATACACGAATTTGCCCGCATAAGTCAAAGTCATCCAAATTCGTCCGCGGTTGTTGATCAAGGATTCGCCAGACAATCAACTCGCCCACGTGAGTCAAAGTCATCCAGATTTGCTCACCAGATTCGCCACGATGATCGACTCACCTACACGGGTCAAGATCATCCGAATTCGCCTGCTCGCTCGACTCGCCCGCACGAGTCGAGAGTCGAATTCGTACCTGACAGAAGCTACGCCGCATACAGGGATGGACCTTCCCGCTTCCCACGACATGAGGGGAGGGAGCACAGTACTCCAAGCCCATCAAGTGGCCATAACCAGTCAAACCCATGCGGTCATCAAATCTGCCTGCACGTTCAAGGTTGAAGTTCGCCTCGCCTGCATGAGTCAAGAGTTGAATCCGCCTGCAAACGGCAAGCTGACTGGACTCGTTCAAGTACTTGACAGCTGCTATGTTGCGTACAGGGATGGGCCTTCCCACTACCTGCACGATGTGAAGGGATGGAGAACAATACTCCAAACCCATCAAGTAGCCGCTCACGGTACGAGTGACCGGTCAGTCGCCAAGTCCGCCTGTAGAAAGCTCGCCTCGCCTGCACGAGTCAAGAGCTGAATCCGCCTGCAAACGACAAGCTGGCTAAACCCACTCGAGTGCTGGACAACCGCTATCCTCGTACGATATGAAGGGATGGAGAACAGTACTCTAAACCCATCAAGTAGTCGCTCACAATACGAGTGACCGGTCACTCGCCAGATCTGCCTTCAGGAAGCTCGCCTCGCCTGCACGAGTCAAGAGCTAAATCCGCCTGCAAATGGCAAGCTGGCTAAACCCACTTGAGTGCTGGATAGCCGCTATCCCACATACAAGGAGGGGCCATCCTACTCCTCGTGACGTGAAGGGAAGGTGTACAGTACTCCGAACCCATCAAGCAGCCACTCACGGTACAAACCCAAGACATGGTCATATCCCATGATTCAAGGAGCGGCCACGCCGTCTCTCCTCTATTTAAGGACTCCTTCCAGCCACGAAGAAGAGGTTCAGTGTTCAGGTTCAGTAGTTTGATCATAGCTAATTGATTAATTCAATTAGTTAACTAAACCACTGGCTCTCGACTCCTAAGAGAGTTGACGATAAGATCTTTGCGTAATCATCGTACTACAGCATCTTCTCCCAGTTTCGGGCCCTGATCGCCATCAAACTCGGAGACTCAAACTCCATCAATCTGTGCTTCTACTGCGTACTGAAGCTCACCAGCAACCTCGGTCAGATAGTCCAAGGGAAGCAGACTCGGTGCGAGAACCGAGCGAAGCGTCCTATAGCTACCAAAAGTCCCCACGTTAAACAAGGAGGGCATTCCCTCCACTTCTGTTGTAATTTTCAATTCATTAGTTTGTAATAAGCTATTCTTATCAATACAAATGAAATCCCTATTTTCGGGAGATCAGGAATTCACACCTACAGAAGATGGCGACCATAGTGGGAGAAACTATTTCCTCAACCGAAATGGTGGTAGCTCAGTTCGACGAGGTTGCTGTCGGGACGACTGTGGAGTCCCTAGAGATTGAGTTCGACCAAGCCAAGTATGAGGAGTACTTGTCTTCTTCCTCCTCTGGTGGCGACGCGTCCCGCAAACACCACAGAGTCGTGCGTAAAGGCCGACCTCAAACGGTCAAAGCCTCCGTGCCTAAAGACTCTATCCGAGTCACGTCGGGAGAACTTACTCCCTCTAAATCGATCAAGGCCAAGCCAGGGGTCAGGAGTGCGGAGCGAAAGTCTGCCAGATGGGTCGCTAAATGGCCCTTATAGACGCCCGCCCAGGAGGAGACAGTAATTCGTTCCGACCGCAACCATACGTGCCCACACCCGCACGGACGCCCCCCCTCTAGAAGAGTCGGCCAGCGCGCAACGACGCCTTCGAACCGACGGGAGCCGAGCCCTAATGTCTCAATACGACGGCCTAAACTATTACACAGGCATGAAAGGCGTTAAACGAAGGGGCAACTCGCCCGACACTGGAAAGCTCTCCAAATCAGGAGCGCCAACCAAGATGAATGGGACCACCCGCTTGAGTGGACTTCGCTTCTCAGGTGACATCCCTGATGCGAATAAACCATCCCAAGCGAGCGAACCCTCGAGGGCGGGCGAACCTCGCCATGACCCCTCGACAGATAAGTGCAACAAGTGGGAAAGCCTTGATTACAAGGCAAGGCAGTAGGTGATACCTCACAAACTCGCCTGCGTGAGCAGAGGGTTGAGTCTCTCCTGCATGCTGGATTTCACCCAAGCGTGAAGACTCGCCTGTCGGGGCAAACTCACCCGACTCCAACACCTAAACATTCTACCCAGTGTACACCAGGGGGTGCATCCAAAACTCTCTTGTGCAATCACCTAGGCGACCCGTATGACGTTGGGGGTCGTTGCCAATCGCCCTCAGAAGATCTCCGGGCTCATTTAACTCGCAAATGCACCATACATGAGGCGAATCCTCAGTGCCACTGCGAAAGACTTATCCAAACAGTACTCACTGACTGTCAATGTATAGGAGCGACGAAACCTTCGGTGTTCGAGAGGCTATCTCAACGACCTTCTCGACCGAGACCTTCTCGTCGAGGGTGTCGTTATCAAAGAAGACACGCCACCGACGATCTAGAGCTCCCATCCGCTAAAATCAACATGACGGACAAGGGCAAAGCCATGCTTTCTGGTTCCCCGGATTCGGACTCCTTCCTGGGACCTTATCCTTCGCTCGACCAACGTGAGCGAGATGGTATATACCGGCACACCCGTAGTCGTACGGGGGTGAGCATTGGGTTTGATTATTCAACCTTAGCACCTCCCTCTGATGGCGACGACGAAATTTACTCAGCAACAACCACATCCCAAACATCACACTCGAGTCGGGATGCACTGGCAAGGGTACACATAGCGGAACCCACACAAGAGCAGGCAGTGGCCCAAAGGTTTGAAGAACAATAGGTGACCATAGACTCCTTGAGGGAAATGTTGGAGCAGCTTCTGAATAAGAAGAAGAAGAAGAAAAGAACCCAGCATCCCCTACTGCGACAGACAGGGGGTAAAGAATGGATACCTCCCCATCGTCCGACGACTGAAGCGGAGGATAATATCGACCCAAAATCCAATTACACTTCCAAAACATCGCTAGTAATGTCGCATACTGGGGGTAGCACCAGCGACAAGAGATTTGACGAGTTCCAAATTAAGCCAACTCAACCCTTTGAAACTCCAGCAGAATCTGAACAAGCTGGGGGTGGTCCGACCCTATCCTGTCGAATGGGATACGGTTCCATACCCAGCAAAGTTTAAGCCGATTAGCTTGGTACAGTTCGACGGCAAGGGCTCGCCCTCGCAGCATATTTACTATTTTATGGTGCAAACTAGTTTCCGTACGGGGAACGACGCCATCCTCACCCGATTGTTCATCGGTACCCTCAAAGGGGTGGCCTTTGAATGGTTCTGCAAATTAGAACCCGGCTCTATCAAGTCGTGGGCTGACGTGGAAAGACTCTTCCTAGCCCGCTTCTTTGACGACGACACGGAGGTGTCGATGGCTACCCTCCTCGCCAAAAAGCAACGAAAATTAGAATCGGTCAACGACTTTGTGAAGAGATTCAGGAACCGATCGGTCCACTGTCAGGACCAGGTTTCTGAATCCATGCTGATCGAGATGTGCCGCAATAATCTCTCGATCCATATTCTATCTAAGGTTGGCGTGGTGGAAACCCGTACCTGGAAAGAACTTGTTCGTCAGGACGAGCAAGTTGAAAACATGATCAAAAGGTTAGAGGCCAAGGAGCCACAGCCCAAGAAGGGGGTCGTAGAGCCGACCACGCCAAAGAATCCTCCTCGAACAAGAGGAAAAGAGATCATGGCCGTCGATTCCACCCTGGCACCCAAAACGGCCCAAAGGCTGAAACCCAGGCAATTCGAGCAACGCCTCCCATGGCAATACGACTTCAAAGAAGACCAGGTGGTAGCGACATTCGATACTCTACTCAAGAGCAATCGGATTAAATTGCCAGAGGTCACAAAGCCCAAAGTGGCGAACAAAACCAATGACCCGAGTTACTGTGCGTACCATAGATTTCTCGGCCACCACACCTCTAAGTGTTACGTCCTCAAGGATAAGCAATAAGCCCTCTACGATGCGGGAGTCCTAAAGAAGGAGAAGGTTCAAAAGCAGGTGACCACGAATATGGTCACCTTAAGCTTTGGGACGGGTCTCCTGGAGGTCCAGACTCCGGCAGGGATAATCCCTATCCCCAAGGCAGTCCTTAAAATCACTAATGACGACCCTCACAACCAACAAGGGAAAGGTTTAGTTCTCCAGATTCTGCCATCGGGTCAAGTGATGTGGATCCATCCGGGTCTCCTCAATGACGAGCAATGGACCTCAAAGCCCTCGAAAAAGGTTAAGGGAAAACCTTGCAACGTCATCTTTGCCATCCCGGATGGAGATAAAACAGCAATGACCGCCCCCACCGATTCCGAGGAGGAAACCACCATCCTTGCCACTAGAGCAGGGAAGGAATTCGCCAAAGAGTATCTCGCGAGAACGGAAGACCCTGCAGGGCCTTCTGCAAGGCCAGCTGCAGTAGTCCTTCCAGGCATCGATAGACCAAGCTCGAGCAATCCACCTTTCCGTTTCAACGTGCTCGCGCAAATGAAGAGAATCCCCGTACGAATTACCATGTATGACCTCCTACAGCTATCCAGGCCTACCCGGGAAGCCCTACAGGAAGCATTGGCCGACTCAGAGGTCTTCACCACCCACTTCTCGAGTAGAGAATATACGAAACAGGAATGTGTGATGTGCTGCCAGACCACCAAGAGGCGCGTCCCTTGCATTACATTCACTCCTGAGGACATGCTCATCAAAAGCACCTCCCATGATCAACCACTGTACTTCATGGGGTGCGTCGGTTCCTCGAAAGTAGATCGGATTCAAGTCGACCCAGGGTCTGCGTTAAACATCATACCTCTGAAACTGATCAAACACTTGGGGGTGCCCTCGAAGCGTTTGTCCACAACTACCACAACTATCTTCAACTTCAACACCACGGGAACACGACCACTTGGCAAAATACGCCTGAAGTGCCGAATAGGCGACATGAAGACAGAGGTAACCTGTTATGTCATCGATGCTGAACCATCCTATAATATGCTCTTAGGACGACCATGGATCCACTGTAATCGGATAGTCCCGTCTACCTTGCATCAACGCTTAAAATACGTAGACGATTATGATCATGTAAAGACAGTAATAGCCGATAGATAACCCTTCAAAGGCATCGAAAATTACTTCACAGACTCTCTGTTGTACCAAGACCCCGACGAGCCACCGGTCGAAGAACCGGAGAGCGGCAACGAGGCGGATAGCGAGCCCGAGTACGGCGATGGCCTAGTCCTGAATGACTTCGAGTCAATTGTAATCGATTACGAAAGTCATAATGTAACCAATGTTGTTCAGGCAGAGGAGATTATCATGAATGAGAAGTCCAACTTTTCTTATTTGTCGTCTTGCTCCACATCCGAGGATGATGCGCCTAATAACCTAGTGTCAAAACTCTGTAACGACCGCTCCCTACACTTGCCTGTGTGCTCGTCGTATGTTGCGAAGACACGGTTGATCAAATCATCACAAGCTGTACTTATCGTACCGGCCCAGAATAATTATCAGAAGGATATTATCTTCGGACGAATCGATCACCCTTTGCGGACATTGTGGGACGAGTCTGAAGATGAGGACCCCGTGCCTCAATTTTTGCAGTACAGTCAAATCGCGAAGCGCATGATGAGCGACATGGGATATGACCTCACTTGCCCAGAGGGTCTAAATTACGGCCGGGGATGCAAGACGGTCATCCGACCTTCTTACGTACCTAAGGGCAAACCCTCAAATTACTTCAATAAGACTCGGAGAGGTTTGGGCTATTCCTCTTCATCTTTGGATCTATTCTGTTACGTCAACGAGGATTCCGACTATGTGCGTTCGGGGGATCAATCTTCAGCAACCTCAGCATGGGACTCAAACGTCAGCGTAAGAGACTTGTTCGACAGCCTTACAGTCAACATGGCCGCAATCGATCCCGCCGAAATGGCAGAGGATGGATAGGTCCCGCTTTATGATTAGGCATGGGACCGACACGTCAACACTCAGTGGAATAGTCGCTTCGAGCAACGTGAACTACCGACCGAAGACAAAATCCTCCAAGTGAACATGGGCGATGAGACTAACCCCAAGCTAATATTCATCAGCGGTAGTCTCCCCCCTCAGGAGAAAGAAGAACTCATTGCCCTCGTACGGGAATACATTGACGTATTCACATGGAATTGTGAGGACATGCCTGGCCTTGACCCACGGGTCGCCATGCATCGCCTCAACATCAGCTTAGACGCCAAACCAGTCAAACAGCAGCAAAGGCGATTCCGTCCGCAAATCATGGAAGTGATCGAGGCCGAAGTGAAGAAGCTGATCGAATCCGGCTTCATCAGAGAAGAACAGCACCCGGATTGGGTAGCCAATATTGTTCCAGTCCTGAAGAAGAACAGAAAGATTCACATCTGTATTGACTTTAGGGATCTCAATGCCACCCATCAAATTTCAGACGTTCCAGAAGCAAATGCCACCCATCAAATTTCGGACCAGCTCGACCCAAAAGATTGGCGTCTCCCGATCATCGATTATGTCCTGTATGGCATATTGCCCGAAGATGCTAAGGAGTGAGAGTCCGTCCGGCGACGTGCCTCGAGGTTCTACTACGATTCGACCACCAAGATGTTGTATCGAAGGTCGTACGACAGCTTGTTACTTTGATGTCTTTTAAAGTCAGAAGCGCAAGAAGCTCTGCATGAAGCCCATGATGGTGCCTACAGGGCTCACCAGCCTAGACCCAAGCTTTGGGATCGTTTGCGAAGAATAGGTTACTTTTGGCCTGGGATGGTTAACGACGCGGACGCTTATGCAAAGCGTTGCCATGCGTGCCAAATCCACACCAACTACATGCATCAACCTCCCGAAGACCTGCACCCGACAAAGGCGTCATGGCCTTTTGAAGCATGGGGGATGGACATAGTCGGACCAATATCCCCGCCATCGATGAGAGGCCATCGCTTCATCCTCCCAATCACCGACTACTTCTCTAAGTGGGCCGAGGCCGTCCCCTTAAGAGAAGTCAAGACCAATGACGTGATTAAGTTCATCAAACACCATGTCATATATAGATACAGCGTGCCTCGACGTATCATCCATGACAACGGCACACAATTCGTTAGTCATGCATTCACCAGGTTTTGTGAGCGTGCCTCGACGTATCATCCATGACAACGGCACACAATTCGTTAGTCATGCATTCACCAGGTTTTGTGACAAGTTCCGAATACAGAACCTTTCCTCCCATGCATTCACCAGGTTTTGTGACAAGTTCCGAATACAGAACCTTTCCTCCACGGCCTATAACCCTTCGGCGAATGGCTTAGCTGAGGCCTTGAACAAACCAATTGTTAAGATATTGACCAAGCTAACTTCCCCTAGCAAACGCGATTGGAATGAAAAGCTCGGTGAGAGCTTATGGGCGTATCGCACAACGGTTCGCACACCGACTGGCAACACACCTTACTCATTGGTGTATGGCTCTAAGGCCGTGTTACCATTAGAGATTCAAATTCCATCCATCTGCATCGCCCTGGTAGCGGGGATGACAACTGAGGATAATCATCAGTGGTGCCTCACAGAACTTGAAGCGTCGGATGAGAAATGACTGGATGAGAAACAACACATTGAGTTCTATCAAGCCCGAATGGCCAAGGCTTTTGACAAGAAGGTCAAGCGTCGATCCTTCAAGGAAGGAGAACTGGTACTAGCCGCTCGGTGACCAATAATTCTCACTTCCAAGAAGAAGGGAAAATTTTAGTCCAAATGGGAAGGACTGTTTGTAGTGGAGACAGTCTACTCGAACGGAGCCTATCACCTCATTAAACCAAATGGCGATAAGATCATGATGCCCATCAACGACAAATACCTGAAGAAGTACTATCCTTAATTCTCCTACAAACTCCCACGAGTGCATGAGTCTAAACTGGTCCTCACTCCCTCCAACTGGTACTCCCACGAGTGCATGAGTCTAAACTGGTCCTCACTCCCTCCAACTGGTACACGAGGCTAAACTATTCCTACTTCATATACTCCGATGTCTAAACTGGTCCTCACTCCCTCCAACTGGTACACGAGGCTAAACTATTCCTACTTCATATACTCCGATGGGAAACCCTATACGAGACGTTACCTACAGCGTTCTTGGGTGTGACATAAATCTCCATTTGGTCCAACCTTCTTATGGACGGGACTATAACAATTCTGTCATGTTAATTATTACCTCTGACAAAATCAACTTACCAATCCTCTTCAATAGGATGGTAAGTTCACAGAGTTGCTCAAATCATGACAAACTCCCGCTATCATGTTAACACTACACCTCTGACAAAATCAACTTACCAATTCTCTCCAATAGGATGGTGAGCCCACCAAAGTCGTTCACATCGCGACGTACAATCCTGTTATGTTAACTATCACCTCTAACGAAATCAACCTATCAATCCCTTCCAATGGGATGATAAGTCCTCATAGTTGCCCCAATTGCAACAAAACTCCATCGGGTTAATGATCACCTCTGATGACCGGCGCCGTTATTCCTACGAGTAACACAGCCAAAGTAATAACCTACCATGCGACGTGTTATTCCTTCAGCCAATAGTCACACTCCTACGTCCCTGAACTATCTGACCTATTTCAGATATCCTAGCATTCTATTGGAATACCCGATGGGTAGTAGCCTACCACGCGATGGCTCCTACAACAATCGATCGTCACATTCCTACATCCCTGAACGATTCGATTATCATTTATGTCGTCGTCCTCACAGACAACAACAAGTACCAAGTGCGGCTCGACAGGCGACATGTCCCACTGTTCCCCCTAAGCAACAACTCGCCAAATGGCAAGTCAAAGTCAGGGTCTTCAGCTAATCGCAGGCACGAGCAACTGCTCTTTGTTTCAAGCTAAGTGTTACCCTCTCGGTTTCACTTAAGCTGCAACGTGAAAGTCGGAGTTAACCCGACCCCACGCAGTGAACAGCCAAGAGCAGAAAAGGAGCCTAACGACTAAGTCCAAGACAGACTAGTCGAAGGCTCACCATGTTGCTAGAGATGGCATAACTAGCTCAACTTAAACGCCAAACAGCACAGGCGAATCCAGCATGATGAGCATCATGGACCAACAAACAGTCCTAGGCAAAGATCAAACACAGACCAAACGCAGAAAATAATAATAAAAAAAACACTATGCATGAAAGCACTGGATAAACGGAACAAAAAGGCCATTACGGGCCAAAATTACATACATAAAGTTTTTAAGTTGTGATGCAGCCAGCATCAACAAAGTTACAAAAAAAGTGCCTAAACAAGATGGGCGTTAAATGAGCTTCAGTAGGCTGAAAGCAGCGATCTCGGCCTTAACCGCCGTGAGATCCGCCACGCGTCTAGCCTTCGCCTTCTCCTCCTGCCTTTGCTGAAGTCTGGCGAAAGCAGCCTCGCCTGCCTTCTCTTCCTGGCGAAGGAGCTGGAGCGCCCTCTCTTCCGCCTCGAGGGCTCGGTACGCCTGCACCTTCTTGTGCTCTAGCCGCCTTAACCTCGCCTCGCCTCGCCTTTAAGAGAACCGGCATCCAGGAAGAAGCTGTCGTCCACGTAGGCGTCCATCTTCGCCAGTATGGCTTGATGTCACCTGTGCAGACGTCCGAGCAGAGCCTCCTGCTTTAGGATTCGCTTCGCCAAGTCCTCGCGCTCGAACAGAGCACTCATGGCGAGAGGCACGGGTTCGGGATCAGCCTGCACCAGCTCCTCTAAGCGGTACATCAGCCCCTCCACACGGTGGAACTCTCGCTCGCACCGCCGAGCGAGTTGAGCACCGCCTACGTGGCGGATCTCATCTAAACTCTCCTCCACGAAGGAGAGCATGTCGTAGTACCGCCCAGCGCCTTCGTTAACGATGGCAACAGTCCTACGGACGGCATCCTCCAGTCTTTGAAGGAGGGCGAGCACCGGATTGGGAGCAGAAGCTGGATCAGGAGACCCTTGAGCCGGGTCGGCATCCTGATACGGTGTCGCTCCAGCACCGGCAATAGGGGGAAGAAGAACCAACACTCTCGGAGGCCATGGGGCAGAGCAGGTTCTAGAGTTTTGTATTTTCTTTTGAAGTGAGGGTTCGTAGATACGAGGACTTAGCCAAGAGGACGGCGAATGCATAATATATAGCCGAATGCCCAACGGCCGAGATTTGTTTTCCCAAGCAATCGAGCAGCTCAGATGCCTTGCGACACTTCGAGCTCAACGCCAATAAAAGCCACTCCTCTCGGGACTCCAAACCGACCGATCGGATCAAGCGCGAGAGGCGAAGCGTTCCGTCACTTCGCCATTAATGAGCATTGACGCGCCCACAGCGCCTTAGCTGGCAAGCATTTGGGCCCACAGGCAGACGCGTGGCACGAGTTTTCCTGCGTTTAAATCTTCGCCGGTGAGATAAATTCGCCATCACGTGAGTTTCGCTTGCAGTGTGAACTCGCCAGCATTCGAGTTTAGCTTTCAACGCAAACTCACCATCACGTGAGTTTCGCTTGCAGAGTGAACTCCCCAGCATTCGAGTTTAGCTTTCAACGCAAACTCGCCATCACGTGAGTTTTGCTTGTAGCGTGAACTCGCCAGCATTTGAGTTCAGCTTTCGATGTAAACTCGCCACCACTCGAGGAGCTTCGCCTACGGCATGAAATCGCCGGTGGTTATATGAGAAAGACACTGAAGGGCGATATATGAAAATGATATGTGCACAACGAGAAAGTACGAACTTCATTAGATGATTTCAAATAGTACATTTGAACAAAGTTACGACTTTACAACCAAGAGAGTCATAACATTACATTCAAGAAGAAAAACATGAAACAAAACACCTAGAATCTACTCCTACCCTACGGGTTTATTCTAGAAACTTAAAGGATGCAAGCTTAGCCCTGACTTCGGCTATCTGCTCCGCACGCATGGCTCGAGTTTTTTCCTCTGCCTCTTGCCGAACCCGCGCTTCAAAAGAAGCGTTAGCAGTGGCATCCTCCTGAAGCAGCAGTGGAAGAGTACACCTCCCTCTGGCGAGATCATCTTCCACCGTCTCGCTCTGAATGCGCAGGCCTGTCAAGGTTCATTCCCCTTCCGCACGCGGGATCGTACCCAAAAAGATGGAAGAAATGACAAACTCCATATTAGATTGCAATAGGCGGTACCGAAGATCCAGACGGGCAATAAGGGACTCTTTGTCTTCTATGTCTCGCCTTCGACACTCTTGTTGCCACATAGCATAGCGACGGACTGGAACCAAGAATAGTTTCACTTGGGACCCCAAATCCGCATGTCGCAAACCCTCCAGTCTCGTAAAAAGCAACTCGAGATCGATGAGCTTCATTTGGCATCTTACCCTAAGCATCAAGTCGACCTGGCAATCAAGGCAATCCACACGGTCCGAGAGGGACTGCTTCAACTCCGCGAAGGAACCACGATCCTGATCAACGAGCGAGATCACATGCTTCGCAGCGTCCTCTAACTCCTCTAAGTGAGCCGGGATGGAACCCAAAGGTTTAGACTCCGGATCGCCATCAAATGTGGGAGCCGAAGGAGAAGCATCATCCCGTGCCCTCTTTGCATCAGACGCCTTCGCTTGCGGTGCTATCCTTAACAGGAAGAAAACAATCAACGAAGTGCCCACTTCAATAAGTAAAAAGGGCAACGTAGGACGTACGGACCAAATACGTGTCCGTCATCCAACGATCCAGATCGGGCAAGGAGAACGACGAAGCCACTTATATCGCCTTAATGTGAGACAACGTGCCAATGTCAGTCTAGCTGGCAGGCACTCGAGACCATGATCAGACGCGTGGCCTTTCCTTGGATCCATATTAATTTCGTCTTCAGCGCAGTTTGACCACGATCAGAATTCACCCACGGTCCAAATTTGCCTACAGCTTGAATTCACCTGTAGTTGGAATGCACTGGCGGTTTAAACTCGCTTGTGTCCAGAATCCGACTGTGGATCGAACTCGCCTGTAAGTAAGGGCTCACCTGCAACGGCCTCACAAAGAAAGATAAAGACTGGAAGATTAGAGGCAGCGATGATCCGGAGGGGTACGTGCCAAATGCATTTCTGAAACCAAAAGAGCATAACATTCAGCCAGTCTTAAGATAGTACATTTGAACAAAGTTATGATTTCACAACCAAACAAGTTATAACACAATGTCAAAAGCAAAATAAAACAAAATGTCTTAACATGGTTTCAGACCTAAGAGCCTAGTCCAACAAACTAAAGGATGTGAGTTCTGCTTTTACCGCGGCAACCCTTCTCGCATGGTCCTCCCTGGCTTTGTCTTTAGCCTCTTTCCGGGCCCAATCTTCAAAACTTGACCTGGCGGTAGCATCTTCCTGGCGCAAGGCTTGGAGGCTTCGAGTTTCCTCCTCAGCAGTCTTGCTAGCCTTTACGCTCTCGGATTGAAACCCCCTCAGAGTCACCTCCGCCTGCTCCAGCTCAACTCTCAGGCAAAATATGGTGCTCTTCCAATGAGTGCTGCTGACCCACCCAGAAGGTGACGTTGGATTCCAGGTCTACTATTTCTCTAGAGCGGACCTCCTGCTGCCAGGCCTCCCGACGTCTAATATGAGATAGGAAGGACTCCACATCAGCTTCCGGACCTTCCCATAGCAAGATCTCTAGTCTTATCAAGTGTGACTCTAGAAAAAGGAGCTTCTACATGCAACGCGTAGCAAGTCGGTTTCGCCCAGCCACCTGAGGTCAACCATACGATCCAGGAGAGACTGTTCGAAACCGCCGTAGCTTCCCATGCCGAGACTAACAAGGGAGATCACCTGCTTCACGGCGTTCTCGAACTCCTCAACACGAGCTTGTAGGGACAAGGAATCTGAGGAAACAGACTCTTGACCCGGAGTGAGTGCCGTGATGGGTGGAACCTCGAGACAAAGTTTGGCTCTAGGCTGAGGAACGGAGTCTGAGGTGGAGGAAGTTGTGGTACCCTCAGATTCGTCGTCAGAAATCAAAATGGGTTCGGCCGCATGCTCTTCGCCAGTCGGCACCTCTCCTTGAACTATGTAACACAACAACAACACAGGAAAGAGTTAAGCGAGAAGTACCTGCTCGACCCATGACTACACGGAAATCAGGACAAAAGGGGCCTCGGCAGCACCCGAAGAGGACGCCTCCTTCCTCTTCTTCGAGGTTACTCTCTTCACCTTCTGTGCCATTCTGAGTGCAACAAAAGGAAAATTTGGACTTCCTCTAAAGAAGACAACAAGGAAAACTACAACCTCTCTTTACAAGGGGGAGGGGTATTAAATACTCAAGCCGAGACGGTTGCCCACCGTTCGATTGGACCGTTCAGAGCCAAACAGTTGAGAGTAAGGCCGAACAACTCAGAACCTCGCATGAGCGGCCAGGATCTAGCAGGTTCTAGGCACGATCTTCAGCCAACGGCCCGAATCGGGCGTGGGGAACGAAGAGGCCAACTACGCTGACTTTAATGTGAAGCGACATGCCCACGTCATCTTAATCAACGGGCGCGTTAACGCTTAAATTGACACGTGGCCCACTTAAAGCGAAGCCCGTCCGCGGGTCGAATTCTTCATTTAAACTTATAACGCCCGAGCTTGACTGACGTTTGAGCCGTTGGAGGCTCGCGAGAATTCAAGTCAGCCACAATTTTGCCCGCAGACAAAATTCGCCTACAGATAAAACACGTCTGCACCTGGAATTCGTCGACGGTTAGAATCCTCCTGCAGCTAGGATTCCTCTGTGAACCCATGTTGAACAATGGCAAAAGCAACAGAAAAGTGAAGCGCACACAAAAGAAGTAATGACTAGAAGCAAAGGATAATTTCATTCATTAACGGAAATTTTGGTACAACGGGGGGAATCAAAGGCAAATCACAAAGCTCTTAACCGCAACTCCGCCTCACAAATCTCCCCTATGTGACGGAGCTCGAACCTCCTCAGGATCTCTCAACGAAGATCTTCCTCAGTGTGTGAGACCAAGTCTTGGACGGTATGTTGGGCCTCCTTAAGGGCTCGGTCTTTTTCCTCAACGGAACCAGCGACCAGTTGTCGACGAGACTCGATATCCTCTAACTCCTTTAACAACTGTTCACGAGCCTTCTCTTGAGTAGCTAGGGAGGCCTGCGCATTAGCAATGACTTGCTTCAGCTTCACTATCTCCGAAGACAGGCGAGAAAGGCGGGAGTCAGCCTTCTGTTGCTCGTAGGTCACTCGTTCACTCTCGGCGTTGACCTGCTCCAACTCTTCTGACAACCTGGCCTCCAACGACATGGTCTCGTTCAGTCTGCGGTCGTGCTCCTCCAATGTTGCTTGAACCTCGTCGTACGTGAGATGAACAATCTCGGAACTCCTCGCGCAAAGAGTAAGCAACTGTCGAATGGCCTGCTCTACCTCTTCCAAACGCTGGAAATACAGCTTAGCCGCGGTGGCACCAAGCTTCTTGATCGAGAAAAAACCATGTCATAATCGAGGTCCTCCTTGAACTTCTCAAAGGGAAAACTCTCTTCCAATGCGAGCTTGATGCAGTTAGCTAGAGTGTCTTAGAAGTTAGCTAGGGTTCGAGCCACCTTCTTCTTATGCGAACGTTCCAAGGGGGAGAGGGTAGCCTCATCCGCCGCGGATGTCATGGTCGAAGTTACGATTAAGCTACTGGTAGTTCTATGGCTATGGGAAGCGGTGACAGGCGCTGCAAAGCCGACGTGGCCTGCCGACGGCCACTAAGAGTATCGGCCGCGTGCCGACAGTCACCACAGACGAGGAAATGGTCACTAACCGAGCGGGGGTCTCCCTTTAGATCGGAGACTCCTGCGGTTGTGGTCCACCCCTAACCAACGCTTCTCCAGGAATAGGGCTTTCCCCTTGCTGGCCTGTCACATCTTCGCGAACCAACGCCTCCTCCTCACTCGATATCACCTCATGAACCGAGACGTCATTGTAGGCATATAAAATTGCTTATAGGTCCCTTAGCTCAGCTCGGCACAAACCGACGAACCAACGAGGCGACGAGATCGACGAATCGCATCAAGCAACGGAATGCATCCATACGCGTTCGGAATCAAGCCAAGTGTCAAAGAATCAACGAGCACCCGAGTGCAGAATTAAGCTAATGAGTTGAGGAATCAACGAGTCATCCAACCGAGAGCGGACTCGGACGAATCACGATCGAATCAAGATCAATTTCGGACTCGAACTCAGAAGCGGATTTACTGCCAAATCAGGAATCCAACTTACTGCCAAATCAGATCATCAAATCAGAGTCTCAGGTCAACCGAAACACGGACAAACGAGACAACGGAAAACGACTCGAAAAAGTCAGAAAACACCGCCCGCGGGGGCTCGGCCAAAGCCGAGCCACCCCAAGGTGGCTCGGCCTCAGCCGAGCCACCTTGAGGTGGCTCGGTGGCTCGGTGGCCGAGCCACCTCGGGGTGGCTCGGTGGCCGAGCCACCTCGGGGTGGCTCGGCCATGAGCCGAGCCACCTCTGGGTGGCTCGGCACAGTGCCGGCCACCCAGAGGTGGCCGACAGTGGCCAGAGGTGGCCGACATTTCTCTTTTTGCGGCCACTGTCCTGAGAGCCTATAAATAGGCCTAGAGATGTTCATTTTCGGAGGTCGAACTTTCAAGAGCCGAAACTCTGCCGGATTGAAGAGTGAACTCGGAGCTTTGAAGACCAGAAGACTTGCACATTCGGATCTGATCCTCGGCGACCATCCACGTCAGAAAAGGCAGGATCTCGAGAGGAAGAAAGAACAGATCTGAGATCTACACGAGACTACACTCCAGATCTAAGCTTGGTCTTAGATCTCGAGATCTGAGCGATTATTCCCTTGGTGGATTAATCCCTCCCGGCTATTATTCCCTTCGTGGAATAATACCCGCATAATCGTGTAGATCCGACCGGATCTAGATCGCGCGGTGGTCCACGGATTAACCCCGGCGTCGGCAAAGAACCCACACAAGCAAGCAACCGCAAAACAGGAGCTTGCGATTTGTTCACAAGAGGAAAGTTGTAATTTTTATTTTTTTCTTTGATTTAGTTGTAACCGGATCTATAAAAGACCGGATCTTTGTAACCCAAGATGACAATCATATCAATGAAAAAGAAAACAGTTTTCCACGCGAACAATCTGGCGACCACAGTGGGAGCCGACGATCTCGCCAACGAGATCGATGCGTCGCAGCCGCGGATTGCAATCCCGGTCGTGGAGGAGGTCGAGTACGAGTTCGACCAAGCCAAGTTCGAGGAGTACGTGTCCTCGTCCGGCTCTATCTCCCCCCGCAAGTCCAAGAAGTTCTCCTCCGGGAGAAAAGCTCGTTGGTTTGAAGCTGCTCGGGAAGCCCACGAAGCTCTCAACCCAACTGACGCCGAAGTTGCGTCAAATGAAGTTCCACCGACCTCCAATCAGGTCAACCCAACTCCCGCCAACGCCTCTACTGTTCAGGGCGTTGTGACTCTCTCAAAGAGAGCCCGCCAGAGGCGTCGTCAACGCCTTGCGCGGCAATTCGCTAAGGCGATGGAGTCTACGGACGGATTCCGCTACCACGCGGAGTTGAAGAACAGAAGAGGCAAACAGCCTCAACCACCAATGAACGGCGACTCTTCCAAACCGCCAAAGAAAGAATGGGTCCGCGTCAAACGGAACCGTTCGACGCTCGAGGAGCGCATTCACAAGCGCCGCGCGATGTCAGCGCAGGCACGGGCTCAAGCTCAGGAAGCCCGTAGAAAGCTGCAAAAGGAGGTGGAGAAGAAGCCACCACCAACACGACAAGTCTGGAAGCCTAAGTCTGAAGTGGCGACTCAGGCCAAAAAGCAACCAGTGCAGCCTTCTAAGGAAGGTCAAACTCCGGCGAGTCAACCAAAGTCGCCGTCAATCCCAATAACTTCTCCGGGAGATCATGCAGAGTCATCCCGCAAGAAGAAACCAATTTTGGAGCGCCTCGGTCCAATTCCTGACGTGAGAGGCAAAGCTCCAATTCACGAGCGTTTGGGCCCGATGAAGAAGCCCAGAACGACTCAACATACTGGGGGTCGCCATCACCTCCAGCATGACAAAGACCTCAAGGCAGCTGCGCGCACCAATTTGCGCATTGAAGTCCAAGATCACGCCGAAAATTCACGCCCAAAAAGGCATGTTTTGAGGCGGGTAACCTTTGAAAGCCCAAAGAAGGCAAGTCAACCTCAGATGGAAACATTATCATCTGATAATGATTGTGTTGTACCTGAGAAGGCGTGCCCGCACACGATAGGTTACTCTGACTGTCAAAATGACGAGTTGTACTATCGTGCTGGGGGTACGAATAGAACCAGGAAGAGGAGTCCCCGAGAACGGGAAATTCAATGTCCCTGTTCCAAACTCATTCGGGCGGTATTGTCGGAATGCAATTGCATTAAGGCGGTCCCCGAAAGAGTTTCAGTTTTTGAAAGACTTAATGCGGAAACGCCAAAACCAAGGCCTAGGCGCTTCCAACGAAGAAGAAGGGTGATTGAAGACGGAGAATTTCCGAGGGTCACCACCAACATGACGAGCAAAGGGACATCGGCACGAGAAGATTTCGAGTCGATTCTGAAAGCTTCCCGACCTAGAACCCGTCTGCAGTCCGGAACCATAGAGCGAGCAACTTATGGTAGGATTCGGACAAGACGCCCTTCAGAAGATGAAGAATCTGATGCCGGCTCCGCGGTGGCATCAGATAATACAGTATCCAGCGAGGGACAACCCCGCGAGGCCCTGATGATAAGTGCGGAGCAGATGGCCAAGATGCTTGAAGACGCTTTGGCTAAGCAGAAAGAAAGTTTCAAATTTGAGATGGAGATGGCCATGCAGCAGATGAGAGAAATGCATGACCAACAGATCCAAGCATTGGCGAACCAACAAGGCGAGCAGAATCATCGTAACCCGATTAATGTGGAAGATGAGGATACAAATGCTCGTAACACCAATGATCCTCCCGTCAACGCAGGGGGTGGTAATGAGAATGCTGGCGAAGAAACCGGCGAAAACCTGAAGATCAAGAACCTCGAGAGCAAAATCAACACACTAATTTCCGCTCAAGAGACGAAGAAAACAGGCATTCCTTGCCCATACCCAAGAGAATGGGAATCGATCCCATATCCGGCGAAGTTTAATCTAATTAACTTCACGCCGTTTAATGGGATGGGTTCACCTACCCAGCATTTTTTTTTTTTAAAGAAAATTAGTTTTTTTTTAAGGAAAGAAAGAAAGAAAATTAGTTTTTTTTTAAGGAAAATTAGTTTTTTTTTTAAGGAAAGAAAGAAATTTAGTTTTTTTTTTATAAAGGAAAGAAGAAAGAAAATTAGTTTTTTTTTAATATGAGAAGATAAAGAAAAAGAAAAATCCTAACTAAAACAAATCAAGGCAATCACTTTTCAATCAACTCTAACTCTAGGGTTTAGCCTAACTCCACTAGACCAGCTCCTAACCAAAAATTCCTACAGTGAAAAGATCAAAGTTTTACCCAGGTAGTTAGCCAGGTAAGGATAGTACTAGAGGGTGATCAAAGATCAATTAAGTACCTCTTTCCTTGCGGAGCGCTTTACGCAACCCCTAAACCTTGCCTTAGACACCAACTATTCTGAGAAAACTTAAACCGTTCACTTAAGGATTTCTTGTTCCTTATTGAGCTCGAATCCTTAGGGGCCAACGTCTAATGAGTTTTAGAAGGCTTGGATTTGTGAAGTGAGGAATTAGTGATTTGTGGGCTAAGGAAAGGGTGATGAAATCCCTTACCTTATCTTGATTGGGGTTTTGCCCTTAAGAATGTTTTAAGTGTGTGCCAAATCAAGTGCTACAATCACTTTGGTGAATTCCTACACTATATGAAATGCAACCCTAGAAATTAAAAGCGACTAAAAAGGATGATAAAAAGAAAATCTTTTTTTTAATTATGGTCAATAATAATCAAATGTGAGAAGATGAATTTTATTATGGTCAACAAAAATAAAATCTTTTTTTTTAAATCCTAATTGTCTCTAATTGTGAAGCTAGCTAAAGAGGGTGGAATTGAAAACTAGAAAGAAGACTTACCCGAAAGCAATGCTCCAAATTCTTGATCTTCAATCCAAGATTTTCAAGCTCCAAGCGGTTCCTTCACAAGAAAAATACACAAGTTAAAGAATCAAGTTAATAAAATCCTATTTTAGCACCTTCCCCGGCAACGGCGCCAAAAACTTGATGCGGCATAATTATGTACCAAAATTGCAAGTGCACAATTTATCAAGTTATAGTATAAAAAGATATCGATCCCACGAAGAAGGTGATTTTAAGAGATTATTAAACTTGGTTCTTATATTTTGTGCGTGACAATTAGGAATAAAGAATAAGTGTGATTGTATGAGTGGTTGTTTTGATTTATATGCAAGAGGTAATAAATTGAATTTTAGAGGAGAGAAGGAAGAATTAAAGAATAAATGAAATCACAAGGCAAGAAATATGAATTAATAAAATCAAGAAATAAAACCAAAAATGAAAAGAAAATTTAAGAAAGTTAAGATGAAGGATTCAAAAGAGGTAAGAAATCTAGAATATAATCCACTAACCAATTTCAATTACAAAATATAAACTATTCTCTTTTTATCATATTTCAACTTAGATTTATTAAGCATAGATTATCAAACCATTTAAGGAAAGTGTAACCTATCAAATTATCATCTAAGCTAAAATTACTATTCATGATAAGAACAACAACATGATAATAATCCTAGAATTCATAAGCATAACCTATCAAACCATTTAAGATAAGCATAGATTATCAAATTCTTCTTCTACCGATTAGTTCTCTAGTTGATTATCCTAACATGAACATTTTAAGTACAAGAGAATAATTCATACAATATAAAAGAAATTAGACTAGTTTCATACAATTCTAAGATTCCTACAAGAATTAAATTCACATCTTAAGAAATAAAAACAAGAAAAAGAAGACTAATTACAAAATTAAAAAGAAAAGAAAAATCTAAACTATGAACAAGAAATAAATCTAATTACAAAGAAAATAAAAATCTAAACTACAAAATAAATTGCAGAAATTAAATGCAAGAAAAATAAATCTACTCTACAAATTAAAGTGCAAAAAGAAAATAAAAAAGACAAGAAAGTAAATCTATACTACAAGCATGAATTTAAATCTAACTAATAAGCAATAATAAAGAAATTACTAAAAAGAAATAAAAGAGAAAAGAAATGCAAACCTTCAAATTGCTCTTCATCTCCATCCTCATCATTCAACAAGAGGAGAAAGTACAAATTTAAAGAGGAAAAAATTATTTTTATTAATTGCAACTAAAGTTACAATTTTTGGAAGGCCTTCTCAATTAAGAGTAGCCCTCCTCTCCAAAAGAAGTTTACAAAATTTTTACTCCCTTAACCCCTCACTCTCTACCCCTATTTATAGTAATCTTCAATGAATAGGAGCCATTGGATTTGTCTTGAGCCCCAAGCACAATCTCCACCTTTGAATTATTTGATTTTCAAAAAAAAATCCAAAAATAAATGAATATCAAGCTGCTGCAGCAAAGTCCACATCCGGTCCATTTTGATTTTCAGCTCAATGCAACAAAAAGTCTGGTCATTTGCTTCATGAAGAGCCGGCCCATTCAGTTGTGATTTTTCATTTGCTTTTGAAAAATCAAAAGCCTAGAAGCTAAGTCCAATGAAACTGGCCCAATTGATTTGTTGATTTTCCAAAAGAAAATCACAAGTCTACAAATTCGGCCCATGAGCTCCATTTGTGAAAATCCAGCAACAACTAAGTTTGACCTCCATTAAAATCCACATTTTTGCATTCAAGTCCCTTTCATTCCAACTTTGCATAAAATCCAATCTTGTTTGCATCCGGTCTTGTTTCCCTTGTGTAATCTTTTTGCTTTGGGCCTTCACAAATTCGAAAATTTTACTTTGGCTTCTTGAATCATTTCTTCATTTAATCAATGGGTTTTTGTTGAGAGATGGGAAGTTGAGATTTATTCTTTATTAACCTGTAATTAAAGATAAAAACAGTTATTAGTGATATATTTATTCATATAGAATAGATAATGAGGGTATAAAATTGTAATAAAATGCGATCATCACTCTGCCTCATCTGTCGTCTTGCGATGCTTCTCGGACTCGACCTCTAACCATAGGTGAACCATCTCCCTTTAAAGGTCCTCGATGGTCCCTACATGCTTGGATAACTAGATTTGAAATCCCTTAAGGAGCTCTTCCTTCTCATCCAGACTCCGACGCCAAGCTCCTTCTTTATGAGTCATTTCGACCTCTAAGACAGCAACTCTCTTCTCTGCCACTTCCTTGGTCAACTTCTTCCTCGCCAGCCCTCCTTGGAATTCCATGGAATGCTCAAGTCGATTGAACAGGGTGTGTCCCAATGAAGTCCCCCGAGCTAGACAAGCTTGAAGAGATTGATGTATGCCAACACTTGGCATATCCTCCAAAATCCTCCCGTCAGCACCATTCTCTATCTGGTCTGATGGAGTTTTAGCTCTCCCCTCGATGTCATCATTCACCCTAATTGGCTCCTTGCAAGGGCGATGAGACGCCTCAAGAATAATACTGGGACTGACAGCATCCTCCTCGATATCTAGGGCCGTTGTCCCCCTGTCAGGAGAAGACTCTTCTATCAGTCCTACATTTTTCAAGCGGTTAAACTGAGTTATCAGTGGACCCATCCCAGCTAATGGGGACCTCACAACTGGTCCGATTGGACACCGCCTCTCGACTCTTACCCACCTCCTCAATTCAGAAACAATGTTAGCTATTTGAGGCATCAAGACAGCCACCTTCTCGATGCTAAAAGCCCCCCTCGGCTTCTTATGGGGCCTCGGGTTGGAGCTCACCCCCTCGATCCCTGTATTCTTCTCGCGACATTCCGCTGACAGAGAAACGTGGCTCGACCTTATCTGGGAGCCAGTAGAAGACAATATCATGGATATGCCCGCCGTCTGGAGAAGCACATCAATAAATAGAGCATCGCTCTCTTGTGGCCCGGCATAAGAACGGATCATTTCCAGATCCCTCATCTCAGAATCATTAAGGGTGACTGGCTTCAAAATATCTTCATTCGCCTCCGGCAAACCTGAGCAGGCGAACACGATATCTCTACCATAAACCTACACAAATGGCCTCCTCCAGTCCTCATCCAACTCCAAAGAATCGGAAATAAGCTAGAACTCACCACGATAGTGGAAAAAGTAGTGTGGGTCATTTTCAGCCAACCTCACGTTGATCAAATGCCCAAGCAATCTCAAGCTTCGTTGGACTCCAACATGGTGGCAAATGATAATGAAAGTCATCAGAACCCCCATTGTATTCGGATAGAACTAAGAAGGGGAGACTCCAAGAACGGCATGCACCTCCTTAATAAAAAAAGTGCAAGGGCAGCCGTAAACCATGCTCCAAGTGGACCAAGTACAGTGGTACTCAACCCTCGCCATGGCAGTGCACTAGCTCGTTCATCTCTGGCACCGCCAATGTGAGAGTTTGAGTAATATTGTATTAGTTATACAACCCCACTAGATCATCCATATAGACCTTCAAACGAAGAAGTATAAGAATAGTGACACTCTCCTCGCTACGGCCAGAGTTTGAATTTGAGAGGCCATAGAAGACTTTTTCTCTCAAAAACTTAGGGTAATGTCAGGAATTTTTCAAAGCAAAGGTTCGTAAAAGAGCTATCTTGGCATCAAGAGGCTGTTTATAAGCTTTCAAGGAAGAGTATAGAGGAATGTCAAAAGACGCTGTGAATTCAAAGCAACCAGACTAGATCCACTTTGGAATCTGAAGCAGTTCGTTCGAAACACGAAGCGCCACTCTCATTTAATGCTCCATGTCCTAATACTCGAAAAGTGAAAGATCCTCCCATAATATCTATGATGCTTTATCTCCTAAAAAG
Source organism: Asparagus officinalis (assembly GCF_001876935.1). NCBI lineage: Eukaryota > Viridiplantae > Streptophyta > Magnoliopsida > Asparagales > Asparagaceae > Asparagus > Asparagus officinalis. The sequence goes on along the minus strand of NC_033797.1, from coordinate 88,126,572 downwards.
ACGGCTCAGATCTTTTTATGACGTCAGCCACGAATAGTAGAGTTAACAATGGGTGCCTAATAATGACAAGCCACGTCTCTAAAATTGAGACCTCTCAGTTTCTCTCCTCAGTGGGCTTATAAGGATCAGAACATATTTTATTTTTCTCTCGAAGTCAACAAAAATCAGACTCCAAGCGAAAGGGGCTAACTGTTATGGTGTTCACTCACCCAAGATGCAGTAACCTCAACCCTCTAGCCGACTCGCACAGTCTTCTCTCGGCCATGGGGAAAGGAAAGCCCTAGTCAGCTCTCAAGATTCTAGGAATTCGACTCCTCAGTCGAATTTTAAGACCTTGGTACCTCTTCAGGGTAAACCTAAGGCACAACGACTCCTCAGTCGAATTTCAAGTTCTTAGCCCTTCATCAAAGGATAAACCCAATGAATAATTGTAAAGGTCTCAGCCCCACCGACTCATCAAGCCGGCACTCTAGTGTCAACACAAGAGGTGATACTATCTGGTATGAGAGATCCTAAACTCCCAAACAAGTCGACATCTCCATATCAACTCAAGAGATGGTTATTAGCTAAGATGAGACGACATTTCAACCAGTCGGACAGACCGACACTCCTAAGTCGAAGCGAAAGGTGATACCGATCGACCCTATCATCGAGGACGACCCTATTTAGGGCACTCAACCACTCACTGTACATTTCTCAGAAACGACTTAAGAGAGATTCCCTGCTGTCGACTAAATTGAGGACTTGACCCCGGCCTCAAGCCTCTCCCCCAGAAGCATATGTTGACATCTCAGTCCATTTTGGACAAGCCTTATCCAGATTTTATCTTGACAGATCTTCATGACTTGTCAATTCAATCACTTTCCAAAAAACACGGAGACACTCTCTCTCATAATGAAATGACTCACCTTCCAGTCGTCAGCCAACATCTGTAAAGCGAAGGATGACTCGGTATGCCCACGTGACTTCTGCCACACTCACAAGTTAACTTACCGGATATCACAGAGACACCATCTCCCATGTTGAAATGACTTCCCCTCCAATCGTCAGCCGACACCTGTAAAGTGAGGGATGATTGACCTTCAAGCTCACACTTTGTCAACGCCATTCTGCATGGCTAAAATAACCAATATGCCATGGACATCCTCTCTATATATGAAGGATATTCACCATCAGAAAGAGGTAACCTAAAAAAACTCTCAGAGCAATCTAAATCTTCCTCCCGACCTAAACCTGAGAGATGATCATCTCCAAGGCACATAGCATAAGAACACACGGTTCTAAACTCCACTCAAGCTTAAGTTCATCAACTAACTTGACTGTTGGATGAACCACAGGGGAACCGGTCCCCGTCCTCTCACGGGTTCTTCTTGTCTGTGTAGTATGGACATCAAACCCTCATTTAAGAACTAGGCATAAATTCAAAGATGGGAGTAGGCCCTCCATCGTCCTTCATCACCACACAAGCATCCTCTCCTGGATTAATTGGTTGTTTGATATTGAGCATTAATAGTTTGGCGCCCACTATGGGGCCACTCTTCTTATTCGAGAAGACATGATAAGTTCTAATCAAGGGTCTGACTCCACTCACCCTGAAGAACAACATCGGAATTGCATCATCCAAGCTAAATGAAATCAGGAGTTGTATCATTCAATGTAAGGAGGGTTGGTCTATGGCTATGAGGAACCAACGTATGTGTAGTCCTCGGAGGCCTCTACAACCTTCTGGGGAGTGTTTGCCAAGTGCACCAGCTGCTCAAACAGCACAGCTATCTGCAGCACCTTCCAAAAGCCCTCCATAAAAAGACACGCCATAAGAGTAGGTAGTCTTGCTTGAAAAAACAATGACGCCTCCGGACCGCCATCGCGGATGAACTCCACCTTCTGGACTACCAAGAATCCTGAAGTTGGATCACTAAACAAAACCTCAACCTCAATATGGGTTCTGATCAAATCCAAAGTCACTTACGCTCCAACTGACAATAGCTCATCTAAGCATAGGAGCAGTGATTAAATCTATGATAGGCGCCTGGGACCATGAGGACTCCTTGAAGGAAACTCCCCTATACCAGGGGTAAGATTGCGAGAAAAACTTATGGGCCGTCAGCTGATTATCCTCAGGAAGAATGATCTTGGCCCTTCAATCGACGCCTTCACCACTAAAGTTGCCTAAGTTTTGGTGGTCAAAGTATGCGACCCGCATGATCCCTATAAAGGAGAGTTCTTCATTCACAACATGGTCCAATTCTCTATGCTCCCAAATCTCCTTCAAGAAAACTTCACGGTTTGTCATTTTTAGGGAATAAAATACCGACTGGTGGATTCTTTCTCCAAGAGCGTTTCTACTACAAAAGGTGTCATGTAGCTTCTGGTCGTGCCCCTAATCCTTACGAACCCATCCTAAAAAACGCCAGTCCACCTGAAGCATGGCGTCTGGGTAATTCATTTTGCCAAAAGCTGGCATGCCAACCATCCGCCTTCAAGGCATTACTAAAGATTCAGACTCAGAAGGAACCTTGGCTGATGAGATGGCAAATGGAGTTTTGACTCATCTTCATTTATTAATGAATCGCTCACTATGAAAGCAAGCAAAATCTAACAAAAAGAGGTTCTATATTGGCAGCCTCATCCACTACAAAATTGACTTTAAAGCATAACCAAAGAAAGATCACAAGTGGTTCAACCTCCTTTGAGCATCAAATGCCTGTAAAAGATATTTTTCACAATAATGTAAAATATAAAACTAATGAAATGTGATATTTTTCACAATAATGTAAAATATAGAACTGATGAAATATTATTTAATATGAATTAACTCTAATCTCGCAGGGATCAAGGCTTCACTATGGCCAAAGACCTAGGCATCATATAAGACCTAGGCTCCTTTGACAAGCCCTTGGCTCTTTATCAAGATAAGCCCAAGGCATAACATATGGTCGATTCCTCCAGCTCTCATTGATCATCATGGACAAGCCCTTGGTACTTCATCAGGAATAAACCTAAGCCACAACCCTTTGGTCGACTCCTACAGTCATCTCTCGGCCTTAGGGGAAAGAAAGCCCTTGTCAACTCTCACGAGTTCTAGGTATTCGACTCCTTAGTCGAATTTCAAGACCTTGGTACCTCTTCAGGGTAAACCCAAGGCACAACGACTCCTCAGTCGGATAACAAGCCCTTGGCTCTTTATCAAGGTAAGCCTAAGGCATAACATATGGTCGACTCCTCCAGCTCTCATCAATCATCATGGAAAAGCCCTTAGTACCTCACCAGGCATAAACCCAAGGTACAACCCATTGACCAACTCCTACAGTCATCTCTCGGTCATAGGGGAAAGAAAGAACTTGTCAACTCTCACGAGTTCTAGGCATTTGACTCCTCAATCGAATTTCAAGACCTTGGTACCTCTTCAGGGTAAACCCAAAGCATAATGACTCCTCAGTCGGATAACAAGCCCTTGGCTCTTTATCAAGGTAAGCCCAGGGCATAACATATGGTCGATTCTTTTGGCTCTCATCGATCATCATAGATAAACCCTTGGTATGTTATCAGAAATAAACCCAAGGCACAACCCTTTGGTCGACTCCTATAGTCGTCTCTCGGCCTTAGGGGAAAGAAAGCCATTGTCAACTCTTACGAGTTCTAGGCAATCGACTCCTCAGTCAAATTTCAAGACCTTGGTACCTCTTCAGGGTAAACCCAAGGCACAACGACTCCTCAGTCGGATAACAAGACCTTGGCTCTTTATTAAGGTAAGCCTAAGACAAAACATATGGTTGATTCCTGTAAGGACCATGAATTTTTGATATTGATTTAAATAATTTTCTGGCGTTTTAAATATTAAATTATTATTTTAAAAAGAGTATTTATATTTTTTTTGATTTTTAGAATATACTATGATTTAAAAATCTAGTTTTATACTTATTTTAATGATTTTGTTAATTATAAATTTAATAGTTGCGGTGTATACTTTTAAGTTATTATTTGGTCATAGACATTATTAATAATCTTATTTTTATTAATGTAAACCTGACCTTAGTACATTAGTATATTTGTATATATGTGTGAGTGTGTATATGTATATAAATATTTGGTTGTTATTATTTTGTTAAATATTAGCATATGTTTAATTATTACCACCATATTTATTTTTATATATGGTAATATACCTCCATAACCATATTCTCTCATTATTTCTTTCCTTTTCCTCACGTTCTCTCTCTCTTCATAATCACGTTGATTCCATTCCCATAATTCTTTCCCATAACCGACCCCAATCATCCCTCAATCTCTCCCCTTAATTTCCTCCTCAAATCCCGCTACCCTTTCCCTCTGTCCCCCAATCAATCTCTCCACTCCCTTATTTTATTCCTCACCCCCATCAGCTCTTTCTCTCTCTATATCACAGCAACGTCCACTCACAATCTCTCTCTTCATCTCTCTCTTTATCTCACTCCCTCCTATCCAAGAAAACACCCACGTACAGATCCACCATCTTCCATGTTCTTCTTCTCTCGAGCACGAAACCACCGCTCACATCTCCTCAGTCGAACGACCGCCCGCTGACGAAGCCGAGTCGAGTTCGTCGTCCCTTCCGAATCGCCCCCACCTTCAAGACCGCCACCTTCAACTCAGTCGCCGACCAGCCCTTCGCCTGACCCCCGACGACGCCCCGCAGAGCCCCGCCCTCGAGCTCGAGCTCGAGCTCAGTCCGCGAACTCCGACGAACCCCGCCA
>NC_033797.1:88120487-88121823 GCF_001876935.1 Asparagus officinalis | reverse complement strand
CTCGCCGCTCCTCCCTCCGATCTCCTCCTCACTGCCCTCGTCGACCTCCTCCAGCCCGCTCGAACCCGCCACCGCCTCCGTGTCCGCCAACGTCCGCCGCCAAGCTCGTCACCGCCCCGAGCTCGCCCCGTGCACCAGCAGCAGCCATCGCGCCTCAGCCCAAGCCGCCGCCTCTCCGATCAGATCCGCCATCCGCTTTCCCCGCTGCTCCTCGTCGGAGTTCCCCGAGGTCGCGCACCCCCGTGTCAGATCCGACCCGCACCGTCAGCGTCGATTCGATCGATAAAACCCTAGGCAAGATCCCGAACCTTGATTATTTTCGGAGTTCCCCGAGGTCGCGCACCCCCGTGTCAGATCCGACCCGCACCGTCAGCGTCGATTCGATCGATAAAACCCTAGGCAAGATCCCGAACCTTGATTATTTCATTTTAATTATTAGTTTATCGTAAATTATTTTATGACTCGTCATTCAATTTTTAGATCTGTTATGAGTTAAAGAGACTGTACATGAAGATGACTCCTGTTAAAAGTATGATTTATAAGCGTGCTTTCAAGGCATGGCTGTACCCTTGATATCGATATCCCGGTATGAGGTTTCCTTGATTATTATTATTATTATAGCATTGACTAGACGATGCACTCTTGATCGGACGTGTTATGGATCACGGTTATTTTCATAGTTTTTGCAGAAGTCGTTCCACGGTTACTCCGTGGCTAGTGCATAATATTTCATGTACAGTTACTTAATTAATATGACAAACATGGGGTTATAAAGGGGGATTGGACGGAGAATATAGCATGTATATAAACGGGCACAGCGCTTTCTTGTTATCGTGATATCGTGAGTGTTATGTACATGGGCCAGAGGGCCAATACTTGACTTGAAGGCGGCCCCCGGACGACTTTACGGGGACCCGATTATATATATCAAAATATTCTTCCCCAATTCAAATAACATGTAAAACAAGAATAATATGCTTGCGTGCTTTATGGTGGACCTTGTTAGTTTTGTTGAGATGTAGATCAGTGTTGTTCTTTTCATACATAGATCGGGATTAATATTTAATTATCTACAATTTGAGACATATGGTATATACATGAGGGTTTCCTTGTTTGGATTATTTCGCTCGACGTACTACGTCTCAAGTTATAGGTATTTAAGTATTAATTCCATCTAGTTGTGTGATTTGGATACTTGGATGATTACCCTGTTGGCTAGCTGCGTGATCTTGACTCTTGGGCGGTTTTCTTATATTCTTCTGATGATTTTATTCCATTAATAGATTGCATTTGGTTTATTAGTAATTCATTTGCATGTTATTATTATTATTATCAT
>NC_033797.1:88114991-88115328 GCF_001876935.1 Asparagus officinalis | reverse complement strand
TTGGATGATTAGACTGATCGCTAGCTGCATGATCTCGTTACCTGATCGATTTTGGATGCTTTATGTTATCATGATTTAGTAGTGTTTTCATGTTGATTTGTGGATTTCAATTGTACGTTCTTTTGTTGTTTCTATTATCGTATCGTTTTTCGCATTGGATTTTCGTTCGTTCTATTTTTCTTTGTGGGTCGGGGCTTGCCGTGCGTCATGCACCTGACGTACACCTGTTTTCTCTGGTGTACGTCAGACTTAGGAGAAGAACAGGTTCAACAGGAGCCAGAAGATTCTCAGCAGGAGTGCCTTGTAGATGAAGCAGAAGAAGGAGTCGAAGCCTATT
>NC_033797.1:88004127-88110019 GCF_001876935.1 Asparagus officinalis | reverse complement strand
AGGCAAGATCCCGATCCTTATGTAGTTTCGTTCCAATTTTTATATTCGTCGTAGATTATTTATGTGCAAGATCCCGATCTTTATGTAGTTTCGTTCCAATCCTTATATTTGTCATAGATTATTACGTGCAAGATCCCGCTCTCCTGTTTCGTAGTTTGATTATTTACATTTTTTATGAATTATTTGCATAGTTTAATTGTGTCGTATTTATCTGCGTGGGTTGTTTGGGGAACAATATTGATTTACATAATGGATATGTGATAAATGATATTTTCAGAATAATTATAAGGAATTAAAAGAATTTAGTTCGGCAAAAGAATCATTTTTAGATAATTATAATAATTTAAAAGAATTTATTTTGGAAAATGAATTAGTTTAGATTAATTGTTAAGCAAAATAATTTAAAACGAATTAATTTAGAAAAAGATTATTTTCTGATTATGTAGCTGCTGTTTATGATTTATAATTCTTATTTTGATTATTTGATATGCTATGATATTATTGCACATGATTAGTTGCATTGATTGTTTATTGTTGTGATTGAGAATCATTAGGAGTTTATGACTATAGTGACCCGTATGACACAGTTAGGATCTAGAACACCGTGTGTAGTTGACCTGGAATTACGAGAATTGGGATGAGAAGTCTTGGTCCGTGTGAGCGGTTGTGATTGTTGATGCTGTTTATGATTTATAATTCTTATTTTGATCATTTGATATGCTATGATATTATTGCACATGATTAGTTGCATTGATTGTTTATTGTTGTGATTGAGAATCATTAGGAGTTTATGACTATAGTGACCCGTATGACACAGTTAGGATCTAGAACACCGTGTGTAGTTGACCTGGAATTACGAGAATTGGGATGAGAAGTCTTGGTCCGTGTGAGCGGTTGTGATTGTTGATGTATATTCCGGGCTCGCGCTGGTGAAGTTTGTGTAGTCACCGGGGTGGGTCCGAGGAGTTGTGATATGAGATTGTTGATGTATTTTCCAGGCTCGCGCCAGCGCCTTGTGTCGGCCTGGGGTGGGTCTGAGGTGTGCGGTGTTATCGAGATTATTGATTGTTTTCCAGGCTCGCGCCAGTGTCTTGTTTCGGCCTGGGGTGGGTCTGAGGTGAGGTGATATCGAGATTATTATTTGTTTTCCAGGCTCGCGCCAGCGTCTTGTTTCGGCCTGGGGTGGGTCTTTTTATACATAGATCGGGATTAATATTTAATTATTTACAATTCGAGACATATGGTATATACATGAGGGTTTCCTTGTTTGGATTATTTCGCTCGACGTACTACGTCTCTTGTTGTAGATTTTTAAGTATTCATTCCATCTATTGTATGCCCTTGTGACTTGGATGATTAGACTGATCGCTAGCTGCATGATCCCGTTACCTGATCGATTCTGGATGTTTTTATGTTATCATGATTTAGTAGTATTCTCATGTTGATTTGTGAATTTCAGTTGTACGTTCTTTTGTTGTTTCTATTATCGTATCGTTTTTCGCATTGGATTTTCGTTCGTTCTATTTTTCTTTGTGGGTCGGGGCTTGCCGTGCGTCATGCACCTGACGTACACCTGTTTTCTCTGGTGTACGTCAGACTTAGGAGAAGAACAGGTTCAACAGGAGCCAGAAGATTCTCAGCAGGAGTGCCTTGTAGATGGAGCAGAAGAAGGAGTCGAAGCCTATTCTTGATGGTTCCACTTTACTTTTGTAGTTCATTCTTTTTCTATTGATCGATGTATTTTTGTATCTCCTCAGCATTCATTTGTTCAGTTTTGTATAAGGGTACGTTTGACCCATATTTTATGTCTGGGATGATTTACCATTGATGATATGTCTATTTTTATTCTGGGTTGTCTTTATATTCTCGCTATGTGTGATCGGGGACCTGTGACTTCGCATTGTTTTTATTTCCAGACGCTTAGCGTATTAGATTGAGAAGACGGGGTCTAGCACTTATCTCTCCTCAGTCTAATACGTCGCGGGCTTGCTCGCGTCCCGATTCCCGGGTATTTTGGGAAGCGGGGCGTGACAATTCCTCCGGCTCTCATCGATCATCATGGACAATCCCTTGGTACCTTATCAGGAATAAACCCAAGGCATAATCCTTTGGTCGACTCCCACAATCACTACTCGACCATAAAGGGGTTATGAAGATCTAGGCACCTACATAAGATCTAGGCACCCAACCTCAGGGTTGCCACTCTGCCAAAAGGTATTCATAAACCAAAGCTATGAATATTGAATATATGGCTAATACTTAATTGATCTAAAAACTTAAGCGGTCATCTATCAAGTTTTGGTCAATTAAACACTCCGCCAAACTAAAGCACCAAGTGAACTAGTTATCATAAGTCCCCCAGCATGGGTCGACACATCACGACTAACTCACTTTAGCCAACATCTCAAACAAAAGCAAAGCTACAAAGCTAAAAGAACATAAACAATGAAGGTAAGCTCAAGAATGAGGAAAAAATTAAAAGTTTTATTCAATAAGAGTAAACGTCATTACAAACTTCTCTATAAAAAAAGAAAAGAAAAAAATTTGAATGATGCAGGTCTTCAAAGCTCTCGACCAGACTCGGGAGTTAGAATTTGCGGACTTCTGGTGGCAGCAATTGTAGAAGATTCCCTAAGGATCCTAATAACAGGCTCGACCTCATCCTCATTCGCTAATAAATCTAACCCACCTATAATTCTCTCGACATCTTTCAACAAGTCAAGACAACAGGAGATACAGGAAGGATAAAAGTGATCTGGAATGGGATGGAAAGTCACGGGGCACTAAGGAGGTGAAGTAATCAACCTCAGCTTTACATGCTATGGCTACTTCGGCCTTCCCTTTAGAGCTATGATGCCAGTCGTCGACCACCTTCTTTTTATGCTACTCCAAATCCATATGAGCGAGCCGGTCCTCTAATTTCTCAATAAGGGACAAAGACATCTGAAGCTTCGAGAGACAGATGACATGATCGAGCCTCTGCCTCAGCCGTCGTCTTGCGCTGATTTTCGGACTCGACCTATGACCGTAGGTGAACCATCTCCCTTTAAAGGTCCTCGGTGGTCCCCACAAGCTTGGATAACTAGATTTGAAAGCCCTTAAGGAGCTCTTCCTTGTCATCCAGACTCCGGCGCTAAGCGCCTTCTTTATAAGTCAATTCGACCTCCAAGACAGTGACTCTCTTCTCTACCTCTTCCTTGGCCGACTTCTTCCTCGCCAGCCCTCCTTTGCATTCTAGGGAACACTCAAGTTGATTGAATAGGGCGTTTCCCAGCGAAGTCCCCCGAGCTAGACAAGCTTGATGTATGCCAACACTTGGCATATCCTCCAAAATCCTCCCGTCAACACCATTCTCTATCTGGTTTGATGGAGTTTCAGCTCTCCCCTCGACACCATCGTTCACCCCAATTGGCTCCTTGCAAGGGTGACGAGATGCCTCAAGAATAATACTAGGGCTGACAGCATCCTCCTCGATATCTAGGGCCGTTGTCCCCCTATCAGGAGAAGACTCTTCTACCAGTCCTACATTTTTCAAGCGGTTAAACTGAGTTATCAGTGGACCCATCCCAGCTAATGGGGAACTCACAACTGGTCCGATCGGATGTCGCCTCTTGACTCTTGTTCGCCTCCTCAATTCAGAAATAATGTTAGCTACTTGAGGCATCAAGACGGCCACCTTCTCAGTGCTAAAAGCCCCCCTCAGCTTCTTATGGGGTCTAATGGTGGAGTTCGCCCCCTCGATCCCTATATTCCTTTTGCGACTTTCCACTGACAGAGGAACGGGGATCGCCCTTGCTTAGGAGCCAGTGGAAGATAAGATCATAGATATGCCCGCCGTCTGGAGTAACACATCAACAAATAGAACATCGATCTCTCTCGCGGCCTGACATAAGAATGGATGTTTTCTTGATCCCTAATCTCGAAAACACTAAGGGTGACTGGGCTTAAAATGTCTTCATTCGCCTCCAGCCAGCCTGAGCAGGCGAAGACGGAATCGCCACCATAAACCCACATGAATTGCCTCCTCTAATCCTCATCCAACTCCAAAGAATCAGAAACAAGCTAGAACTCACCACGATAGTGGAAAGAGTAGTGCGGGTCATTTTCAGCCAACCCCACGCTGATCAAATGCCCAAGCAATCTCAAGCTTGGTTGGACTCTAACATGATGGTAAATGATAATGAAACCCACCAAAACCCCCACTGTGTTCAGATAGAACTAAGAAGGGGAGACTCTAAGAGCGGCTTGCACCTCCTTAATAAAAAAGTGCAAGGGCAACCGTAAACCATGCTCCAAGTGGGCCAAGTACAGTGGTACTCGACCCTCGCCATGCCAGTGCACTAGCTCGTTCATCTCTAGCACTGACAATGTGAGAGTTCGAGGAATATTGTATCAGCATACAACCCCACCAGATCGTCCATATGGACCTTCGAGCGAAAAAGTAGAAGAATAGCGAGACTCTCCTCGCTACGGCCAGAGTTTGAAATTTGAGAGGCCATGGAAGACTTTTTCTCTCAAAAACATAGAGGAATGTCAGGAATTTTTCAGAGCCAAGGTTTGTAAAAGAGCTATCTTGGTATCAAGAGGCTATTTATAAACTTTCACGGAAGAGTATAGAGGAATGTCAAAGGACGCTATGATTTTAAAGCAACCAGACCAGATCCACTTCGGAAACTGAAGCGGTTCATTCGAAACACGAAGCGCCACCCTCATTTAATGCCCCACATCCCAATACTCGAATAGTGGATGATCCTCCCTTAATATCCATGATTCTTCATCTCCTAAAAAGACGATTCAAATCTTTTGATGATATCAACCACAAATAGTGGAGTTAACAATGAGTGCCCAATAATGATAAGCCATGTCTCTAAGATCGAGACCTCTTAGTTTCTTGTCCTCAACAGGCTTATAAGGATCAGAGCATATTTTATTTTTCTCGGAGTCAACTAAAAGCCGACTCCAAGTAAAAGGGGCCAACTGTTAAGGTGTTCACTCACCCAAGATACAGTAACCTCAACCCTCTAGCCGACTCCCACAGTCTTCTCTCAGCCATGGGGAAAGGAAAGCCTCAGTCAGCTCTCAAGAGTCCTAGGCATTCGACTCCTTAGTCGAATTTCAAGACCTTGGTACCTCTTTAGGGTAAATCCAAGGCACAATGACTCCTCAGTCGAATTTCAAGCTCTTAGCCCTTCATCAAAGGATAAACCCAAGGTACAATTGTAGAGGTCTCGACCCTACCAACTCATCAAGCCGGCACTCTGGTATCGACATAAGAGGCGATACTAGCCGGTACGAGAGATCCTGAACTCCTAAAAAGTCGGCATCTCCATATCAACTCAAGAGATGGTTATTAGCTGAGATGAGATAACATTTCAACCAGTCGGATAGACCGACACTCCTAAGTCGACACGAAAGGCGGTACTGATCGATCCTATCATCGAAGACAACCCTATTTAGGGCACTCGACCACTCACTGGACATTACTCATAAACGACTTAAGGGACATTCTTTGCTATCGACTAAATTGAGGACTCGACCCCGGCCTCAAGCCTCTCACCTAGAAGCATATGTTGACATCTTAGTCCATTTTGGACAAGCCTTATCCAAATTTTGGCCTGACAGATCTCCATGACTTGTCAATTCAATCACTTCCCAGAAAATACAGAGACACTCTCTCCCATAATAAAATGACTCCCCTCCAGTCTCCAGCCGATATCTGTAAAGCGGGGGATGACTCAGTATGCCTATGTAACTTCTGCCACACTCACAAGTCACCTAGATATCGCGGAGATACCATCTCCTATGCTGAAATGACTTCCACCTCCAGTCGTCAGTCAACACATGTAAAGTCAGGGATGACTCATCTTCTAGCTCATACTTTGTCACCGCCATTCTACATGGCCAAAATAATCAAACTACTATGGACATCCACTCTATATATGGAGGCTGTTCACCATTAGAAAGAGGTAACCTAAAAAAACTCTCGGAGCAATCTAAATCTTCCTCCTGACCAAAACTTGAGAGATGATCATCTCCAATGCACATAGCATAAGAACACACAGTTCTAAACTCCACTCAAGCTTAAGTTCATCAACTAACTTAACCGTCGGAGGAACTACAAGGGAACCGGTCCCCGTCCTCTCACGGGTTCTTCTTGTCTGTGTAGTGTGGACATCAAACCCTCATTCAAGAACTAGGCATAAAGTCAAAGAAGGAAGCGGGGCCTCCATCATCCTTCATCACCCCGCAAGCATCCTCTCCTGGATTAATTGGCTGTTTGATATTGAGCATTAACAGAATATGTTTTAGTTGGTTCAAATTAACATACATGTTATATATGGTATAACAAAGATGTTAGTATTGTACACTTGTGTTGGTTTATAAGTGAGCGTGCAAGCAAACGATCGGGCACTTGCGCGCGGGCACGTGCGCACAGTCCCGTGTGTGTGGTCTGGGCGCGTGGTCTGGCGCATGCTCCTTTTGAATGTGGTGCCTTTAAAGCTGCTTAAACATTTTGCATATACTCTCTTTAAACCAACTTAACATTTTGTACGTTGCAAACGTTACAAGAATTAAATAATATTTATTGCAAACGTTACAAACATTGCAATAACTAGAATTCAAAGATTTGTCTCTGATGAACCCTATAAAAGAGCCTCCTCTATTCATTTGAAGATATAGACAAAAAAACAATTGTCCTCTTGGCTTCTTCTTTTACAATTCTTTAGACTGTTAAGTGTTGAAGTTTCTAGCAAACTAAAGTTGTAGTCAAGGTGTTCAACAGAAGAGAGCGCTTCTATGAATTGCTGCCGTCTCATCCTCAGATGTATTATGCAGACCCAACGTTACCGTAAGTGGGGTATAATTTCTTCAAGGCCAGTCCTCTGTTTAGAGGGCGATTCGACACTTTTGTAAAGTATCTCATACTTAAAATTTGTCTAATATATTTTTATTAACATTCTGCTTTTTTACTTGCATTCCTGTTTGGTTTGTTCTATATTTCTTTAGTATTGTTCTTATTCTTGTTTTTCCCAACACAAATGTGCATTTGCACTAACAATATATCAAACAAAAGAGTGTATTCATTGAAAGATGATAAAAATCCACACTCTTATGAAATCCATAGAAAATTGAGTGTGTTTGTTAAAAGATTATCAAAGGCCCACACTCGTGGATTATGTTTGTGCAAATCTCATAGGGTAGTCATTCTATTCTGAATATTTTTATGTTTAGAGATGGTGTGAATCGTCTGCCAAACACTATCATTCTTCCTCCTAAATCATATATGGTTGAGGTGATAGGGTGGCATTTGGGTCCTTAGTTTCTAAAGTTGAGATAGTTTAAGTCATATTATTGCTCATTATTCTCTTTGATATATCTAAATTTGTCCAATAAACTAATATAATTCTTTTCACTGTTTGTTTCATATACTTTACAATGATATTTTATTATTTTATTATGTGATTTTTATGTGATTTCTCTCATATTCAAGTGTTTTACGATTAGATTTTAATATCTTTGTAGGCTGTCTAAAAATCATAATAGATAACTTATCCCCCATCAAATACCGATGATGGAAGTTATAATCTGATGACTTCTAGAAGGTCATAATTTGAAGACTTTCACGTAGATCGCTAAAGGTTACAATCTGACGATCTTTACGACAACTGATGAAAGCTCTAATTCAACAGCCTTCACAATCAACATCGGGAGTTACAATCTGATGACTCTCATATTTTCATGGAGCCAAGACGAAGGTTACAAGGTGAAGATCTTTGCAACGCTCTAGCAAAAGAGACTACAAATTGACGGTCTCTTCATATTAAAACGCATATATCTCTCAAACCGTAAGGAATTTGGCAAAATGAAGGAAGCAAACCAAAGCCTTTGGCTTGGTTTAGATGGCTCCGTCTCGTCGAGATAGCCGATTTTTATATATAATTCGTCCAATTCCGACTTACGGTTTGAAAGTTATGACCTGTTCTTCGCAGCAATTCATGTTCTAAAGTCCGTCTGCAAAACTGGACTTCGTCTGAACATTGGACTTAGCCTGAAGCTCGCCGAGCCCGCCTTAGACTCACCTCTACATCCAAGATTCAAAACGCAGAGGTCATGGCCGCGTTCCAGATTCAAAACACAGAGGTCGTCCCCGTGTTCTAAACTCAAAACGCAGAGGTCGTGCCCGCATTTTAAATTCAAAACGCAAAGGTCGTGCCTGCGTTCTAAACTCAAAATGCAGAGGTCGTGGCTACGTTCCAGATCCAAAACGCAGAGGTCGTGGTTGTGTTCCAAACTCAAAACGCAGAGGTCGTGGCTGCGTTCCAACTCAAAACGCAGAGGTCGGGGTTGCGTTCCAAACTCAAAACACAGAGGTCATGGCTATATTCCGGAGCCAAAACGCAGAGTTCATCTCTGTGTTCCAACTCTGCGTCTCAGGTCCAAAACGTAGAGTTCATCTCTGCGTCCCAACTCTACGTTTCAGATTTACAACGCATCGCGGCCTGTGCGTTCAGCCACCCAACATAGGCCCAACTCTGCGTTTTTAGTCTAAAACGCAGAGTTCAGGCCCAGAACACCATTTTCGGCGTTTGACTCGTTCAAACATGAACCGAACAGTTCCAGGAACCATTTTTCCCCTATGATTTGAGGGATTTCCGCCCCACTTAGGAGCGGATTAAGAGGGCAGTTACCACCCTTAATCCCATAAATACGAGAAACTCAATTGAGTTAAAGGATCGGATTTTTCTCATCAACAGAGGGAGATTCGGTCAAGGGCTAGCTTGATTGATCGGAGGGGCTGGCTTTTTGGATCTGAAGCTTGGCAGCAAAGAAGAGATATTCGGGTGGCTGGAGCTGGCTCTTTGGGGATCCTTGATCGGGCATCTTGGAGCTTTCTGCAGCAACAAAGTCCTTGGAGCATTCATCCTTAGCTTATAACCAACTTTCGGTTAAATCAACTCTTTTTCAAGAGTTCAAACTCGTTCAGAGTTAAACTCAAGTTGAACTCGATCTGAGTTATCAACTTGTCCAGAGTTTCAAAACTTGCTCTGCAAGTCCTTCTAAAACTCGCTCTGAGTTATTAACTCGTTAAGAGTTATTTTCATACTTGCCTTGCAAGCTCTCCACAACGTCAAATCGTGAGGAGAAGACCATGTTCCTATGAATCAAGACATTCGGATCATCAACGGAGAGCAAACTCGACGCGAGCATTCGGGGGAGGCACTCCATCGCTACCAAGAAGAACCCAGAATTAAACAAGGGGGAGAATCAAATTCATTCTCCTCTCTTTTGTAATCAGGAAATCCAATTGTAATCGAGATTGAGAGAGTTGTAATCATTCTATTTCTAAGTAGTTAGAGAGAATAAATAAAATACGATTCTTTCATTATTTCTTTTACTACAAATTTTCCAACAAATTAAAGATGGTGACTCTGCTGGGGACTAGCTTCTCTGATGAAGAAGTGGTGGCGCAATCCGACGTCAACCTCGCTGGAACAACGGTCGAAAATCTCGTGGTAGAATTTGATCAAGCCAAGTTCGAGGAGACCCTCTCCTCCGGATCCCTTAGCCCCAAGGCTATGCGTAAGATCCACAAAGTTTCCGAGGAGACTGAAGCTCCAGTTGTGGCCAACTCATCTATAGACTATCTCCCATGGGGGTTGCATTGTTCATACAGTCCCCTCTCTAAAGGAGAAGAATCGACTTCAGCACAACTCCAAAATAGTCGATCCTCCAATCAACGCGAACTCCGTGTTTGCGAGCCTCAACATGAGCTCTGCATAAGCCAAGCTAAATGCAACCCTCAGGTGTGCGTTTCCCAGATAGAACGCAGCCTTCAGAGGCGCGTTCCAACATCAAAACGCATACCTCAAACCTGTGTTGATCTGCATGAACGCAACTCTCATGAGTGCGTCCCAGAACCAAAACACAACTCTCAGGAGTGCGTTCCACAAACTGAACGCAACTCTCAGGAGTGCGTTTTAGAATCCGAACACATATCGCAGGACTGTGTTTCACAAGCAAAACGCAGACTTTGGTCTTACGTTAATCAAGCTAAACACGACCCTCGTGTTCCTTCTTTGGAACGCGATGTGATTCGTCGTGTTCAAAATGATCAACACGGATTTAAAATTCATGTTTACCAAGAACCAGTCCCATCCTTTAACGGACAGGGGGTTCCATCTCTACCCTCACGCTCTGTGAGAGGTTCGTCCTAAGTCTCTGACTTGCAGAAATTGCTGTCGATGTTCAACCGACCAACGAACGTCGTTTTGCTCAATAATCGACAACATTCTCACAGGAAGAAGACTTTAGAGGATGAATACCTTGGAGTCACTTCTAACATGGTTGGCAGAGGGAGATCATCAACCCCTAGTTCTGACGAGTCAGAGACAGATCGTTCTCCAAGCGTCAGAGAAATCACTAACGAGTTTGAAGGAATCTACCAACGTACTCGTACTCGAACAGGAGCTATTCCTCCTATCAACTATCGAAGTTTTGCCAGAGGAACTAATTCAGATGATGAACATTCAGCCATAGCGGAGTCTTAATTATCAAGCTCTTTCGTTGGGCATGAGAGCTTCACCCATATGGCAGAACATTCTGAAGATCTTTTAAAGAGGGTTGATGAGCAGGAAGCCATGCTCAAATCATAGCAGAAGACCCTCGATGAACTCATGGCCCTGTTGACTCTAATCGTCGCAGACAAGGCCAAATCTCAGAAGACAGATTCACCACCTAGGCAACAATCTTCCCGAAGAGGAAAAGCGTCTTCATCCCGACCTCACACAAGCAAAGGGAAGGGAAAAGTGGTTGATGATGCGGCTTCTGACCAAGAAGCCCACAACCTGGAGTCTTCCTCTGATGAAGGAAGAGAGACTGAGAACGAGCAGAATCTTCAGTCTGCCAAAATGGAAGAATTGGAAGCCCGTCTCAAAGCCATTGCTAACAGAAGCGAGCTCTAAGATGAGGGAGTTATTAGGCTCTATCCTGCCGAATGGGATGCAGCCCCTTATCCTCCAAAGTTCGAGGTCCCGACGCTATAAACTTTTGACGGCACGGGATCACCAAACCAACATATTTATCATTTCAAGTCACAGACTGGAAATATAATATCAAACAATGCCATACTGTCTCGATTGTTCATTGGCACCCTCAAGAGAGTTGCCTTTGAATGGTTCAGGAAACTTCCCGTGGGATGTATCCAAAAGTGGACCGATCTAGAGAGACTCTTCCTATTAAGATTCTTTGAAGAGGATATAGAAATCTCCATTCATACCCTTCTCACCACCAAGCAGAAGAAGAGGGAGTCCGTCAAAGCCTTCGTCAAAAGGTTCCGATCCATGGCTCTCCGGTGTTCATCAGGTATGACACAGTCTACCTTAGTAGAGACCTATCGACACAACTTGCAAACTGACCTCCTAGCCTGAATAGGAGTTACAGAATGTCGTTCTTGGAGACAACTAATCTCTCAAGATGAGCAGCCTCAAAAAATCATTGCCAGGATCAAAGCTGAAGAACAAAGTAGGCAGGATCAGCCCGAGCAATCAGACCAAGCCCAATCTTCTCCTGAGCAACCGGACCAGGCTCACTCTTCCTAGTCAGAAGGGAAAGATACTATGGCCACTGAAGTCAATCCTCTTCAGTAGGATGGCGGGTCCAACAACTATCACGTTAACAGTTACCTCTGATAGTCAAACTCATTAGATAATGGCCTACCTGGTGATGTGACTCTATTCCAACTTCATGGATAGTGCCTCACTAGATGATGTGCCTTGTCTACCTCTTTTTATTCCCCTGCTAAGTCTTAATCAAGACTGGGGATTGATTACTTGGAATCCACTTGATTAAGAGTAACGAATCTTTCACATCATCGAGTTAACATTATACTTCTGACGATCATAATCCCCACAGAGTATGTGTTTAGTTTGTATCACTCCCAATTTGTCACGTTAACAATACACCTCTGACAACCCACTTATCAATCCTCGTCAATAGGATGATAAGTCCCCAAAGTTGCTCCAATCGCAACACAAATCTTGTCACGTTAACAATACACCTCTGACAAATTCACTTATCAATCCTCGTCAATAGGATGATTAGTCTCCAAAGTTGCTCCAATCGCAACACAAATCTTGTCATGTTAACAATACACCTTTGACAACCCACTTATCAATCCTCGTCAATAGGATGATAAGTCCTCAAAGTTGCTCCAATCGCAACACAAATCTTGTCACGTTAACAATACACCTCTGACAAATTCACTTATCAATCCTCGTCAGTAGGAGGATAAGTCCCCAAAGTTTCTCCAATCGAAACACAAATCTTGTCACGTTAACAATATACCTCTGACAACCCACTTATCAATCCTCGTCAATAGGAGGATAAGTCCCCAAAGTTGCTCCAATCGCAACACAAATCTTGTCACGTTAACAATACACCTCTGACAAATTCACTTATCAATCCTCGTCAATAGGATGATAAGTCTACAAAGTTGCTCTGATCGCAACACAAATCATGTCACGTTAACACTACACCTCTGACAAAATCAACTTATCGACTCTCGTCAATAGAGCGATAAGTCCTCAAAATTTCCCGATCACAAATTCTTCTTGTCACGTTAATATCACACCTCTGACAAAATTCACTTATCGACTCTCTTCAATGGAGCGATAGGTCCACAAACCCATCAAGTTAACACCACACCTCTGACGACCAAATCAACTTATCAACTCTCTTCAATAGAGCGATAGGTCCATAAAATACTGTTAGGTTAACATAACACCTCTGATAGTTAACCCCCCTAATGAACTTGTTAATTCTTTTTTCAACAAGAATAGCAAGTTTTCATTATAAAATCCCCAGCGGATTAAAGATTTTCTGGAATTATCCTAGTGATAATAAAGAAAATTTTTGAATTTCACTTTAGGTGAAAATTAATGGCAAGTTAGTACTATACCTCTGGAACTTCCAACTTTCTTTCGGTGTTTCAAGCCACACAGGAAGAAACGACACCAAAAATCCATGCCTTCACGTATGGGGGACTTTATCTCGATCCCTAATTAGAGATAAGTCTACGCCTAACACGCGTTGCCGGTTAATCTTTCGCCGTAAAAAAGACACCAGGATTCATGCCTGGGGGAATCTATCTCGACCCCTAAACAGAGATAAGCCTGCATCTAACACATGCTGCCGGGTGGTTCGTTCCCGCGAAAATGACCAAGTCTACGTATTCAACATCGTAGCACCAAAATCCATACCTTTCACGTATGGGGGACTTTATCTCGATCCCTAATTGGAGATAAGTCTGCATCTAACACATGCTGCCAGGTAGCCTATTCCCGTAATAATGGCAAAGCCTACGTATTCAATATCGTAGCAGGTTGTTATTAATAACGCCAAAATCCATGCTTTACACGCATGGGGGACTTTATCTCGATCCCTAATCAGAGATAAGTCTACACCTAACACGCGTTGCCGGTTAGTCTTTTCCCGTAAAAATAACAAAGTCTATGTATTCAAAATCATAACGCTAAGTCTAAGAGAGTTCATTCTTTTAGCACAACGTTACATGTGGAACAGATTTAGACAATCCACATGCTAGCCCGATTAAAATGGTAGTCGGTAAAGGCTTATCAAATCCGTTGACGGCTGAGGGTTTGCCAAAAATCCTATGCATGTTTGCAGGCCCATCAACTTAATGGATATAAACTGAGACTTGAATCAGATGAGCTAAAGACAAGTCTCAAAGACTTAGTCAAAAATGCATGAGAGCCACCTCCGCATCTCAAGTCGAAACGTCAAGGTCAGACCCACGTTGCAAACACCGAAACGCCGAGGTCACACCGGTGTTCCAAATTCAAAATGCAAGGGATCCTGCGTGTCAAATCCTTTCAACCAAGGTGCCTTCGAAGCGAGTGCAAAGAACAACTCCTTTACGGCAAAGACTCTACAGCTCCAAGATCAGAGTTGAGATCCAAAGTATTCCGAAAATTCGTCCTAGTCAACCGCGAACTTTCAAAAACTTTGGAGGGGGTTCTGTAGGCTGTCTAAAAATTACAATAGATAGCTTATCCCCCATCACATACCGATGATGGAAGTTACAATCTGACGACTTCCAGAAGGCCATAATTTGAAGACTTTCACGTAGATCGATGAAGGTTACAATCTGACGACCTTCACGACAACTGATGAAAGCTCTAATTCAACAGCCTTCACAATCAACATCTGGAGTTACAATCTAATGATTCTCATATTTTCAAGGAGCCAAGACGAAGGTTACAAGGTGACGATCTTTGCAACGCTCTAGAGACTACAAATTGACGGTCTCTTCATATTAAAACGCATATATCTCTCAAACCGTAAGGAATTTGGCAAAATGGAGGAAGCGAACTAATGCCCTTGGCTTGGTTCGGATGGCTCCATCTCGTTGAGATAGCCGATTTTCATATATAATTCGTCCAATTCTGACTTACGGTTTGAAAGTTATGACATGTTCTTCACAGCAAGTCATGTTCTAAAGTCCATCTGCAAAACTGGACTTCGTCTGAACATTGGACTTAGCCTGAAGCTCGCCGAGCCCGCCTGAGACTAACCTCTGCATCCAAGATTCAAAACACAGAGGTCATGGCCGCGTTCCAGATTCAAAATGCAGAGGTCGTCCCCGCGTTCTAAACTCAAAACGCAGAGGTCGTGCCCGCATTCTAAATTCAAAACGCAGAGGTCGTGCCCGCGTTCTAAACTCAAAACGCAGAGGTCGTGGCTGCGTTTCAGATCCAAAACGCAGAGGTCGTGGCTGTGTACCAAACTCAAAACGCAGAGGTCGTGGCTGCGTTCCAAACTCAAAACGCAAAGGTCGGGGCTGCGTTCCAAACTCGAAACACAGAGGTCATGGCTATATTCCGGAGCCAAAACGCAGAGTTCATCTCTGTGTTCCAACTCTGCGTCTCAGGTCCAAAACGCAGAGTTCATCTCTGCGTCCCAACTCTGTGTTTCAGATTTATACCGCATCACGACCTGTGCGTTCAGCCACCCAACATAGGCCCAACTCTGCGTTTTTAGTCTAAAACGCAGAGTTCGGGCCCAGAACGCCATTTTCGGCGTTTGACTCGTTCAAACATGAACCAAACAGTTCCAGGAACCGTTTTCCCCCCATGATTTGAGGGATTTCCGCCCCACTTAGGAGCGGATTAAGGGGGCAGTTACCACCCTTAATCCCAAATAAATACGAGAAACTCAATTGAGTTAAAGGATCGGATTTTTCTCATCAACAGAGGGAGATTCGGTCAAGGGCTGGCTTGATTGATCGGAGGGGCTGGCTTTTTGGATCTGAAGCTTGGCAGCAAAGAAGAGATATTCGACGGGCTGGAGCTGGCTCTTTGGGGATCCTTGATCGGGCATCTTGGAGCTTTCTGCAGCAACAAAGTCCTTGGTTCAAATCAACTCTTTTTCAAGAGTTCAAACTCGTTCAGAGTTAAACTCGAGTTGAACTCGATCTGAGTTATCAACTTGTCCAGAGTTTCAAAACTTGCTCTGCAAGTCCTTCTAAAACTCGCTCTGAGTTATTAACTCGTTAAGAGTTATTTTCAAACTTGCCACACAAGCTCTCCACAACGTCAAATCGTGAGGAGAAGACCACGTTCCAGTGAATCAAGACGTTCGGATCGTCAACGGAGAGCAAACTCGACGCGAGCATTCGGGGGAGGCACTCCATCGCTACCAAGAAGAACCCAGGATTAAACAAAGGGGAGAATCAAATTCATTCTCCTCTCTTTTGTAATCAGGAAATCCAATTGTAATCGAGATTGAGAGAGTTGTAATCATTCTATTTCTAAGCAGTTAGAGAGAATAAATCAAATACGATTCTTTCATTATTTCTTTTACTACAAATTTTCCAACAAATTAAAGATGGTGACTCTGCTGGGGACTAGCTTCTCTGATGAAGAAGTGATGGCGCAATCCGACGTCAACCTCGCTGGAACAACGGTCGAAACTCTCGTGGTAGAATTTGATCAAGCCAAGTTCGAGGAGGCCCTCTCCTCCGGATCCCTTAGCCCCAAGGCTATGCGTAAGATCCACAAAGTTTCCGAGGAGACTGAAGCTCCAGTTGTGGCCAACTCATCTAAAGACTATCTCCCATGGGGGTTGCACTGTTCATACAGTCCCCTCTCTAAAGGAGAAGAATCGACTTCAGTACAACTCCAAAAAAGCCGATCCTCCAATCAACGCGAACTCCGCGTTTGCGAGCCTCAACATGAGCTCTGCATAAGCCAAGCTAAATGCAACCCTCAGGTGTGCGTTTCCCAGATAGAACGCAGCCTTCAGAGGCGCGTTCCAACATCAAAACGCATACCTCAAACCTGTGTTGATCTGCATGAACGCAACTCTCATGAGTGCGTCCCAGAACCAAAACACAACTCTCAGGAGTGCGTTCCACAAACTGAACGCAACTCTCAGGAGTGCGTTTTAGAATCCGAACACATATCGCAGGACTGTGTTTCACAAGCAAAACGCAGACTTTGGTCTTACGTTAATCAAGCTAAACACGACCCTCGTGTTCCTTCTTTGGAACGCGATGTGATTACTTTGGTCTTACGTTAATCAAGCTAAACACGACCCTCGTGTTCCTTCTTTGGAACGCGATGTGATTCGCCGTGTTCAAAATGATCAACACGGATTTAAAATTCATGTTTACCAAGAACCAGTCTCATCCTTTAACGGACAGGGGGTTCCATCTCTACCCTCACGCTCTGTGAGAGGTTCGTCCTAAGTCTCTGACTTGCGGAAATTGCTGTCGATGTTCAACCGACCAACGAACGTCGTTTTGCTCAATAATCGACAACATTCTCACAGGAAGAAGACTTTAGAGGATGAATACCTTGGAGTCACTTCTAACATGGTTGGCAGAGGGAGATCATCAACCCCTAGTTCTGACGAGTCAGAGACAGATCGTTCTCCAAGCGTCAGAGAAATCACTAACGAGTTTGAAGGAATCTACCAACGTACTCGGACTCGAACAGGAGCTATTCCTCCTATCAACTATCGAATTTTTGCCAGAGGAACTAATTCAGATGATGAACACTCAGCCATAGCGGAGTCTTAATTATCAAGCTCTTTCGTTGGGCATGAGAGCTTCGCCCATATGGCAGAACATTCTGAAGATCTTTTAAACAGGGTTGATGAGCAGGAAGTCATGCTCAAATCACAGCAGAAGACCCTCGATGAACTCATGGCCCTGTTGACTCAAATCGTCACAGACAAGGCCAAATCTCAGAAGACAGATTCGCCACCTAGGCAACAATCTTCCCGGAGAGGAAAAGCGTCTTCATCCCGACCTCACACAAGCAAAGGGAAGGGAAAAGTGGTTGATGATGCGGCTTCTGACCAAGAAGCCCACAACCTGGAGTCTTCCTCTGATGAAGGAAGAGAGACTGAGAACGAGCAGAATCTTCAGTCTGCCAAAATGGAAGAATTGGAAGCCCATCTCAAAGCCATTGCTAACAGAAGCGAGCTCCAAGATGAGGGAGTTATTAGGCCCTATCCTGCCGAATGGGATGCAGCACCTTATCCTCCAAAGTTCGAGGTCCCGACACTACAAACTTTTGACGGCACGGGATCACCGAACCAACATATTTATCATTTCAATTCACAGACTGGAAATATAATATCAAACGATGCCATACTGTCTCGATTGTTCATTGGCACCCTCAAGGGAGTTGCCTTTGAATGGTTCAGGAAACTTCCCATGGGATGTATCCAAAAGTGGACAGATCTAGAGAGACTCTTCCTATCAAGATTCTTTGAAGAGGATACAGAATGTTAGACCCTAGAGGGGGGGTGATTAGGGTCTTATGCTAATCTAATCCGATTAAATGCTAATTAATATATTAACAATTTATATTCTTGCAAGATAGATATACAAAGAGTTAAGTGCAAGAATATGCAATATACACAAGGTGATATATACTAGCAAAGAGGTATACTATATGATATATGCAAGGATATATAAACTAACAAGGATAAACAATCTAAACAAGATAGTGGATGATATAGAAATGAGCAATGCACAATGGCGATATAAGATATGAACATAAATATGAATGAACGCCAAAGCACACTCAAACAAGCAATATGATCACGGAGTTCGGAAATTCCGTCCTACGTCTCCGCTCCCCACTCCCGGGGAGAAATCCACTATCAACCGGGTTTTCTACGTTCACCCGAATAACGTTTACACCTCACAGTATCGGTTTTCAACGCTCACCGATCAACGTCACTCCTCACACTCGGTTTCTAGCTCACCGAAAACCTCACTACACACTCGGTTTCTAGCTCACCGAAAACCTTACAACACTCACAATGTAACAAATATAAATTTGTTCTCTACAATAGATGAGAACACAATGAAAGCACAACTCAAAGTTACAATCTCTCACCACCCAACTATACTATGTATGTAAATACTAAAAGCTCAATGTGGGTGTGTGTAACAATGAGTAAAATGAAATCTAACTCAAATAGCAAACTAGCAATAATAAGGATATAAAAATCAGTAATGAAATTGCTAGAGAAAGGAGTTAGAAAACTTCTCTAAGAACACAAAGAAGAGGATAAAGGGGATTGAGAATGAATCCCTCAATCTGCAGTGAAAACTTCCTCCTTTGTAAACAGAAACCCAAACTTAAACAAACAGTAAAACCCTAAACCCTTGTTTAAACACTTTGTTTAAAAACTTCTTTAAAACATTCTTAGATCTCTTGAAAGAGAGCAGCAATAGGGTATTTATACCCATTCTAAATCTCAGCCAAAACCCCGCTAAATTGTTTATCTGATTTTAAAACACTGTTTAAAAATATCAAATAAATTCCAAAAAATGTAAAACTTTGGGGAATGATTGTAGACATGATAATAAACATGCTACAATGACTGGTTATCAAAAAGGACTTCCCAAATGAAAAATATCATCATTTTACAAACTAGTCCAAAACATGAAAATATGAGATACTTGAATTTTGATGTTTTGACATAAACCAACTTTTGAAACTTTGTGAAATGTTTTTATAGACTTAGTAAAACATGTATAAACTGATATTGAAGTCTATAAACTAAGAATACAATATTTTCATAAAATTGCATATTCTATGCAATGTTTTCAAAAACACAATAGAGAATATGAACTATATAATTTCATATATATAACCATAAAAACTCAAAACATATGTATGTATATATATAACTATATATATGCATAGAAACCAAAACTTATGTATATATATATAACTATATATATATACAAGGAAACATCATAAAATGTGTGTGTATATGATATTGAGCTTAACGTACTTAACACACATAATATAAAATCTAAACTAAGTTACCCAAGCTAGATCTTGATCTTCAATAAGCTTGACTTGGTACACTTGCGGATGAAGCTGAACTTGATCTTTAACTTGAATTGTATGTTGCTTCACTCCACAGTTCCTCTAACCTCCTCTTGATATGATCGTGTAGGCTCAATCCATCCATCCTCCAACATATTGTTTGCCTAGAATTAATATAAAACACAAACACTAGACAAACAATATTAGATGTAAATTGTTTGTAAATCATCATCAAAATAAGAAGGCCAACAATCTCCCCCTTTTTGATGATGACAAACAATTTACAAAAAGGATATATGCATGAATACAAAGGAATGTATAAATTATAACTCACATGCATATATGAAAAGAGATGTATACTCACAATATTTCTCCCCCTTTGACAACATCAAAAAAGGGGACAAAAAGAATAAAGAGAGCGAAAGCTCCCTCTATCAATAAGCATAGGTGAGTATAACATATAGAAAGATATAGGGATTGCTCCCCCTATCAAAATGCCTCGTGAATATATGAAATGAAGATCATGACAAACATATGTGAGCAAGCATAGATGACTATGCTAAATATCACTCACATACTTACAAGAGAATGAGAACACATATGAATGTATTATTGAGATAATGTCCCCTATCAAAATGCCTCGTGAATATATGAAATGAAGATCATGACAAACATATGTGAGCAAGCATAGATGACTATGCTAAATATCACTCACATACTTACAAGAGAATGAGAACACATATGAATGTATTATTGAGATAATGTGTCCCAAAGCATAAACATAAAGATCAAAAATAGATTTATGAAATCAAAAGAAGAGAAACATGAGAATCATGCAAATAGTTTTCAAGTGAAAACAAATCAACTAAGAGAAATCATAAATCAAAGTTTAAATCAAAAAATGTAAAATCAAATCATCATTGATTCAAAAATCAAGAGAGGTAACTATATCTAGCTCTTGAGCTAGTATCAACCCATATGAATATTTTTAGCACCCGGTAAACAATGTTTGGGAATAAACACCCAAAAACTCCGGAGGGTTATATAAACATAGTCCTCTCATCAAACAAAAATAATAATCATGAAAACAAAAGATTTTATACAAGAAAAATTGTTTTCATAACCAAAAGATTTTAAAGCATAATTTTCAAAACCAAAAAAGAGAAAGATAAAAACATTAAAATTCTTGGTTTAAGAATCAAATTTGTTTTGGTACCCAAGAATTTTTGGTACCAAAAGATTTAGGGACATGACCCCTATCTTTTAAGCTCAAAGCCCTAGGGTTATGAACCCTCTTGGGCACATATGGTGCACTAACATGTAGGGACATGACCCCTATCTTTTAAGCTCAAAGCCCTAGGGTTATGAACCCTCTTGGGCACATATGGTGCACTAACATGGTCAAAACAATATTCATTCAAATGACCCTTCCGATTGCAATTTGTGCAATGAAAGAGATCCATTTGTTTTTGTGGACCATTAACTCGTGCACGGGAATCATTTGCAAATAAAGATTTTCTTTTAAAATTATTTTGCAAATGAGAAACATCATTAAACAAAGGTGGTTTACTTGAGAAATTTGGCAAGTTTGAATATTTATTCAAATCATAACAAAACTTCGCCAAATGGCCAAATCTACCACAAACATCACATTTAAACTTTTGTGGTCTTTTAAAATCATTTGGCAAAAGTGAAGTCTTTTTCAAATCATAGCAAAATTTTGCCAAATGGCCAAAACGTCCACAAATATCACATTTAAACACATTTGCATGTTTATGATGTGCATGATAAGCATATGCATGTGTATGTGATGAGGAAGCTACATGAGATGCACAAGAAAGATTAATATTCT
The DNA here is from genome assembly GCF_001876935.1 of Asparagus officinalis. Classification (NCBI taxonomy): domain Eukaryota; kingdom Viridiplantae; phylum Streptophyta; class Magnoliopsida; order Asparagales; family Asparagaceae; genus Asparagus; species Asparagus officinalis. The sequence goes on along the minus strand of NC_033797.1, from coordinate 88,088,788 downwards.
TATGTTTTTGTGCATCATAGCAAAATTTAGCTAGATGGCCTTTACGGCCGCAAATTGAACACTTATAAACTTTGCTATATATGTGTGCATGATGAGTAGATGATGATTTAGACTTGGCACACATATCCATAAGCTTCTTATGATTATTGATGCATGTTTTCAAAGTTGAATCTAAGGATGAAATGCATTTTTTCATAAGATTCAAGTCTTCATTTTTTGGCACATATGCACCTTTAGAAGTAGAACATAAATAGTTATTTATAAAAGAAGCTGTATTATTTTTTATGTTCTCTACTTCTAACATGGCATCAATCTTAGCATGAGATAAGCTAGAAATGGATGATGATAATTTCTCATTTTCCAATTTTAACATATCATTACTTTCTTTAAGAGCAACATTTTCTTTGGAAATGATATCAAAATTGGAAGCTAGCTTCTCATGATCGGATATAAGTTCTACATGCTTGCTTTGTAAATTAATGAAATCATTTTGCAATTTGTTAAAGGCATGTAATAATTTTTCACTAGCACAAGCAAGTTCATCATTAGGTAAATCATTAATAGATTTGAACTCGCAAACCTCACTAGGGCTATCGCCTAGTGGCCGTGTGCATGATGAAGCTCCAATATTACTTGAGGAAGAGTCCGCCGGAATCCTTTGGATCTCCTCCAAGTTACCATGATGTGCTTCTATGAATGTCCACAATTTGTAAGCACTATCAAAAGAAACAAGCTTGTTAGAAATAGAAGAATCAAGTGCATTATGCATATATTCTAACACAATCTTGTTCATGGTAAACAATCTTTTGTCATTTTTACTCCACTTGGATTTCTCCATAGTGGGTACAATATAAGCATTATCAATAATTCCCCATAGATCAATATTTTTAGATTGCACAAAAAGTTTAAATCTAGAAGCCCATTGTGCATAGGGAAAGTTAATGAATTTAGGAGCAACATTGGATTCATAGCCTAACAAAGGTGCACAATTCATGTTCATGATAAATATATGTGTGCAAGCAAGACAAATGCAATCAAAACAAGATTAGCACAAAAAGATAACTTGGATCTTTAACTCAAGGCGATTAGACCTTAAATCAAAGAGCACCAAGCTCTGATACCAATTGTTAGACCCTAGAGGGGGGGTGATTAGGGTCTTATGCTAATCTAATCCGATTAAATGCCAATTAAAAATAATTAACAAGTTGTATTCTTGCAAGGTAGATATATAAAGAGATATGTGCAAGAATAAGCAATATACACAATGAGATATATCCTATATGATGAATATATATATATACATCTAAGAGAGGAATGTTGACCTTAACCTGCTTGAATGTCTCTAGGATTTTCTCCTCCTGAGGAGAGTGTTTCCTAGACCTGAGTCTATCTGGAAAGGGAGCAACCGGTCTAAATCTATCAAAAGCAGGCTCAGGTTCGGGTTCAGGTTCTTGGTCATCTGAGGGGAGTGATTGTTGAATAGATTCATCAGAAGGAGAAGGAGAAGGAATTTGTACAGGATCAAGAGTTTGACTTGGCGGAGTTCTCACTTGATTATCGACCTGTCTACCTGACCGAAGTGAATGGATTGCATTCACTTGAGCTTCATAGGATGAACTGCATCCTGTGTTATTAGGGTTGACCACGGGTTGACTCGGAAATTTTCCTTTCTCTCTTTCACTCACGGCACTAGCTAGTTGACCAAGTTGGGATTCTAATCTAGCTATAGCTTGAGTGTTGGAGTTGAGCATTTGTCCGGTTGATTGCATGAAGGAATTCAACGTGCTAGATGTTTGAGTCAACATATTCGTGGTTTGAGTAGAGGCCTTAATTATGGTTTCTAAACCCCTTTCCAAGACATTGAGACGTTTATCTTGATCTGGATTGTGAGGAGTTTGAATTACAGCTTGATGAGGAGGAGACTGATTTTGATACGGCAGATTGGGTTGTTGAAATTGTGAATGAGAATTGAATGGAACTGTGTTTCCCCTAGGAAAATGTTGGGTCGAAGCGGGAGTGAAATTTTGAGTTCCGGGAGAATTTCCTAGATTCCATGCAAAGTTGGGATGATTTCTCCAACCTGGATTGTAGGTTGGAGAAAATGGATCATTTCTAGGGTGCTGGAATGCAGCGTTCATCTGTTCTATTGCGTTGTTATTTCCTAGGAGAGGGCATTCCTCTGAAACGTGGGTAGGAGACTGACAATTATGACATCCTGGGAAAGAAACATGATTGAGTTGAGCTGGAGCTCGTTCCTTAATTTCTAAGGCTTCTAACCTCCGCAGAATTGTCGCCATCTTCGCTTCAGAAGCAATGTTTGACTCCAAGGAAAGACCACTAGACTTAGAATGGGGAACTGATGAAACCCTGTCATCGCACTGTTCCCATTGCATTGTTTTTTCAGAAAGACTCTCCAAAAACTCCCAAGCTTCATCAGCATTTTTCCTCATAAAATCCCCGTGGCACATTGATTCTAAGGAAGTTTTTGCAGAATAATCTAATCCCTCATAAATTATTTGGCACAATCGCCATTTCTCTAAACCGTGATGAGGACATTGGATGAGAAGATCTTTAAATCGGTCAAAATACTTCCAAAAAGGTTCTCCCGGGATAATTTTAAAGTTTTGAATGCTGTTCCTAAGCTTTACCGTTTTATGAATAGGAAAAAATTTCTTAAGAAAAACGGTGACAAATTCATCCCAAGTTGAGATGGAATTTGTTGGTAAGCTGTACAGCCATTTTTTAGCTTTATCCTTAAGAGCAAATGGAATAAATCTAAGCTTAACCGCATCTTCATTTAATTCTCTCATTTTAATCATAATACACACTTCCTCAAATTCCGAAATAAAAATATATGCGTCTTCTGTTTCATTACCAAGGAATTTGGGAAGCATGTTTATGTATTGCGGTCTAAGCTCAAAACTTATTCCATTTGTTTCGGGGAGCCTAATGCATGAGGGGATTGCATTCCTAATGGGATAGCACATATCATGAAGAACGGGTGGATTAGGATGCTCCATTTCTATGATTGGTTCAAAGCGAATTAATCGATGTGTATTATCCCTAATCCACTGTTGCATACACCAAAATATTTCTTTTTATTTTTTTTCTTAAATTAGTTTTTTTTTTGAGAAGATAAAGAAAAAGAAAAATCCTAACTGAAACAAATCAAAACAATCACTTTTCAATCAACTCTAATTCTAGGGTTTAGCCTAACTCAACTAGACCAGCTCCTAACCAAAAACTCCTACAGTGAAAAGATCAAAGTTTTACCCAGGTAGTTAGCCAGGTAAGGATAGTACTAGAGGGTGATCAAAGATCAATTAAGTACCTCTTTCCTTGCGGAGCGCTTTACGCAACCCCTAAACCTTGCCTTAGACACCAACTAATCTGAGAAAACTTAAACCGGTTCACTTAAGGATTTCTTGTTCCTTATTGAGCTCGAATCCTTAGGGGCCAACGTCTAATGAGTTTTATTAGGCTTGGGTGGTGTAGTGAGGAATTAGTGATTTTTGGGCTAAGGAAAGGGTGATGAAATCCCTCACCTTATCTTGATTATGGGGTTTTGCCCTTAAAAATATTTTTAAGTGTGTGTCAAATCAAGATGCTCAAATCACTTGGTGAATTCCTACTAACTATATGAAATGCAACCCTATGAATTAAAAGCAACTAAAAAGGATGGAAAAGAAAAATCTTTTTTTTTTTAATTAGGGTTAACAATCAAACAAATGAGAAGGGGGGATTTGTTTGAATTTATTATCTTGTTAGTAAATGTCAAAGTGAAGGGTGAATTTTATTATGGTCAACGGAAATAAAATCTTTTTTTTTAAGATCCTAATTGTCACTAATTGTGAGAAACTAACTAAAGGTGTGGAATTGAAAATATAAGGAAGAAGACTTACCACAAGCGAATATCCAATTCCTCAATCTCCAATTCTTGATCTTTAATCTCCAAGTAGTTCTTTCACAATAAACACACAAGTTAAAGAACCAAAATAATTAAAACCTACTTAAGCACCTTCCCCGGCAACGGCGCCAAAAACTTGATGCGGCATAAACATGTACCAAAAAGGTTGCAAGTGCACAACCGTGTCAAGTTATAGTATTTAAGATATCGATCCCACGAGGAAGGTGTTTTGTAGGAGAAAATATAAAATCGGTTCTTATGTTGTGTGCGTGACAAATAGGAGTGATGAGTGAATGTGATTGTGGAGAGATAGAGAGAGTGGAAGTGATAGTGTGTAAATCGGCACGAGATATAAGTGAGAGTGGATGTGACAAAGAATGAATATGATCAATAAGGCAAGAAGGAAAAGGAAAATAAAAATCAAGAATAAAGAAAATAAAATTCAAGAATAAAAGAAAATGCAAGAAATTAAAGATGGTGGATTCAATTATAGATATGGGTAATCTACAATTGAACCCACTTCTTAGAAAAGGGTGATTCCCTAGAGGGTTCTAGCCTAAAGGCGAATCAAACAAAATAAAAATAAACAAAAAGAAAAACTAAACCCAAGAGGGTTCTAGCCTCAAGGTGAATAGTATAAGAAATTAAAATCTAACTACAAAATAAATTGCAAAATCTAAACTACAAAATAAAATTGCAAGAATTAAATGCAAGAAAATAAATCTACTCTATAAGCATGAAATAAATCTAAGGCAAGAGGGTTCTAGCCTCTTGGCTATTTAACAAGAAAATAAAATCTAACTACAAGCATAGAAATAAATCTAAACTAATAAGCAATAAAAGAGGAAAAGAAAGAAATGCAAACCTTCAAATAATTCTCCATCTTCATCTTCATCTTCATCATCCAATAAAGAGAAGAAGAGAAAAATTTAAAGTGGTGAAAAATTATTATTATTAATTGCAACTAAAGTTACAATTTTTTGGAAGGCCTTCTCAATTAAGAGTAGCCCTCCTCTCCAAAAGGAGTTTACAAAAATTTTCACACCTCTAACCCCTCACTCTCTACCCCTATTTATAGTAATCTTCAATGAATATGAGCCATTGGATTTGTCTTGAGCCCCAAGTAACAATCTCCACCTTTGAATTGATTTTCCAATCTTCATTTGATTTTTCCAAGGCCCAATCTTCATTAATTGATTTTCAAAATTCCAAGCAAGCCCAAGCCATTGATTTCGGCCCACATTTGATTTTCACATGAAAATCTGCAGCAGGTTCGGTCTTTGATCTTTAGCAATCAAAATTAAAAAGCAAGTCCGGAGCTTGATTTTCCAAACAAATGTTGCTACAGGTCCGGTCCATGAAAGAAGCAGCAAGGTCCGGTCATTGGAATTTCATGCATTTGATTTTTCAAAACAAAATGAAGCCCAATTGAAGCAACACCGGCCAACTTTGATTTTGTAAAATTCCAAGCAAGTTCGGCCCATTTATGAAATAAAATCCGGCCTTCATGATATGCAGCAGTCCGGTCTCACAACATGATTCACTTGATAAAAAAAATGCAAATAAGTCCATTTTATTTGATTAATTTCTTAGCCCATGTCCGGTCCAACAAGCAATCTGGCCCCAAATGGAAATTTCCATTTGATTTTCACAAACTAACAAAAACTGCAGCAAGTCTCAAAGCCCACTTGTGTTAAAATCCACATTTTTACATTCAAGTCCCTTTCATTCCAACTTTGCATAAAAATCCAATCTTGTTTGCATCCGGTCTTGTTTCCCTTGTGTAATCTTTTTGCTTTGGGCCTTCACAAATTCGAAAATTTCACTTTGGCTTCTTGAATCATTTCTTCATTTAATCAATGGGTTTTTGTTGAGAGATGAGAAGTTGAGATTTATTCTTTATTAACCTGTAATTAAAGATAAAAACAGTTATTAGTGGTATATTTATTCATATAGAATAGATAATGAGGGTATAAAATTATAATAAAATATGATTATCAAATACCCCCACACCTAAACTTTTGCTAGTCCTCTAGCAAAGAAAATAAAAAGAAAATCCTAACTCACTTTCGCAGGAATCGCGGTTGTATTTAGCACATACAACACCTCTGATAGTCAAACTCATTAGATAATGGCCTACCTGGTGATGTGACTCTATTCCGACTTCATGGATTGTCCCTCACTAGGTGATGTGCCTTGTCTACCTCTTTTTATTCCCCTGCTAAGTCTTAATCAAGACTGGGGGTTGATTACTTGGAATCCACTGGTTTAAGAGTAATGAATCTTTCACATCGTCGAGTTAACATTACACTTCTGACGATCATAATCCCCATAGAGTATGCGTTTAGTTTGCATCACTCCTAATTTGTCACGTTAACAATACACCTCTGACAACCCACTTATCAATCTTCGTCAATAGGATGATAAGCCCTCAAAATTGCTCCAATTGCAACACAAATCTTGTCACGTTAACAATACACCTCTGATAAATTCACTTATCAATCCTCGTTAATAGGATGATAAGTCCCCAAAGTTGCTCCAATCGCAACACAAATCTTGTCATGTTAATAATACACCTCTGACAACCCACTTATCAATCCTCGTCAATAGGATAATAAGTCCCCAAAGTTGCTCCAATCGCAACACAAATCTTGTCACGTTAACAATACACCTCTGACAAATTCACTTATCAATCCTCGTCAGTAGGAGGATAAATCCCCAAAGTTGCTCCAATCTCAACACAAATCTTGTCACGTTAACAATACACCTCTGACAACCCACTTATCAATCATCGTCAATAGGAGGATAAGTCCCCAAAGTTGCTCCAATCGCAACACAAATCTTGTCACGTTAACAATACTAAGTCCCCAAAGTTGCTCCAATCGCAACACAAATCTTGTCACGTTAACAATACACCTCTGACAAATTTACTTATCAATCCTCTTCAATAGGATGATAAGTCTACAAAGTTGCTCTGATCGCAACACAAATCCTGTCACGTTAACACTACACCTTTGACAAAATCAACTTATCGACTCTCGTCAATAGAGCGATAAGTCCTCAAAATTGCCCGATCGCAAATTCTTCTTGTCACGTTAATATCACACCTCTGACAAAATTCACTTATCGACTCTCTTCAATGGAGCGATAGGTCCACAAACCCGTCAAGTTAACACCACACCTCTGACGACCAAATCAACTTATCGACTCTCTTTAATAGAGCGATAGGTCCATAAAATACTGTTAGGTTAACATAACACCTCTAACAGTCAACCCCCCTAATGAACTTGTTAATCCTTTTTTCAACAAGAATAGCAAGTTTTTATTATAAAATCCCCAGCGGATTAAAGATTTTCTGGAATTATCCTAGTGATAATAAAGAAAATTTTTAAATTTCACTTTAGGTGAAAATTCATGCCAAGTTAATACTATACCTCTGGCACTTTCAATTTTCTTTCGGTGTTTCAAGCCACACAGGAAGAAACGACAACAAAAATCCATGCCTTCACGCATTGGGGACTTTATCTCGATCTCTAATTAGAGATAAGTCTACGCCTAACACTCGTTGCCGGTTAATCTTTTGCCGTTAAAAAGACACCAGGATTCATGCCTGGGGGAATCTATCTCGACCCCTAAACAGAGATAAGCCTGCATCTAACACATGCTGCCGGGTGGTTCGTGATAATCACATTTTATTACAATTTTATACCATCATTATCTATTTTATATGAATAAATATAGCACTAATAATTGTTTTTATCTTTAATTGCAGGTTAATAAAGAATAATTCCCAAAAATCCCATCTCTCAACAAAGACCCTTGAGTAAATGAAGAAATAAGAGAATTAATTTTTAAAAATCACATGTGTGCAAGGAACCGGATTTGGACTTGGTTGCTTAAAAATAAATTGGACTTTTATGCAAAAATCACTAGCTGCTACAGTGGACCGAATTGGACCTGGGCTGCAGAGAATTAATTTCCAAATCAAATGAAATTGGGTCGGCCCTCAAAGATGCTTGCTGCAGATTTTTGTTAGGAAAATCAAGGTAGAAATGCAACTTGGGCCGAACTCTAAAATCAAATGCAACCTGACTTTATTGATTGCTTGCTGCAGATTTGTTTGGAAATAAAAAAATTGGGCCGGACTTCATTGCATTTCTCCATGGACTTTGCTTTTGATTTTTAAAATCAAAACATCATCAAATGCAACCGGACTTTGTGCTGCAAAATCAAAAGGTCATTGGGCCGGATTTGCTTATGGGCTTTGTGTTGTAAATGTTCAAAATCAAAGAAATGTCATTGGGCCAAACTTGCTTACATGAATCATTTTCTCAAATGGACTGTGCTGCATATTTTAAAAATCAAATGATATGAATGGGCCGGACCTGCAGCAAATATTTGGACTTTCATTTTCTTTTGAAAATCATATGGATGTTGGGCTAGAGAAGAACAAAAAACAAATTGAAAGGTGGAGATTCTTGCTTGGGGCTCAAGACAAATCCAATGGCTCATATTCATTGAAGGTTACTATAAATAGGGGTAGAGAGTGAGGGGTTAGGGGTGTGAAAATTTTTATAACTCTTTTTGGAGAGGAGGGCTACTCTTAATTGAGAAGGCCTTCCAAAATTATAACTTTAGTTGCAATTAATAATAATAATTTTTTCACCACTTTAAATTTTTCTCTTCTTCTCTTTGTTGGATGATGAAGATGAAGATGAAGATGGAGAATTATTTGAAGGTTAGCATTTCTTTCTTTTTCTCTTTTATTGCATATTAGTTTAGATTTATTTCTATGCTTGCAGTTTAGATTTTATTTTCTTGTTAAATAGCCAAGAGGCTAGAACCCTCTTGCCTTAGATTTATTTTATGCTTATAGAGTAGATTTATTTTTGTGCATTTAATTCTTGCAATTTTATTTTGTAGTTTAGATTTTGCATTTTATTTTGTAGTTAGATTTTAATTTATTACACTAATCACCTTGAGGCTAGAACCCTCTTGGGTTTAGTTTTTCTTTTTGTTTATTTTTATTTTGTTTGATTCGCCTTTAGGCTAGAACCCTCTAGGGAATCACCCTTTTCTAAGAAGTTGGTTGAATTTTAGATTATCCATATCTATAATTGAATCCATCATCTTTAATTTCTTACATTTTCTTTTATTCTTGAATTTTATTCTTCATTCTTGATATTTTTTTGTTTTATTCATTTTTCCTTCTCACCTAATTGATCATACTCAAATCCACTCTCACTTATACTTTGCACCTATTCACACACCACTTTCACTCTCTCAATCTCTTCACAATCACATTCACTCATCAATCTTATTTGTCACGCACACAACATAAGAACTGATTTTATATTTTCTCCTATAACAACACCTTCCTCGTGGGATCGATATCTTAAATACTATAACTTGACACGGTTGAGCACTTGCAACCTTTTTTGTACATGTTTATACCGCATCAAGTTTTTGGCGCCGTTGCCGGGGAAGGTGCTTAAGTAGGTTTTAATTATTTTGGTTCATTAACTTGTGTGTTGTTTGTGAAGGAAACGCTTGGAGCTTGAAGATCGCGGATTGGAGAGCTAGGATTCGAAGATTTGCTTTCAGGTAAGTCCTCTTTCTAGTTTTTAATTCCACCATTTAGCTACTTCTTCACAATTAGAGACAATTAGGACTTAAAAAAAAGGATTCAAGATAAGGTGAGGGATTTCATCACCCTTTCCTTAGCCCAAAAATCACTAATTCCTCACTACACCACCCAAGCCTAATAAAACTCATTAGACGTTGGCCCCTAAGGATTCGAGCTCAATAAGGAACAAGAAATCCTTAAGTGAACCGGTTTAAGTTTTCTCAGATTAGTTGGTGTCTAAGGCAAGGTTTAGGGGTTGCGTAAAGCGCTCCGCAAGGAAAGAGGTACTTAATTGATCTTTGATCACCCTCTAGTACTATCCTTACCTGGCTAACTACCTGGGTAAAACTTTGATCTTTTCACTGTAGGAGTTTTTGGTTAGGAGCTGGTCTAGTTGAGTTAGGCTAAACCCTAGAATTAGAGTTGATTGAAAAGTGATTGCTTTGATTTGTTTTAGTTAGAATTTTTTTTTCTTCTCATAAAAAAAACTAATTTTTTTTTCTTAAAAAATAATAATAAATAAAAATAAAAATAAAAAGAAATATTTTGGTGTATGCAACAGTGGATTAGGGATAATACACATCGATTAATTCGCTTTGAACCAATCATAGAAATGGAGCATCCTAATCCACCCGTTCTTCATGATATGTGCTATCCCATTAGGAATGCAATCCCCTCATGCATTAGGCTCCCCGAAACAAATGGAATAAGTTTTGAGCTTAGACCGCAATACATAAACATGCTTCCCAAATTCCTTGGTAATGAAACAGAAGACGCATATATTTTTATTTCGGAATTTGAGGAAGTGTGTATTATGATTAAAATGAGAGAATTAAATGAAGATGCGATTAAGCTTAGATTTATTCCATTTGCTCTTAAGGATAAAGCTAAAAAATGGCTGTACAGCTTACCAACAAATTCCATCTCAACTTGGGATGAATTTATCACCGTTTTTCTTAAGAAAATTTTCCCTATTCATAAAACGGTAAAGCTTAGGAACAGAATCATGAATTTTAAAATTATCCCGAGAGAACCTTTTTGGAAGTATTTTGACCGATTTAAAGATCTTCTCATCCAATGTCCTTATCACGGTTTAGAGAAATGGCGATTGTGCCAAATAATTTATGAGGGATTAGATTATTCTGCAAAAACTTCCTTAGAATCAATGTGCCACGGGGATTTTATGAGGAAAAATGCTGATGAAGCTTGGGAGTTTTTGGAGAGTCTTTCTGAAAAAACAATGCAATGGGAACAGTGCGATGATAGGGTTTCATTAGTTCCCCAATCTAAGTCTTGTGGTCTTTCCTTAGAGTCAAACATTGCTTCTGAAGCCAAGATGGCGACGATTCTGTGAAGGTTAGAAGCTTTAGAAATTAAGGAACGAGCTACAGGTCAAATCAACCATGTTTCTGCCTCAGGATGTCATAATTGTCAGTCTCCTACCCACGTTTCAGATGAATGCCCTCTCCTAATTCATTAGAACAGATGAACGCTGCATTCCAGCACCCTAGAAATGATCCATTTTCTCCAACCTACAATCCAGGTTGGAGAAATCATCCCAACTTTGCATGGAATCTAGGAAATTCTCCCGGAACTCAAAACTTCACTCCCGCTTCGACCCAACATTTTCCTAGGGGAAACACAGTTCCGTTCAATTCTCATTCACAATTTCAACAACCAAATTTGTCGTATCAAAATCAGTCTCCTCTTCATCAAGCTGTAATTCAGACTCATCACAATCCAGATCAGGATAAACGTCTCAACGTCTTGGAAAGGGGTTTGGAAACCATAATTAAGGCCTCCACTCAAACCACAAATATGTTGACTCAAACGTCTAGCACTCTGAATTCCTTCATGCAATCAACCGGACAAATGCTCAACTCCAACACTCAAGCTATAGCTAGATTAGAATCCCAACTTGGTCAACTAGCTAGTGCCGTGAGTGAAAGAGAGAAAGGAAAATTTCCGAGTCAACCCGTGGTCAACCCTAATAACACAGGATGCAGTTCATCCTATGAAGCTCAAGTGAATGCAATCCATTCACTTCGGTCAGGTAGACAGGTCGATAATCAAGTGAGAACTCCTCCAAGTCAAACTCTTGATCCTGTACAAATTCCTTCTCCTTCTCCTTCTGATGAATCTATTCAACAATCACTCCCCTCAGATGACCAAGAACCTGAACCCGAACCTGAGCCTGCTTTTGATAGATTTAGACCGGTTGCTCCCTTTCCAGATAGACTCAGGTCTAGGAAACACTCTCCTCAGGAGGAGAAGATCCTAGAAACATTTAAGCAGGTTAAGGTCAACATTCCTCTCTTAGATGCAATTGAACAAATTCCATCTTATGCTAAATTTTTAAAAGAATTGTGCACTAAGAAGAGGAGAATAAAAGTTCCAAAAAAAGTCTTTTTAGCCGCCAATTTCAGTGAAATGCTGTCAAATCCCATACCTTTGAAACGTAAAGATCCAGGTTCCCCCATCATTTCATGTATCATTGGTAATACTCACATTGATAAGGCGCTTTTAGACTTAAGGGCCAGTGTTAATTTGCTTCCATATTCAGTCTACCAGCAATTGGGTCTAGTTGTACTGAACCCAACCAAATGCACCTTACAGTTGGCTGATAGATCTGTCAAGGTCCCTATGGGTGAGTTAGAGGATGTTCTGATTAAGGTTGGAGATTTTATTTTTCCAGTAGATTTTGTAGTCTTAGAAACACAGCATGTTTCAAATCCTAAAGGACAGACACCTGTCATATTAGGACGACCGTTCTTAGCCACTTCTAATGCTCTCATCAACTGTGGAACTGGTCAAATGAAGCTGTCATTTGGGAATTTGACTGCTGATCTCAATATTTTTAATCCAGGGGACCAACCAAATAATCAGCCTCTAGAAATAAACTACATTCAGGAAAGATCAGAAGAAGAAGAAGAAGAAGAAGAGTCTGATTTGAGTTTTGAGGAAATCTTTGATGAAGAGTTAGAATTTTTAGAAGGAGCAGATCAGGTCCTTGAGAATAATAAAACTGTGTTAAACATTTGCTGCTTTGAATTAAATTTTGAAGAACTCTTTCTTGATGAACTTAGATTCTTGGAGAATAATCAACAACCAAATTTTTAGAACTTCGCAGAAAAATTGGTTGTTAGAAAAGAAAACTTTACAGTACAAGAGTCTAAGTTCATTAAGAAATATAAAATGCATGACACCAATAATACCTACCTTACCTTGTTGCAAGAATTACTGAACACCCCGAAATGCTTGAAAATTCACATTAATGATTATATCATTCTGAAATTGTTTAGAATCCGGGTAAGAATTTTTAACAGTAAGGTAGGATTTAATGTAGAACAGGAACTCTTCATGTTGAATATTTCATTCTACATTGTTTATTTTGTTTATTTCAGAATAATAAAAAGAATTTATTCATCTCTCATTTGAGAGTTTCTTGTTCAGTTGTTAAAAAAAAGAAAAAAGAAAAAAAAGAAGAAAAAAAAGAAAAGAAGAAAAAAAAAAGAAAAGAATAAAAGTTTGATTTCCTCCTCCTCAGACCAAAGGTAATTCGGATTTTTATCAGCGAACCAAATGTAAGTGCTTCACTTCTTATCAGCTTTACTTTATGCATCATAGAGTTTGCATTGAGGAAAATGCAAAATTTAGGTGTGGGGTGGGAATTAGTTATTTTTTTCTCTTTATTTTACAATTTTAGTGCATTTTTGTCATTTTTTTTCCTTTTCCTTAAAAAAAATTTATAAAAATATCGTCATTTTTTTTCTTTTCCTTAAAAAAAATTATATCGTCACTTGCCAAATTGATAGAGTTATGTAATAATTGATTTATTTGATAAATTTGAAATTTTCTAATCCCTAGTTGGTTATTTACTTAAGTTCACCTTTTATGATAACTCTAAATAAATTTCTTAAGAAATAATTTTCAAAGTAGTATACTTTACTTAAGCCTTAACTTGGATTTTTATTTAAAATAATGAAATTTTTGCATGCTTAACTTAGAGTTGAAAATAATTTTTTTCAAAGTGTCTTGATTTACATATTTTCAAAATATATATACATATACAAAAAAATTTGCAAAAGAAGAGTGCGAAAAATGGGCACAAAAAAAACTCTTGAAATCGAGGTGATTCTATCTTATAAAGCCTAAGCTGACCGAGTAATTAAGCCCAAAGAGTATTTTCATACTTAATGACCTAAGCCAATTTTGGTTGGGATCCATTGGCCCAAAACTCGTTAAATGGTCACTTAGAAAGCCCGTTAAAGTAGAAAAAAATCACCAAGAAAGAAAGAGTTAAAAAAATAAAAAATAAAAAAATAAAAAATAAAAAGAATTGTTTTATAATTGTATATATGGTCTTGGAAAATATTTTAAATCAAGCAACTTGAAAATTATTTAAAACAAAGAGTTAGCATGTTCTTTTCAAAACTTTTAAATTAAATTTCTAAGTTTGGCCTGGTTTTGTTTTGCTACAATGAGAAGATTTTCTTAAAAATATACCTTAGAGTTATATATAAAAATGTTTTCTTGAGTGATAACTGGCTCCAATTAGATTATCTAAAAGTTATCATATGAATTTAGTTAATTACTGACATCTTTAATTTAGAAAGTTGACCGAATTTTGTGGGTATATTCACTGCAAACCCTCACGAGACTACAACTCGTTCACTAGGGTAACCTAGGGGTTTAAAGGCTTGTTGTATGCGCTAAATACAACCGCGATTCCTGCGAAAGTGAGTTAGAATTTTCTTTTTATTTTTTTTGCTAGAGGACTAGCAAAAGTTTAGGTGTGGGGATATTTGATAATCACATTTTATTACAATTTTATACCCTCATTATCTATTTTATATGAATAAATATAACACTAATAATTATTTTTAGCTTTAATTGCAGGTTAATAAAGAATAACTCCCAAAAATCCCATCTCTTAACAAAGACCCTTGAGTAAATGAAGAAATAAGAGAATTAATTTTTGAAAATCACATGTGTGCAAGGAACCGGATTTGGACTTGGTTGCTTAAAAATAAATTGGACTTTTATGCAAAAATCACTAGCTGCTACAGTGGACCGAACTTGGACTTGGGCTGCAGAGAATTAATTTCCAAATCAAATGAAATTGGGCCGGCCCTCAAAGATGCTTGCTGCAGATTTTTGTTAGGAAAATCAAGGGAGAAATGCAACTTGGGCCGAACTCTAAAATCAAATGCAACCGGACTTTATTGATTGCTTGCTGCAGATTTGTTTGGAAATAAAAAAATGGGCCGGACTTCATTGCATTTGTCCATGGACTTTGCTTTGATTTTTAAAATCAAAACTTCATCAAATGCAACAGGACTTTGTGCTGCAAAATCAAAAGGTCATTGGGCCGGATTTGCTTATGGGCTTTGTGTTGTAAATGTTCAAAATCAAAGAAATGTCATTGGGCCAAACTTGCTTACATGAATCATTTTCTCAAATGGACTGTGCTGCATATTTTAAAAATCAAATGATATGAATGGGCCGGACCTGCAGCAAATATTTGGACTTTCATTTTCTTTTGAAAATCATATGGATGTTGGGCTAGAGAAGAACAAAAAACAAATTAAAAGGTGGAGATTGTTGCTTGGGGCTCAAGACAAATCTAATGGCTCATATTCATTGAAGATTACTATAAATAGGGGTAGAGAGTGAGGGGTTAGGGGTGTGAAAATTTTTGTAACTCCTTTTGGAGAGGAGGGCTACTCTTAATTGAGAAGGCCTTCCAAAATTATAACTTTAGTTGCAATTAATAATAATAATTTTTTCACCACTTTAAATTTTTTTCTTCTTCTCTGGATGATGAAGATGGAGATGAAGAATTATTTAGAGGTTTGCATTTCTTTTCTTTTTCTCTTTTATTGCTTATTAGTGTAGATTTATTTCTATGCTTGTAGTTTAGATTTTATTTTCTTGTTAAATAGCCAAGAGGCTAGAACCCTCTTGCCTTAGATTTATTTCATGCTTATAGAGTAGATTTATTTTCTTACATTTAATTCTTGCAATTTTATTTTGTAGTTTAGATTTTGCACTTTATTTTGTAGTTAGATTTTAATTTCTTATACTATTCACCTTGAGGCTAGAACCCTCTTGGGTTTAGTTTTTCTTTTTGTTTATTTTTATTTTGTTTGATTCGCCTTTAGGCTAGAACCCTCTAGGGAATCACCCTTTTCTAAGAAGTGGGTTCAATTTTAGATTATCCATATCTATAATTGAATCCACCATCTTTAATTTCTTGCATTTTCTTTTATTTTTGAATTTTGTTCTTCATTCTTGATTTTTATTTGTTTCTTGATTTTATTCATTTTTTTCTTCTCACCTTATTGATCATACTCATTCTTTTTCAAATCCACTCTCACTTACACTTTGCATCTATTTACACAACATTTTCACTCTCTCAATCTCTTCACAATCACATTCACTTATCATTCCTATTTGTCACGCACACAACATAAGAACCGATTTTATATTTTCTCCTACAAAACACCTTCCTCGTGGGATCGATATCTTAAATACTATAACTTGACACGGTTGTGCACTTGCAACCTTTTTGGTACATGTTTATGCCGCATCAAGTTTTTGGCGCCGTTGCCGGGGAAGGTGCTTAAGTAGGTTTTAATTATTTTGGTTCTTTAACTTGTGTGTTGTTTGTGAAGGAAACGCTTGGAGCTTGAAGATCGTGGATTGGAGAGCTAGGATTCGAAGATTTGCTTTCAGGTAAGTCCTCTTTTTAGTTTTTAATTCCATCCTTTAGCTACTTCTTCACAATTAGAGACAATTAGGACTTAAAAAAAAGAATTTTATTTTTGTTGACCATAATAAAATTCACCATCTACTTTGACATTTACTAACAAGATAATAAATTCAAACAAACCCCCCCTTCTCATTTGATTGATTGTTAACCCTAATTAAAAAAAGATTTTTTTTCCATCCTTTTTAGTTGCTTTTAATTCATAGGGTTGCATTTCATATAGTGTAGGAATTCACCAAGTGATTTGAGCATCTTGATTTGACACACACTTAAAAATATTTTTAAGGGCAAAACCCCATAATCAAGATAAGGTGAGGGATTTCATCACCCTTTCCTTAGCCCAAAAATCACTGATTCCTCACTACACTACCCAAGCCTAATAAAACTCATTAGACGTTGGCCCCTAAAGATTCGAGCTCAATAAGGAACAAGAAATCCTTAAGTGAACCGGTTTAAGTTTTCTCAGATTAGTTGGTGTCTAAGGCAAGGTTTAAGGGTTGCGTAAAGCGCTCCGCAAGGAAAGAGATACTTAATTGATCTTTGATCACCATCTAGTACTATCCTTACCTGGCTAACTACCTAGGTAAAACTTTGATCTTTTCACTGTAGGAGTTTTTGGTTAGGAGCTAGTCTAGTTGAGTTAGGCTTAACCCTAGAATTAAAGTGATTGAAAAGTGATTGCTTTGAATTGTTTTAGTTAAGATTTTTTTCTTTATCTTCTCATAAAAAACTAATTTTCTTTCTTTTCTTTTAAAAAAATATAAAACAATAAAAAAAATAAAAAGAAATATTTTGGTGTATGCAACTGTGGATTAGAGATAATACACGTCGATTAATTCGCTTTGAACCAATCATAGAAATGGAGCATCCTTATCCACCCGTTCTTCATGATATGTGCTATCCCATTAGGAATGCAATCCCCTCATGCATTAGGCTCCCCGAAACAAATGGAATAAATTTTGAGCTTAGACCGTAATACATAAACATGCTTCCCAAATTCCTTGGTAATGAAACAGAAGATGCATATATTTTTATTTCGGAATTTGAGGAAGTGTGTATTATGATTAAAATGAGAGAATTAACCGAAGATGCGATTAAGCTTAGATTTATTCCATTTGCTCTTAAGGATAAAGCTAAAAAATGGCTGTACAGCTTACCAACAAATTCCATCTCAACTTGGGATGAATTTATCACCGTTTTTCTTAAGAAATTTTTCCCTATTCATAAAACGGTAAAGCTTAGGAACGGCATCATGAATTTTAAAATTATCCCGGGAGAACCTTTTTGGAAGTATTTTGACCGATTTAAAGATCTTGTCATCCAATGTCCTCATCACGGTTTAGAGAAATGGCGATTGTGCCAAATAATTTATGAGGGATTAGATTATTCTGCAAAAACTTCCTTAGAATCAATGTGCCACGGGGATTTTATGAGGAAAAATGCTGATGAAGCTTGGGAGTTTTTGGAGAGTCTTTCTGAAAAAACAATGCAATGGGAACAGTGCGATGACAGGGTTTCATCAGTTCCCCATTCTAAGTCTTGTGGTCTTTCCTTAGAGTCAAACATTGCTTCTGAAGCGAAGATGGCGACGATACTGCGAAGGTTAGAAGCTTTAGAAATTAAGGAACGAGCTACAGCTCAAATCAATCATGTTTCTACCTCAGGATGTCATAATTGTCAGTCTCCTACCCATATTTCAGATGAATGCCCTCTCCTAGGAAATAACAATTCATTAGAACAGATGAACACTGCATTCCAGCACCCTAGAAATGATCCATTTTCTCCAACCTACAATCCAGGTTGGAGAAATCATCCTAATTTTGCATGGAATCTAGGAAATTCTCCCGGAACTCAAAACTTCACTCCCGCTTCGACCCAACATTTTCCTAGGGGAAACACAGTTCCGTTCAATTCTCATTCTCAATTTCAACAACCCAATCTACCGTATAAAAATCAATCTCCTCTTCATCAAGCTGTAATTCAGACTCATCACAATCCAGATCAGGATAAACGTCTCAACGTCTTGGAAAGGGGTTTGGAAACCATAATTAAGGCCTCCACTCAAACCATAAATAGGTTGACTCAAACGTCTAGCACTCTGAATTCCTTCATGCAATCAACTGGACAAATGCTCAACTCCAACACTCAAGCTATAGCTAGATTAGAATCCCAACTTGGTCAACTAGCTAGTGCCGTGAGTGAAAGAGAGAAAGGAAAATTTCCGAGTCAACCCGTGGTCAACCCTAATAACACAGGATGCAGTTCATCCTATGAAGCTCAAGTGAATGCAATCCATTCACTTCGGTCAGGTAGACAGGTCGATAATCAAGTGAGAACTCCTCCAAGTCAAACTCTTGATCCTGTACAAATTCCTTCTCCTTCTCCTTCTGATGAATCTATTCAACAATCACTCCCTGCAGATGACCACGAACCTGAACCCGAACCTGAGCCTACTTTTGATAGGTTTAGACCGGTTGCTCCCTTTCCAGATAGACTCAGGTCTAGGAAACACTCTCCTCAGGAGGAGAAAATCCTAGAGACATTCAAGCAGGTTAAGGTCAACATTCCTCTCTTAGATGTAATTGAACAAATTCCATCTTATGCTAAATTTTTAAAAGAATTGTGCACTAAGAAGAGGAGAATAAATGTCCCAAAGAAAGTCTTTTTAGCTTTTCCAGTAGATTTTGTAGTCTTAGAAACACAGCATGTTTCAAATCCTAAAGGACAGACACCTGTCATCTTAGTACGACCGTTCTTAGCCACTTCTAATGCTCTCATCAACTGTAGAACTGGTCAAATGAAGCTGTCATTTGGGAATTTGACAGCTGATCTCAACATTTTTAATCCAGGGGACCAACCAAATAATCAGCCTCTAGAAATAAACTACATTCAGGAAAGATCAGAAGAAGAAGAAGAAGAAGAGTGTGATTTAAGTTTTGAGGAAATTTTTGATGAAGAGTTAGAGTTTTTAGAAGAAGCAGATCAGGTCCTTGAGAATAATAAAACTGTGTTAAACATTTGCTGCTTTGAATTAAATTTTGAAGAACTCTTTCTTGATGAACTTAGATTCTTGGAGAATAATCAACAACCAAATTTTCAGAACTTCACAGAAGAATTGGTTGTTAGAAAACAAAACTTCACAGTACAAGAGTCTAAGTTCATTAAGAAATACAAAATGCATGACACCAATAATACCTATCTTACCTTGTTGCATGAATTACTGAACACCCCGAAATGCTTGGAAATTCACATTATTGATTATATCATTCTGAATTTGTTTAGAATCCGGGGAAGAATTTTTAACAGTAAGGTTGGATTCAATGTAGAACAGGAACTCTTCATGTTGAATATTTCATTCTACATTGTTTATTTTGTTTATTTCAGAATAATAAAAAGAATTTATTCTTCTCTCATTTGCGAGTTTCTTGTTCAGTTGTTAAAAAAAAGAAAAAAGAAAAAAAAAGAAAAAAAAGAAGAAAAAAAAGAAAAGAAGAAAAAAAAAAGAAAAGAATAAAAGTTTGATTTCCTCCTCCTCAGACCAAAGGTAATTGCAGATTTTTATCAGCGAACCAAATGTAAGTGCTTCACTTCTTATCTGCTTTACTTTATGCATCATAGAGTTTGCATTGAGGACAATGTAAAATTTAGTTGTGGGGGTGGGAATTAGTTTTTTTTTCTCTTTATTTTACAATTTTAGTGCATTTTTGTCATTTTTTTTCCTTTTCCTTAAAAAAAATTTATAAAAATATCGTCACTTGCCAAATTGATAGAGTTATGTAATAATTGATTTATTTGATAAATTTGAAATTTTCTAATCCCTAGTTGGTTATTTACTTAAGTTCACTTTTTATGATAACTCTAAATAAATTTCTTAAGAAATAATTTTCAAAGTAGTATACGTTACTTAAGCCTTAACTTGGATTTTTATTTAAAATAATGAAATTTTTGCATGCTTAACTTAGAGTTGAAAATAATTTTTTTTCAAAGTATCTTGATTTACATATTTTCAAAATATATATACATATACAAAAAAAAATTTGCAAAAGAAGAGTGTGAAAAATGGGCACAAAAAAAAACTCTTGAAATCGAGGTGATTCTATCTTATAAAGCATAAGCTGACCGAGTAATTAAACCCAAGGAGTATTTTCATACTTAATGACCTAAGCCCATTTGGGTTGGGATCCATTGGCCCAAAACTCGTTAAATGGTCACTTAGAAAGCCCGTTAAAGTAGAAAAAAATCACCAAGAAAGAAAGAGTTAAAAAAAAATTTAATAAATGTTTTATAATTGTATATATGGTCTTGGAAAATATTTTAAATCAAGCAACTTGAAAATTATTTAAAACAAAGAGTTAGCATGTTCTTTTCAAAACTTTTAAATTAAATTTCTAAGTTTGGCCTGGTTTTGTTTTGCTACAATGAGAAGATTTTCTTGAAAATATACCTTAGAGTTATATATAAAAATGTTTTCTTGAGTGATAACTGGCTCCAATTAGATTATCTAAAAGTTATCAGATGAATTTAGTTAATTACTGACTTCTTTAATTTGGCAAGTTGACCGAATTTTGTGGGTATATTCACTACAAACCCTCATTAGACTACAACTCGTCCACTAGGGTAACTTAGGGGTTTAAAGGATTGTTGTATGCGCTAAATACAACCGCGATTCCTACGAAAGTGAGTTAGGATTTTCTTTTTATTTTCTTTGCTAGAGGACTAGCAAAAGTTTAGGTGTGGGGGTATTTGATAATCACATTTTATTACAATTTTATACCCTCATTATCTATTTTATATGAATAAATATAACACTAATAATTGTTTTTATCTTTAATTGCATGTTAATAAAGAATAACTCCCAAAAATCCCATCTCTCAACAAAGACCCTTGAGTAAAAGAAGAAATAAGAGAATTAATTTTTGAAAATCACATGTGTGCAAGGAACCGGATTTGGACTTGGTTGCTTAAAAATAAATTGGACTTTTATGCAAAAATCACTAGCTGCTACAGTGGACCGAACTTGGACTTGGGCTGCAGAGAATTAATTTCCAAATCAAATGAAATTGGGTCGGCCCTCAAAGATGCTTGCAGCAGAATTTTGTTAGGAAAATCAAGGGAGAAATGCAACTTGGGCCGAACTCTAAAATCAAATGCAACCGGACTTTATTGATTGCTTGCTGCAGATTTGTTTGGAAATAAAAAAATGGGCCAGACTTCATTGCATTTCTCCATGGACTTTGCTTTTGATTTTTAAAATCAAAACTTCATCAAATGCAACCGGACTTTGTGCTGCAAAATCAAAAGGTCATTGGGCTAGATTTGCTTATGGGCTTTGTGTTGTAAATGTTCAAAATCAAAGAAATGTCATTGGGCCAAACTTGCTTACATGAATCATTTTCTCAAATGGACTGTGCTGCATATTTTAAAAATCAAATGATATGAATGGGCCGGACCTGCAGCAAATATTTGGATTTTCATTTTCTTTTGAAAATCATATGGATGTTGGGCTAGAGAAGAACAAAAAGCAAATTGAAAGGTGGAGATTGTTGCTTGGGGCTCAAGACAAATCCAAAGGCTCATATTCATTGAAGATTACTATAAATAGGGGTAGAGAGTGAGGGGTTAGGGGTGTGAAAATTTTTGTAACTCCTTTTGGAGAGGAGGGCTACTCTTAATTGAGAAGGCCTTCCAAAATTGTAACTTTAGTTGCAATTAATAATAATAATTTTTTCACCACTTTAAATTTTTCTCTTCTTCTCTTTGTTGGATGATGAAGATGAAGATGAAGATGGAGAATTATTTGAAGGTTTGCATTTCTTTTCTTTTTCTCTTTTATTGCTTATTAGTTTAGATTTATTTCTATGCTTGTAGTTAGATTTTATTTTCTTGTTAAATAGCCAAGAGGCTAGAACCCTCTTGCCTTAGATTTATTTCATGCTTATAGAATAGATTTAATTTCTTGCATTTAATTCTTGCAATTTTATTTTGTAGTTTAGATTTTGCAATTTATTTTGTAGTTAGATTTTAATTTCTTATACTATTCACCTTGAGGCTAGAACCCTCTTGGGTTTAGTTTTTCTTTTTGTTTATTTTTATTTTGTTTGATTCGCCTTTAGGCTAGAACCCTCTAGGGAATCACCCTTTTCTAAGAAGTGGGTTCAATTTTAGATTACCCATATCTATAATTGAATCCACCATCTTTAATTTCTTGCATTTTCTTTTATTCTAGAATTTTGTTCTTTATTCTTGATTTTTCATTTGTTTCTTGATTTTTCCTTCTCACATTATTGTTCATACTCACTCTCATTTATACTTTGCACCTATTTACACACCACTTTCACTCTCTCAATCTCTTCACAATCACATTCACTTATCACTCCTACTTGTCACACACACAACATAAGAACCGATTTTATATTTTCTCCTACAAAACACCTTCCTCGTGGGATCGATATCTTAAATACTATAACTTGACACGGTTGTGCACTTGCAACCTTTTTGGTACATGTTTATGCCGCATCAAGTTTTTGTCGCCGTTGCCGGGGAAGGTGCTTAAGTAGGTTTTAATTATTTTGGTTCTTTAACTTGTGTGTTGTTTGTGAAGGAAACGCTTGGAGCTTGAAGATCGCGGATTGGAGAGCTAGGATTCGAAGATTTGCTTTCAGGTAAGTCCTCTTTCTAGTTTTTAATTCCACACTTTAGCTACTTCTTCACAATTAGAGACAATTAGGACTTAAAAAAATGATTTTATTTTTGTTGACCATAATAAAATTCACCATCTACTTTTACATTTACTAACAAAATAATAAATTCAAACAAATCCCCCCTTCTCATTTGTTTGATTGTTAACCCTAATTAAAAAAAAGATTTTTCTTTTCCATCCTTTTTAGTTGCTTTTAATTCATAGGGTTGCATTTCATATAGTGTAGGAATTCACCAAGTGATTTGAGCATCTTGATTTGATACACACTTAAAAATATTTTTAATGGCAAAACCCCATAATCAAGATAAGGTGAGGGATTTTATCACCCTTTCCTTAGTCCAAAAATCACTAATTCCTCACTACACTACCCAAGCCTAATAAAACTCATTAGACGTTAGCCCCTAAGGATTCGAGCTCAATAAGGAACAAGAAATCCTTAAGTGAACCGGTTTAAGTTTTCTCAGATTAGTTGGTGTCTAAGGCAAGGTTTAAGGGTTGCGTAAAGCGCTCCGCAAGGAAAGAGATACTTAATTGATCTTTGATCACCCTCTAGTACTATCCTTACCTGGCTAACCACCTAGGTAAAACTTTGATCTTTTCACTGTAGGAGGTTTTGGTTAGGAGCTAGTCTAGTTGAGTTAGGCTTAACCCTAGAATTAAAGTGATTGAAAAGTGATTGCTTTGATTTGTTTTAGTTAGGATTTTTTTTCTTTATCTTCTCATAAAAAAACTAATTTTCTTTCTTTTCTTTTAAAAAAATATAAAAAAATAAAAAAAATAAAAAGAAATATTTTGGTGTATGCAACAGTGGATTAGAGATAATACACGTCGATTAATTCGCTTTGAACCAATCATAGAAATGGAGCATCCTAATCCACCCGTTCTTCATGATATGTGCTATCCCATTAGGAATGCAATCCCCTCATGCATTAGGCTCCCCGAAATAAATGGAATAAATTTTGAGCTTAGACCGCAATACATAAACATGCTTCCCAAATTCCTTGGTAATGAAACAGAAGACGCATATATTTTTATTTCGGAATTTGAGGAAGTGTGTATTATGATTAAAATGAGAGAATTAACCGAAGATGCGATTAAGCTTAGATTTATTCCATTTGCTCTTAAGGATAAAGCTAAAAAATGGCTGTACAGCTTACCAACAAATTCCATCTCAACTTGGGATGAATTTATCACCGTTTTTCTTAAGAAATTTTTCCCTATACATAAAACGGTAAAGCTTAGGAACAGCATCATGAATTTTAAAATTATCCCGGGAGAACCTTTTTGGAAGTATTTTGACCGATTTAAAGATCTTTTCATCCAATGTCCTCATCACGGTTTAGAGAAATGGCGATTGTGCCAAATAATTTATGAGGGATTAGATTATTCTACAAAAACTTCCTTAGAATCAATGTGCCACGGTGATTTTATGAGGAAAAATGCTGATGAAGCTTGGGAGTTTTTGGATAGTCTTTCTGAAAAAACAATGCAATGGGAACAGTGCGATGATAGGGTTTCATTAGTTCCCCAATCTAAGTCTTGTGGTCTTTCCTTAGAGTCAAGCATTGCTTCTGAAGCGAAGATGGAGACGATTCTGCGAAGGTTAGAAGATTTAGAAATTAAGGAACGAGCTACAGCTCAAATCAATCATGTTTCTGCCTCAGGATGTCATAATTGTCAGTCTCCTACCCACGTTTCAGATGAATGCCCTCTCCTAGGAAATAACAATTCATTAGAACAGATGAACGCTGCATTCCAGCACCCTAGAAATGATCCATTTTCTCCAACCTACAATCCAGGTTGGAGAAATCATCCTAATTTTGCATGGAATCTAGGAAATTCTCCCGGAACTCAAAACTTCACTCCCGCTTCGACCCAACATTTTCCTAGGGGAAACACAGTTCCGTTCAATTCTCATTCTTAATTTCAACAACCCAATCTACCGTATAAAAATCAATCTCCTCTTCATCAAGCTGTAATTCAGACTCATCACAATCCAAATCAGGATAAACGTCTCAACGTCTTGGAAAGGGGTTTGGAAACCATAATTAAGGCCTCCACTCAAACCACAAATATGTTGACTCAAACGTCTAGCACTCTGAATTCCTTCATGCAATCAACTGGACAAATGCTCAACTCCAACACTCAAGCTATAGCTAGATTAGAATCCCAACTTGGTCAACTAGCTAGAGCCGTGAGTGAAAGAGAGAAAGGAAAATTTCCGAGTCAACCCGTGGTCAACCCTAAGAACACAGGATGCAGTTCATCCTATGAAGCCCAAGTGAATGCAATCCATTCACTTCGGTCAGGTAGACAGGTCGATAATCAAGTGAGAACTCCTCCAAGTCAAACTCTTGATCCTGTACAAATTCCTTCTCCTTCTCCTTCTGATGAATCTATTCAACAATCACTCCCTGCAGATGACCACAAACCTGAACCCGAACCTGAGCTTGCTTTTGATAGGTTTAGATCGGTTGCAGCCTTTCCAGATAGACTCTGGTCTAGGAAACACTCTCCTCAGGAGGAGAAGATCCAAGAAACATTTAAGTAGGTTAAGGTCAACATTCCTCTCTTAGATGCAATTGAACAAATTTCATCTTATGCTAAATTTTTAAAAGAATTGTGCACTAAGAAGAGGAGAATAAATGTTCCAAAAAAAGTCTTTTTAGCCGCCAATATCAGTGAAATGCTGTCAAATCCCATACCTTTGAAACGTAAAGATCCAGGTTCCCCCATCATTTCATGTATCATTGGTAATACTCACATTGATAAGGCGCTTTTAGACTTAGGGGCCAGTGTCAATTTGCTTCCATATTCAGTCTATCAGCAATTGGGTCTAGGTGTACTGAACCCAACCAAATGCACCTTACAGTTGGCTGATAGATCTGTCAAGGTCCCTATGGGTGAGTTAGAGGATGTTCTGATTAAGGTTGGAGATTTTATTTTTCCAGTAGATTTTGTAGTCTTGGAAACACAGCCTGTTTCCAATCCCAAAGGACAGACACCTGTCATCTTAGGAAGACCGTTCTTAGCCACTTCTAATGCTCTTATCAACTGTAGAACTGGTCAAATGAAGCTGTCCTTTGAGGATTTGACTGCTGATCTCAATATTTTTAATCCAGGGGACCAACCAAATAATCAGTCTCTAGAAATAAACTACATTCAGGAAAGATCAGAAGAAGAAGAAGAAGAAGAGTCTGATTTGAGTTTTGAGGAAATCTTTGATGAAGATTTAGAATTTTTAGAAGAAGCAGATCGGGTCCTTGAAAATAATAAAACTGTGTTAAACATGTGCTGCTTTGAATTAAATTTTGAAGAACTCTTTCTTGATGAACTTAGATTCTTGGAGAATAATCAACAACCAAATTTTCAGAACTCTACAGAAGAATTGGTTGTTAGAAAACAAAACTTCACAGTACAAGAGTCTAAGTTCATTAAGAAATACAAAATGCATGACACCAATAATACCTACCTTACCTTGTTGCATGAATTACTGAACACCCCGAAATGCTTGGAAATTCACATTATTAATTATATCATTCTGAATTTGTTTAAAATCCGGGGAAGAATTTTCAACAGTAAGGTAGGATTCAATGTAGAACAGGAACTCTTCATGTTGAATATTTCATTCTACATTGTTTATTTTGTTTATTTCAGAATAATAAAAAGAATTTATTCTTCTCTCATGTGAGAGTTTCTTATTCAGTTTTCAAAAAAAAAAAGAAAAAAAAAGAAAAAAAAGAAAAAAAACTCCTCACAATCCATATCAGGATAAACGTCTCAATGTCTTGGAAAGGGGTTTAGAAACCATAATTAAGGCCTCTACTCAAACCACGAATATGTTGACTCAAACGTCTAGCACGCTGAATTCCTTCATGCAATCAACCGGACAAATGCTCAACTCCAACACTCAAGCTATAGCTAGATTAGAATCCCAACTTGGTCAACTAGCTAGTGCCGTGAGTGAAAGAGAGAAAGGAAAATTTCCGAGTCAACCCGTGGTCAACCCTAATAACACAGGATGCAGTTCATCCTATGAAGCTCAAGTGAATGCAATCCATTCACTTCGGTCAGGTAGACAGGTCGATAATCAAGTGAGAACTCCTCCAAGTCAAACTCTTGATCCTGTACAAATTCCTTCTCCTTCTCCTTCTGATGAATCTATTCAACAATCACTCCCCTCAGATGACCAAGAACCTGAACCCGAACCTGAGCCTGCTTTTGATAGATTTAGACCGGTTGCTCCCTTTCCAGATAGACTCAGGTCTAGGAAACACTCTCCTCAGGAGGAGAAAATCCTAGAGACATTCAAGCAGGTTAAGGTCAACATTCCTCTCTTAGATGTAATTGAACAAATTCCATCTTATGCTAAATTTTTAAAAGAATTATGCACTAAGAAGAGGAGAATAAATGTTCCAAAGAAAGTCTTTTTAGCCGCCAATATCAGTGAAATGCTGTCAAATCCCATACCTTTGAAACGTAAAGATCCAGGTTCCCCCATCATTTCATGTATCATTGGTAATACTCACATTGATAAGGCGCTTTTAGACTTAGGGGCCAGTGTTAATTTGCTTCCATATTCAGTCTACCAGCAATTGGGTCTAGGTGTACTGAACCCAACCAAATGCACCTTACAGTTGGCTGATAGATCTGTCAAGGTCCCTATGGGTGAGTTAGAGGATGTTCTGATTAAGGTTGGAGGTTTTATTTTTCCAGTAGATTTTGTAGTCTTAGAAACACAGCATGTTTCAAATCCCAAAGGACAGACACCTGTCATCTTAGGACGACCGTTCTTAGTCACTTCTAATGCTCTTATCAACTGTAGAACTGGTCAAATGAAGCTGTCCTTTGAGGATTTGACTGCTGATCTCAATATTTTTAATCCAGGGGACCAACCAAATAATCAGTCTCTAGAAATAAACTACATTCAGGAAAGATCAGAAGAAGAAGAAGAAGAGTCTGATTTGAGTTTTGAGGAAATTTTTGATGAAGAGTTAGAGTTTTTAGAAGAAGCAGATCAGGTCCTTGAGAATAATAAAACTGTGTTAAACATTTGCTGCTTTGAATTAAATTTTGAAGAACTCTTTCTTGATGAACTTAGATTCTTGGAGAATAATCAACAACCAAATTTTCAGAACTTCACAGAAGAATTGGTTGTTAGAAAACAAAACTTCACAGTACAAGAATCTAAGTTCATAAAGAAATGTAAAATACAGGACACTAATAATACCTACCTTACCTTGTTGCAAGAATTACTGAACACCCCGAAATGCTTGAAAATTCACATTATTGATTATATCATTCTGAAATTATTTAGAATCCGGGTAAGAATTTTTAACAGTAAGGTAGGATTCAATGTAGAACAGGAACTCTTCATGTTGAATATTTCATTCTACATTGTTTATTTTGTTTATTTCAGAATAATAAAAAGAATTTATTCTTCTCTCATTTGAGAGTTTCTTGTTCAGTTGTTAAAAAAGAAGAAAAAAGAAAAAAAAAGAAAAAAAAGAAGAAAAAAAAGAAAAGAAGAAAAAAAAGAAAAGAATAAAAGTTTGATTTCCTCCTCCTCAGACCAAAGGTAATTGCAGATTTTTATCAGCGAACCAAATATAAGTGCTTCACTTCTTATCTGCTTTACTTTATGCATCATAGAGTTTGCATTGAGGACAATGCAAAATTTAGGTGTGGGGGTGGGAATTAGTTTTTTTTCTCTTTATTTTACAATTTTAGTGCATTTTTGTCATTTTTTTCCTTTTCCTTTAAAAAAATTTATAAAAATATCGTCACTTGCCAAATTGATAGAGTTATGTAATAATTGATTTATTTGATACATTTGAAATTTTCTAATCCTTAGTTGGTTATTTACTTAAGTTCACCTTTTATGATAACTCTAAATAAATTTCTTAAGAAATAATTTTCAAAGTAGTATACTTTACTTAAGCCTTAACTTGGATTTTTATTTAAAATAATGAAATTTTTGCATGCTTAACTTAGAGTTGAAAATATTTTTTTTTCAAAGTGTCTTGATTTACATATTTTTAAAATATATATACATATACAAAAAAAAATTGCAAAAGAAGAGTGTGAAAAATGGGCACAAAAAAAACTCTTGAAATCGAGGTGATTCTATTTTATAAAGCCTAAGCTGACCGAGTAATTAAGCCCAAGGAGTATTTTCATATTTAATGACCTAAGCCCATTTGGTTTGGGATCCATTGGCCCAAAACTCGTTAAATGGTCACTTAGAAAGCCCGTTAAAGTAGAAAAAATCACCAAGGAAGAAAGAGTTAAAAAAACTAATAAATGTTTTATAGTTGTATATATGGTCTTGGAAAATATTTTAAATCAAGCAACTTGAAAATTATTTAAAACAAAGAGTTAGCATGTTCTTTTCAAAACTTTTAAATTAAATTTCTAAGTTTGGCTTGGTTTTGTATTGCTACAATGAGAAGATTTTCTTAAAAATATACCTTAGAGTTATATATAAAAATGTTTTCTTGAGTGATAACTGGCTCCAATTAGATTATCTAAAAGTTATCAAGTGAATTTAGTTAATTACTGACTTCTTTAATTTGGCAAGTTGACCGAATTTTGTGGGTATATTCACTACAAATCCTCATTAGACTACAACTCGTCCACTAGGGTAACTTAGGGGTTTAAAGGCTTGTTGTATGCGCTAAATACAACCACGATTCTTGCGAAAGTGAGTTAGGATTTTCTTTTTATTTTCTTTGCTAGAGGACTAGCAAAAGTTTAGGTGTGGGGGTATTTGATAATCACATTTTATTACAATTTTATACCCTCATTATCTATTTTATATGAATAAATATAACACTAATAATTGTTTTTATCTTTAATTGCAGGTTAATGAAGAATAAATCCCAAAAATCTCATCTAAAAATCCCATCTCTCAACAAAGACCCTTGAGTAAATGAAGAAATAAGAGAATTAATTTTTGAAAATCACATGTGTGCAAGGAACCGGATTTGGACTTGGTTGCTTAAAAATAAATTGGACTTTTATGCAAAAATCACTAGCTGCTACAGTGGACCGAACTTGGACTTGGGCTGCAGAGAATTAATTTCCAAATCAAATGAAATTGGGCCGGCCCTCAAAGATGCTTGCTGCAGATTTTTGTTAGGAAAATCAAGGGAGAAATGCAACTTGGGCCGAACTCTAAAATCAAATGCAACCGGACTTTATTGATTGCTTGCTGCAGATTTGTTTGGAAATAAAAAATGGGCCGGACTTCATTGCATTTCTCCATGGACTTTGATTTTGATTTTTAAAATCAAAACTTCATCAAATGCAACCGGACTTTGTGCTGCAAAATCAAAAGGTCATTGGGCTAGATTTGCTTATGGGCTTTGTGTTGTAAATGTTCAAAATCAAAGAAATGTCATTGGGCCAAACTTGCTTACATGAATCATTTTCTCAAATGGACTGTGCTGCATATTTTAAAAATCAAATGATATGAATGGGCCGGACCTGCAGCAAATATTTGGACTTTCATTTTCTTTTGAAAATCATATGGATGTTGGGCTAGAGAAGAACAAAAAGCAAATTGAAAGTTGGAGATTGTTGCTTGGGGCTCAAGACAAATCCAATGGCTCATATTCATTGAAGATTACTATAAATAGGGGTAGAGAGTGAGGGGTTAGAGGGTGAAAATTTTGTAAACTCCTTTTGGAGAGGAGGGCTACTCTTAATTGAGAAGGCCTTCCAAAAATTATAACTTTAGTTGCAATTAATATAATAATTTTTTCACCACTTTAAATATTTCTTCTCTTTGTTGGATGATGAAGATGGAGATGAAGAATTATTTAGAGGTTTGCATTTTCTTTCCTTTTTCTCTTTTATTTCCTTTTTATTGCTTATTAGTGTAGATTTATTTCTATGCTTGTAGTTTAGATTTTATTTTCTTGTTAAATAGCCAAGAGGCTAGAACCCTCTTGCCTTAGATTTATTTCATGCTTATAGAATAGATTTAATTTCTTGCTTTTTTTTATTTGTTTCTTGATTTTATTCATTTTTTCTTCTTTTTCCTTCTCACCTTATTGATCATACTCAAATCCACTCTCACTTACACTTTGCACCTATTCACACACCACTTTCACTCTCTCAATCTCTTCACAATTACATTCACTCATCAATCTTATTTGTCACGCACACAACATAAGAACCGATTTTATATTTTCTCCTACAATAACACCTTCCTCGTGGGATCGATATCTTAAATACTATAACTTGCCATGGTTGTGCACTTGCAACCTTTTTGGTACATGTTTATGCCGCATCAGTTCGTTCCCGCGAAAATGACCAAGTCTACGTATTCAACATCGTAGCACCAAAATCCATATCTTTCACGTATGGGGGACTTTATCTCGATCCCTAATTGGAGATAAGTCTGCATCTAACACATGCTGTCGGGTAGCCTATTCCCATAATAATGGCAAAGCCTACGTATTCAATATCATAGCAGGTTGTTATTAATAACGCCAAAATCCATGCTTTACATGCATGGAGGACTTTATCTCGATCCCTAATCAGAGATAAGTCTACGCCTAACACGTGTTGCCGGTTAGTCTTTTCCCATAAAAATGACAAAGTCTATGTATTCAAAATCATAACTCTAAGTCTAAGAGAGTTCATTCTTTTAGCACAACGTTATATGTGGAACGGATTTAGACAGTCCACATGCTAGCCCGATTCAAACGGTAGTCGGTAAAGGCTTATCAAATCCGTTGACGGCTGAGGGTTTGCCAAAAATCCTATGCATGTTTGAAGGCCCATCAACTTAATGGATATAAACTGAGACTTGAATCAGATGAGCTAAAGACAAGTCTCAAAGACTTAGTCAAAAATACATGAGCGCCACCTCCGCATCTCAAGTCGAAACGTCAAGGTCAGACCCGCGTTGCAAACACCAAAACGCCGAGGTCACACCCGTGTTCCAAATTCAAAATGCAAGGGATCCTGCGTGTCAAATCCTTTCAACCAAGGTGCCTTCGAAGCGAGCGGAAAGAACAACTCCTTTACGGCAAAGACTCTACACCTCCAAGAACAGAGTTGAGATCCAAAGTATTCCGAAAATTCATTCCAGTCAACCGCGAACTTTCAAAAACTTTGGAGGGGGTTCTGTAGGCTGTCTAAAAATCACAATAGATAGCTTATCGCCCATCAAATACCGATGATGGAAGTTACAATCTGACGACTTCCAGAAGGCCATAATTTAAAGACTTTCACGTAGATCGTTGAAGGTTACAATCTGACGACCTTTACGACAACTGATGAAAGCTCTAATTCAACAGCCTTCACAATCAACATCGGGAGTTACAATCTGATGAATCTCATATTTTCAAGGAGCCAAGACGAATGTTAGAAGGTGATGATCTTTGCAACGCTCTAGCAAAAGAGACTACAAATTGACGGTCTCTTCATATTAAAACGCATATATCTCTCAAAGCGTAAGGAATTTGGCGAAATGGAGGAAGTGAACCAAAGCCTTTGGCTTGGTTCAGATGGCTCCGTCTCGTCGAGATAGCCGATTTTCATATATAATTCTACTAATTCCGACTTACGGTTTGAAAGTTATGACCTGTTCTTCGCAGCAAGTCATGTTCTAAAGTCCGTCTGCGAGACTGGACTTCGTCTGAACATTGGACTTAGCCTGAAGCTCGCCGAGCCCGCCTGAGACTCACCTCTACATCCAAGATTCGAAACGCAGAGGTCATGGCCGCATTCCAGATTCAAAACACAGAGGTCGTCCCCGCGTTCTAAACTCAAAACACAGAGGTCGTGCCCGCGTTCTAAAGTCAAAACGCAGAGGTCGTGTCCGCATTCTAAACTCAAAACGCAGAGGTCGTGGCTGCGTTCCAGATCCAAAACGCAGAGGTCATGGCTGCGTTCCAAACTCAAAACGCAGAGGTCGTGGCTACGTTCCAAACTCAAAACACAGAGGGCAGGGCTGCGTTCCAAACTCGAAACGCAGAGGTTCTAAACTCAAAACGCAGAGGTCGTGGCTGCGTTCCAGATCCAAAACGCAGAGGTCATGGCTGCGTTCCAAACTCAAAACGCAGAGGTCGTGGCTACGTTCCAAACTCAAAACACAGAGGGCAGGGCTGCGTTCCAAACTCGAAACGCAGAGGTCGTGGCTATATTCCGGAGCCAAAACGCAGAGTTCATCTCTATATTCCAACTCTACGTCTCAGGTCCAAAATGTAGAGTTCATCTCTACGTCCCAACTCTGCATTTCAGATTTACAACGCATCGCGGCCTGTGCGTTCAGCCACCCAACATAGGCCCAACTCTGCGTTTTTAGTCTAAAACGCAGAGTTCGGGCCCAGAACGCCATTTTCGGCGTTTGACTCGTTCAAACACGAACCGAACAATTCCAGGAACCGTTTTTCTCTCATGATTTGAGGGATTTCCGCCCCACTTAGGAGCGGATTAAGGGGGCAGTTACCACCCTTAATCCCATATAAATACAAGAAACTCAATTGAGTTAAAGGATCGGATTTTTCTCATCAACAGAGGGAGATTCGGTCAAGGGCTGGCTTGATTGATCGGAGGGGCTGGCTTTTTGGATCTGAAGCTTGGCAGCAAAGAAGAGATTGTTTGCGGTGAAAGTTGTTGTTTTCATTGCTATCGAATCTATTACAACTTTAGTCATTACAATAAACTCAAATAAAATAAAAAGTTGATCTTTTTATAAGATCTCCTTACACAATGAAAATAAAAAAAAGTTTACAACTTTATCAAACAAACGCAGAGATTGTTTATCGGTCTTCTGCTTGCGTGGGATCTTTGCCTGTGTCAGGTTTTATCCGTGGACCACCATCGATCAGATCTGATTGCTGAAAAATTGGGCAGAGCTTCGTTGATCCGTGAGGAGATCTAGAAACAGAAGCGCTTATCTCGACAAAAGCGAGATAATTGCTCTTCTTTGAATTACCACAACGGGATAATACTAAGGATTGGATGCGGGTGATGTAGATCTGACGACTTTCGATCTCTTGCGTTGAAGAACTCGATCCGATCTCTCCTCCTCCTCTATGAAATCCGTGCACCTTCGGTCTTCAATCCGGTAGGGCTTCGCCTAATCTCCAAAATTCCAGATCTCGAAAAATGAGGCCTAAGGTTTGTATTTATAGGCTTGAGGGGTTGCGGAGCGGTTAAAACAATCTTAAGGCTCAAATCTGACTTGGAGACACCCTAGGGTGTCTCCACTTGATCAGAGACACCCTAGGGTGTCTCCACTTGATCCGAGACACCCAAGGGTGTCTCGGCCTTAGCCGAGACACCGTAGGGTGTCTCGTTGGTCTGAGACACTCCATTGAGGTGTATTCATCCACTTCCGCTGTAAATTCTTCGTCCGAACTCGGATTTGAGTGATTCGAAGTACGTTGGAAAGCCGACAATGAGTACTATCAGTTCCGGTGGTCGGATCATCTGTAGAATGAATGAGACACGAAGGGCATTGTTCCCTTTGTAAACATTGCGGGGCTCCCGATTAGCCCGCACCTTCGTTAGCCTTCAGTCGGTGTAAAGGACCTGTAGTTAGCTTCAACTCTTGGCTCCTTCGATTTTTGGTCTATTCAATGCTTTGACAAATAGCCGAAGTTCTTCCGGCGCTGTGTTTATCGCCTGGCCGTCGTCGGAGTCTCGAGTCTATTACCAGTGAGTTGAGTTTGGCTCGTGTCATTGACTTTGAATTGACTATCTCTATCATATTGTGCTGACTTAGGGTTTCAGATCACTGTATGTTGATTTTTTGGTCGCAACGCGTTGACTGGCGTTGACCTAGGATTACGCGTTGACCGGCGTTGACCTAGGGTTTCGGATCGCCATTAACACAGTTTATACTCGTGCATTTGCTGGAGCATACACAGTTTAAGCTCTTAAGGTATTGGAGCATGGCGGTCCCAAATGTTGGGGCTGCAGGACCAACTTGTTAAAGCTGATTCATCTGCGCGTGTGGATTTTATCCTGAATTTGTTGGATGCTCAAGTCACGAGACCAACTAGTGGAGCTGGTGCGTCAATGACTCGCATTTATAGAATTTTTGGCAAATTCTCAGCCATCAACGGGTTTGATGAGCCTTTACCGACTACCGTTTGAGTCGGGCTAGCATGCAGATTGTTTAAGTCCGTTCCACATGTGACGTTAAGCTAAAAGAGTTAACCCTTTTAGTGCTACGATATTGAATACGTAGACTTCGTCTTTCTCCTGTGAAAAGACTAAACAGCGACGTGTATCAGACGTTGACTTAGGATTTTTGGCAAATCCTTAGCCCTCAACGTATTTGACGTGCTCTTACCGATTACCGTTTGAATCAGGCTTACATGCGGATTGTTTTAAGCCCGTTCTGCATGTGACGTTGTGCTAAAGGAATGAACTCCCTTAGACTTGATGCTACGACTTTGAATACGTAGACTTCGCCATTGTTACGGGAATAGACTACCCGGCAACGCGTGTTAGGCGCTGACTTATCCTTACTTAGGATTCAGGATAAAAGTCCCCAGACTCGGATTCTGGTGTCTTCTTCAATCGGTAAAAGACTAAACCGGCAACGCGTGTTAGGCGTTGACTTATCCCTACTCAGGATTCGGGATAAAATTCCCCGCGCGTGTGAGGCATGGATTTTGGTGTTATTAATAACAACCTGCCACAATGTTGAATATGCAGTCTTTTATCCTTTTTACGGTCAAAGACTAACCGGCAATGCGTGTTAGACATAGACTTTGGGATTTTTGGCAACCCAGACTGGATTCTGGTGTCTTTTTTAATCGGTGAAAGACTAAACCGGCAACGCGTATTAGGCGTTGACTCATCCCTACTTAGGATTCGGGATGAAAGTCCCCAGAATTGTACTCTGGTGTCTTTTTCAATCGGTGAAAGACTAAACCGGCAACGCGTGTTAGGCGTAGGCTTATCTCTATTTAGGAGTTGAGATAAAATTCCCCGTGCACAAAGTGCACGGATTGGAAGTTGGGAATTGTGTCTTTTCTCAGGGTAAAGACGGGCTGGAAAATGGAAGAGGAAGAATTTTATATTCTATCTCCCGGCACTGAAGAGGAAGAATTTTATATTCTATCTCCAGTTAGAAAGGAAACTCAAGGTGGGATCTTCACCCCCAGAATCCGAAATGATGAAACTAAACTCAAGGTGGGATCTCCACCCCCAGAATCCGAAATGATGAAACTAAGAGTGGGATCTCCACTCCGAGAATCGGAAAGATTCAAACGACCCTAACTTTTATAGGATTGGTCATTCGATCCAAAAAGAGTCCCTCATTTATTGAGGAGAAAGCCCAATTTCGACCCTAACTTTTATAGGTTTGGTGGAAAAAGGAAAAGATGGAAGTCTTTCGTTTATCGAAAAGGATAACTCAATCTTAGTCCTAACTATCTGCAGGTTTGACTAAGTAAAGTTGGAGACAATCCTAACTTTTATAGGTTTGATTGCTAATTTGAAAGTGGACCTCTCGTTCATGGAAGGAATCGAGAGGGGACTTTGGTTGTGGTCCTAACTATAGGAAGGTTTGACCAGGTAGACAGTGAGAGTGGGAGTACAAATCATAGTGGGGGTTTAGTGTTTATCACATTGTTCATAATTATTGGGTTATCCCTAAGAAAATTACATATAACGTTCTTCTGGGAACTTCTCATTACATGAATCATCCACCCCCAACTTCTTTCTTAGAACTGGGTCTGACTTTGTACTCCGTTACATGTCCGGGTTATCCTTAAGAATATTAGCGTAACATTCTCCAGGAACTTCCCATCAACGGTAGGAAACAGTTCAGACTCATATACCTATTGGAGTATCAGTGAGCAGTTTAACCTCATATACCGATTGGAGGATTGAGAAGCAGTTTATA
Source organism: Asparagus officinalis (assembly GCF_001876935.1). Taxonomy (NCBI): domain Eukaryota; kingdom Viridiplantae; phylum Streptophyta; class Magnoliopsida; order Asparagales; family Asparagaceae; genus Asparagus; species Asparagus officinalis. The sequence continues at coordinate 88,051,901 of NC_033797.1, read as the reverse complement.
CTCATATACTCTTCGGAGTATTGAGAAGCAGTTTATACTCGTATACTCTTCGGAGTATTGCCGTTCTTATTTGGCTTATCCTAGCGTTATGACGCCGGCTTCAACCAAGGTTTGGATGCTATTCTTTAAAGTAAAGCAAGCCTTGGTGGGATGAAGGATTCTCCTGTGGTACGCGCAGTACTTCGGATCTGCAGTATTGTCAGCTTCCTCCTAATTTGTGATGGGCGGCAGCTTGATCTTGTTGTTTTCAAGAAGGGTCTCGAAGATGGCTGGAACGTCTTCAATGATTTTGGTTATTTGCTCGGTGTTGGTCATGAACACTTCCCGAGCTTCGCCTATGCTAGACGTTGTATCGTCAGAGGCGATTGCGGAATAAGAATCTGAGAGTTCGTCATCAGAATGGATTCCTTCATGAACGCCCTGGTAATCATTATGTCCAACAGCTTCTAGCTGAAGCTGAGATATTCGTTGGGTTTTTCCCGAACCGACTCTTCTTCCTAGAGAGAAATTAGGGTTGGAACCACTTGAAACAATCGGAGATTTTCCTTTATTGACCATGTTGATGGTAACTTCCGGGAATTCATCATTTTGATCAACCGATCCTCTTTGGTGGAAACGCCTTGATTTGAGCTTCGTCGTTCCATCGGAGATCCTCTCGAATATCGAGACCCTCTGTGGAGTGGTCTTGGGACAGCTACACGCTGATAATACTACACTAATAATTTTGATACACGGACAGTGAGAGTCCGCTTCCCGGGTACTTCTCTTTCGAGATTTATTCGTACCCCCAGCCCGATAGTACAACTCATCAACGTTGCGGTCGGAGTAACTTATCGGTTGCTTACATGGATTCTCAGGTATAACGAGTTCGTCTGTCTGACGCGTTTTCCTCTGAGTAAATATTGCCTTGTTGGCATCTACGGGAGTCACATGTTTGGGATCACACCCTTGTGAGGGTGAAACCTTAACGGGCTCCTGGTTTTCTGCACGCACCCCCAAGCGGGCCGTTATGGAAATTAATTCGTTAGGAGGTTGCGTACGACCCCCAGTCTGGATGTTTGCTCGAAGTTCCTTCAACGGTCTCAAGCTTTCCTTAATAGGCGCTTTGCCTCGATCCTCGGGTAGAGCACCGATGCAATCCTTCAACGGGACTCTAGATTTGGGGAGATCCACGCTGTCATAGGGCTTCGCCGGAGGTGCGAGAGCAATATGAATGGGATCTGGAGTTGATAAAGGCCGGAGAGCAGCCTCAGATTCTTTTGCCTTAGGCGCTGATTTGGCTTTTGGCGCCCAAACTTGTCTGGATCTCGGCGATCTCTTAACTGCCCCTTCCTTTTGCATTTCCTGTGCTTTTCGCATAAGGATCTGGGCATGCGCAAGCAAAGCACGGCGCTTCTGGATTCGCTCCTCGAGAGTAGAGTGGGTTTTTTTTAACACGAACTCATTCATTAATTGGAGATCGAGAGGAGGATTCCGACGCTAGTTGTGGCAACAGACTAGCCACTTGGCGCTTTCTGAATTCCAGATCTGCTTGGTAATAGAGTCCATCCACCTGATCCAAAGCCTTGGCGAATTGGCGCGCGAGGCGTTGGCGTTTCCTTTGATGTGCCCTCTTTGATGGAGTTGGCGCGCCTTCAGCAATCGACTCCTTAATCGTGAAGGAGTTCAGATCTGCAGATCTGGTCTCATTGGGTGCCGGCGGACCGTTGCAAGGTACGACTGTAGCATCGGCTATGAGGAGATCGATTTCTTGGTTCTTCAGATCTGAAGACCAGCTGACCTTCCTGGAGGAGGAGGCCTTCCTGCACCTACAAGGAGAGGTAGATCTGGAGGAGGAGGAGTAGACATAGTCCTCAAACTTTTACTGGTCGAACTCGTATTCGACCTCTTCGAACACCGGGATCTTAATCATCGGCTGCGGTACGACAGCTTTGGCAGCGAAGCTGTTGGCTCCCACTGTGGTCGCCAGTTTGTTTGCGGTGAAAGTTTCTATTTTTATTGCTATCGAATCTATTACAACTTTAGTCATTACAATAAACTCGAATGAAATAAAAAGTTGATCTTTTTATAAGATCTCCTTACACAATGAAAATAAAAAAAAAGTTTACAACTTTATCAAACAAACGCAGAGATCGTTTATCCGTGGACCACCGTCGATCAGATCTGATTGCTAAAAAATTGGGCAGAGCTTCTACGATCCGCGAAGAGATCTAGAAACAGAAGCGCTTATCTCGACAAAAGCGAGATAATTGCTCTTCTTTGAATTACCACAACGGGATAATACTAAGGATTGGATGTGGGTGATGTAGATCTGACGACTTTCGATCTCTTGCGTTGAAGAACTCGATCCGATCTCTCCTCCTTCTCTCTGAAATCCGTGCACCTTCAGTCTTCAATCTGGCAGGGCTTCGCCTAATCTCCAAAATTCCAGATCTCAAAAAATGAGGCCTAAGGTTTGTATTTATAGGGAGGGGTTGCGGAGCGGTTAAAACAATCTTAAGGCCCAAATCTGTCTTGGAGACACCCTACGGTGTCTCCACTTGATCCGAGACACCCAAGGGTGTCTCGGCCTTAGCCGAGACACTGTAGGGTGTCTCGTTGGTCCGAGACACTCCATTGAGGTGTATTCATCCACTTCCGCTGTAAATTCTTTGTCCGAACTCGGATTTGAGTGATTCGAAATGCGTTGGAAAGCTAACGAGGAGTTTTATCAGTTCCGATGGTTAGATCATCTGTTGAATGAATGAGACATGAAGGCATTGTTCCTTTTGTAAACCTCACGGGGCTCCTGATTAACCCGTGCCTTCATTAGTTCACGTAGTTCGTCGATTCACTTCAATCGTTCATCGACATCAATCGAACTCCTGTGAATCGGATAGTGACGTTCATCGTCGTTCCTTAACACTGAGCTGTTCGTGGAGACCTATAGGCAATTTTCGATGCCTACAGAGATATTCGGCTGGCTGGAGCTGGCTCTTTGGGGATCCTTGATCGGGCATCTTGGAGCTTTCTGCAGAAACAAAGTCCTTGGAGCATTCATCCTTGGCTTATAACCGACTTTCGGTTAAATCAACTCTTTTTTAAGAGTTCAAACTCGTTCAGAGTTAAACTCGAGTTGAACTCGATCTGAGTTATCAACTTGTCCAGAGTTTCAAAACTTGCTCTGCAAGTCCTTCTAAAACTCGCTCTGAGTTATTAACTCGTTAAGAGTTATTTTCAAACTTGCCACGCAAGCTCTCCACAACATCAAATCGTGAGGAGAAGACCACTTTCCAGTGAATCAAGACGTTCGGATCGTTAACGGAGAGCAAACTCGACGAGAGCATTCGAGGGAGGCACTCCATCGCTACCAAGAAGAACCCAGAATTAAATAAAGGGGAGAATCAAATTCATTCTCCTCTCTTTTGTAATCAGGAAATCCAATTGTAATCGAGATTGAGAGAGTTGTAATCATTCTATTTCTAAGCAGTTAGAGAGAATAAATCAAATACGATTCTTTCATTATTTCTTTTACTACAAATTTTCCAACAAACAATCTTATGCTATTTTTATATAAAATTTTCTTGTATACTAGTACTATTTCTCTTTCTTACAGCTTTAGATTATTTTTATCTGAATTTCTTGAGTATGAAGTGTAATCATTTGTGTATTTTAACTTTTGCTAATAGCAAAATGGGGAGAATTTTGGTGTAAATTTTAAAAAATTTGATGATCTTTGCATAAGTGGAGTTTTGTTTAAGTGATTTCATCCTTTTTAATTTTTTTTAATTTTAAAAAACACCCGACACATTATTTCGGGGGAAGTTTTGATAATACTTGTGCTTAATTACACTTTTCATGAATGTATAAATGTAGGGGGATCATTGAATATCGTTTCCTTTTGCAAAAAGTGTATGTGTGCTTATTTTCATTGTGTATATATCTCAAATATGCATATATTTAGGTTTTTTTTATTTCAAGTTTGTTATTATCAAAAGGGGGTATTGGTGGGATGTAGTCTATACAATAGCTCTTATTTGTAACAAACTCTTATTGGTTCTAATAATTATTTGAGATGATATAATACAGTTGAAAATAGGTATGCGAAGTGTACGAGACGAAACAATGTGAAAATCAGGATGAGTGCTGATTTCAGCCATTGAATCACTAATGGCCTTTAGGAATCCATCGATGGGTTAGAGATTTATCGACTATCTACAAGAAAAAATTGCAGATTTCTAGAAATAGGTATTCAACCGTCATCAATAGATTACAGAAACCCATTGATGATGCTCAAGGACCCATCGATGGTCGTGAGCACCCATTGATGGTTACGTCGGCTGATTGCAGATTTGCACATTTAACATAGCCTTTCATTGATCTCTTTCATCTCTAACTTTCACTATGATTAGAGTATCTCTTTTCTGATTACTTAGAGGCTATATAAGATTGAAAGAAAGAAATTAGAGGAAAGGATTCTAGGGTTTTGAAAAGAACTTGAAGAGAGAGATTCTATGTTTTATTTGTAGAAGATTGAACTGGTGTTTTGAAACCCTAGAGTATCAACAAACTCTTTCTCGTCACACTCATTATCTTCAAATCATCTCAGTAAGGAGAGTTATCATTGATTTCATCATTTGCACTGTCCTTCATTAAGCTTCACTTTGATTCATCGAAGGATAGTTATTAATCAAAAAGGGTTGTAAGATTTTTCTTATTTTCTGTGCTAAAATTGCATATTGCAATTTATTTCAAACTTTTTTTTTTTGGCCTACTCAAGCCAATGTTAATTAGGGATTGGTACTAGCAAGGACTAGGTGTTACTCATTGCGGAGAGTTAGGTTAGACGACTAGTTTCGGGTAGGTTTCATGGTGTGGTCTTCATAAGCCTATTGAATTGGGTTGTAATTCAAGAGAACTCTTGGCATAGTGAGGAAGCCCTTTCGTTAGAAGGAAAATTGGACATGAAATTCGAATTGCTATAAAATCTTGTCTGTCCTTGATTGGTTATTTTTTGCTTTTTTTATCTATTTCGCTGCTTATTTTGTATTTCTATGAAAAATAGTACCAACCCTATTCAACCCCACCTCTTCTAGGCCTACATTTTAGATCTAACACCCTGTTCAACCCTTTTTAATCAAATTGTCCTTTGTCTATAACCTCCTCTTAGATAAAATCTATGCAAAGATTTTGACCTTAAGTGGAATGATAGATTTGAAAAGAAAGCCATAACAATCACTTGCTAAGCCTCCATTGTTGAGAAAATTGTTAAGGGATTTAATTATAAAGGTGGCTAACTTCTCTAAGGGCCAGAGAACTTGGTCACTTGAGTTTGATAGCGATAGAGGAGCAGAGGTAAGAATAGATTTAACAGCTGAGACTTAGCTTTTCTCATCTATAGATATGGCACTAGGGAGAAGTCGTTTCCAATGCCATATATCATCTATCTTAATCTCTGGAGATGAGAGAACATGACAGGAGAATGCTAAGTTGCAAGATTTAGAGAAGAAGCTAGCAAGAGAATTAGAGCACAACCATTCATCCTTCTAGAAACAGATTTTCGAGCCATAGCCTAACTGTCATTTAAACAAGCCAAATAAAGATTAATTGATAGAAATTACATCTTACCAAAAATTAGAGAGTGATCTAATAGGTAGTATGCTATTAATTAAAGGAAGATTGAGATGAAGAGCAGATAAAATGAACAATTGAAGAAGAACGAACCTGCTGAAGATCGGAGCTCGATGGCGACGATTGTGGGTGGAGGCGGAGCTCGGAGATCAAAGCTCGATGATGATGGTGGAGCTCTCGATGGCTTCGATGAGGAGGCGTGACAGAGACAGTGGAGCTCTCGACGGCTTCGACAAGAAGCTCTCCTATGGATAAGATGCAGGCGAGGAAGGCGAGGAAGCTCGCTTGCGGGTGAGATGCAGACTTCGAGCTCGCCTGTCAAAGGAGTAGCTCACCTGAAGTCGTGCATGAAAGCTCACATGCATGAGAGCGGATGATGAGCTCGTGTGAAAGGGTAGGATCTTGCCTGGCGTGGTTGGAAATAGCTGGATCCAGATGGAGCTCCCTAGAGCTTCCCTATAAAAGGGAAACTCAGTTCACGGAGCTGAATTGAGCATTCTCTCTTGCGATTTAATAGAGAAGTTTTCTTCTCTATGGCGGCTGCAGCTTCTCAAATGTTTTTTTGAGAAGAGGTTTTTTATTGAGGGAATTTTTCGGTCAAGAAAAAAATTGCACAAGCTCTGTGGCGGTGATTTTAGATTGAAAATCACCCGCGGTATTTTGAGAGATCTAGTTTGGGATCTTCTCTTAGAAAGTTTATAATTTTTTATGGTTAAATAAGAAATTATTTGTACGGTTTCCGTCGACGTAAGCAAGTTTGCCGAACCACATAAATCTGTTGTCTCATCTACTTTACTTATTATTTAATCTGTGTATTCGTTATTGCTTGTGATTGGTTAGTTTGAGTTTGGCTTAAACTCAAGGTAGGGTTGTTTTCTCTTGGGTTAATCTAGCTTCCGCGATGGTGTGGGCGTCTCCCATCCCCAACAATTGGTATCAGAGCCCTTTATTCAGATTGGTGGTGATAGAACTTCTGATCTGAGGTGGTGCTTAATTATTGTGTAGTGAACACAATATATTTATTGGATTTCCTGAGAGAAGCAGATTTATTAATACAAGCAGAGAATGGAGTCTACAAGTAAAGCAGTTAAAGTTGGAAAATATGAGATAGAGAAATTCAATAGGAAGAATAATTTTTCTTATTGGAGGATGCAAATAAAAAATTCATTGATTTTGCAAAAATTGCACAAGATTTTGGCGGGAAAAGAAAAGAAGCACAAAGATATGTCAGGTGAGGATTGGGAAGAGTTATATCTCAAAGCACGTGCGTCAATTATTCTATGCCTTGAGAGGGACGCTACTTTCTTAGTAGATGGAGAGGAAACGGCTGCGAGCGTGTGGTCAAAGTTAGAGAGTAAATTCATGATGAAGAGTCTAACAAATCGAATCTACTTAAAATCCAAATTGTATACTTGTAAGATGGAGGAAGGGTCGTCAATTCGGGAATACATCAACAAGTTCGATAGGATCCTACAAATGATATTGATGTGATAGTAGAAGATGAGGATCAAGTGCTTCTGCTACTTCTTTCTTTACCAAAGTCCTATGAAAAATCTGGTTCAAACACTGATGCTTGTGGGTGATAATTTGAAGATGGATGAGACTAGACTAGCGCTTCTGGCGAATGATCTTCAAAAAATTGTAACCAGTGACATGGCCACTAGTGGTAACAAGGAACAAGCTCAGGGACTGTTTGCTAGAGGAAGGGGCAATGAGCGAAGAAAAGGCAATGGAGAAAGGTCTAGATCGAAATCGAGACCTCTTGTGGGAAGACCGTATTTCAAATGTGGTGAGCTAGGGCATTTTAAGGTCGACTGTCCTAATAAGAGAGTAGGTGGGAAAAAGAACAACAACAAAACTGATATGAGAGAAGGCAAGGAAGAGGCGAGCTACATTTCAGAGGAATGGAGCAAAAAAGAATGCTATGTTGTCACGGATGGTGAGGATATCTCTGAGAAGTGGATTCTTAATTCAGGTTGCTCTTACCATATGTGCCCAAATAGGAAGTGATTCACTACCTACAGAAGCATTAATGATGGAACTGTATTGATGGAAAACAACCATGCTTGTAAAATGGTAGGGCTTGGTGATATAAAAATCAAGATGCATGATGGAGTAGTTAGAACCCTAACGGAAGTGAGGCATGTTCCCAACTTGTGGAAGAATCTGATCTTAGTTGGTGCTTTGGACTCTGGTGGTTGTAAGATTATAATAGAGAATGGAGTAATAAAGGTTGTTCGAGGTTCCTTAGTAGTGATGAAGGGCATTCGTCACAGAAATCTATATACTCTTTCGAGTATGATAGTAACAGGAGATGCAGCAGTTAGAACTAAAGGAAGTAGTGGAGACCCATATGAGTACACTCGGTTATGGCATAGGCGGCTTGGGCACATGTTAGAGAAGGGTTTAGATCTGCTTGGTAAAGAGGGTTAGCCAAAGAATCTGAAGAAACCTTGTATGGATTTTTGCGAGGATTGTGTGTACGGGAAGGCGCACAGGGTCCAGTTCTTGAAAGCAATCACAAGAGCAGATGTATATTAGACTATGTGCACACAGATGTGTGGGGTCCGACTCAGACAACTTCCAAGGATGGTTCCAGGTATTTTGTCTCGTTCATATATGATCATTCGAGGTATACTTGGATTTATTTTCTTAAGCATAAGAATGAGGTATTCGAGATATTCAAAAAGTGAAAAGTAATGGTTGAGAACATAACAGGCAAGAAATTAAAGACACTGAGATCTGATAACGGTACAGAGTATACAGATGGTTCTTTCAAGGAGTTCTGTGATCAGGAGGATATTGCTCGATACTGGACAATCAGGTCAACACCGCAGCAGAATAGGGTCGCGGAGAGACTGAACAGTACATTGTGAGAGAAAGCAGTGAGTATGTGATCATATGTTGGTTTGGATAAAGAATGATGGGCAGAGTCAATTTCTACAGTTTTCTAAATAGTGAATTGGTCTCCACATTCTACACTGGATGGTGATACACCCTTTAGGGTGTGTTCAGGGGAGCATGTAAATTATGAGAGGCTCCGGATCTTCAGGTGTACCGCCTATTATCACGTTAATAAGGGAAAGCTTGATGCGAGGGCTAAGAAGGCTATATTCTTGAGGTATGAAAAAAGTGTAAAAGGCTATCATCTTTGATGTACAGAAGATTTGAAGTTCATGACCAGCAGGGATGTTACTTTTGATGAGAGATCCATGATTGCTAGGGTGCCCAAGGATGATAGTGTTGGGATTGTTAGGACTTCAAAATCCCAGGTTATTGAGATCGAACCTAAAGACCAACCAAGTTCTAGTCATGTTTAAGAGGAGGATCATGAAGATGATGAGCTTGAATAGGAGGAGGTTCAGTAAGAAAATGTATAGGTATTATAACAACAGTAGCTCGAAGATAGTTTGGCTTCCACTAGGCCAAGGTGAGCATACAAATAGGTTCAGAAGCTGGGGTTAGATCATCCTCTGAAGCACTATGGGCAAATAAATTTGGTTGAGTACACACTCTCGATGGAGGATGATAAGCCGATCACCTTCAAAGAAGCTATTCAGGACAAGGATAGTGAGAGTTGGTTGGCTGTGATGGAGGAAGAGATGAAATCTCTCCGGAAGAACCAAACATAGAGGTGGTCCTATTGCCCGTAGGGAAGAAAGCTATAGGTTGTAAGTGGGTGTACAAGAGAAAGGAGGATCCTTCCGAGCTCGGTGGTACAAGATACAAGACTAGGCTAGTAGCTAAGGGGTTTACAAAAAGAGAGGGTGTGGATTATAATGAGATCTTTTTCCCGATGGTGAAACGCACTTCTATTCGGGTACTATTGAGTATTGTTTCTCATGGTGATCTTGAGCTGGAACAACTTGATATCAAAACAGCCTTCTTGCATGGAGACTTGGATGAGAAAATCTATATGCATCAGCCTGAGGGTTACAAGGTTGAGGATAAGAAGCATCAGATATGTCGCTTGAGAAAATCACTTTATGGATTGAAACAATCTCCTCGGTAGCGGTACAAGCGATTTGACTCCTTCATGCTAAAGCATGGGTTCTCCAGAAGCAACTAGGATTATTGTGTCTATATTCGGAAGCTTCGTGGAGGTGATTATATCTATCTTCTTTTGTATGTGGATGACATGCTTATTGCTTTGAGAAGCAAGGTGGAGATAGATAAGTTAAAATCTCAACTTGGTAAAGAGTTCGAGATAAAGGACATGGACGCTGCTAAGAAAATACTAGGTATGGAGATTAGAAGAGACCGGGCAAATTGGCGATTATTCTTGAGTCAGAAGGGCTACAATGAATAGGTTATCGCAAGGTTTAGGATGTAAAGTGCTAAGTCAGTAATGACCTCATTGGCTCCACATTTTAAGCTCTCAGGTAAATAATCTCCCACTACAGCGAAAGAGAAGACACACATGGAGCGTGTACCTTATGCTAGTGAAGTAGGCAGTTTGATGTATGCAAAAGTGTGTACACGTCTAGATATTTCACAGGCGGTCAGTGTTATCAGTAGGTTCATGGAGAATCTGGGAAAGGCGTATTAGGAAGCAGTGTAATGGGTCCTAAGGTACTTGAAGGGTACTGCTGACACGGGTCTGTGTTTTGATGGAAGCCGTGTAATAGGTTCATGTTAGATTGATGGATTTGTGGACTCAGATTATGCGGGCGATCTAGACAGACGGCGATCTACTACTGGTTATGTATTCAGAATACATTGTTCTCCAGTTAGTTGGTGATCGATGTTACAGGCTACAGTGGTACTTTCTACTACAGAGGCTGAATACATGGCTTTGACAGAAGGAGTGAAGGAAGCATTGTGGTTGTGGGGTCTTCTAGATGATTTAGGGATTGAGCGAGATTGGGTGAATTTGTGGTGCGATAGTCAGAGTGTAATCATTTGGTTAAGAATCAAGTTCATCATGCTCGTACTAAGCATATTGACGTCAGGTATCATTTTATGCGAGATGTCATAGAGGAAGGTGATATTTCTCTCATGAAGGTACACACGAATGAGAACCCAGCAGACATGTTAACCAAGATGGTGGCAGGCAGTAAGTTTCAGCATTGCTTGGACTTGCTTCATATCAGCTCATGTTTATCTGCCCAAAAGGGCAATGTCAGAACTACGGTTTGCTTGATCATGGTGGAGAGTACGTAGGCAGTCGCGGTATAGTGGCGTAGCTGGTTTGGCCTGGTTTGGCCTCGTTAGCATTCGTGGTGTTCTTCTGGTGATCTTCCAAAATTTGAGATTTATCAAATGATGGACGAGGTGGAAAATTGAAGAAGAACAGACCTGCTGAAGATCGGAGCTCGACGACGATGATTACAGGTGGAGACGGAGCTCGGAGATCGGAACTCGACGGCGACGGCGGAGCTCTCGATGGCTTCGGCGAGGAGGTGCGACAGTGACAACGGAGCTCTCGATAGCTTCTGCGAGAAGCTCTCCTGCGGACGAGATGCGGGCGAGGAAGGCGAGGAAGCTCGCCTGCCAGCTAGCGAGATGCAGACTTCGAGCTCGCCTGTCGAAGAAGTAGCTCGCCTGAAGTCGTGCGTGGAAGCTCGCCTACACGAGAGCGGATGATGAGCTTGCGTGAAAGGGGAGGATTTCGCCTGGCGTGGTTGGAAACAGCTGGGATCCAGCTGGAGCTCCCTAGGGTTTCCCTATAAAAGGGAAACCCAGTTCACGAAGCTGAATTGAGCGCTCTCTTGCGATTTAAGAGAGAAGTTTTCTTCTCTGTGGCGGCTGCAGCTTCTCAAAGGTTTTTTTGAGAAGGGCTTTTTTATGGAGGGAATTTTTCGGTCAAGAAAAAAATGCACAAGCTCTGTAGCAGTGATTTTAGATTGAAAATCACTCGCGGTATTTTGAGAGATCTAGTTTGAGATCTTCTCTTAGCAAGTTTTAATTTCTTGTGGTTAAATAAGAAATTATTTGTGCGGCTCCCGTGGACGTAGGCAAGTTTGCTGAACCACGTAAATATGTTGTCTCGTCTACTTTACCTACTGTTTTATCTTTGTATTCGTTATTGCTTGTGATTGGTTAGTTTGAGTTTGGCTTAAACTCGAGCTAGGGTTGTTTTCTCTCGGGTTAATCTAGCTTCCGCGGCAGTGTGAGCGTCTCTTGCCCCCAACAACAATTGATCCTAGCTAGCTACTAGAGAATCATTGTTGGGAAACTTCCACACGCATGTAGAAAGAAGAAAAATATTGGTTCCTGCAACAAGAATTTGCAAGCTTTTTCGAAAAGCAAAACCTAGCATATATACTATATATATAAACTGATTTGATCGCGATGATTCGAGTACAGTACGTCCGAAAGTTTCCTAATAAAATCAAGATACTGCCCAAGTCGCTCTGTACTTGGTAGTTCAACTGCTTTGATTCTTCTTGTTCATCATCACATGGCTACCCTCGGTTGGTAGATATTCGTTAGTTGACATTGTTCATTCAAATAACGTTAAGAGAGACCATAAATCCCGGGACCATGCAAATGCCAAGCCCCACTCAAAATCATGTCGGCATTCTTTAATTCCTTGTCACTGAGAAGTCCTCCTTTAGTTATCCTTGCATTCCCAGTCCGCTATTATTATTCAAAAGGGAAAGATTTCTAGAATTCTTAGCCTCTTTGCCGTTTGTGGGCTACGATAGCCACGTGATTTTGTAGAAAGTTGGGATGTTGATTTGTTTTGAAGCTAAAAATGGGGAAATTTGCAAACGCAAATGTTGTATAATAATTGATAGATACCTACACAGTGATGCACAACCCATCACACGTTGGACTTTTGTACTGCTAATTAATATCGCTAATCAGAATATCCACATCTATAATTCTGTATCTGAAGTGAATACCCTCAGTTAAAAATAGAAAGTCATACAAAGATAATGCAGAATGGGACACGTGTCTCACAGCCTATTTCCAGTTATTACAAAAATATATGTAACCAACATAAATAATAACAATCAGAATAAACAATTAAAATATCAGTATAAATATAATCCTCGAACAATTAATGCAAATAACGTAAGGATTAGCTCTTGAAACTAATATAAGAAGATGCAAATACAGTAAAACATTTCATAATTTCTTCTGCTCCCGAGCCCATAACCTCAACCTTAGGTCATTCAATCTTTTCAATCTTATATTAACAACGCAATTTCAACTCAACTCAATCAACTCTATCAATCCTAACCGCAACAGGCCCACCACCATCCATCCTTTCACATTTTGGAAGCCAGTAGGTAGCCAATTGCTTTCAACCACCACTACCCGAACTTTATTCATATCCCGCTATTCTCTAGTACATCACTAAATTCAACAACATCTACATTACAAACCCCAAAAAAAAAAAGAAAAAAAAAGTGTAATAATCAACAAGTTAGTGGACCCCCTCTTCAACAGATTCAGCCCCACTGCTGATCATCACACCGATCGCACCCCTCCTGAGCAACGTCCGTTATCTGAACACCGGTATCGTATATCCTGCCAGCTGTCCAATCCGACGGCAGAACCTCCTTCTGGGCCCACACCCACTCGGTGACACCATCCTAAACTGCAGCGTCCGCTCGGAGCTGGCTCGTGTCCAGACGGACCGTGCGTCCCGAGCCATTATACGCCAGGTTCGAGAACGAGGCTGGCGACGTCGACAGTCGGATCGCGAGGTTCTTGTTCTTGTAGTTGCAGGGGACTCGTCTGTACTCGATCGCGACGAGTCCGGATTCCTTGAGGCTTTGGGCCGAGCCAGCTTTGGCCATTGCGGTGAAAGCTGGCGCGTTGAGCACGAAATCGGTGCGGTTGTTGGGTTTTTGGTCGGTTACAATTACGGTCACTCCTTTTGTGCTGCAGAGGCGCGGGTCTTTGCACCGTATCTGATCAAATTCCGCAATTAATTACGATCATTTTAAATTTCTGTGATTAAGAAAAATCGAGGTTAATTTCTAATTACTTGGTAGCAGCCACCGCAGCCAATCCCATCTCTGTAGATGGAGGAGCTGGCAGAAGCAACGAAGCCCTTGTTGAAGCCCAGAGCTAAGGAGCCGTACCCACAAGAGCCAGCTAATTAAACAAAATCATCAACAAGTTAATTCCAATTAAGAGAAAGTTAGAGAAAAAAACAAAAGAGGAAAAAAAAAATGAAGGGTATTAATAGAAGTTGATTGAGTTGGATTAGTGCCTGAAGCAGAGGAGGAAGCGGAGAAGTATGAAGCTGTGGATTGATGCAAGCACCTATCACAAGCGGTGACAGAGGAGAGAAGAAGAAGAAGAAGGAACGAGAAGAAGTAGGCGAAAAAGAGAGACATTTTTTTGGGAATATGAGTTGAGCAAAGAAGCTTTGAGCTGAAGAAAAGTTGTGACTTTTGAAGGGTTAAATAGATAGAAGGGTGGGTCCGGTGGCTAAAGTTTAAAGGGTCAATTTTCAATTTAGGATTATATTAGATGAGTAATACTCGAGAGATTGACGTGGGCCATACTGGGAAAGCACGCGTTTAAATTCATAAACTTTTAATATTGTAAAAACCCCCTTTTTTCCCCTTGCAATCTTGCATACTCTTAACCTATTTTATTATATTCCGTCTTTGGCATACACGAGAACCAAACACTAGTCTTTCATAATGTAGCGTCACGATTTTATCATATGACCTACTAGATTGCTCGCATACTCTTTAATCTTAGTTCGATAATCAAATAACACTTCTTAATTATAGATTATTTGGTAATGTCAGACAATTATACTTAAGTAATCATATCATTAAGAGATTGCAATACATCCTTCTTTTAGCAATATAAATTATAATTATTTAGTAAATATTAATAAAATTGAAAATTTTGCATTTCTTTCTTCTATTGGATCCATTGCTAAAGATCAATTGTCGTTTTTTTAATTAAATAAGACCTAGTAGTAACAGGACGCATTTAGTCTTCTCTCATCATCATTTGTATGCTATGGTGTTTATCATTGTCTTGACAGAGACAAAATGATCAAAGCCTCTTTAAAGTATTGGTGAATTTTTTATTTTCCCACTAAAATGGCAATGTACTTTATTTCCCCCCTTTACACAATGTATGTGTGCCTAATGTTGTCATATTTTTAGCCCATGGTCAAACATTAATAGTTCGATGTTGTGATTTTTTTTTTAATTTCTTGTAATTTTTTTTGAAATTTAAAAAACTATGTTTCAATTTCAAAAAAGGGCTAAGGGTAAAAAAGATCGGATGAAAGAACTTGAGAAGTTTTTTGGGTTGGGAGAAAAGGCTATAAACTAATAATAACCCTTGAAGAAATATAAAAAAATATTGTCACGTCGTTGATATGATAAATATGAGCCTCTAACCTCACAAAATGATCATATTGGGCGCATACACATAGTCTTTGGAAACAGGCAAATTGATAATTTAGAGGATGAGTTGATCATTTTGTACTTTTAACAATAAAAGTTTACTTTCTTGGTTACGTTATTTACTAATGTTTAATGTACTATTTTTTCTAATATAAATAGCATTTGCGTACTTTATAAATTTTATTTATTTTTTAAATCCTATCCAAGATAATTTGTATAATTTTAATGAAAATAATTTTATAGGAAGAAGATATTTTAATGCCTACCTTTCCACGACCAAGGTTGAAAAAAGTCCCTTAATTTGGAGAGAGTGGGATCCAGATTGGGAAAAAGACATGCATTTACACCTAATTGCGACGCGCTGCTGGGAAGCACAAAGAAAAAAAAATATATAAAAAGATAATAAAGAAATCTCACCGACTCCTCTAACGCGCCCAACGGACAGGACAAAAGACTCGATGCTAAGGCAGTGTGGACTTACGTGGAAGCTTAGAATGTCCTCTTGCTGCGCAAATTAATGGAGATATGGGAGCTCTGGGGGGCTGTCCTACATTCAAAACCGGGGGAGCCTTGAGCTGGCATCCAAAGGGATGGCCTACGAGGGTCAGGATGAGCTTAGGAATTGTTTTTTTTTTTTTTTTTGTAGGGCGGCTGCTTGGGTTTTGTGTTGTATTTTTTTTTTTTTTTTTTTGTAGGGCGGCTGCTTGGGTTTTGTGTTGTTTTGTGAAGGGGGGCGAGAAAGTGGATGGTATCGATGACTTGTTTGTGAGTGGAGGGAATGAATACTCTTCCACGGGAAGGGAAAAAAGATGATGCGCTCACATAGAAATCATATCCGTCAAAGTATCGCTATGATGCGATAATTACAATGACTACTAGATACGAAAAGATACCTGCAACAAATGATATGAGATAATTCAGTTGGCTTGTAATTGTTTCCTCTAATCCAATCTTGTTATATGATCATATATATTTTTCTTGGTATAATCAATTTACAACGGATTGGACGACTGCCTTATAGTTATAGGCTATAGCAGCCTCCCATCTTTAACAAATGAAGTTAGTAGTTTTCCCTAGGCACTTTTAAGAAGACAGGTATAAGTTTTTCTCAATGTGCTAAAAAGGGAAAAGGAAGCTTTATAATTTGTTTTTCTCTAATAAGGGTGTGATATTAAATCTATATAATTTTTTTCTCTAATAAGGGTGTGATATTAAATCTATTTATCGAAAAAATTTGAGATTGATTTCATTTCTGTTATGGGGTATATCTGTTCTACGAATAAATGATCTCATAAGTTGACATTTTGACTAGCCAGACAAGCCGACTGTGACGCCCCTGTTTTCACACATGGCTGCAGTCCAAGGTGAACGCAGAGATGTCAAACCTGCATGCACCCATACTGTGCAATAACATGTTTTACCAATCACAATAATATCCTTTAGTGGAAACAAATAAAAACGTAGGTACAAAACAGGACATGAAATGGAACAACGACAATAGACATGATAAAGAAAGAAAGATATCTCATATATTAAGGTCATGTCTCAGTTGTAAATAAACTGAAATATATCTGGAGTCTGAAATAACATAAGATGTCTCCATGAATCAAAATAGAAAATCGTACTGAGGCACACTGCCTTTACAATATGAGATAAACTCTAGGATCTGAATAAAATATAAAACTACGGTGGAGCCTCTAATAAATCTCATATGACGGCGACTATGCAAGAACTCTGTCATCCTGCGACTCTCCAGTACTCCGAATTACCTGAAAGAATATTAGAAGAAAAAGAGCAGCAACAAGAGCGTCAGAGCGTTATAACAAGATCACCTCCATCCGTCCCCAGGGGAAGGGCTGCTAGATGGAGTAGAGGCTCTATCTATTAAGCATAGTCTACCTAGATTATTTTTCTCCGTATCTAATGGAATTAATATTTAGACACCTACAATACGAGACATAGTACGTCGAGCGAAATAATCCAAACAATGAAACCCTCATGTATATACCATATGTCCCGAATTGTGAATCGCTAATTATTGATCCCAACTAAGAAAATAAAGAAAAAGTAGTAAAAAAAGTAAAAACATCAACATATCATATTCATAATATCTTCCACTGTCACTGGGAAGATAGAATAAATACCAGCACAAATCCCGTGTACTTTCAAATGTAAAGTACTCTGGGTCATATATTTGTAGTTAGTCAAAAACATAACTGGCATCCGCTAACGACTCGGGATATCATTTAACTATATCAATGCAATTCCATGAAATTTTTTGATTCATTGCATCATCATACGGAACAGACTACTCGATCGGTATCCCAACAGTGTACACGAATCATTAGTCTCATCGCATCTATGTACGTAACACGAGTGCGGTACGGACTACCAAGTAGGCATCCTAGAAATACGGTTCACAAGCCTCATCGCACCCTAGTACGGGACAAACTACTAGATAAAGCATCCTAAACCTGACTTAATGACCTGTACTAATGGAATATCGACGCACTACCCCCTAGTACTAAACTAAGCTCGTCAACGATATCCAGAAGGTGTGTGTATAATATGTACTAAACTCTTTCTCAAAGTAATCGGGTCAAAACCCATCATAATTTCTTTCAGCATACCCATGTGTGTGCTACTACACTATTCGTGAATTTACGTATAAAGAAGTGCGGATCGAAACCCGCAAACATATCTCAAACAGATGCAAAACAAAAATTCAGGCAACAACCTTAGTAGTCGACTACACTAAGTCCATCCAGACTCTATAATAACATATATCAGTATCAGTAGTCAACTATTAAGAATATTAGTCGACTACTTTGCAAACACACAATTTCTGTTATACTCAACTGGGCACGAGTAGCCGACTACTAAGCTTAGTAGTCGACTACTCTGTCAAGACACGTATTCTTTCGTGCACAAACAATGCTTATTGAAAGGCCCTAGATGGGGTGAATAGGGTTATGAGGCAATAAATATGTAATTAAAAGTAAGACAAAGCAATTCACCATAAAATAAAATGCGAAAACAAAATAAGAGAGATGAGTTAGGAAATAGTTAGCCAATTGTGACACGCCATATGTTCACGAGGTTCGGTCCTTCGACCTACGTCCCCTCTCCCCACTCTCGAGGAGAATTTCACTATCACAATCCGGTTTGGAAGCCGAAACTTCTACACAATGATCTCCTCTTGAGATCTCACAACCACAAAGTAGATCTCCACAAGATATTGCTCTCCACACGTTACAAAGAACAGAAAGAACCTCTCTTACAGCAGTCCTATGACAAGGAGAAGAGATTTCAATTGAAGCTTGGGATGTGGGATTTGCAAGTGTGAAAACAGATTTGAGAAATTAAAAAATTTAAGCTCTTTTTAACTCAAGAACACAAGCTCAATTAATTTTCTCTTGCAAAGTTAGTTCAGAATTAAATAGGGTAGTTGGTTATATATAGGTAATCCTTGGAATAAGCCAAAAAACCTGGAAAAAGACAAAAAGGATCAAATTTTGAAAATCTAAAATCTAACAGATACTAGTCGTTACAGTAGCGGCGACCTAGAGGCTATTGGCGGTTGACGGCAGAGGAACTAGCCGTTATTAGCCAAAATCTCCGGACTTTTCAGCGGTGCGACCGCGAACGCCAGACTTCTCAAACACTCTTGACTTTTCACGGTCGCTCGCAGAAACAAGTCCGGTCGACCAAAAACTCTTTCTTAGAATGGTTTTCTGTTTTGGAAAATAGGTTCACATAGCTTTCATTTGACATTGGTTTTGTTTAGTTTGGAGTTTATATGAAATTTTAAATTTCTAGTTAAATGTTATACACATGCAGCAATTTTCTTCAATCTATAATGAAAATAAAAACTAAACCTCTTTATAATTCAATTAGATAACAAATTAGGATTAACACACGAGTTAAACATAATTATCAAGTTTAAAAAAATGAAAAAATTTAATCACCCCTAATGATCATGATCACGTTACTATCATAAACAATTAGGAAAAGCTAATGATCTAGCATTGGGTTAAGATTTATCATCAAAAATCTTTTTTTTTTTCATATTAGGTTAATCTTTAAGCATAAAAATATTGATTAAAAACTTTTATAATCATTAAACACTATAGAGATGGGTTTGGGTGCAGATGGTCTTGCCTTATCACGTGTGCAAGACTCTAAAACTATTGTGAAACGACTCTTCTGTAGGCGTTTAAAAAAGCCTATAGGTTCCTGCACGTGGCTCGAGATAGAAAGAAGATGATGAACATCACTATCCAAGTCACAAAAGCTTATTTGATGTTGACAAGTGCATGAAGTGAGTCGACGAACTGTGTGAAGCAACAAAACTTTAGAATAACAAAAACACGAACTGATCGGGAGCTACGCGTCGCTTACGAAAAACAAAGCACCTTTCGTATCCCACATGTCATCCAACCATAGGAGCTTGTAGATCTTCTTGTCAGCTTTCCAATGAATATTGAATCGCACAATTCCGAGTTCCGACGATAAAAATACGACGAAAACGGACGGGACGCGCAGAACGGCGCCCAAGTGCCAAACTGACCCGCCGCAGACGACTATTTTGCGCAATCGACCCGCGCGACGGTGGTCGGCACCATCCGACTAGTGCGGTGGTGGGTCGGCCATCCGAAACCGTGCGACGGTGGGTTGGTGCCATCCGACCCCGCGCAGCGGCGGCAAGTCAGCCGAGCCGACCCGCGCCTACGCAGGTCACATCGATTCGTCTCACGACTAGAAATGCATGTAACCTCAAAATTGTGTTTTTAGGCTGTTCGATTGGTTTCTTCTATTCTAGAGGTTCATAACTGTCTAGATATCATCTACAAACGTGGTTAGACCATATTGACTAAAGAGCCTATAAATACAGGCCTAGGGGCTCATTTCACGTGGCAGAATATTATCAAGATGAGGAGGTGTTGCCGAGTTGGAGAGCAAGGGAGCACGAATTTCAAATGAGGCTAACTGATCTCGGCGAAGTTCTTCAGCATAAAGAGGGAGAGTTCGAGAGATCTGAAGCCCCGTCCGTCCGTTCCTCGAGATTAGGCTTGGTCTTAATCTCGAGAAGAGCTACTGATTTCGCTTGGTTGATTTCAGAGCTTCAAGCGAATACTTCCTTGGTGAAGTAGTGTTAGACCCTAGAGGGGGGGTGATTAGGGTCTTATGCTAATCTAATCCAATTAAATACCAATTAAAACTAATTAATAAGTTATCCTAGCAAGTATGAAATGCAATAATATATATGAGCTAGGATAAGCAATATGAAAAATGAGATATATCCTATATGATAAAGATATATGCAAGGATATATAAACAACACAAGGGTAAAATAAGCAATCTACACAAGTGATAGGGTAATATGATGAGCAATACAGAAAGGCGATATAAGATATGAAAACAAGAATAAGAACGCCAATGCAATCACAAACAAACAATATGATTACGGAGTTCGGTCCCCATGAGAACGAATTATAAGCTCACTCTCTAAGTTACACAATCCCACAACTCAATTATACTATGAATGTAAATACAATAAGCTCAAATGGTTGTGTGTATAAACATAGAGAAAATAAAATCAACTAAACTCAATATAAACACTAGCTTAATAAAATGATAATCAAACAATAAAATGTAAAGCTAGATTGAGTTTAGAAAACTTCTCCAATAAATGACAAGAGTGAGAGAGAGATGATTTGAAGCTCAAACACCAAAGATTATCTCCTCAAGCCCTTGTGAAATTATCTTCACAAACCAAAATCTTAAACACTCTTTTAAACAAACACAAAACACCCTTAAACTTGTTTAAACAATTCTCTTAGTTAAATTTGAAAGAGAGCAGCAATAGGGTATTTATACCCACTCAAAATCTCAGCCAAACTCCCAAGCAAAAGTCCAAAAAGCCCCAGAAAAATCAGCTCAGAAAATAGCCGTTGGGAAAGCAACGGTAATATAGGCGGTCGACCGGAAATTTTATCGGTCGACCGACGGAGAGCAAAAACCCGAAGAAACAATCTGGACCATCGTCGGTCGACCGGTGCGGTCGACCGATGGAGATTTCGATCGACCGGACCGGTCGACCGACATACTCTCTGTCGCCCAGTGATAAAAGATCAAATGATCGGTCGACCGGTGCGGTCGACCGAAAATTGACATATATAAAAATTGATTTGCTGATTTTAAAACCCTGTTTAAAAATATCAAATAAATTCCAAAAAATATAAAACTTTGGGGAATGATTGTAGACATGATAATAAACATGCTACAGCGACTGGTTTTCAGAAAGGACTTCCCAAATGTAAAATATCATCATTTTGCAAGGAGGTCCAAAACACGAAAATATGAGATACTTGAATTTTGATGTTTTGACTTAAACCAAAATTTGAAACTTTGTAAAATGTTTTTATAGACTTAGTAAAACATGTATAAACTAATATTGAATTCTATAAACTAATAAGACAATATTTTCACAAAATTACATATTCTATGCAATAAGTACTAAAACACAATAGAGTATGTAATATCATAAAAACCAAAACAAAAACCAATAAAATGTGTGTGTATAGATATTGAGCTTAACGTATTAAACACACATAATATAAAATCTAAACTAGATTACCCAAGCTTGATCTTGATCTTCATTTTAGCTCAACTTGGTACACGTTGCGGATGAAGCTAAACTTGGATCTTGAACTTGAATTGTTCGATGCTTCACTCCACAATTCCGCCAACCTCCTCTTGATATGATCGTGTAGGCTCAATCCATCCAACCTCCTACAATGTTGTTTGTCTACAATACATAGGAAAACATAAACACTAGACAAACAACATTATTAATAAATTGTTTGTTAATTATCATCAAAACAAGAAGGCCAACAAGTAGGAGCTCTGTTAATTTTCTGTCAATCGGATGTGATCCGCGACGGTCCACGGATATCAACGTCCCCGGCACAGGCAAAGATCTCACGTAAAATAGAGACTAATAAATAGGATTTGTGTGTAGTTTGATAAGAGTTGTAATCTTTCATTTTTATTGTAATAAAAAAATCAATTTTTTTATTCATTTGAGTTTATTGTAACGATTAAAGTTGTAATAGACTCGATGACAATGAAAACATCAACTTTTGACCCAAACACGCTGGCGACCACAGCGGAAGCCAACAGCCTTTCTGCAAAGACTGATGTGTCGCAACCTTGGATCCGGATCCCGGATGACGAAGAGGTCGAGTATGAGTTTGACCGGGCCAAGTTCGAGGAATATCTGTCGTCCTCCTTCTCCAGGTCCCCTATCTTTTGCAAGCACAGAAAGATCAATGTCCCCGTTGCTGCTGCAATCACTCCTTGTAACGCCCCTTTAGCCTCCAACGAGGCAGGATCTGCAGATATGGACTCCTCCTCAATCAAGAAGATAATAGCTGGAGGCACGCCTATTTTATCGAAAAGAGCTCGCCAAAGGCAGCGCCAACGCCTCGCGCGCTAATTCGCTAAGGCTTTGGAGCTAGTAGACGGAATTTGTTACCGGACGGATCTAAAATCTAGGAAACAACAAGCGCCCCAATAGCGAGCAAACACCCCCTCCTCCAAGTCATCAACAAGTGAATGGATCCAAATTAAAAGGATCTGTTCAACTCTTGAGGAGCAAATCCAGAAGCGTCGCGCACTGCTTACGTACGCACGAATCCTTGTGCACTTGCGCACGCGCGAATCCTTGTGCAAAAGGCACAAAAGATGCAGAAGGATATAGCCAAGAAATAACCAATACTGCATCAAACTTGGAGGCCAAAGTCCAAGACGGCGGCCGAAAAGATTAGAAAACGCGGGTCACTCAAGTCTGACCCTCCCAGTAGCGGGTCACTCAGGTCTGACCCTCCAAACCGCGGGTCACTCAGGTCTGACCCTCCAAGCCGCGGGTCACCAAGGTCTGACCCTCCCAGTCGCGGGTCACTCATGTCTGACCCTCCCAGCCGTGGGTCACTCAGGTCTGACCCTCCAAGCCGCGGGTCACTCAAGTCTGACCCTCCCAGCCACGGATCACCAGGGTCTGACCCGCGCTAGGGCCGAGACAGGAGACACTCTGCACCCATTTTTTTGATTCCGTCGAGTCCCGCCCCTGTTCTGATTGATCCAATACTTCCAATGAAGCCTCGTGGCAGTGTAGACTTGTTCAAAAGCAAGAAGCCAAAGGCGGATCACCTGGGTCCTTTGCACAAGGATCGAGGCAAAGTTTCGATCAAAGAGCGCTTGGGTTCGATGACTGAACCCCGAGCAACTCATTGAGCTGGGGGGTCACACTTGCCCTTATAACAAGTCTAAGGCTTCTCGTAAAGAGGAAACTCTCGTAATCGATCACCTCAGACTGCAAGTTAGTGCCCAAGAGCCCATTGAGGTCCCGCGTTCATGAAAGCGTGGCTCCAAACGTGTGACTCTTGAGAATACTATCAAAGCGGCAAGTCCTCAGACAAAAACATGTTTGTCAGACGACAACGTTATACCTGAGAAGTCATGCTGACACGTGGTAGATTGCTCCGGTTATCATGCCGATAAGTTATACTATCGGGCTGGGGGTACGAACAAGCCTCGAAAAAGGAGTAACCAAGAAGCGGACTCTTATTGTCCGTGTGCCAAAATTATCAGGGTAATATTATCAGTGTGTAGCTACCCCAAGACTGCTCCACAGAGAGTCTTGGTATTCCAAAGGCTTTCCTCTGAAGCGTCGAAACCCAAATCAAGGCAGTCTCACAAAAGAAGATCGGTCGTTTGAGATGTCAAATTCCCAGAAGTCACCATCAACATGGTCAATAAGGAAAAATATCCAATTGTTTTAAGTGATTCTAGCCCCGACTTTTCTCCAGGAAGAGGAGTCAATTCGGGAATAGCCCAACTAATGTCTCGACTTCAACTAGAATCTATCGGACCTAAAAAATCAACGCTCTGATGTCTGCTCGAGAGATGAAGAAAACCGGTATTCTGTGTCCTTACCCAAGAGAGTGGGACTTAATAGCATACCCGACGAAGTTCAACCTGACCAACTTCACACCGTTCGACGGGAAGGGTTCACCCACTCAACATCTGATCTACATCAAGTCTCACTTGGGCATGATCTCTGGCAATGAGGCATTGATGGTCCGGTCATTTGTTGGCACCCTTCGTGGGCCTGTCTTCGATTGGTACCACCGTCTTAAGCCTGAAAGCATTAACAACTGGGAAGACCTGGAGAGCTTGTTCCTCGCTCACTTCTTTGATGATGACACCGAGGTGTCAATCAGGACACTCTTCGATGAGAAACAAGAAGACGATGAGACGGTTGACGACTTCGTCAAGCACTTCCGGAATAAGGAGATGAATTGCCGAGATCCGATCACAGAGGACTTCATCCTCCAAACCTGTCATAACAACCTCTCTTTGGATGTGTTGGAAGTTATGGGAGTAGCACTCTCCAATACCTTGAAAGAGTTGAAGATGCGCGGAGAGTGGACCGAACGTTTCCTCAGAAGGAAGCAAGCCAAGAGAAGCCAACCGATGGTTAATCCTCCGAACTCAAGCTTCGTCTCCCGTGGTAACGAGAAGGCACCTGTAGCAGTTGTTGATGTTAATTAGACATCACAACAACAACCCCGAAGACAGCAAAAGAATTTAGATTCAAGACTCCAAAAAGAGTACTTTTTCAAGGATGAAGACGTTCCAGTAATTTTCGAATCCCTCCTTAAAAACAACAAGATTAAGCTACCACCTATCGTAAATCAGGAGGAAGCTGACAATACTTTGGATCCAAAGTACTGTGCGTACCACAGGAGGATTCTTCATCCCACCAAGGCTTGCTTCGCTCTCAAGAAAAGCATTCAGACCTTGGTTAAAGCCGGCGTTATAACGCTAAATTAAGCCGAATGAAGACTCCGACAAGTATAAGAGTATAAACTGCTCCTTCCGACACTCCGAAGAGTATACGAGTATAAACTGCTTCTCAATACTCTAACAGGTAGACGAGTCTAAACTATTTCCTAATTTTAACGGGAAGTTCATGGAAGAATATTGTATGTGATATTCTTAAGGATAATCCGACCATTTAGCTGAGTACAATGTTAGACCCAATTTCACAAATGAAGATGGGGGTGGATGTAACGGGAAGTTCCCAAAAGAATTCTATATAGTGTATTCTTAGGGATAACCCGGTCACTTGTAACGGGAAGTTCCCAAAAGAATTCTATATAGTGTATTCTTAGGGATAACCCGGTCACTACAAGAAGGTGATGAATAAGAAACTCTAGTGTATTCTTAGGGATAACCCGGTCACTACAAGAAGGTGATGAATAAGAAACTCCCACTCAAACTCCTTCTACGTCTATGCACTCAACACTCCCATTATCAGAGTCCGGACATAGTACTCAGAATTTTATCTCCTGATCATTGATAATTGTAAAACCACTTCATGTTAAGTATTTGCCACTTAACACCAGGAACTCTCTTCAAGTGATTTGTACGAATCAATACTCCCACTGTAATTTGTACTCCTACTTGGTCAAACCTTCCTACAGTTAGGACCACAACCAAAATCCCCTCTCGATTCCTCCAATGAACGAAAGGTCCACGAATTGAGCGATCAAACCTTCCTATAGTTAGGATCGTCTCAAACCTTCCACTCGGTCAAACCTTCCTACAGTTAAGGTCAAAACTAAAATCCCCTCTCGATTACTTCCATGAACAAGAGGTCCACTTTCAAATCGAGTGATCAAACCTTCCTATAGTTAGGGTCGACTGAAATCTTCCATTTGGTCAAACCTTCCTACAGTTAGGGCCAAAATCATAATTCGCTCTCGATAAATGAGAAACCCATATTTAGTTCGATAATCAAACCTTATGACAGTTAGGATTATTCGAATCTTTTTGATTCTCGGAGTGGAGATCCTACTCTAAGTTTTACCTTCCCGGATTCTTAAAATGGAGATCCCACTTTGAGTTTTCTTTGCAACTGGAGATAGAATATAAAATTCTTCCTCTTTAGTTTTGGGAGATAAAATATAAAATTCTTCCTCTCCCGCATCGGGTTTGTCTTTACCCTAAAATAAGATATGGAGATAGAATATAAAATTCTTCCTCTCTAGCACCGGGTTCGTCTTTGCCCAAGAGAATACACCATCTTTCAACTCCAAAATCTATGCTTCACACGCATAGGGGATTTTATCCTGAAGCCTAAGTAGGGATAAGTCAGTGCCTAACACGCGTTTTCGATTAGTCTTTTTCCGTAAAAAGGACAAAAGCCCACATATTCGACACAATGGTAGGTTGTTATTAATAACACCATAATCCATACCTCATACGTACGAAGAATTTTTATCCCGAAGCCTAAGTAGGGATAAGTCAGCGCCTCACACGCTCTGCGGGTTTAGTCTTTCACTAATTGAAGAAGATACCAGAATCTGAGTCTGGGGAATTTTATCCTGAATTCTAAGAAGGGATAAGTCAGCGCCTAATACACGTTGCTGGGTAGTCTATTCCTGTAAGAAAGACGAAGTCTACGTATTCAATATAGTAGCACTAAGAGAGTTAACTCTCTTAGCACAATGTTACATGCGGAACGGACTTAAACAACCCACATGCTAGCCCGACTCGAACGGTAGTTGGTAAAGGTACGTCAAATCCGTTGAAGGCTGAGGGTTCGCCAAAAATCCCAAGTCTACGTCTAACACACATCGTCGGGTAGTCTACTCCCATGAGAAAGACGAAGTCTACGTATTCAATATCGTAGCACTAAGAGAGTTACCTCTCTTAGCACAACGTTACATGCGAAATAGACTTAAACAATCCGCATGTTAGCCCGACTCAAACGGTAGTCGGTTAAGGCTCATCAAACCCGTTGATGGCTGAGGGTTTGCCAAAAATCCTATTGATACAGGTGTATCTTCTCTTCGGGAGCTTAGCGATCCTCATGGGAGCTTGAGAATAGATGATTCTCATGGTATCTTGAGAATAGAGTAGAGGAGTCGTGGACGAGGTCATTGGAGGCAACGAAGTCGAAGGATTCGTCAAAACTACAGGAAGTACAGTTGGACTCTGGCCGGTCGACCGGCTTGGTCACGGCGGTCGACCGCTTAGTGCACAGACCCAGACTATTTCTCGGGACTAAGAGCGGTCGACTGATGGTGGCGCTACGGTCGACCGGAAACACTATAATTGATTTTTCCAGTTTTCGACGTTCTGACCGGTCGACCGCCTTGGGCACTGCGGTCGACCGCGTAGCGGTTCCGGGCCTGGGTCTGTTTCCTGCTCCAGTTGGGATTTCTGTTTAGTATAAATAGAAACACGACTTTTCTAGGGTAGAGAACTCAGATTGTAATCAGAAAAGAGATCAGGGAGGTTGTTCTTTGATCTAGAGAGATTGTGAGAGAGAGATTTTGTAAATCCAATTGATTCTCATAATCTAGAGAAGGTATTTTCCTTCGCCCTAATTATAACTCTTGTGTTCTTCAGTCGTTTTCTTCTTTACCCACTCTTGATAATTCCGCGATCAAGAGTGCTCGCACGGCGACTCGTATCAAGTTGGTATCAGAGCACTAGATCCTGTGAAGGGGGAACTGTGTATGGTCCTTACTCGCTCACAGTACAAGAAGCTTGGCGAGATCCTTAATTCCTCGGAGGGGGTCCAGAAATTAAGGAAGGAGAAGATGTCTGAAGCAGATAATTCAACAAGACTTGATGTCATGGAGAAGCAGATTGAGACGATCGGGACGACTCTTACTCAACTCGTGGGTCTAATCAACGGAGGTGACAAAAAGGAGGAATCTTCTTCGAAGGGTAAGAAGGGACTCTTCGAATCCGATGAGGAGAGCGAGAAAGCTGATTCAGAGGGGCAAACTGAGATTGTCAAGGCTGCTGGACATCAAGGGGGTAAGAATCATTACCAGAATCTGAAGATTGACTTCAAGGTTGAGATTCCTGTTTATGATGGGAGTATTAATGTGGAGAAGCTTGATGATTGGATCGAACGCATGGAGATGTACTTCACCCTCTATGGATATTCGTCCAAGGAGAAAATAGTGTTCGCGACATTGAAGCTTTCAGGGCACGCGTTGACGTGGTGGAAATCCTATTGCAAACAGGAGAAGAAAGCGGCGTCGTGGAACAAGTTCAATGAGCTACTTCAGAAGCAATTTTATCCAGTGGGGTTCCTTGAGGAGCGTTGGTACAAGTGGTATGGTTTGTGCCAAAAATTTAATCAGACCGTTCAAGAGTACACGATGGAGTTCCAGCAACAGGCGATGGTCCTAAACATCGCAACGTCTGAGTACCCCATCTTCATGAAGTACATGGCGGGTCTGAATGATTACATCCGGAAGGAGATGAAGCTGTTTTCAGTGGAGACAATCGCAGAGGCGAGCGTGAAGGCCATTGCCATTGAGGGCCGGCAGAAGAAGGGCAATGAGACAAAGGGGGATTCCAAACCATCGGGGAGCAAGACGGGTGGCTCTTAGTCTAAGGATGAGAAGAAGAAGGTTGACTCGAGGAAAACAGGATTGACATGAAATCACTGCAAGCAGACAGGGCATGTGGCTGATCGTTGCTGGGATAAGTATCCTCATCTGAAGCCAAAAGGATTGAAGAAGAAGGAGGAGAAGAAGGCGTACGTGATAGCACAGGGTCCGAAGGAGGTTCCCGGGATGACCGAACCCAATAGACAGGCCACCAAAGAAGATGATGACCCGAGGGAGCAGCTCTTTGTTCTGAAATTGCAGGTCAAGACCAGTTTAGTGGATGCTATTGTAGATCCAGGGAGTCAGAAAAATCTGATATCTGAGGCATTAGTACAGAAGCTGGGATTGAAGACGGTGAAGCATTCGAAGCCCTATCCATTAGGGTGGATTCAGAAGGAGGTGGGATTGAGTGTGGTGAACCAGTGTTCATTCAGATTTTCACTCCATGAGTCATATATTAACGAGGTCATATGCGATGTGGTTCCATTGGATGTTTGCCAAGTTATTTTGGGCAATCCTTATTTGTGGGATAGATACGCAGTATATGATCGGCGAGCCCAAAAGTACACGTTCAACAAGGATGGCGAGCAATTCATTTTTCGTTCAGCATCTCTTCCACATGAGACGAGCTTGGTGACAGTGACTCAGGCTAAGAGGTTGGTGAACGCGGGCAGGAAGTTCGTTTTATTGTTCATTCGGCTGTATGAAGAGCAGCTGAGTAGGATGTGCTTGCCCACCTTGAGCAAGCTCTAGGAGGGAGATCTTGACAGGTTGAAGGTCAAGTATGCGGACTTGTTTTCGGAGATCACGGGACTACCACCACGTCGAGGTGTAGAGCATGAGATTATGTTGACCGGGGAGAGTTCCTTACCTAACATAGGCCTATACCGCACATCAGTACTGGAGTCCGAGGAGATCAAGAAGCAGGTTTAGGAGCTCTTGGAGGCGGGAGTGATTATGCCGAGTTGTTCACCTTGCGGGTCGTGGATTACCGGGCGCTCAACAAGATAACCATCAAGAATCGCTACCCATTACCACGGATCGATGATCTTATGGACTAGTTGGAGGGAGCAAGGTTTTTCACGAAGCTGGATTTGAAGTCTGGTTACCATCAGGTGAGGATTCGGGAGGAAGACACTTGGAAGACTGCGTTCAAGACCAAGCAAGGCCTGTTCGAGTGGTTGGTGATGCCGTTTGGATTGTGCAATGCTCCGGCTACCTTTATAAGGCTTATGAATGATTTGTTGCGACCCTTTATAGAGGATTTTGTGATAGTTTACCTTGATGATATCTTGGTGTACAGCAGGACTTGGGAGGAGCATCTCGTTCATGTTGAGAAGGTATTTGAAGTGTTGCAGGACGGACAGCTGAAGCTCAACGGGAAAAAGTGCAAGTTCGGGAAGGACGAGTTGGTGTATCTCGGCTTCATCGTAGGGAAGGGCCAGCGGAGGATAGATCCAGGCAAGGTGGAGGTGATCACAAAGTGGCCGACGCCGAAGACAGTGACTGAGGTGAGGAGCTTCATGGGGGCTTGCCAGTATTTGCGCAAGTTCATTCGACATTTTTCGACTTATGCGGCACCGTTACATGGCCTCACAAAGGCTAAAGTTCAGTTTGAGTGGGGAAGGACGCATGAGGAGGCTTTTCAGTTGCTAAAAAAGAAGATCTCGGAGGCACCGGTGTTGGCGTTGCCGAATTTGCAGCGGACTTTCGAGGTAGAGACCGACGCGTCTAATTATGCGATGGGCGCGGTGTTGACTCAGGATGGGAAACCGGTGGAATACCATTCTGAGAAGTTTTCGGGATTGATTCGATTTTTGATAATCACATTTTATTACAGTTTTATACCCTCATTATCTATTTTATATGAATAAATATACCACTAATAATTATTTTTATCTTTTAATTGCAGGTTAATGAAGAATAAATCTCAAACTCTCATCTCTCAACAAAAACCCATTGATTAAATGAAGAAATGAAGCAAAGAAGCACATTGGAAAATCAATTTCCAAATTATCCAAAAGCCCAGAATCAAGTCGTGTAGCCTGTAGAAGCCGGAGAAAATCAAAAATCCAATATGAAAAGAAATCATATTCAAAATGGTTGGCCACAAAGAAACGACGATATCTCCTAATTCGGAAGGCGGAATTTAACATATAATATATGAAAATCGCCTATCTCGACGAGACGAAGCTATCCGTGAAATCAGAATTTGGAAATAGTGGGTATCGATGTCGGCATCGATGTGGGCATCGATGCCTGCATCGATACCTGCATCGATGCCTGCATCGATACCAGATTACTGTAGCGCGCGTCAATGGCTGATTTTGCTTGTCTTGGGGCTCAAGTTTGATCCAATGGCTCTCATTCACTGATGTTTACTATAAATAGGGATAGAGAGTGAGGGGTTAAAGGTGTGAAAATTTTGTTAACTCTTTTTGGAGAGGAGGGCTACTCTTAATTGAGAAGGCCTTCCAAAATTGTAACTTTAGTTGCAATTAATAATAATAATTTTTTTACCACTTTAAATTTTTCTCTTCTTCTCTTTGTTGGATGTTGAAGATGAAGATGAAGATGGAGAATTATTTGAAGGTTTGCATTTCCTTTCTTTTTCTCTTTTATTGCTTATTAGTTTAGATTTATTTCTATGCTTGTAGTTAGATTTTATTTTCTTGTTAAATAGCCAAGAGGCTAGAACCCTCTTGCCTTAGATTTATTTCATGCTCATAGATTAGATTTATTTCGTGCTTATAGAGTAGATTTATTTTCTTGCATTTAATTCTTGTAATTTATTTTGTAGTTTAGATTTTGTAATTTATTTTGTAGTTAGATTTTAATTTCTTGTACTATTCACCTTGAGGCTAGAACCCTCTTGGGTTTAGTTTTTCTTTTTATTTATTTTTATTTTGTTTGATTTGCCTTTAGGCTAGAACCCTCTAGGGAATCACCATTTTCTAAGAAGTGGGTTCAATTGTAGATTACCCATATATATAATTGAATCCACCATCTTTAATTTCTTACATTTTCTTTTATTCTAGAATTTTGTTCTTCACTCTTGATTTTTTTATTTGTTTCTTGATTTTATTCATTTTTTCCTTCTCACCTTATTGATCATACTCAATTCTTTTTCAAATCCACTCTCATTTACACTTTGCACCTACTTACACACCATTTTCACTATCTCAATGGGCGCGGTGTTGATTCGGGATGGGAAACCGGTGGAATACTATTCTGAGAAGTTTTCGGGTGCTGTTGCGAACTACCCAACCCATGACAAGGAGTTCTATGCACTATATCAAGCAATTAAGCATTGGAGGGTGTACTTGTTAGGGAAGGAGGTGGTCGTGCATTCGGATCATAAGCCGTTGGAGTTCTTACATGCCCAGACGAAGCTACAGCAGGCGCGGCACATGAAGTGGATGTCTTATTTGATGGCTTTCAACATCATTATTAGGTACAAGAAGGGGGCGACGAACAAGTTGGCCGATATGTTATCTCGTCCGCCGATAAGGTCTTTATTGGTGGCGACGCGTATTCAGCCCTTAGTTCCTTTAGAGTATGTACAGCTGTATGCATCCGGTAGGGACTTCGGTAGTGTGTTTGAGCAGGCGAAGGCTGGTCGAAGGGGGGAGTATGCACTTGGAGAAGATGACTTGTTGTATCGTGAGACATCACTACGCATTCCGGAAGATGGTGATAGGTTGTAGTGGATTCGGGAAGCGTATACCTCGCGTGTGCAAGGGCATTTTGGCATTCAGAAAACGCTTCTCAATCTACGACGACATGTGTTTTGGCCACGGATGCTTGATGATGTGACCAAGTATGTTGGAGGGTGTAAGTTATGCTGTATTTCAAAGCCTTCTAATAGAAAAAGGGGATTGTGCCTACCATTACCGGTTCCTTCTAGGCCGTGGGAGAGCATTTCTATGGATTTTCTAGGAGGGTTTCCGACTACGAAGCGCTAGCAAGACTATTTGTACGTTGTGGTGGATCGGTTCACCAAGTATGTTGGAGGGTGTAAGTTATGTTGTATTTCGAAGCCTTCTAACAGAAAGAGGGGATTGTACCTACCATTACCGGTTCCTTCTAGGCCGTGGGAGAGCATTTCTATGGATTTTCTAGGAGGGTTGCCGACTACGAAGCGCGGGCATGACTATTTGTACGTTGTGGTGGACCGGTTCAGCAAGATGGTGATATTGATTCCTTGTAAGAAGACCATGACAGGAGCGGGTGCAGCACAATTGTTCTTTGAGCATGTGTGGAAGCACTTTGGGTTGCCGAGCTCGATTATTTCAGATCGGGATAGCCGGTTTCTCTAGCATTTTTGGGATTCTTTGTGGAGTTTGATGGACACTAAATTGAAGAAGAGCACGACCTTTCATCCACAAACAGACGGACAAACGGAGGTAGTCAACCGGACTATGGTGCATATGTTGTGGGGGTATAAACAAACGGAGGTAGTCAACCGGACTATGGTGCACATGTTGCGGGGGTATAATTCTAGGCATCCTAAGACTTGGGATGAGAGTTTACCATATTTGCAGTTTGCTTTCAATCGGGCAATTCATGGATCTTCCGGAAAGTCACCGTTTGAGACTTGTTATGGATTTTTACCGCCGAGCCCGTTCGATCTTGTGTTTTCAAGTGAAGCCACAGTGGACGGCAAGGAGGGGAGTGAAAGACAACGTGCTTAGCAATTTCTTGAGAAGATTGCAAATATTCATGCCACGGTTGAAGCTCAATTGAAGAAATCGCAAGCTAAGTACAAGGCGAAGCATGATCAACATCGGGTTCCTTGTAACTTTGGTAAAGGCGATATGGTATGGCTAAAATTGAGTAAGGAGAGGCTCAAAGGAGAAGGGAAGAAGTTGAAGCCTATTCGTTATGGTCCGTTTCGGATTATCGATCAGATTGGCGACAACGCTTTTCGTTTAGATTTGCCACCTTACTTAGGCATGTATTCGGTGATCAATGCCGAGTACTTGAAGTTGTTTGAACCTCCGTTATTGGATGATGAAGGTGATGACAAGTTGATCTTACCGCATGTTGAAGACTTGTGGTTTGATAGAGAGGAGCCACTGAAAGAAGATTGCATTTTGGAACGGAAGACGACCAAGACGAGGCGGGGGACAAAGGAGTCGTTTCTCATTGGGTGTCAAGGTCAGGTCCCTAGCAAGGCCAAGTGGTTCAACAGAGAAGGAGGGGCTCGCGAGTTCCCTCAGCTGAAGTTCTAACTTGAATGAGACTTCAAGTTCCTAAAGGGGGACCCATGATACGGGTGTATCTTCTCTTCGGGAGCTTAGCGATCCTCATGGGAGCTTGAGGATAGATGATTCTCATGGTATCTTGAGAATAGAGTAGAGGAGTCGTGGACGAGGTCATTGGAGGCGACGAAGTCGAAGGATTCGTTAAAACTGTAGGAAGTACAGTTGGACTCTGGCCGGTCGACCGGCTTGGTCACGGCGGTCGACCGCTTAGTGCACAGACCCAGACTATGCGGTCGACCGATGGTGGCGCTGCGGTCGACCGGAAACACTGTAATTGATTTTTCCAGTTTTTGACGTTCTGACCGGTCGACCGCCTTGGGCACTACGGTCAACCGCGTAGCGGTTCCGGGCCTGGGTCTGTTTCCTGCTCCAGTTGGGATTTCTGTTTAGTATAAATAGAAACACGACTTTTCTAGGGTAGAGAACTCAGATTGTAATCAGAAAAGAGATCAGGGAGGTTGTTCTTTGATCTAGAGAGATTGTGAGAGAGAGATTTTGTAAATCCAATTGATTCTCATAATCTAGAGAAGGTATTTTCCTTTGCCCTAATTATAACTCTTGTGTTCTTCAGTCGTTTTCTTCTTTACCCACTCTTGATAATTCCGCGATCAAGAGTGCTCACACGGCGACTCGTATCACCTATAAGTGAGAGAGTCATTGACGCACCATCTTCATTAGTTGGTCTCGTGGCTTGAGGATCCAACAATTTCAGAATAAGAGCCCTACATACAGATGAATCAGCTTTAACAATTGGTCCTGTAGCCTCGACATTTGGGACCGTCACGCTTCAACGCCTTAAGAGCTTAAACTGTGTAGACTCTAGTAAACGTACCAGTATAAACTGTGTCAACACCGATCGACGTGTAATCCTAGGTTAACGTCGGTCAACGCGTTGCGATGAAAGTCAACACCGGGCGATCCGAAACTCTAAGGTCAACGTTGGTCAACGCGTAACCCTAGGTCAACGCCAGTCAATGCTTTGTGATAAAAGTCAACGCCTAGCGACCCGAAACCCCAAGGTCAACGCCGGTCAACGTGTAACCCTAGGTTAATGCAGGTCAACGCGTTGCGATGAAAGTCAATGTCGAGCGATCCAAAATGATGCCATTCAACGCGTAGCCTTAAGTCAATATATTGTGACAGAGATAGTCAGTTCTAAGTCAACTCAATGACACGAGCCAAAACCAACTTACCAAGTTCGATTCAAAACTTCGACGACAGCCAGACGATAAATGCAGCGCCAGAAGAACTTCAGCTATTCATCAAAATAGACTGAAAATCAAAAAAGTCAAGAATTAAAACCAACTACATGTCCTTTCACACCGATTAAAGGTTGAACCAATCACATCCAAAGTATTTTAGCCTTCTCTATAAAAGAAATGAGACTGAAACACTTTGGAGGGGGTATCTGTAGGCGTCTAAAAATGCCTATAGATTCTCGTACATAGCTCGAGACAAAAAGAAGACGATGAACATCACTATCCAAGTCACGAAAGCTTATTTGACGTCGATAAGCGCATGAAGTCTGAGGCAACAAAATTTCAGAATAACGAAAACACGAACTGATCGAGAGCTACA
The DNA here is from genome assembly GCF_001876935.1 of Asparagus officinalis. Classification (NCBI taxonomy): domain Eukaryota; kingdom Viridiplantae; phylum Streptophyta; class Magnoliopsida; order Asparagales; family Asparagaceae; genus Asparagus; species Asparagus officinalis. The sequence continues at coordinate 88,016,621 of NC_033797.1, read as the reverse complement.
CATCGCTTACGAAACATGAAGCACCTTTCATATCCCACATGTCATTAAACCATGGAATCTTATAGATCTTCTTCTCAGCTTTCCAACATATATTGAATCGCACAATTCTGAGTTCAGACAATGAAAATACGACGAAAACGGACGGGACGCACAGAACGGCGCCCAAGTGCCAAACTGACCCGCGCGGTGAACGGTGCCTATGCGGGTCACATTGATCCGTCTTGAACCTAGAGTTTCCTGTAACCTCCAAAATGCGTTTTTAGGCTGTTCGATCGGTTTCTTCTGTTCCAGAGGTTCCTAACTGCCTAGATATTATCTACAAACATGGTTAGACCGTTATTGACGGAAGATAAGGTCAAATCACTCATTCTTATCCAAATACCTCCCAACCGAAGCCTATAAATACAGGCCTAGGGGCTCATTTCACGGGGCGGAATATTATCAAGACGAGGAGGTGCTGCCAAGTTGGAGAGCAAGGGAGCACGAATTTCAGAGGAGGCTAACTGATCTCGGCGAAGTTCTTCAGCATAAAGAGGGAGAGTTCGAGAGATCTGAAGCCCCATCCGTCCGTTCCTCCAGATTAGACTTGGTCTTAATCTCGAGAAGAGCTACTGATTTCGCTTGGTCAATTTTAGAGCTTCAAGCGAATACTTCTTTGGTGAAGTAGGAGCTCTGTCAATTTTTTGTCAACCGGATCTGATTCGCGGTGGTCCACGGATATCAATGTCCCCGGTACAGGCAAAGATCCCACGCAAAACAGAGACTAATAAATAGGATCTATGTGTAGTTTGATAAGAGTTGTAATCTTTTATTTTCATTGTAAAATAGATCTTATAAAAAGATTAATTTTTTGATTCATTTGAGTTTATTATAACAATTAAAGTTATAATAGACTCGATGACAATGAAAACATCAACTTTTGACCCAAACATCCTCGTCACCAAACGTCGTAGATCTCGCCTTTTCCTCGCTTCTCGACTCTCAATACGCTCCCAAAATCTCAACTTTAGGGCTAGGGTTTGAGAGAGAGTGGAAGATGGGCTGCTAGGGTTTAAAACTCTGATAAAAATATGATAATTTTTGTGAAAACACATGTATATATATATATATATATATATATTATATGCAAACCCGAAATAAATCCGTTTGACTTGAACCAGGAAGCCTAGTCTTACTAGGAAAATAACCTTCGGCATTTTGGATGTAACTTTCTCATACGACCTTGGAATGAGGTGATTTAAAATTTGTTGGAAATTTGTTGAAGAGACCTATAACTTCGGTATTTTGAATTTTTCTAGGTTCAAACTGCATAAGTGTGTAAAATATATAAACTCTCAACTGGTCATTTTTCTAGATTTCTCTTCGTGCATGCTTTGTGCATTTGCACTCATATATTCACAAATATACATTGAACTGATCTCAAATTAATTTTCCTATTATACTAAAACATCAAAATATGTTATATTTTCACCATATAGCATATTTATTATTATTATTCACATAATATTCAAATTTTTTGGGTTTTACATTCTTTCCCACTTAAAAAGAATTTCGTCCCCGAACTTCCGCAATCGTATCCTAGAGATTAATAATATCAGAAAAGCACGTAAAGGGGATAATCCATACACGGAAACCCTCCCATATACATCTTGTACCATTAATCCCCAGATATAAAACATAGTCATATCTACACTTAACCATCTAGAATGCCAATATTCCCACTCAACCCCTAACTAGACGGAACTAGTATGTCGGGTGAAAAATCCAAACAAGGAACCCCCCATATATATACCATGTATTCCCAATGATTAGGAGTTAAGTGTCAATACCTCCATTGTAGCATTAAGTATGAATATAACTATATAAACAATCCATAAATATCAATCAAAATCAATCAACCCACTTGCTCAAACAGGTGAGGGTAGTCATGATACATAACATATTCACGTCCCCGAAAATCATCATCGATATCTATACTTAACGGTCTAAAATGCAATTACTCTCAGTTAACCCCTAACTAAACAAAACAAGTACGTCGGGCGAAAAATCCAAACAAGGAACCCCCCATATATATACCGTATGTTTCGAATACTTAGGAGCTAAGTTCTAGTATCATCATTCTAACGTTAAGTATAAACATGACCATACGGATAACCATAAATTATACACAAATCATACTAAATTTTTAATTTACCTGTTCAAACATGTGTGGGTAGTCGCGACGCATATCCTCTGCGCGCTCTTATGAAGTCTCCTCAGTTCCTCTCCGGTTCCATTGAACTGTAACTAAGGATATCACCTTATTTCTAAGCTTCTTGTCCTCCTTGGCAAGAATGCATACCAGAATCTCAATCATAGTCAAATATCACCTTATTTCTAAGCTTCTTGTCCTCCTTGGCAAGAATGCATACCAGAATCTCAATCATAGTCAAATCATCGTGAATCTCGACCTCTGGTGCGTCCAGTGTAGATGCTTCTTAAGCATAGAAACATGGTAAACATCGTGTATGCTCAACATTGAGAACGGACCAATGTACCTCGGGGCAAGCTTGCCCTGTCTACCAAAACATTATACACCCTTCATTCGTGATACTTTTAACAAAACATAATCCACAACCTAGAATTCTAATGGTTGTTACCTCTGGTCTGCATAACTTTTCTGACGACTTTACGCTGCAAGAATGCGCTCTCGAATGACTGCTATATTCTCCATAGTCTGTCTAATAAGCTTAGGTCCAAGCAATAGACTGTCTTCTGGTTCTACCCAACAAATAGATGATCTGTAAGACCTCCCATATAATGCTTCATACGGTGCCATGCCAATAGTCCCATGATAGCTATTATTATAGGTAAACTCAATCAATGGGATGTGGTCCTCCCAACTATCCTAAAAATAAATAACACACGCCCTTAACATGTCCTCTAATATTTGGTTCACTCTCTCCGTCTGTCCATCCGTCTGCGAGTGAAATACACTAGAGTAAGATAACTAGCTACCGAAAGAGTTCTGAAAGCTTCCCCAGAAATGTGCTGACTTCGTTAACCGATCCACTATTACCAAACTAAATTGTTCCCCTTCTTCGATCTCGGCAATCCTACAATAATGTCCATAGAAATATCTACCCATTTTCTCTCCAGATTGGGTAAAGACTGTAGGGTTCCTATTGGTCTCTGATGTTCTATCTTCACTTGCTGACAGGTGAAACACTTACTACATACTCATAAATCTCATCACGTATGCCGCTCCACCAAGAGTGTCTCTTCAGGTCCTTATATATTTTTGTTGTGCTTGGATGCACTATGTAACATAGTACGATGTGCCTCATTGAATAAGTTCCTTCTTCAGTTGTGGATTTCTCGGCATCACTATTCGGCCTTTCATTCAAAGTCTTCCACCTGCTTTAACGGTCCAATCAGCCTTGGGCTCTTTAGAAATCTCCCACTTTTGGATTTAAATCCAAGTGTCTTCTAGCTGAGCTCTAACCACTCTATCACTCCAAGATGGTTGCACGGACAAAGCTCCAAAAAAAGTCTGTTCCCACCTATCTCTGGTCTAAAGTCGAACTGGTTAATTGTGTGGAGATCTCGATACAACGAACACCTCAAAGCGTCTGTTACGACGTTCGCCTTCTCCGGATAGTACTAAATCGCGAACGCATAATCCTTAATAAATTCAACTCATTTCCACTATCTCTGATTTAGATCTTTCTGAGAGAAGAGGTATTTTAAACTATGATGATCCATGAATAGCTCGAACTGCACTCCATATAGGTAATGTCTTCATGTCTTCAGTGCAAAAACTACTGCAGCTAGTTCCAAGTCACGTGTGGGATAATTTTGCTCATACGTCCTCAACTGACGCGAAATATATGCTACCACTCTCTAGGTCTGTATCAAAATACCTCCTAAACCCACTAACGACGCATCCGTGTAGACAACAAAGATCTTATCACTGCTCGGGATGGTCGAAACTGGTGCTGTAGTTAACTTAGCTTTCAAAGTCTCAATGGTCTCATGGCACTCCGTGCCCCAAAAAAAGGTACACCCTTCTTCATAAGGTGTGTAAGTGGTATGGCTATCTTTAAGAAGTCCTGAATAAACTTCCTATAATAGCCGGTCAAACCCAAAAAGCTACGAATCTCCGTGACTGTCGTCGACGGCTCTCAATCAAGTACTGTCACAACCTTAGCTGGATCCACTATAATGCCATCTCTGCCGATGACGTGGCCTAGAAATCTAACCTCAGATAGCCAAAACTTGCACTTGTTAAATTTAGCATATAGCTGATGCACCCGCAAAATCTATAATGCTAGTCGAAGATGTTGCTCGTGATCTGCCTCCGATCTCAAATATATAAGGATGTCGTCGATAAATACTATCACGAATTGGTCCAAATATAGACAAAAAACCCAGTTCATCAAGTCTATGAATACCACGGATGCATTGGTCAGCCCAAACGGCATGACAAGAAACTCGAAGGACCCATAACGAGTCAGAAAGGCGGTCTTGAGAATATCTATCTCCCGAACCCGTAACTGATGATAGCCTGAACGAAGATCAATCTTCGAGAAGTGTCGTGCTCCCTGCAGCTAGTCGAATAAGTCATCAATCCTTGATAATGAATACCTATTCCAGATAGTGACCTTGTTCAACTCCCGATAATCTATATAAAGATGCATACTACCATCCTTCTTCTTCACGAAAAAGACTGGCGCTCCCCACGGAGAATGACTCCGGCAAATAAAACCCTGAGATAATAACTCGTCCAACTGAGTCTGTAGATCACTCATCTTAGCAGGTGTCATACGATAGGGAGCTCGAGATATCGGTGATGTGCCTGGCTATAACTCGATACAGAACTCAACCTCTCACATAGGAGGTAACCCCGGTATGTCCTGAAAGACATCCTAAAAATATGAGACGACTCTAGTCTCACACAACTCAGCACTCCGATCTCTCAGCATCACCTCCTAAATATATGCCAGAAATGACTTCGCAAGCTGGTTGCCCTATGAGGTCGCTACAATCAACTCAGACCCATCGGACGCTAGCAAACTGACTGTTTTGGCAAAACAGTCGATGCTAACATGGTAGGGTGATAACCAATCCATACCAAGAATGACTTTAAAATTTAACATCCACAAAATGATTAGATCTATAATAAACTCGGACTCATCTAAGCTAATAACACATCTCCTACAGACGCTCCCTAATAGAGATACCTCCCCTAAAGGAGTAGAAACGGATAGCGGTACATCTAAGGGATGTGCGACTACCAGAAACTTATCCGTAAAGGCATGAGATATAAAAGAATGGGAAGCTCCAGAATTGAACAGGATCCAAGATGGAAAAGAGTTCACTAAGAAAGTACCTTCTACTATAGCTCTGCTCGCACCGTGATCACGTAGTACGACTGCATAGACTCTGCCTGTGGCTGGCGACTGTTGAACTACTGACGGTGGAAATACGAGACTATCTATCCCTCAGGAATCTCTTGAGTGACACGAATCGGGCCTACTAGCCCTTCAATTCTTGAAACGGTTAGCGGTGTCTTAATCATCTGCTGCTGGCCGTAACAGTGACCCTACGACTGCTGACCCTGACCACGGTTCTGCTATTGATCGTGTCCTAGTCTCTACTGTTGGCGTTGAAAATTCTTGCCCCAATGTTGGGTTTTCTATGTCTTGCAAAATGTTTCTTATCCTTGCCCTTGTCTTCAGATAGTCCTGCTTCCATAATTAACTATCGGTATGTCTCTCTGCTCTAATCGGGCTAGTTCTAACTGCTTATCAAAGAAGTATGCAAAATCCTCCTATGAAATTGACATTCACTTCTTCGGCGTAAACTGAAGTCGGTTCTATCCTCTGATGATATCCTCTATGCTGAATACATCTAACTTCTGCTTTGGTACTGAGTCGACATTAAGAAATTTTTATATATTCTTTCCATTGATAGGCTGCAAACAAATCCGGTGTGCCCTAAAACTATGATGCTCTCAGTGTTTAATTTTTTTTAATTTTACAGAGCCAATCCTTCTACTCTGTGGCTCTATCAACAATTAGTTATGGCGATGGTGAAATCGTTAGTATTACCTCTCCAATAGGTACGGCTGGTACAACTGGTGGTGGAACTTCAGAAAGTGAAATCTGGCTCGTTATTCACTCCTCGAGTGTGCTAGTCTCTACTTCTGTAATCAATATTATCAAGTCAATCAGATACTGTAGAGCCTGCTGTGGCTCAGGCTCTGCTTGCCCAGCTCTCCGGGTATAAGTTTTACCTCGACCACGTCCTCGTCCCGATTTAATCAAAGTAAGATAGTCATAAAAAAATTTATAATTTTCAAACATACGTGTATAACATCCTCACTCTTTCTAGGAATTTCTAGCAGACTCTATACATGAATCCTAAGAAACTCTATTCTAGCTCCACTACTCGACGCAGGATGATCCTAAGGATACTAGAATTAGAGGTCTGATACCAACTGTGACGTCCCTGTTTTCACACATGACTACAATCCAAGGTGAACGTGGTGATGTCAAACTTGTCATACACCACACACTGTGCAATAACATGTTTTACCAATCATAGTAATATCCTCTAGTGGAAACAAATTAAAAGCATAGGTACAAAACAAGCAAAGAAATGGAACAACAATAATAGACATGATAAAGAAAGAAAGATATCTCATAAATTAAGGTCATGTCTCAGCTGTAAATAAACTAAAATATATCTGGAGTCTGAAATAACATAAGATGTCTCCATGAATCAAAATAGAAAATCGTACTAAGGCACACTGCCTTTACAATATGAGATAAACTCTAGGATCTGAACAAAATATAAAACTATGATGGAGCCTCTAATAAATCTCATGTGACGGCGACTATGTAATAACTCTGTCATCCTACGACTCTCCGGTACTCCAAATTACCTGAAAGAATATTAGAAGAAAAAAAGCAACAACAAGAGCGTCAGAGCGCTATAGCAAGATCACCTATATCCGCCCCCAGGGGAAGGGCTGCTAGATGGAGTGGAGACTCTATCTATTAAGCATAGTCTACATAAATCATTTTCCTCCGTATCTAATGGAATTAATATTTAGACACCTATAATACGAGATGTAGTACGTCGAACAAAATTATCCAAACAAGGAAACCATTATATATATACCATATGTCCCGAATTGTAAACATCTAAACATTAATATCAAACTAAAGATAAACAATCTAAATAAAATCAACAATTAGAAATCTACAACATGAGATTGGTACGTCAAGCAAAATAATCCAAATAAGGAAACCCTCATGTATATACCATATGTCTCAAATTGTGAATTGCTAATTATTGATCCCAACTAAGAAAATAAAAAAATAGTAAAAGAAAGTAAAAACATCAACATATCATATTCATAATATGTTCCACTATCACTAGGAAGATAGAATGAATACCGGCACAAATCTGTGTACTTTCAGATGCAAATTACTCTAGGTCATATATTGGCAGTGAGTCGAAAATATAACTAGCATCCGCTAACGACTCGGGCTATCATTTAACTATCTCAATACAACTCCATACAAGATTTTGATTCATCACAGCATCATACGGGACGGACTATCCGGTCGGTATCATAATAGTGTACGCGGCTCATTAGTCCCATTGCATCTCTGTACGTAACATGAGTGCGGGATGGACTACCAAGTAGGCATCCTAGAAATACGACTCACAAGCCTCATCGCACCCTAGTACGGGACAGACTGCTAGATAAAGCATCCTAAACCCGACTCAATGGCCTGTACTAATGGAATATCGACGCACTATCTCCGTAGTACTGAACTGAGCTCATCAATGATATACAGAAGGTGTGTGTATAATATGTACTAAACTCTTTCTCAAAATAATTGATACGGGTGTATCTTCTCTTCGGAACTTAGCGATCCTCATGGGAGCTTGAGGATAGATGATTCTCATGCTAGCATGAGAATAGAGGTATCAAACAGTATAAGGGAACACAGGAGAAAGCGTGGAACGAGACGATGAGTAGAAGAATCGAAGTACCCAGTTTCAGCCTGTGAGTCGACTCATTACAGTCATGAGTCGACTCATCAGGTTGAGTCGACTCATGACTGTCATGAGTCGACTCATCGCTGGTTGTTTAGTTTTATCCAGTTTCTGTCAAGTCGACTCATCTCAGTCATGAGTCGACTCATCGAGGGTTTCCTGGTTCGTTTGGGATTCCGTTCACACGAATTCCTGTTGGTTTTGGGTCTGGTTATTTACCAAATTGCCATCCACGTTTGTACACCTATATAAGGGATTGTTTTAGGGTTTCTAAACAACCAGAGAGTTAAATCAAGAGAGATTAACTTGTAATTGAGATTTGGAGAGCTTGTTCTTCAATTCTAGAGTGAGATTGTGAGAGATTGTACATTGCATACTCATAATCTAGAGAATGTATTTTCCTTCGCCCAAAATCTGAGTTATTCTTGTATTCTTATTAATTTCTCCTCAACCCACCTTTGATAATTCCGCGATCAAAGGTGCTCGCACGGCAACTCGTATCAAGTTGGTATTAGAGCGATCAGATCCTACGAAGGGGGCATCCTGTGCATGGTCCTGACTCGATCGCAATACAAGAAGCTTGGCGAGATCCTTACTTCCTTGGAAGGAGCCCAAGAGTTAAGGAAGGAGAATATGTCTGAAACAGATAACTCAACAAGACTTGATGCCATGGAGAAGCAGATCGAGACGATCGGTTCGACGCTCAGTCAGCTCGTGGGTCTCATTAACAAAGGGGACAAAAGAGAGGAATCTTCTTCGAAGGGTAAGAAAAAAATCATCGAGTCCGATGAAGAGATCAAGAAGTCTGATTCAGATGGGGGAACCGAGGTTGTTAGGGCTGCTGGACATCAAGGGGGTAAAAATAATTACCAAAATTTAAAGATAGATTTCAAAGTGGAGATTCCTATCTATGATGGGAGTGTCAATGTAGAGAAGCTCGATGATTGGATTGAGCGTATGGAGATGTACTTCACCCTCTACGGATATTCATCCAAGGAGAAGATCGTGTTCGTGACATTGAAGCTTTTAGGACAGCGTTGACGTGGTGGAAATCCTATTGCAAACAGGAGAAGAAGGCAGCGTCTTGGAAAAAATTCAAGGAGCTACTCAGGAAACAGTTCTATCCGGTGGGGTTCCTTGAGGAGCGTTGGTACAAGTGGTACGGCTTGCGCCAAAGGTTCAATCAGACCGTTCAAGAGTACACGACGGAGTTCCAGCAGCAGGCGATGGTTCTAAACATCGCAACGGATGAGTACTCCATCTTCATGAAGTACATGGCGGGACTTAATGATTATATACGTAAGGAGATGAAGCTGTTCACGGTCGAGACGATTGCAGAAGCGAGCGTGAAGGCAATAGGCATTGAGGGCAAACAGAAGAAGGGCAACGAACGAAGAGTGATTCCAAACAGTCGGGAGGAAAGTCTAGTAGCTCTCAACATAAGGAAGAGAAGAAGAAGGGTGATTCAGGGAAGGCAGGATTGACATGCAATCACTGCAAACAGACAGTGCACGTGGTTGATCGTTGCTGGGATAAGTACCCTCATCTGAAGCCGAAAGGGTTGAAGAAGAAGGAGGATCAACCTTATGGCAGGGAAACAGGCCACTAAAGAAGACGACGACCCGAGGGAGCAGCTCTTTGTTCTGAAGTTGCAGGTCAAGACTAGCTTGGTAGATGCCATTATAGACACAGGGAGTCAGAAGAACCTGATATCGGAAGCGTTGGTACAAAAACTGGGATTGAAGACGGTGAGGCATCCGAAGCCCTATCCATTAGGGTGGATTCAGAAGGAAGCGGGATTGAGTGTGGTGAACCAGTGTACGTTCCAATTTGCACTCCATGAGTCGTATATTGATGAGGTCATATGTGACGTGGTTCCGTTGGATGTTTGCCAGGTTATTTTGGGCAATCCTTACTTGTGGGATAGACACACGGTATATGATCGGCGGGCCCAAAAGTATACGTTCACCAAAGATGGCGCGCAATTTATTTTTCGTTCGGCATCTCTTCCGTAAGAGACAAGTTTGGTGACGGTGACTCAGGCTAAGAGGTTGGTGAATGCGGGCAAGAGGTTCCTGTTATTGTTCATTCGGCCTTATGAAGAATAGCTGAGTAGGATATGCTTGTCCACATTGAGCAAGCTTCAGGAGGGAGATCTTGACAACTTGAAGGCCAAGTATGCGGACTTGTTTTCGGAAATCACGGGACTACCACCACAGCGAGGTGTAGAGCATGAGATTATGTTGACTGGCGAGAGTTCCTTGCCAAACATAGGCCTATACCGCACATCAATACAAGAGTCCGAAGAGATCAAGAAGCAAGTTCAGGAGCTCTTGGAGACGGGAGTGATAGTGCTGAGTTGTTCACCTTGTGGGTCGCCGGTGTTATTGGTGCCCAAAAAGGATGGAGGTTAGCGCATGTGCGTGGATTACCGGGCGCTCAACAAGATAACGATCAAGAATCGTTACCCACTACCACGGATCGATGATCTTATGGACCAGTTAGAGGGAGCGAGGTTCTTCACGAAGTTGGATCTGAAGTCTGGCTATCATCAGGTAAGGATTCGGGAGGAAGACACTTGGAAGACGGCGTTCAAGACCAAACAGGGCCTGTTCGAGTGGTTGGTGATGCCGTTTGGATTATGCAATGCTCCGGCGACTTTTATGAGGCTCATGAATGATTTGTTGCGACCTTTCATAGAGGATTTTGTGATTGTGTACCTTGATGATATTTTGGTGTACAGCCGGACCTGGGAGGAACATCTTGTTCATGTAGAAAAAGTGTTTAAAGTATTGCAGGATGGACAGCTGAAGCTCAACGGGAAGAAGTGCGAGTTTGGGAAGGACGAGTTGGTGTATCTCGGCTTTATTATGGGGAAGGGCCAGAGGAGGATAGATCCGGGTAAGGTGGTGGTGATCACGAAGTGGCCAACGCCGAAGACAGTGACTGAAGTGAGAAGCTTCATGGAGGCTTGCCAGTATTTGCGCAAGTTCATTTGACATTTTTTAACTTATGCGGCACCATTACATGGCCTCACAAAGGCTAAGGTTCAGTTCGAGTGGGGAAGGATGCATGAGGAGGCTTTTCAGTTGCTAAAGAGAAAGATCTCGGAGGCACCAGTATTGGCGTTGCCGAATTTGCAGCGGACTTTCGAGGTGGAGACCGACGCATCTAGTTATGCGATTGGCGCGGTGTTGATTAAGGATGGGAAGCCGGTGGAATATCATTCTGAGTTGTTTTTGGGTGCTATTGCGAACTACCCGACCTATGACAAGGAGTTCTATGCATTGTATCAAGCAATCAAACATTGGAGGGTGTACTTGTTAGGGAAGGAGGTGGTTGTGCACTCGGATCACAAGCCGTTGGAGTTCTTACATGCCCAGACAAAGCTACAGCAGGCACGACACATGAAGTGGATGTCGTATTTGATGGCTTTCAACATCATTATTAGGTACAAGAAGGGGGCGACAAACAAGTTGGCCGATATGTTATCTTGTCCGCCGATAAGGGCTTTATTGGTGGCGACACGTATTCAGCCCTTGGTTTCTTTGGAGTATGTATAGCTGTACGCATCCAGTAGAGACTTCGGTAGTGTGTTCGAGCAGGCGAAGGCTGGTCAAAGGGGGAGAGTATGCACTTGGAGAAGATGGCTTGTTGTATCGTGGAACATCACTATGTATTCTGGAGGATGGTGATAGGTTGCAATGGATTCGGGAAGCACATACCTCGCGTGTGCAAGGGCATTTTGGAATTTAGAAGACGCTTCTCAATCTACGGCGACATGTGTTTTGGCCACGGATGCTTGATGATGTGACCAAGTATGTTGGAGGGTGTAAGTTATGCTGTATTTCGAAGCCTTCTAATAGAAAAAGGGGATTGTACCTACCACTACCGGTTCCTTCTAGACCGTGGGTGAGCATATCTATGGACTTTCTAGGAGGATTGCCGACTACCAAGCGTGGGCATGACTATTTGTACGTTGTGGTGGACCGGTTCAGTAAGATGGTGTTTTTTATTACTTGTAAGAAGACCGTGACGGGAGCGGGTGCAGCACAATTGTTCTTCGAGCATGTGTGGAAGCATTTTGGGTTGCCAAGTTCGATCATTTCGGATCGGGACAGCCGGTTTCTCCGGCATTTTTGGGATTCTTTGTGGAGTCTGATGGACACTAGATTAAAGAAGAGCACGGCATTTCATCCATAAACAGACGGGCAAACGGAGGTAGTCAACCAGACTATGGTGCATATGTTGCGGGGGTATAATTTCAGGCATCCCAAGACTTGGGATGAGAGCTTACCATATTTGCAGTTTGCTTTTAATCGGGCGATTCATGGATCTTCGGGAAAGTCACCGTTTAAGACTTGTTATGGATTCTTACCGCCGAGTCCGTTTGATCTCGTGTTTTCAAGTGAAGCTATGATGGACGGCAAGGAGGGGAA
>NC_033797.1:87994127-87999127 GCF_001876935.1 Asparagus officinalis | reverse complement strand
CCTTAAGCAGACGGAGAGTCGTCTCAAGCAATCGGGCATCTTATCTTAATAGGAACGGCTTCGCCGTCCTTATCTAAAGACCCACGATGAAAGTCCCGATCAGAGGCGTGGCTGACAATTTGGGGGCCCGGTTCTAAATTTCAATCGGTCCCTCTTAATCAATCTTCAGAAAAAACTAATAATTGTTTTTATACGTAGTACTAACAATGGAAAGAAATTTTTATATCTAGAATTAAAATAAACATTAAGACATAACAATGATTCTATGCAAAAACATATTACGTGCAAAATATTGATAGTAAAAAAATGATTTAATTTGATAAAGGTTAATCATAATCAAATTCAATCGACTCGACAGTGATTTAATTTTATAATACTAGGTTTAAAAAATGATTTAATACTACCCCCATCAACTAAAAAGCTATTTAGCCAAAATGTTTAAGCATTTTCTGATAAAATTGAATTAACCACAAATAACAAGAGAACAAACTTACCACTAAGATCTGGAACAACACTAGTGGCAGCAAAAAATATAAGAGAACTTACATACTTGCGGGGACTTATTTAAAAATATATCAGATTGTTGGAGACTTTATGATTTTTGGGGGCCAAAACAAGAAAAACCCTAATTTTAGTCCTAGTCCCAGCATGATAGAGCAACAATTTGATAATAGGACAAGGATTCACAGCTGTACAGATTTAGGATGGATTCTTGAGACTTTCGAAAGGACATACGATAGTTGAGATAAAAAAGGTAATGGACTTGTTTAATACAAATTTTATTTCAAAGTAACATGAACCTTACTTCGAAGCGACACGTTGTTATTGAACTATCTTCAAAGTGTAATAGCACTGCTACAAATGAAAGTATCGTAATAAAAAAATTATTAATCAAATAACACATTAATATGACCATTTATATTCACGCCCTTATTTCTAGGGGCTGGCATTATACCCAATCAAATCTGTGGTCATAATAAGCCCTCATAAAAACTTCACCGACTCACTAATTCCAATTCCCAAAACCAAATTAATCCCATCAAAATTCCTCATTTTCTCACTCCCTCTCTTCCTCATATATAAAATCCAAACTTCTCCTCAAACACCAAATTAACAATGAAGACCCTGAGAACTCTAATAGCCGGTCTCCTCTGCTTCAGAGCAGCCTCCCTCTCGAGCGCAGGCCGTGTCGGCGGCGGGTCCCTCTACCTCCCCATCATCAACCTCGTCGCCGGCCTCGACCTCAAGACAACGAGAACCTTCTCCGCGTGGTTCCTCATATGATACAAGTTTACATTTTAACCCCTGCATTTTGTGCACGATTTGGGGGCCCCCCAAAGTCGGGGGCCCTGTTCTGTGGAACCGGGTGAACCGCCTCAGCGGCACCTCTGGTCCCGATCCCAGTCAGTCGGAGGGGCGTACCATAGGAATAGGCTTCAAGATGCCCCATCATCGTGCTTTCCTATCCTAATCGGATACTGCAGGAGCCTCCGCCTACGATCGAGTATACAGGCCGATTGCTGATGTAATTGGAGGGAATACCCCACTCTCAAATGAGATAATGGAATGCCAGTTCAAGAAGTTTAAAATGCCCCCACTTAGGGACATACTCGGGTGAAGAAGATCCTTCTGAACATGTTCAGAACTATTTCGACATAATGAGTATGCTCTAAGTTTTTGAAGCAATCCTTAGTCAGTGCTTCCCCATCACCCTCATAGGAAGCACTAAACTTTGGTGGAATACTTTGGGTAGAAGATCCATCAGTAATTTTCGAGAGCTTAGTCGAAGGTTCATCCACCACTTCCTAGCTAACACCAAGCAGAAGCTCCCCCCTCATGTGTTGATCCAAATGAGGCAAGGACCAAAAGAGAGCCTCCGACCCTACTTCAATAGATTCCAAGCTAAGAGGTTGGAAGTCAATGACCCCGGAAGCGCAGTCGCCATGCCGGCACTCGTCGCTGACTTGCAGAACAATGAGCTGGCTGACTCTCTTGCTAAGAAACCAGTCACCAATTATGAGCAATTGATGGCCAAAGCCCATGGATATATGGACATGGAGGATGCCCAGGCTTACAAGGCTTCAACAAGGAACATAGAGACTCCCATTGCCATGACTTCAACAACGCTAGCAACCGTGGTCATTCCATCAAATCCTCTAACGGCACTAGTGGTAATCTTTCCCCCTGAACTGATCAGGAGTCCTCCGAAGCTAGAATGGCACAAGAATCCTCCAAGGGCCAACCCCCTCCTAATCAATTCGACAGGAGGAATCAGCAGAGAAATTTGACACCGAAGGAGTCTCTAACCATCTTTGACACCTCACTTACTGATGCCTTGTCTATGGTCTAGAGAGAGGGATATCTCAAAGATCATGCACCCAAGATGACATGAAATCCCAGGAGTAGGGATACCAAACAATTTTGTCATTACCATCGGGATCACAGACACCTTACCAATGATTGCCAAATCCTCAAGAGAGATATAAAGGATTTGATTAAGAGGGGATACTTGAGAAATCTCACTTCCAGGAGAGATCGCAGGGATACTGCCCTAACCAGGAGAGATAGGAGGTCCCGCTCATGATCACCTCGATCTCGACCATAAATAGACGAATGACCCCTGGAAACTACTCATAAAGGAGTCATCAATGTAATAAGTGGTGGTCCTTATATACCAGTGCCTTCAACCAGATGAGAATTAACAAATCCTGCTTCCTCCCTTATAGAGGACCCCTAGTGGGTTTCACTGGCCATGCCCCCTTACCATAAGGAATGATAACTTTGCCATTGGTATTAGGAAAATATCCTAGGCAAATCATTGCCCAAATCCAGTTTCTGGTAATGGATTTGAAGTCGACCCATAATGTCATATATGGTCCACCTCTTGCGGGCCATCCCCTCAACTTACCACCGGATTATCAAATTTCCGACCCCAAATAGGGTCGGAGTAGCCCGGAGTAATCAAAGAGAAGCTAGGTTTTGCTATTTACTCTCGTTTAAGGGAAAGGGTATGCAAGATACTATGCCAATTGAAAAAAACTGTCTCTAACTAGAGAAGACTACGGAGAGACCAAGGATGGAGCCAGTAGAAGAGCTCCATAAAATCCCTATTGACCAAGAAGGAATGAAGACAATCAAAATTGAGTCCGGATTAGTCGAGCCCTTGAGAGCGGCTATGATTAAATTTTTAAAAGCCAATACTGATGTATTTGCTTGGAGATCTGGCGACATGCTAGGGGTTCCCCCTGAGATAATGTGCCATGAATTAGCCGTGGACAAACATGTCAAACCTGTTCGACAGAAGAAAAGACATCATGGCCCAGAGCGCCAGAAGGTGGCAGCAGACGAGGTGAAGAGTCTTTTGAAAGCCGACTTTATCTTAGAAGTCCAATATTTTTGGGTGGCTTCGCAGTTTTTTTGCTCATATTCAGAATATTCGAGACCCGATTTTATATTTTTGGGTGGTTTCGCGGCATTTTCGTCTATTTTTGGAATATTCGAGACCTAATTTTAAATTTTTGGGTGGCTTAGCGGCATTTTCACCTATTTTCGGAATATTCGGGACCCAATTTTAAATTTTTGGGTGGCTTCGCGGCATTTCGCTCATATTCAGAATATTCGAAACTCACATACACTCCAACGGGTATACGAGTTTAAACTGTTTCCCATTTTTGATGGAAAGTTCCTGGAGAATATTATATATAATAATTCTTAAGGATAACCCAGCAACCTCTGACGGGTACACGAGGTTAAACTGATTCCCAAGACTCCCAGGAGTATACGAGTATAAACTGGTTCTCCTCAGGTTAACGCTAAACCCTAAGGTCAACGCCGGTCAACACGTAGCCCTAGGTCAACACCGGTCAACGCGTTACGATGAGAGTCAACGCCGATCGAAACTAAACCCTAAGGTCAACGCCGGTCAACGTGTAGCCCGGGGTCAACGCCGGTCAACACGTTGAGATGAGAGTCGACACCGATCGAGACTAAACCCTAAGGTCAACGCCGGTTAACGCGTAACCCTGGGTTAATGCCGGTCAACGCGTTGCAATGAGAGTCGACGCCGATCGAAACTAAAACATAAGGTCAATTCCGGTCAACACGTAGCCCTAGGTCAATGCCAGTCAACGCGTTGCGATAAGAGTCGACGCCGATCAAAACTAAACTCTATGTTAATACCGGTCAACGTGTCGTTACAAAAGTCAACTCAATGAGACGAGTCAAATTCAACCTACTAATTTTGATTCGGGACTTCAATAACGGTCAGACGATGAACACAGCATCGGAAAATTTTTAGCTATTCGACAAAATACAGAATAGGCTGAAATATGGAGAAGTCAAGAATTAAAACCAGCTGTAGGTCCTTTAACACCGACTGAAGGTGGGGGTCCATCGTATCCAAAGCATTTCAGACTCCTCTATAAAAGAATGAGGCTGAAACACTTTGGAGAGGATATATGTAGGCGTCTAAAATTACCTATTAATTCCCGCACGAAACTCGAAGCAAAGGGTGGACGAATCGAGAAGGTTTACGTTGATCAGTTTGTACGCGTCGGTCAGCACGCGCGCGTCAATCGGCTCGTGTACGTCAGTCAACGCGCGTTCGTCAATCAGCTCACGCGTGTCCGTCAACACGTGCGCATCGATTAGTTCGTGTACATCGGTCAACACGCGCGTGTCAATCTGCTCGTGCGCGTCGGTCGACACGCGCTCGTCAATCAGCTCGCGTGCGTCCGTCAACACGCGCGCGTTGATCAATTCATGCATGTTGGTCAGAACGCGCTCGTCAATCAGCTCACGCACGTCGGTCATCACACGCACGTCAATCAGCTCGTGCGCGTCAGTCAACACGCGCTCGTCAATCAGCTCGTGCGTGTCGGTCAACACGTGCTCGTCAATCAGCTCGTGTGCGTCGGTCAACACGCTCTCGTTAATCAGTTCGTGCGCGTCAGTCAACACACGCGCGTCAATCAGCTCGTGCGCGTCGGTCAACATGCGCT
>NC_033797.1:87927087-87994024 GCF_001876935.1 Asparagus officinalis | reverse complement strand
CTCGAGCACGTCGGTCAACACGCACACGTCAATCAGTTCGTGCGCGTCGGTCAACACACGCACGTCAATCAGTTCGTGCACATCGGTCAACACGCGCAAGTCAATCAGCTCACGCGTGTCGGTCAATACGCGCACATTAATTACTTCGTGTGCGTTCGACGCAGTCCCGTGATGAAGCGTATAAGTTGGCGAATCGACCAAAGTGGCAAAAAATACAAGTCCCGAAAAGAAACATGTCGCGTACAACAAGTCGGCGAATCAACCAAGGAGTTCGGCAAAGGCGACAGACCCGCGCCGCTCGGACGGATCAGATCGACCCGCACCAGCACGGGTCGGATCCATCCGACCCACGCATGCGCGGGTCAGATGAGTCCGACCCACGCAAGGGTGGGTCGGATCAGTCCGACCCGCCCAAGCGTGGGTCAGACCCTGCTGACCCGTGCCCCCCGTGAGTCAGCAGTGCCCGTCACGCTGTTTCGACCTCCTGACGCGTTTTCGATGGTTTTTGAGTGGTTTTCTCGGGATTTATCTGTTTCAGGGGTTCCTAACCGACTTGATATCATCAACAAACGTGGTTAGACTGTTGTTAACTGAAGATAAGGCCAAATCACTCATTCTCATCCAAATAACCGCACCGGTGGCCTATAAATATGAGCCCAAGGCTTCCATTTCGTAGATCTGGAATTTTATCAAGAGGACGAGGTGTTGCTGGATTGAAGAGTCAAGGAGCACGAAATTTCAGCAAAGGCCAACGAGATCCCGGCGAACTTCAGCACAAAAGAGGAGTCATTCGAAGGATCTGAAGCCCTGTACGTCCATTCCTTGAGATTAGGTTTTATCTTAATCTCGAGAAGAGCTATTGATTTCGCTTGGTCGATTTTAGCGCTTCAAGCAAATACCCCCTTGGTGAGGTAGAAGCTCTGTCCAATTTTCCGTCAACCGGATCTGATTCGCGGTCGTCCACGGATAAACCCCGACACCGGTGAAGAACCCGCGCAAGCAAGAGTCGATAAACGGATCTTGTGTTTATTTTCAAGAGAGTTGTAATTTCTATTTTTTTATTATTTGAATTCATTTGTAAACAACTAAAGTTTTAATAAAATCAACGATGAAGGCAACTTTCAGCGAAAACAATATATACACACATTTTGGTTTTATAGGTGTTTTTGTGAAAATATTATTTTATTAGTTTATAGACTTTAACATCAAGTCTATAAAAATATTTCACAAAGTTTCGATATTATGTTTATGTCAAATGTAAAAAAATATGTATGTTTAGTTTTCATGTTTTTGGACATATTTGAAAAATGATGAGTTTTCACAAATGTGAAGTGCAATTCTAAAAATTCTTTTTGTAACTTGTTCATTAACATGTTTACAATGATTTTCCAAAGTTTTACATTTTTTGGAATTTATTTGCTATTTTAAAGGTAATTTAAAAATCAGATTTTCTGTTTCAATCAGGCTGATACAGTGTTATCAGTCGACTGATGACTGTGTTCAGTCGATTGATGAAAACACCTGGAATAACAAAAAATTTTGTTTTGTTTTGGTAGACTGACCTGTCGACTGATGATGTCATCAGTCGACTGATAAGGTCGTCAGTCAACTAATGTGCTAGTAAATTGCCTACAACGGTCAGCTTATCAATCAACTGATGAAACCCGTCAGTCGACTGATGGCATCATAACAGCTAGTTTTCTAGAATTTTTAGTTTTTATTATTTTATCTTTTTGTGATGTTTTCTCTTAGTTTTTGGGGTTATTTCATGAGCCTATATATACCCCTTGACCTCTAACATTCTGAGATAATCAAGAAAGTTTTTAAACAAGTTTAAAGGGTGTTTAAGTTTGTTTAGTGTTTGTTTCAAGAGTTTGTTTGTGAAGAAATTTTCACAAGAGCTAGAAGAGATCATCATTTGGTGTTTGAGCTTCAAATCATCTCTCTCTCTCTCTCTCTCTCACTCTTGTCATTTATTGGAGAAGTTTTCTAAACTCAATCTAGCTTTACATCTTATATTGTTTGATTATCATTTAATTAAGCTAGTATTTATATTAAGTTTAGTTGATTTTATTTATCTCTTTGTACACACACAACCATTGAGCTTATTGTATTTGCATATATTGTATAATTGGGTTGTGAGATTGTGTGACTTAGAGTGGAGCTTACATTGTGCTCTCATCCATTATAGAGAACAATTTATTTGTATTGAGCCTAATTGTGAGGATTCACTTTGTATTATACTAGTACACCAAGAGGAGTGTGTAGTGAGAGATGGGGTCATCCCAAGAGGAGTGAGGTAGGTGGTAATGCCTAGAGAAAGGTTGTAATTCCTAACACTTGAGGGAGACATGGGCTAGAGACCAACACTTGAGGTGGTAGTTAGTGTAGTTACATTGTGAGTGATTGTGAACGTTGATCGGTGAGCGTTGAAAACCGATATTGTGAGGTATAAATGTTTTTCGGGTAAGCGTAGAAAACCCGGTGTAATAGTGGAGATCTCCTCGAGGTGAGGAGCGGAGACGTATGTCGTGGGAACCGAACTCCGTGATCATATCATTTGTTTGCGTTTGTTATTGGCGTTCATTTATATTCGTGCTTATTGTTTATATCATCATTGTCAACTGCTCTTTGTTTATATTGCCCACTATCTTTTTTATCTTGTTAATGTTTATTTCACCCTTGTGTTAGTTTCATATCCTTGCATATATCTTGTAGTATATCTAATTTGCTAGGATATTTGTTAATAAGTTTTAATTTGGCATAAATCGGATTAGATTAGCATAAACCATATTCATCCCCCTCTAGGGTTCTTTCCTAGCTAGCATTGGCAGGTTTAGTCGATCCCACCACCTCCTTAGCCACCGGAGGAATAAGGGGATCTTCAGCGACGACATTATCCCCTTCATTGACTCAGTGCCCGACTGTTCTTCAAATGGCCCTTGTTTTGTATCAGGGCTCACTCGAGGCGCCGTAGTAACTTGTGTTGTAGCTGGTTGATGGCCGCGTCTAGTCGCGAGTCTCTTAATATTTCTCCCCTTTTCTAGTTGGATGGCCAATTCGCTCATCCGAGACCTCATCTCGGATATATCTTTAGGGTTCAAATATCCCCTTGGCCTCTTTTGGGGCATATTAGTGGACCCTGACTCCTCACCTTTAGATCTTGCTTCTTGACTTCTAGCAAGATGGAGTTCCAACATGCTCGCCCTAGCTTGACCGGCTTTAGTAGGCAAGACATATGAGATGTGCGCCACATGAAGTGATACCGAATCAAAGAGGTTGCTCCTCTCTCTAGATCTAGTATAGGATTGGATCTTCTCTAGTTGTCGTCTTTCCTCAGCTTCGAGGGGACTGAGTTTCAACACATCTTTATTGATCTCTGGCCACTCCGAGCATGAGAGTTGCATCAGCCCCAAGAACCCAAAAAATGTCCTTTCCAGTCCCTATTGGACTCTGGAGCATCGGAAACGAACTTGAAGCTGCTTGTATAATAGAAGAAGAAGTGTGGATCCTTTTTGGTTGACTTAATGCCAACCAAGTGACCAAATAAATTCATAGTCGGAAGAACACCTACCCAGAAGCAGATGACTATGAAAGCCATCAGAATCCCCATTGCATTCAGGGCAAGTTGAGAGGGAGAGATCCCCATAGCACCACATGCCTCGTTTACGAATGGATGAAGAGGCAGTCAAAGTCCATGATCAGGGTGGGCTAAGTATAATGACTCTCTATTAGGACCATAATGATATACTGGGTCATTTCCCACAGGAACCATCAACTTGAGATCCCTGGGAATATCATACAGACTATAGAATTTCATGAGATTCCCCACAAAGATTTTTGAATGAATGGGATGAAGAAGATTAATCCTTTCTTCGTTACGACCAATGATAGAGCTTTGAGAAGCCATGGAAAATTCTTTTATTGAAGAAAGCTTTGAAGAAGAGGAGAAACACTATGAAAATTAGAGCGAATAATGATAGAGTGTTCTTCTTCCTTTCTCGTAAAGCTATTTTATAACTTTCAATTGCAAGGTAGGCTTATCCTGATGGTCGTCACTTTTTGAGATGAGCAGGGGAAATTCAAATTGTAACTCTAAGCATTTTGAATTTCAAGATTTGAAACGTCACATCCCTCCTGGGGTCCCACGTCGTGTTCTAAAGGATTAAAGCGTCATCATTAAATCTCCGCCAACTGATAAACTGTTGTGTTATATCAGATAACAGTGATCAAATCCTCTCGAAAATATATAATAGAGAGAAGAATAATTTAGTAAGCCGACATCTCAATCGACTAGACTAGTCAACATCGCCTATGACGGCTCGAAAGGTGGTACTAGTCGGCTTTACAAGTTTACAAAGAAGGCAACTCATTCGATAAAAATTTTGAGAATTCGTGAAATAAGGAGAACAAAAGATTTTTTTTCATTGATCAAGTATTACAAAGTATAAGATCTACAAGGTGACTATGAAAGAATTCCTATAAAACCTATTGAAAATTTATTCCAGCTCCTGGAGTCGGAGGTAGGGAACTTTAGGAGTAGTCGATGGAGGAGACAATCGACCCTGCTCTTCATCTGAATTATCTTTAGTCTCATCAAGGTCGAATCCTCCTCCTAGCACTTCCAATTCCTCCAGCTCTCCTAAACAGTTGGCGACCATGGAGGGATATTGAAATCAATTGGGGATACTTTTCAAATCGGCTGGGAGCTGAGCCAATAAGTGATCATATCCGGCCTTACAAGCTAATGCCACCTCTGTTTTCCTAAGAAAACTTTTGTGATAAGTATCAATATATCTTGACGATAAGTATCGAGGATCTCCTGGCAATGCTTGTTGCTGGAGTCGGAGGTGGGGAACTTTTAGGAGTAGTCGATGGAGGAGACAATCGACCCTGCTCTTCATCTGAATCATCTTTAGTCTCATCAAGGTTGAATCCTCCCCCTAGCACTTCCAATTTCTCCAGCTCTCCTAAACAGTTGGCGACCATGGAGGGATATTAAAAACGATTGGGGATACTTTTCAAATCAACTTGGAGCTGAGCCAATAAGTGATCGTATCCAGCCTTACAAGCTAATGCCACCTCTGTTTTCCTAAGAAAACTTTCACGATAAGTGTTGATAATATATTGACGATAAGTTTCAAGGATATCCTGGCAATGCTTCTTGAGAATTTCATGCTGATGGAATTCAGACTTGAGATATGTAACCTCTTCCAGGAGCTTGGTGATTGTTATATGTTCTTCGTCTAATTAACGCTTTTCGTGTGTCGCCGGCTCCTTTTCTGCTCGAGCCAACACCTCAGTATGATCCCTCTCTTGAAGCGCTTCATATAACTTCTCTCTAAGATTAGTGACTTCAGAAGTGTTGGAGACGGATCATTCGACAGCTTGTTGTCGATTAATTTTCTCGTTGGCCTTTAATAATTCCACCTCACCAAGAAGCTTATATATGGTGCTCAGTCCATATATGTTCTACTCGACCATATAACTCATTTTCCAATATGGCTCCTCGAGTAAAGTAGCTGCGAAGAGCATGATAAAGACCGAGGTCGGGCACCTTCTCTAGATACTTCTCATCTTCTGGAAGGAGGAATTGATCAACCACTCTGGACTAGATTTGGTGAGACCTAAGGACGGTCCCCCGAACAATGAGATGATGTTCAGCTTCAAAGTGGAACTCCGGTGCGGGTTCCATCCCATACTTAACACCAGACAAGGAAAGTCTAATAAGACACATTCTTATCTTTGTCCCATTCTCCTTCTTCCACGTCAGAGAATTTATGGGGAAATGGATACTTCAAATCGACAGAGGGTCCCGTCTCTTCATGAGCCAGCTCCTTTCGTCGTCGAGTCGACTCCTGATGACGATCCGATGATATCTCTCCAACCTGCATCCTCTCCCCGGCTATTTCTTCTAGAGAGGTCTCGGATGATTCTGTCAAGATCGATCTCTCTCTCGAATCACCCAAAGGGACGATATTAGTCTGCTTCTCTTCCTCCCTCGTTTGAAGCATTCCTTCAGATTCTCTTTTTCTCCTCCTAAGAGTGAGGGAAGTAGCGCTTTCTTCACGAATTGATTGTGTCCCTAAGGAATGAAAATCTTCGCGAAGACATTTAGCTAGCCTAATAGATGGCTCCACCTGGGGATCAACAGGCCTAGCTGTCGGCATCATAATCACCTCCCTTGATCCAGTGGTGAGGACCGTATCCCTATCTATGTCTCGAGAAGCCACCGGCTCAACTGACATCCCGGTCATGCGCAAGACTGATCTATCAAGCAGAACTTCAAAATGGTGAGAGCCTGCGAATCCCTTGATTAAGTCGAGTTGGTTTTTCTCTTCCGAAGACAGCGTGTTTCTAGCAAGAGCATCCCTCCTTATCTCAGGCCAATCGGAACAATGCATCTCTAAATTGTCCCCAACCACCCACACAAACTTTTTCTTCCAATCCCTATGTGAATTTGGAAGATCTACGATCAACTTAAACTTTCCTATCATTTGAAAATGATAATGGGGCTCCTTTTGATTTACCTTTATGACCACCAAATGAGCGAAGATCTTCAGAGTAGGCCTGATTGCCAACCAATGGCATATTATCGCGAATGCCATAGTAATGACTATGACGTTCGGTTTCATTTGCGCAGGCGAAACTCCTAGCGTCTCAAATAGTTGTTTCAGAAATGGAGGTAGGGGTAATCTTAAACCACACTCCATGTGTCTCAAGTAGAGAGGATACCGTTCAGGCCCATGGTCGAAAACTGCCTCTAAATTGGTCAGAGTGAGTAGCTCATATCCTACAGGGATGTCAATTTTTTTTAGAAATCATCCTCAATTGAGATAATGTTACTTTGGAATGAATGCTTTTCAGAAGATCACGATGATAAACTACTTCTAAAGCCATAGAGAAACAGGAGGATAGTCGACAGAAATAATGAGCAAAAGGGCAAGAGAGATTGGGGAAGAAGAACAATCTATCAAAAGGGAATTTGAAAGAGTGATGACGGCGCATGATGGTTTTAAATATAAATATAAAAAACTCCTACTTTACAACTGTCAAAGTTCGAGCCGTTTGATTCAATTACCTCTTATGGTTAGGATCTATCCTCAGAATTCAAAATTCTCTTGGAAGACAAAGAGAGCCCCCTTTCTTTTACCTTGAAGAACCCAAAATATGCTAGGAGAGCATCACTACTACAGTTATGATGATACCCGCAAATGCCAGATAGTACAGTTCTTTAAATAAGACCATCTATTCCCCTATTTGTCCTTTGATTATTTTATTTCACTCAAACTCTACTCAAGCCAACTCCAAACGAAAGGGCTAACTGTTATGGGGTATATCTGTTCCACGGATATATGATCTCATAAGTCAACATTTTGACTAGCCAGACAAGCCGACACCCTAGTGTCGACACGAGGAGCGGTGCTAATCGGCACGAGAGATCCTGACCTCCCAGACGAGTCAATATCTCTATATCGACTAGAGAAACGGTTGTTAGTTGGGACAAGACAACATTCCGACCAGTCGAGCAAGCTGACACTCTTGTGTCAACACAAAAGGCGGTGTCAGTCGACACGAGAGTCAGCGACTCAAAGATATGACATTATAGGCCTTGCTTCTCGACGAAGCTAAGAGGTTATCCTTGCCTCGAACCTATCGGCATAGGTGTCACTTCTTAATATTGTTTAATCTTCGATGATCATCATTACGTCTCCATCCTCAACAGTCTTGAAGACTCGTCAGACTACTAGTTACCAATGTTACTGAAGTGACCTCCCGTCACTCACTAACCAACACTTGTAGAGCAAATGATAACTCAACTTCCAGCTCACCCCTCACCACTGTCTTACTGTACACTCATGAAGTGACAAATCTGCCCTTGGCATCCCCTATAAATACAGATGCTATTCGTCATAGCCAGAGGTTTGTAATCTAAAACCCCCTAAAGCACACACTGTACAAAAATAAGAACACAGTTCTTCTTTGACCCCACTCAAGTTCATCAACTAACTTGATCGTCAGAGGTATCACGGGGGAACTCATCCCCGCCCTCTTACTACTCTTTGTGTGCAGATTGCTCGGTCATCCTAATTATAGAATCAGACATAAAGTCGAAGAAGAAAGCGAGCAAGCTGACACTCTTGTGTCAACACAAAAGGCGGTGTCAGTCGACACGAGAGTCAGCGACTCAAAGATATGACATTATAGGCCTTGCTTCTCGACGAAGCTAAGAGGTTATCCTTGCCTCGAACCTATCGGCATAGGTGTCACTTCTTAATATTGTTTAATCTTCGATGATCATCATTACGTCTCCATCCTCAACAGTCTTGAAGACTCGTCAGACTACTAGTTACCAATGTTACTGAAGTGACCTCCCGTCACTCACTAACCAACACTTGTAGAGCAAATGATAACTCAACTTCCAGCTCACCCCTCACCACTGTCTTACTGTACACTCATGAAGTGACAAATCTGCCCTTGGCATCCCCTATAAATACAGATGCTATTCGTCATAGCCAGAGGTTTGTAATCTAAAACCCCCTAAAGCACACACTGTACAAAAATAAGAACACAGTTCTTCTTTGACCCCACTCAAGTTCATCAACTAACTTGATTGTCGGAGGTATTACGGGGGGAACTCTTCCCCACCCTCTTACGACTCTTTGTGTGTAGATTGCTCGACCATCCTAATTCCAGAATCAGGCATAAAGTCGAAGAAGAAAGCGTCCCCTCCCTTTTCTTTTATAAACTCCGTGACTTTAATTGGCTGTGTGATATTTAACATCAACAATTTCTTCTTTTGTACGTGATATTATGATCAGCTCCTAAGCACTATTCAAGGAGAAAAATCCTCAACCAATGTTGTAATTTCAAAGTTCGAATACGTTGATAGAGATACCAAGATGGTATCCGAACCATCAGATTGTCAAAAATGTTGAATCTACTTTTATATTTCTTTTAAATGGATTTTTGTCAAGCCACTTAATTAACATTACAAAATTTTCCTTTTTTTTCTTCGAAACGATAATAAAACTTTCCCGCCACATGTTCCACACGTTCTTTTTCATTTTACTTTTTTTTGTTCGTTTTTTTTTTTGGGGGGGGGAGGAGATCAATTATTATCTATTTACAATCAACTTTCAATTTCTTTTGTA
The DNA here is from genome assembly GCF_001876935.1 of Asparagus officinalis. Lineage (NCBI taxonomy): Eukaryota > Viridiplantae > Streptophyta > Magnoliopsida > Asparagales > Asparagaceae > Asparagus > Asparagus officinalis. The sequence goes on along the minus strand of NC_033797.1, from coordinate 87,984,869 downwards.
AATAATAAAATATCTTAATTATGAGTGATTCTTTTATTTCCAACAGCATGACTTCTACCTTTCTTAGGATAAGTTAAACATGTATTAAATCTTTTTCTTTTTCTTCTTTATTTTTTTTAGTTAAATGCATGTATTAAATCTACTGTGGAAGTTTTTTTATTTGTAGTGAAACTTTCAGCCAAACAAACAACTCAGATTTTTGAAGAACGTGGCTCTCACCTTTTCATTTTTTTTTATTTTCTCGCGAACAAATACGAGGTCAGGTTAGTATAAAAATCGCAAGTCAACTTTACGTTAAAACGAGTGCTACAAGTGTAGATAAATGATAAGCCGGCCTAGAAACAGCCACATTGTTTTTGGGCCGTAGAATTCAGCCCATCCTCTACGTTAGAACACTACGATGCTTTTATAAAATGAAATTTTCATGGGCTAGCTCATCAGCTAAAAAGAAAAACTAACGTTATCTAATGCTAGACAAATAAATATATAATAACGATAAGATTAATAAAAATATAAGTAAACAGATGCAAATAGGAAAACATGATAAACAAATAGCAAACTTTAAAAGTGAAAGAAAACGACAGGCTTTTTAATTTTTCTTATAACACCGAACAAACAAACTAGAATAAAGGCAAAGGATTGGCTTCGACATGTGCATTAGTTATATAATGAATAGATTTTTTTACACCGAGCCTACGGTAGATCACCGAACAGGTTGACAATGAGTATATTGAAAGTAAGAAGTATACTAAAGAAATAACTTTGAGGAAGTAGCGATAATACTAGTTTTTAAAAAAAATTTAATATATTTTTTGGAAATAGTGGAAATAATACCTTTTCCACTTTGTTCATTTTTTTGTATGGATAGCAAACATTGTTAAGAAGTAACTAATACATAGTATAAACTATTTTATGATTCTCTCTCTTAATAATACTTTAACCAATACTATAATACTGACAAATATTATAACATTTTAGATTGAATTATGAAAATTTATATTACTTTATAACACCATATCATGAATTTTCGATTAAAAGAACTGGTTTGGAAATTTATATATATAGTGCATGAAGGATTTTAGAAACTAGTGGGTTCAAAAGTTAATTAAGGTAAAAGAATAGGGTTCAAATAGAAATCCTTAGTATGAATATGATTCGTTTTATTTAAGACGTGCTGTGTGTAAAAAATTGCTAAATGCTGGAACCATTGAGTCCGAAGAGAGAGCCCTATTAGAACAGATCCCTGATTTCATGCCTCCTCGTCACATGTGGACCCGTGGTCCCCACAACTGTTTCAACCACTATAGTGTTTCCAAGCCCAAAGAGGCTGAAAAAGATACGGGGAAGGAAGGTGGTATGTAGGGGCACATCATATACATTGCCAAAGTAGAGGTAACAAATGTTTCTAACAAATAAACATGTTTTTTTTTGTCAAAAGTAGTCTTCAATTTCTTTATTCCATCTATTTCGTATCGATGCAAAAAAAAAAAAAACCGGATTGTTTGTCCCTTTGATTGGTATTTTGAATTTATAACATCTTAAGAAATCTAAGAAATTCATAAATTTACAAAATTTTGATTTTTTTTTCTATTTGGTTTATAGGATGATGAAATAGAAAGATAAATTTGGAAAGAGAATTGATAAAATCATAAAATCCATATTTGTTTTCAGAGAAAGTGAAAAAGTATGAAGTAGATTTATGTGTGCCACTAGTAGTTAATGTAATATTTAAAAATTGACATATTAGTAGAATGTAGGGCCACATCATCCATTGCCAAAGTAAGGAAACAAGTGTTTCTTAACAAATAAACATGTTTTTCAAAAGTAGCTACTTTCTTTATTCCATCTACTTCGTAGCTATTTTGATGCAAAAAAGGCTTGTTTGACCCTTTGATTGGTATTTTGAATTTATAACATCTTCAGAAATCTAAGAAATCCATAAATTTACAAAATTTTGATTATTTCTATTTGGTCTATGGGATGATGAAATAGAAAGTTAGATTTGGAAAGATAATCCATGTTTGTTTTCAGAGAAAGTGAAAAAGTATGAAGTAGATTTATGTGTGTCACTAGCAGTTAATGTAAGATTTAAAAAATAACATATTAGTAAAATTTAAATAATGTAGACTTTATTGAAGTTTTCTGAAATTTTCATATTAAATTTAAATATCTTTTCATATTTTTAAAGAAGTAATGGGACCCACAGCTAACAAATCTCTACTAAATCCCTCATTTTTGAAGATATCTGACAACCTCATGGATCATAGGTGCACCTACTTTCAGCATTACCTACAGGCTCAACTAAACAATATTCCAGCTGTGTAATTCTCTATTGGGGGTAGTCACCTAGAACTTAATATTAGAACTAGGATAATCTGTGAGATAAAATTTTAAGGTGTTAGTCATATAGAACTAAAACTAGAATAAAATTTTACAATGTTAGTCAAGTAGAACTCTAACAAAACTAGAATTGGGATAATGGTACAGAATTATCCCACCATTTTTATTTTTCTATACAAAAATAAGAGTTCTACTCTCTCAAATTATTCCAAGTTTTAGCTTGGAACTAGGTGGTAAAAAACTAGAACTCATATTTATTTTGTTATTTTTTATTTTTTATTTTTTATATTTCTTTTTCTTTCTTTACTTCTTTCCTATTATTGTTACCACCATCATTATAATAATAATTGTCAATATCTTAGTCTAACCAAAAATTATTTAATAGCAAAGAACATTCTTGTAAGCAGTTATCAATCAATAATAGTAAGTTTAAAATACATAAATAGTATTTATATCTTCAAATCCCACATTATTTATCAAAATATCCCGCTTCACAAAATTGTTCCTATTTATCCCACTAACAAAAAATTATTCTACTTTAACAATTATCCCATTTTGCATGAAAATGTTCCAATTGACTAATACCCCCTATTTGATAAAAAACATAGTAGGGCTAGTGATATTCTCCACTAAAGAGTATGGTCCTGACAGAGGCGAGAAAGCTCGCCTGCAAAGTCACCGCGGAGCTCACTTGCGGGAGAGCGGGGGGTCGCCTGCATGGAGGGATCGAGCTCGCCTGTGTGGAAGATCGCATGTAGAGCTCGCGGGTCTGGAGGAGATCGAGGAGCTTGCCTGTTGAAAGGGCGTGGAGAGCTCGCCTAAAGCATTCGTGGAGCTCGCTTGCTAGATCTCGAGCTCGCTTGATGTAGACCTCGCCTGTTGCCCAGGAGCTCACCTGCTAGGAATGAACCTCTCCTGCGGAGTGCGTGGTGGAAGCTAGCTAGAACCCACCTAATTGACCTAGGGTTTCCTTATAAAAGGGAAACCCTATTTTACGAGAATATGGGCTCACTTCTCGCGATTTATTCCAGAGTTTCTGGTGGCTGTGATTTCTCAAGCTTGCGGTGATTTGTTTTGAGAAGCATTTAAAGGCGATTCTCAGGAGATTAAGTGTTGATTTATTTAGTTGAATAAATCACACGCGGTACTATAGCAATTCTACAATAATCAATATTTAATTTGAGAGATCTTAAGTTTAAGATCTTTTCTTTTGCAAGCTTTGTAATTTCTTGTGGTTAAATAAGAAATTATTTGTGCCGCTCCCGTGGACGTAGACAAGTTTGTCGAACCACATAAATATATTGTCTCATCTCCTTTACTTATTGTTTTATTAGTGTATTCGTTATTGCTTGGGTTGGTCGTTCTCTCTCGAGTAGATTTAACTTCCACTACGGTGTGGGTAGTTTCTATCCCAACAATTGGTATCAGAGGTCTTTATTTAGATTGGTGGTAGTAGAATTTCTGATCTGAGTTCGTGCTTTGGTTATTGTGTGGTGCACATAATGTATTTGTTAAAATTTTCTGAGAGAAGCTGATTTATTAATACAAGCGGAGAATAATGTCTACAAGTAAAACAGTTAAAATTAGAAAGTATGAGATCAAGAAATTCAATGGGAAGAATGATTTTTTCTATTGGAGGATGCGGATGAAAAATTTGCTGATTTCATAGAAATTGCACAAGGCGTTGGTGGGAAAAGAAAAGAAGCACAAAGATATATCAGATGAGGATTGGGAAGAGTTAGATCTCGAAGCACGTGTGTCGATTATTCTATGCCTTGAGAGGGACGTTGCTTTCTTGGTAGATGGGGAGGAAACAACTGCGGGCGTGTGGTCAAAGTTAGAGAATATATTCATGGCAAAGAGTCTAACAAATCAAATCTACTTAAAATCTAAATTGTATACTTGCAAGATGGAGGAAGGCTCGTCAATCCTGGAATACATCAACAAGTTAAATAGGATCATATCGGTTTTGAAGGACATTGATGTGACAGTAGAAGATGACGATCAAGTGCTTCTGCTACTTATATAACCCTCCGGATTATTGGGTGTTTATTCCCAAATCTTGTTTACCGGGTGCTAAAATGTTCATATGGGTTGATACTAGCTCAAGAGCTAGATATAGTTGCCTCTCTTGATTTTTAAAAATCAATGATGGTTTGGTTTTATGTGATTGTGGTTGATTTATGATTTCATTTGGTTGATTTGTTTTCATTTGAAAACATTTTACATGATTTTCATGTTCCTTTTCTTTTGATTTCATAAATCTATTTTTGATCTTTATGTTTTTGTTAATGAGACACTATTTTCATATTGAGACATTTATATATGTTCTCGTTATCTTTTTGTATGTGAGTGATATTTAGCATATTCATGTATGCTTGCTCACATGTTTGCCATGATCCTTTTATTGCTTATATTCTATATGGATTTTTGATAGGGGGAGCATTCCCTATATTTTATTTTATGTTATACTCAACTATGCTTATTGATAGGGGGGCTTTTGCTCTCTTCATCCTTTTGTCCCCTTTTTGATGTTGTCAAAGGGGGAGAAATATTGTGAGTATATTCTTTCTTGTTTATATACATGTGAATTATAAATTATACATTCATTTCCTTCATGCATATATTTCTTTTTGTAAATTGTTTGTCATCATCAAAAAGGGGGAGATTGTTGGCATTCTTATTTTGATGATGTTTAACAAACAATTTACCACTAATGTTGTTTGTCTAGTATTTGTGTTTTCTTATTTATTATAGACAAACAACGTAGTTGGAGGATGGATGGAATAGAGCTTCAACGATCATATCCAAAGGAGGTTGGCGGAATGTCGATGAAGCTATGCAAATTCAAGTTGAAGATCCAAGTTCAAGCTTCATCCGCAGAGTGTACCAAGTCAAGCTTATTGAAGATCAAGATCAAGCTTGGGTAATCTAGTTTAGATTTTATATTATGTGTGTTAAGTACTCTAAGCTCAATATCATATACACACACAATATTGGATTTTCTCACAAAATGAGCTATTTTGAGAAAACTTTGTGATATTGTTTTATTGACCATGTTTACTTTATATTCATGTGTTATAATGTTTATGAAGACATTTCATAAAGTTTCAATATGCGTTTAAACTCTTTTTGTCAAAAACATGTTCTTAACAAATTCATATTCATGCATGCTTTTACAAAATAATGAGTTTTCATAATTGAGAAATGAAAATTGAGAAATTCTTTTTCTAACATGTTTATCTTCATGTTTATAAATATTTTGCAAAGTTTCATCAAGTTTGGAATTGATTTGTTATGTTTAATGGAATTTACAAAATCATGTTTTTTCATTCGTGCATGTTCGTGCATGTTTTACAAAACAGATGAGTTTTTAAAAATGGAAAGTGATATTCAAGAAATTATTTCTTTGAAATGTTTATCTACATGTTTAGAAACTTCTCTCAAAATTTTACTATTTTTGGAGTTGCTTTACTGTACCCAATTGATTTTACAAAATCGTGTATGTTAGCAGTTTTTCAGAAACTATAAATCTGTGTTCAAACATTTATTTCTCTCAACTGGGAAATGATTTTTCAGAAATTATTTCTCTAACATGTTATTATACATGTCTACAACCTTCCCACAAAATTTCATATTTTTTGGAGCTGTTTTACTATTTTTTTATTGAAAATGCAAGTTTATACGCAGTGCTACAGTACCCGCGGTCGACAGGTACGGTCGATCGCCAAACTCTCTGGACGTGGTTACTGTAGCATAACGGCTATATTTTCCAGATTTTGATATATCCATTATTTTGTCTTTTTGCTTGGTTTTCTTGGATTTTTGGGCTTGTTTCATGAGCCTATATATACTCCATGCCATCATACTTCTAAGGGCACTCAAGAAATGTTTTAAACAAGTTTAAAGAGTTTTAAATAAGGGTTTAAGTGTGTTTTATTGTTTGTTTGGTTTGAAGATTGTTTTCACAAGTGGAGGAGATCATCTTCTTGTTTGGGCTCCAATCTCTATCTCTCCATCTTGTCATCTATTGGAGAAGTTTTCTAAACTCTATCTAGCTTTACATTTGCTTAGTTATTTGATTATCATTCTTTAAAGCTAGTTTTTATATTGAGTTTAGATTTGATTATATTATCTCATTGTTACACACACCCACTTGAGCTTATTGTATTTGCATACATAGTATATTAGGGTTGTGAGAGATTGTAACATTGAGTTTGTGATTAATTGAGTTCTCATCTATTGTAGAGAACAAATTTATATTTGTTACATTGTGAGTGGTGTAAGGTTTTCGGTGAGCTAGAAAACCGAGTGTGTTGTGAAGTTTTCGGTGAACTAGAAAACCGAGTGTGAGGAGTGACGTTGTTCGGTGAGCGTTGAAAACCGACACTATGAGGTGTAAACGTTATTCGGGTGAACGTAGAAAACCCGGTTGTGATAGTGGATTTCTCCCCGGGAGTGGGGAGCGGAGACGTAGGACGGAAGGTCCGAACTCCGTGATCATATAGTGTGTTTGAGTGTGATTTGGCGTTCATTTATATTTATGTTCATATCTTATATCGCCATTGTCCATAGCTCATTATTTATATGATCCACTATCTAGTTCATATTGTTTACCCCTTGTGTTAGTTTATATATCCTTGCATATATATTTCATCATTGCTAGAATATATCACCTTAGTTATATTGCTTATATCACATATATATATATATATATATATGTTACATCTCATTATTAAATATGTCAATTCAATCCAGATTTGCAATTACATTTACATAAATCTCTACTATACACTACAGGGAAGTAATGATCTATATACATTTATTGGGTCAAGAAATTTTCCCATTATAAACAAATATGCATCATAAATTCGGTAGAAATAGCTCTGATACCAATTGATAGAAATCTTATAGCATGATTAACAGAAATTAACACTCGTTTACATACTAAAACGAGATTGAATTAAATTGTGTACCATCTTCCATTGTTGAATGCAATAAACATTGAATTACCGATAATTGTTCTTCCTTATCCACTCCACAACATAAGACTGAAATTGATGGATTATTATCATAGGACTTTATTCATTGATCATTCATTGATCATTATTATTTGTGTGTGGACAAGTGACTCCCTTTATAGAACTCCCACCATCAAGGAGTTCATAACTACCCAATGTAGTTATGTTTTAAAACTATCAAAGTAGTTAAATTTAAAATTCAAATTTAAACTAATATCAATGTCATATAATAGAATATGAAGAGTCAATATTCTAAGATCTTGATCTTGTGGATTTCTATGATTCCCATTTCTTTATGGAAAAATTTAGATTTTGACATATGATTTCTGTTTTTGGAGATTGGATCTTCTAATCATGTGTTAAAATGTGATTTCTTGGCAATATGGCTTGTTGTTTGATCACTAAATTCCCAAATTGACTATTGCAAAATTTTACTGTGATTTCAATTTTTTTAGATAATTGAAGATCCAAAATTAACGGTCTCAATCTCGAGCCTCCCGAAAATTACTCTTTTTTAATGAATATAGCAAAAGAAATTATGAATCTCTCAATTTTCTCATTTGGAGAGGAATATGCATTTGTTGTCTTGATCATGCTCACATCCACAGGAGGGCATTGCCATTAGCGATTTCTTTTCATTAGAAAAAAATAGTGAAATTAGCAGATTCAATTGAGAAGTTTATTACTTTATGGAGGAACAAAATTGGGCATATAAAGAGAGGAAAAAAGGAGAAAAAAAGAAAGCGAAGGAGTCACGTTACGGTGGAGACACATGGTACTTATTGATTGCTCTACATCATATCGTACTCCCTTTAAAAGAACGTGTTCGGAAAAATCTTTTTATGGTTAGTATTACCCTTAACTTTTTTAAATATTACATTGTTATCCTAATCTATTCTAATTATCTTAAATTCTTTGAATTAGTAACTAAATGATTTATCATATTTAAAATAAGACTTAACATGTTATTGGATAAAGAAAATACATTTGATATAATTCAAATCCTTTACTTATTTCAGTTCACGAGAAATCTAAATTTTTGGACTTTGTAAAAAAATCCTCCAAGTTTTTTTAATTGCAAAAACACCCCTATAAATTTAAAAATTTATTAAAATATCTTGAAAATTATAAATTTTAGTTATTTCAATTCAGTGAGAAATCTAAAAAATATACGCTACCTAGAAACTAAAAGTTTTTAAACTTTGGAGAAAATACCTTGTAAGTTTTGAAAATTATAAAAACACCCCTAAAATTCAAAATTTATAAAAAAACACCTTCAAAATTTCAAACTTATAAACACACTAAAACCCTAAAAATAACACAAAAACCCCTAAAAATTTATGGAATTTACAATAAACACTCTAAACTTTTTACAAATTACAAAATAAAACCATCAAAATTGTAAATTTTATAAAAATCTCTGATGATTTCTAACCTAATAGTACATTAAAAATATAGAAATTACAAATATCCCCTACATAATTTATAAGAATCCTACAAGATCAATTCGTTCTTTTTTTCTCTGACAGATGGTTAGAACTTCATCTGGGTTCGAATCCTACTAAGAGGTCCACTAGAGATCAGAAAATTTTGAAGAAAAAACAAGATGTTTCTTTTGTCCCTTCCAGGCGATCAGAAAATAAAGAAATTGTTGATACATTCAAGATAATTACGTATTTAGAAAATACCAAGTACAAATTTGGGAAAATCTTTTTATTTTTAGTATTACCCTTAACTTTTTTAAATATTCTATTGTTATCCTAATCTATTTTAATTATCTTATCTTCTTTGAATTAGTAACTAAATGATTTATCATATTTAAAATAAGACTTAACATGTTACTGGATAAAGAAAATACGTTTGATATAATTCAAATCCTTTACTTATTTCAGTTTACAGAGAAATCTAAATTATTGGACTTTGTAAAAAAATCCTCCAAGTTTTTTTAAATTTCAAAAACACCCCTATAAATTTAAAAATTTATTAAAACATCTTGAAATTTATAAATTTTAGTCATTTCAATTCAGTAAGAAATCTAAAAAATATATGCTAACTAGAAACTAAAAGTTTTTTGACTTTGGAGAAAATACCATGTAAGTTTTGAAAATTAAAAAAACACCCCTAAAATTCAAAATTTATAAAAAACACCTTCAAAATTTCAAACTTATAAACACACTAAAACCCTAAAAATAACACAAAAAACCCCTAAATATTTATGTAATTTACAATAAACACTCTGAACTTTTTAGAAATTGTAAAATAAAACCATCAAAATTGTAAATTTTATAAAATTTTTGATAATTTCTAACCTAATAGTACATTGAAAATATAGAAATTATAAATATCCCCTACATAATTTATAATTTAAAGAAAACACCCTTGAAGTTTCAAAAATTATAATCAAAACCTTAAAATTTAAAATTTATAAATAACACATTGAAACTTTCAAACTGTAGAACCCCGAAATTTTTATATATAAATATATGTGAATTATTAGTAAATGAATAATTCTTTTATGATAAATAGCTTGAGGTCATTGATGTACATGATAACAAGTTCTTTGAGATGATATGAGAGTATGGGTGTAGAGTTCTGTGCGTTGATTTTGCAAATAAGTAAAATATGCACAAAAACAAAATTTTTCCAGATCAGTTGACACATCAGTCGACTGACTGTATCGGTCGACACATCAGTCGACTGATACGCTGATTTCTAGTTTTTCAGGTTTCGGGTCTGTTTTAATTTTGGTTCGGGTTTGGGTCGGGTTTAACTGTTCGCATATATTCTTTCTCACCCGAATTCACCCCTTAGAACTTCAGAGCTGAGAAAACCCTAGCCCCCTCTCCCCTATCTCAAACCCTAGACTTGCTCTTGGTGATTTGGGGAAGAACTTGGAGGATTTTCGTCGAAATCTTCACGTTGCAGCGAAGGGGAACCTTTCTTTCTCAGATCCAGGAGCTTCTCATCACCCCAAAGGTGAGTAACATCTCGCCCAACCTTGTCCTAATTTTCTAAACGTTTTCAAAGAGTTTTGATGAGCCAAAATGTAATTTTTGTATAAAGAATTGATTTTTATAACATATAGTGGGAAGATATGTGATTTCAAAAATATTAAAAACCCACCAACGTTTTGTGAATCGAAGATCTAGATCTGAAATGTTTTTATAAGAGATTTATGTGAATCGAAGATCTAGATCTGAAATGTTTTTATAAGAGATTTAACATGAGTTTTGTTTTAAAGATGTTTTAAAACATAAATACAGAGATTTAACATGAGTTTTGTTTTAAAGATGTTTTAAAACATAAATACACATGTTTAAGGTTTTGTTTAAGTATTCACACATGAAGTCTTTGTTTCAGTTTAGTTCATACATGTTAATATCGGTATTTCCATGCTTGGGATTGATGGGGATGAGTTTAGATCGAATTTTGGGTGAAAAACAACCTGTACAGATTATCTGCAGTCTATTGGTCGACTGGTCAGTCGACCGACGGGCAAATTTTTAGCCATCAGTCGACTGATCAGTCGACTGACGGGCTGATTTTGTTTTTCTCAGCTTCTCAGTCGACTGGTCAGTCGACTGGTGAGTCGACTGGTGAGCTGAGGCTGTGCTGCCTGAGCCTTATCAGTCGACATATGAGTCGACTGACGTCATCAGTCGACACATCAGTCGACTGATGAGATGTGTTACAGATTCTTGATCTGTTTGAGTTGTTTTTTTAGGGTCGCTTCGATAACCTGACCCTAGCTTATCATGTTAATGACTTATCGGTACATGTGGGTTGAATTTTGACACAAGTTTAGACATGTACACCGAGATGCGTGCAAGTTTAGATTATGTATATCTGTCTGCATATACTTTTCACAGTTACACAGTCTTCGTGTTGGACTATAATCCATAGAAGTCCTCGTGTTGGACTATAATCCATTTCAGTCCTCGTGTTGGATATTTGCCACTTATTCCATGTGTTTGGAAACCACAGTATTTAGTTCCTGTATCAGACATATTTCTTAACCCTGTATATGACTTTCTCACAGGAGATTATAACATGACATACATGTAAGTTATAACATGATGCTCATATAAGCTATGACATGGCACTGTATTTATGCTCTGAGATTTGTTGTATTTCTTTTATTATTGTTTCCTGTACTAGAACCTCGGGTTTAGTGTTTAGGGATTTACAACTTGAGATACAAGGTATATACATGAGAGTTTCCTTGTTTGGATTATTTCGCTCGACGTACCTATGCTCGTGTTGTAAATATCTAAATACTAAAATCCTCTTTAGTAAGATCGATGATTTTAGATCAATTATGTATTAACTGTATTTTTTTATACAACGAGCCCTGTTCCCTTGGGGTTGGCTGTGATGTTGCTCGCTAGCGCTTTGACGCTCGTTGTCCCTCCCCCTTTCAGGTAACGAGCCAGGAGCCCGGAGAGTCGCAGGTTGATGGCGACACACTTTAGTGTTCAGCTGTCTATTTTAGCTATATTTTATTTTGGAGCTCCACTGTAGTTCTGTTAGACATTTGATAATCTTATTCTAGAAGTTGTAAAGGCTGTGTGCCTTATTTCTTCTTGTCAGATATTTGTATTTGAGACTTGTTGAGTATTTCAGTTATCTATTCGGATATTGACTATGTATTTCTGTATGTTGGATGATGAGATATTAATGGGATTACTTTCACTTCATCAGTTACTACTTGTACTATCTTTTACTTGCTTTTGTACCTACACCTATTGTTGACTCTACTAGATAGATGTTAATTTTGATAGTGAAACATGTTATTGCACGGTGTGGTGCATAGCAGGTTTGACATTCTTGGTTTCACCTTGGACTGCAGCCTTGTGTGAACCCAGGAGCGTCACACAAACTCATTAGTAAATTGAAAGCATAGGAATTATAAATAGTATATAAATAATTTACAATCTATAAAAAAGGCTTATAAGTTTAAAAAATTATGAAAAACCCCTAAAATTCATAATTTATAAAAAAATACCATGAGAATTTTTAACCTATGGACACAAAAATGAATATACAAAATTACAAACAACCCCTAGAAAACTAAAATTTTACAAAAAATATCATACTTACTTTAAAAGTATAGATTTAGGAAAAATCTTTCATGGTCAAAATTACCGTAAATTTTTTAAAAAGAACATAAATAACTGAAAATATATTAAAATCTAAATGTACATAAAAAAACTCACTTAAAGTTTAGCACATTAAAAATTACCTCTCCAATGTTTAAAAAATTTTCAATGATTTTTTATAATTTCTTGATTTTAATATAATATTTAATAATTTTGTGTATTTGTAAATTACAAAATTTTAGGGTGGTTTTTACAATTTTCTAAATTTTTAGGGTGTTTCTTTTGTAGTTTTCTAAATTTTTATTGTGTTTTAAGTGTAATGCATAAATACATTAATTAATAATGATATTGAAAAGTAAGTCGTTCTTAAGATTATTAGGTTATAGTTAAGTATACAACACATCACTGTTCCTAGGCTTTGTAATTTATATATGCAAAAATTTTATATAAAAATTCCTTTACGAATTGAATGGTCAGTGGTCACCCATCTTTTGAAAACTTTAAGATACTAATAAATAGAGATGTTGTACTAGATTAACGTGTTTATAACTCACAAATAGTAAACTAGTCTGGATTGAAGGAAACAATAACGATAAGATTATTAGACCATAGTTAAGTGCGCACATCACTATTCCTAGGCAATATAGTTTATATATGTCCATAGTTAAGTGCGCACATCACTATTCCTAGGCAATATAGTTTATATATGTAAAAATTTTCAGATAATCTATATAGTGGTTAAAAAGTTTTTGATTTATAGGCAATATAGTTTATATATGTAAAAATTTTCAGATAATCTATATAGTGGTTAAAAAGTTTTTGATTTAATATACTATGTTTTATAAATTATATTTAATGTGAACTCACCATATAATTTTGTGTATGGTCATTATAAATTTAATACGTTTGATTGATTGACTATAAACATATATAAACTATAGATTACTTTACTTTCTCACATGAGCTAATATTTTATGCTTAATAATTTAAATTATTATTTTAAATTTAATATAAAGATAAGCTCTAATAACATTTATTTATTTACCTACAATATAATACAATCTCAATTTCTATTTTTGCTGAAGATTTATTTAATAGTTAAGCATATCAAATTAGTAACTAAAATAATAATTAATTATACTTAAATTAGAATGATTATAGTTTGGTTACTCACTATGAAGTTTTTATTAAGATATATTTATTTTTTATAGCTATTTGCACTGCCCATGTATAATTTACAAATTACTTCTTAATTTGACATATTAAATTACTTTTTCTTTGTTAAAATTTATTCTTTAACTTTTAGACTCTGTAATCACTATATCACCATTTTAGCGTAGAAAGGACCTCACTCTAAATAGCTTCAAGCTAATATTTTAAGTTGAACTGAAGTACATACTATTGCTATGCGTATATATATTTTTTAAGAAAATTATATCAACACTTTTTAAGTAGAACAGAATATTCTAACCTCTGATATTATAAAAACTAAATATAGCTAATTGAGTGATTAGCAAAAGAGAACTTACATAAAAAAAGTGTGAATAATAAGATAAAAAGGAAACGTAATGATATTGCCAACAATATTACAAATAAGAAACTACAATGTAAAGTTATCATATTTTGTGGAACCCAACTACTGACTATAAGCATTGAGGTTTCCATATATATACTTTATAATTTATTTAAAAATATCATATATAGTAATATCGCTGTAATAATATCATTATTAGGAAAAATTCTTCATGAATCAATATGTTCGCTACGATATATAAGCTATACACTTCAAATTCTTATGTCTTTTATAGAGTCAAAAATTTGAATATGAGCCTGATAATTACATTTTATTATAATTTTATACCCTTATTATCTATTTTTTATGAATAAATATAACACTAATCATTATTTTTATCTTTTAATTGCAGGTTAATGAAGAATAAATCTCAAACTCTCATCTCTCAACAAAGGCCCCTTGATTTAACACCAAAGCCCAAAGCCAAAAGCAAAAGAATGAAGCCCATGAAGCCAAATAATTTCTTTCAATATTTAATGAAGCATTAAAGTCCAAAATGTCAAGAAAATGTCCAAAAGTCTAAGCCCAAAAGCCCAAGAAAAATAAATATACCATCAAGGAACAAATGAAGAAGTTTTGTGAAAAAGGAAACAAATCATGCAATCTGGATATCTCAGTAATGTTTGGTATTTTGGTCATATCTCTCTCGTATCAACTCAGAATTGGCTGAATAAACATTCTCTGGAAAGCTAAGAATGAGATCTATAACTTTTGTATTTATGACATCTCTGAAATCGGAACATATCATGGACAAATATTCGTACAAAGAAGCACGATCTGAATTTCTGTGCTGGAGAAGTAATTATGGGAAGAATTTGAAGGTTAATGAAGAATAAAGCTCAAGATCTCTTCTTTCAGCAAAAGCCCATTGAATTAGTGAAGAAAACAAGCAAAAGGCCCAAGAATTCAAGCCCAAAAGCTCAAAGGCTAAAAATGATTCCTTAGGGCTTAAGTCTTCATCCAATGACTCTTATTCATTGTTGTTTACTTTAAATAAGAGTAGAGAGTGAGGGGTTGAGGGTGTGAAAATTTTTGTAACTCCTTTTGGAGAGGAGGGCTACTCTTAATTGAGAAGGCCTTCCAAATTTATAACTTTTTGTTACAATTAATAATAATAATTTTTTCACCACTTTAAATATTTCTTCTCTTTGTTGGATGACGAAGATGGAGATGAAGAATTATTTAGAGGTTTGCATTTCTTTTCTTTTTCTCTTTTATTTCTTTTTTTATTGCTTATTAGTTTAGATTTATTTCTATGCTTGTAGTTAGATTTTATTTTTCTTGTTAAATAGCCAAGAGGCTAGAACCCTCTTGCCTTAGATTTATTTCATTCTTATAGATTTGATTTATTTTCTTGTATTTAATTCTTGTAATTTTATTTTGTAGTTTAGATTTTGTAATTTATTTTGTAGTTGATTTTAATTTCTTGCACTATTCACCTTGAGGCTAGAACCCTCTTGGGTTTAGTTTTTCTTTTTGTTTATTTTTATTTTGTTTGATTCGCCTTTAGGCTAGAACCCTCTAGGGAATCACCCTTTTCTAAGAAGTGGGTTCAATTTTAGATTACCCATATCTATAATTGAATCCATCATCTTTAATTTCTTGCATTTTCTTTTATTCTTGAATTTTATTTTTGATTTGTTTCTCAATTTTATTCATTCTTCTTTCTTACCTTATTGATCACATTTATTCTTAAACACATTGATCTACACACTATCACTCTCATTATCTCTCCACAATCACATTTACTCATCATTCCTATTTGTCACGCACACAACATAAGAATCAATTTTATATTTTCTCCTACAAAAATACCTTCCTCGTGGGATCGATATCTTTATACTATAACTTGACACGGTTGTGCACTTGCAACCTTTTTAGTACATGTTTATGCCGCATCAAGTTTTTGCCGCCGTTGCCGGGGAGGGTGCTTAAGTAGGTTTTAATTATTTTGGTTCTTTAACTTGTAGGTTTATTGTGAAGGAAACGCTTGGAGCTTGAAGATCACGGATTAGAGAACTTGGATTTAAAGATTTACTTTCGGGTAAGTCTTCTTTCTAGCATTTTCAATTCCACCCCTTGTAGTTAGCTTCACAATTAGAGACAATTAGGATTAAAAAAAATTATTTTTGTTGACCATAATAAAATCCATCTTTCACTTGAACATTAACTAACAAGATAATAAACTCAAACATTGTTCCCCCTTCTCATAGTTGTTTGATTGTTAACCCTAATAAAAAAAATATAAAGATTTTTTTTCATCCTTTTAGTCGCTTTTAATTTGTAGGGTTGCATTTCATATAATGTAGGAATTCACCAAAGTGATTGTAGCACTTGATTTGGCACACACTTAAAATATTCTTAAGAGCAAAACCCCTAATCAAGATAAGGTAAGGGATTTTATCACCCTTTCCTTAGCCCACAAATCACTAATTCCTCACTTCATAAATCCAAGCCTTCTAAAACTCATTAGACGTTGGCCCCTAAGGACACGAGCTCAATAAGGAACAAGAAATCCTTAAGTGAATCGGTTTAAGTTTTCTCATATTAGTTGGTGTCTAAGGCAAGGTTTAGGGGTTGCGTAAAGCGCTCCGCAAGGAAAGAGGTACTTAATTGATCTTTGATCACCCTCTAGTACTATCATTACCTGGTTAACTACCTGGGTAAAACTTTAATCTTTTCACTGTAGGAGTTTTTGGTTAGGCGCTGGTCTAGTTGAGTTAGGCTAACCCTAGAATTAGAGTGATTGAAAAGTGATTGCTTTGATTTGTTTTAGTTAGGATTTTTTTCTTCTTCTCATAAAAAAAACTAATTTTCTTTCTTTCTTTAGAAAAAAAAATTATAAAAAGAAGTTGTTTTGGTGTATGCAAACTTGGGTTAGATAATTCTCATCGTTTAATCCGTGTAGAACCAATCCAAGAAATGGCAAATCAACCCGTTCTTCAAGATATGTGTTACCCCACCAGAAATGCAATTCCATCTTGCATAATGCTCCCCGAAGCAAATGGAGAAAATTTTGAGCTTAGACCGTATTACATAAACATGCTTCCCAAATTCCTTAGAATTGAAAAAGAAGATGCATATATTTTTATTTCGGAATTTGAGGAAGTGTGTATTATGATTAAAATGAGAGAATTAACCGAAGATGCGATTAAGCTCAGATTTATTCCATTTGCTCTCAAAGAAAAAGCAAAAAAATAGCTGTATAGCTTACCCGTAAATTCTATCACTACTTGGGAGGAATTTATCACCGTTTTTCTTAAGAAATTTTTTCCTATCCATAAAACAGTGAAGCTAAGAAACATCATCATGAATTTTAAAATTGTCCCGGGAGAACCTTTTTGGAAGTATTTTGACCGATTTAAAGATCTTCTCATCTAATGTCCACATCACAGTTTAGAAAAATGGCGATTGTGCCAAATAATTTATGAGGGATTAGATTACTCTGCAAAAACTTCCTTAGAATCAATGTGCCACGGGGATTTCATGAGGAAAAATGCTGACGAAGCTTAGAAATTTCTAGAGAGTCTATCCGAGAAAACAATGCAATGAGAATACTGTGATGACAATGTTTCATCAGTTCCCTATTCTAAGTCTAGTGGTCTTTCCTTGGAGTCAAACATTGCTTCTGAAGCGAAGATGGCGACAATTCTGCGGAGGTTAGAAGCCTTAGAAATTAAGGAACGAGCTCCAGCTCAAATCAATCATGTTTCTTTGTCAGTCTCCTACCCACGTTTCAGAGGAATGCCCTCTCTTAGGAAACAATCATTCATTAGAACAGATGAATGCTGTATTCCAGCACCCTAGAAATGATCTATTTTCTCTAACCTACAATCCAGGTTGGAGAAATCATCCCAACTTTGCATGGAATCAAGGAAATTCTCCCGGAACTCAAAACTTCACTCCCGCTTCGACCCAACATTTTCCTAGGGGAAACACAATTTCTTTCAATTCTCATCCACAATTTCAACAACCCAATCTGTCATATCAAAATCAGTCTCCTCTTCATCAAGCTATAATTCAGACTCATCACAATCCAAATTAGGATAAACGTCTCAATGTCTTGGAAAGGGGTTTGGAAACCATAATTAAGGCCTCTACTCAAACCACGAATATGTTGACTCAAACATCTAGCACTCTGAATTCCTTTATGCAATCAACCGGACAAATGCTCAATTCCAGCACTCAAGCCATAGCTAGATTAGAATCCCAACTTGGTCAACTAGCTAGTGCCGTGAGTTAAAGAGAGAAAGAAAAATTTCCAAGTCAACCCGTGGTCAACCCTAAGGACACAGGATGCAATTCATCCTATGAAGCTCAAGTGAATGCAATCCATTCACTTCGGTCAGGTAGACAGGTCGATAATCAAGTGAGAACTCCCCCAAGTCAAACTTTTGATCCAGTATAAATTCCTTCTCCTTCTCCTTCTGATGAATCTATTCAACAATCACCCTCCTCAGATGACCAAGAACCTGAACCGGAACCTGAGCCTACTTTTGATAGGTTTAGACCAGTTGCTCCTTTTCCAGATAGACTCAGGCTTAGGAAACACTCCCCTCAAGAGGAGAAGATCCTAGAAACATTCAAACAGGTTAAGGTCAATATTCCTCTCTTAGATGTAATTGAACAAATTCCATCTTATGCTAAATTCTTAAAAGAATATGAACTAAGAAGAGGAGAATAAATGTTCCAAAGAAAGTCTTTTTAGCCGCCAATATCAGTGAAATGCTATCAAATCCCATACCTTTGAAACGTAAAGATCCAGGTTCCCCCATCATTTCATGTATCATTGGTAATACTCACATTGATAAGGCATTTTTAGACTTAGAGGCCAGTGTCAATTTGTTTCCATATTCAGTCTACCAGCAATTGGATCTAGGTGTACTGTACCCAACCAAATGCACCTTACAGTTGGCTGATAGATCTGTTAAGGTCCCTATGGGTGAGTTAGAGGATGTTCTGATTAAGGTTGGAGATTTTATTTTTCCAGTAGATTTTGTAGTCTTAGAAACACAACCTGTTTCCAATCCCAAAGGACAGACACCTGTCATCTTAGGACGACCTTTCTTAGCCACTTCTAATGCTCTCATCAACTGTAGAACTGGTCAAATAAAGCTGTCCTTTGGGAATGTAACTGCTGATCTCAACATTTTTAATCCAGGGGACCAATCAAATAATCAGCCTCTAGAAATAAATTACATTACATTTTTAATCCAGGGGACCAATCAAATAATCAGCCTCTAGAAATAAATTACATTCAGGAAAGATCAGAAGAAGAAGAGGAAGAAGAAGAGTCTGATTTGTGTTTTGAGGAAATTTTTGGTGAGGAGTTGGAAATTTTAGAAATAGCAGATCAGGTCTTTGAGAATAATGAAACTGTGTTAAATATTTGCTGCTTTGAATTAAATTTTGAAGAACTCTTTCTTGATGAACTTAGATTCTTGGAGAATAATCAACAACAGAACTCTACAGAAGATGAGTTCATTAAGAAATACAAAATACATGACACCAATAATACATACCTTACTTTGTTGCAAGAATTATTGAACACCCCGAAATGCTTGGAATTTCACATTATTGATTATATCATTCTGAATTTATTTAAAATCCGGGAAAGAATTTTTAAAAATAAGGTAGGATCCAATGTAGAATACGAGCTCTTCGTGTTGAACACTTCATTCTACATTATTTGTTTTGTTTATTTCAGATAATAAAAAGAATTTATTCTTCTCTCATTTGAGAGTTTCTTGTTCAGCTGTTAAAAAAAAGAAAAAAAGAAAAAAAAGGAAAAAAGAAAAAGAAAAAAAAAGAAAAAAAAGAAAAGAAAAAGAAGAATAAATTTTTGATTCCATCCTCCTCAGACCAAAGGTAATTGCAGATTTTTATCAGCCGACCAAATGTAAGTACTTCACTTCTTATCTGCTTTACTTTGTGCATCATAGAGTTTGCATTGAGGACAATGTAAAATTTAGGTGTGGGGGTGGGAATTAGTTATTTTTTCTCTTTATTTTACATTTTTAGTGCATTTTTGTCATTTTTTTTCCTTTTCCTTAAAAAAAAATTTATAAAACTATCGTCACTTGCCAAATTGATAGAGTTATGTAATAATTGATTTATTTGATACATTTTAAATTTTCTAATCTCTAGTTTGTTATTTACTCAAGTTTACTTTTATGATAACTCTAAATAAATTTCTTAAGAAATGATTTTCAAAGTAGTATACTTCACTTAAGCCTTAACTTAGATTTTTATTTAAAATAATGGAATGTATGCATGCTTAGCTTAGAGTTAAGAATAATTTTTCAAAGTGTCTTGACTTACATATTTTTCAGAATATATATACATATACTTTAAAAAAAAAATTCAAAAGAAGAGTGCGAAAAATGGGCACCAAAAGAAAAGAAAAACTCTTAAATTCAAGGTGATTCTATCTTATAAAGCCTAAGTTGACCGAGTAATTAAGCCCATTGAAAATATTTTAGATCAAGCAACTTGAATATTATTTTAAACAAAGAGTTAGCATGTTCTTTTCAAAACTTTTAATTTAAATTTCTAAGTTTGGCTTGGTTTTGTATTGCTATAATGAGAAGATTTTCTAGGAAGTATACCTTAGAGTTATATATAAAAATGTTTCTTGAGTAATAACTAGCTTCAATTATTAAGTAAATTTAGTTATTTACTAACTTCTTTAATTTGGTAAGTTGACCGAATTTTGTGGGTATATTCACTGCAAACCCTCACGAGACTATAACTCGTCCACTAGGGTAACCTAGGGGCTTAAAGGCTTGTTGTATGCGCTAAATACAACCGTGATTCCTGCGAAAGTGAGTTAGGTTTTCTTTTCTTTTTCTTTCTTTGCTAGAGGACTAGCAAAGGTTTAGGTGTGGGGGTATTTGATAATTACATTTTATTATAATTTTATATCCTCATTATCTATTTTTTATGAATAAATATACCACTAATTATTATTTTTATCTTTTAATTACAGGTTAATGAAGAATAAATCTCAAACTCTCATCTCTCAACGAAGGCCCCTTGATTTAACACCAAAGCCCAAAGCCAAAAGCAAAAGAATGAAGCCCATGAGCCAAATAATTTCTTTCAATATTTAATGAAGCATTAAAGCCCAAAATGTCAAGAAAATGTCCAAAAGTCTAAGCCCAAAAGCCCAAAAGCCCAAGAAAAATAAATATACCATCAAGGAACAAATGAAGAAGTTTTGTGAAAAAGGAAACAAATCATGCAATCTGGATATCTCGGTAATATTTGGTATTTTGGCCATATCTCTCTCGTATCAAATCAGAATTGGCTGAATAAACATTCTTTGGAAAGCTAAGAACGAGATCTATAACTTTTGTATTTATGACATCTCCGAAATCGGAACATATCATGGACAAATATTCGTACAAAGAAGCACGATCTGAATTTTTGTGCTGGAGAAGTGAAATCGGAACATATCATGGACAAATATTCGTACAAAGAAGCACGATCTGAATTTTTGTGCTGGAGAAGTAATTATGGGAAGAATTTGAAGGTTAATTTCGTACAAAGAAGCACGATCTGAATTTTTGTGCTGGAGAAGTAATTATGGGAAGAATTTGAAGGTTAATAAAGAATAAAGCTCAAGATCTCTTCTTCTGCAAAAGCCCATTGAATTAGTGAAGAAAACAAGCAAAAGGCCCAAGAATTCAAGCCCAAAAGCTCCTCATATTCATTGAAGATTACTATAAATAGGGGTAGAGAGTGAGGGGTTAGAGGTGTGAAAATTTTGTAAACTCCTTTTGGAGAGGAGGGCTACTCTTAATTGAGAAGGCCTTCCAAAATTGTAACTTTTGTTGCAATTAATAATAATAATTTTTTCACCACTTTAAATTTTTCTCTTCTTCTCTTTGTTGGATGATGAAGATGAAGATGAAGATGGAGAATTATTTGAAGGTTTGCATTTCTTTCCTTTTTCTCTTTTATTTCTTTTTTATTGCTTATTAGTTTAGATTTATTTCTATGCTTAAAGTTAGATTTTATTTTTTTGTTAAATAGCCAAGAGGCTAGAACCCTCTTGCCTTAGATTTATTTCATGTTTATAGAGTAGATTTAATTTCTTGCATTTAATTCTTGTAATTTATTCTGTAGTTTAGATTTTGTAATTTATTTTGTAGTTAGATTTTAATTTCTTGCACTATTCACCTTGAGGCTAGAACCCTCTTGGGTTTAGTTTTTCTTTTTTTTATTTTTATTTTATTTGATTCTCCTTTAGGCTAGAACCCTCTAGGGAATCACCCTTTTCTAAGAAGTGTGTTTAATTTTAGATTACCCATATCTATAATTGAATCCACCATCTTTAATTTCTTGCATTTTCTTTTATTCTTGAATTTTATTTTTGATTTGTTTCTCAATTTTATTCATTCTTCTTTCTTGCCTTATTGATCACATTTATTCTCAAACACATTGATCTACACACTATCACTCTTATTATCTCTCCACAATCACATTCACTCATCATTCCTATTTGTCACGCACACAACATAAGAACCAATTTTATATTTTCTCCTACAAAAATACCTTCCTCGTGGGATCGATATCTTTATACTATAACTTGACACGGTTGTGCACTTGTAACCTTTTTAGTACATGTTTATGCTGCATCAGAGCCTCTAACATATTGCTATCATAACAACAAAATCCACTTAGCAGATATGGATATTCAAGATGAGTTATGTATCCTATTTACAATACAATTTTCCTAGGTAAGTGAGTTATAATAACATTTTTTATCCACATCATTTAGGGTAAGATTTGATAGAGACCTTGTTTCAAAGAAAAAAAATTATATTTAGAGCACATAGCGAAATATATCATAATCTTCCTGTTAATTTTGTAAGAAAATAATTCTTCATACTTTCAGTTTTACTTCTATGATACATAGAATGAGCTATAAAATTGAATGAGAATATTATATAATATAAATATGAGTGAAACAATAACTAGAAGTTAATGTGAATATGAGTCAAACAACAATTAAAAGTTTAATGGACATATTACAAGTAAATTCATATGCAAAATTCTTTTACGAATTGAATGATCACCCATCTTTTGAAAACTTCAAGATACTAATAAATAGAGGTGTTGCGTTAGATTAATGTGTTTATAACTCACAAATAGTAGATCACGTGGCCATAGTCTGGGTTGAAGGAAATAATAATAATATTTTATTTAAGAAAGAGATTATTGAGTTGATGATCAATCCCAAAAAAACTTTATTTTCTTTTTTTATTTTTACTCTATTGTTATTAATTTAAATAATCATGATATTCAACTGTGACGCCCCTGGGTTCACACAAGGCTGTAGTCCGAGATGAAACCAGGAATGTCAAACCTGCCATGCACCACACCGTGCAATAACATGTTTCACCATCATAATTACTATCTCTCTAGTGGAATCAACAACAGTTGTAGGTACAAAGCAAGTAAAAGATTTTACAATAAATACATGATGAAATGATAGATCTCGGATTAATACCTCTCATCAACCAAATAAGCTGGAATACATAGTCGATGTCTTAAATGAATAATAACAGTCTGAAGATCTCAACATTTCTCAAAATACAAAACATCTGATACATGAAGTAAGGCACACAGCCTTTACAACTCTAGAATATAAATCTCTCACGTCTAAAAAAAATGTCTTGAGTGGAGTACAAAATGAAATACATCTAATAAGAGGATAAATGGCACTAATAAAAATCGCCCTCAACCTGCGACTCTCCGGGCTCCGGGCTCGTTACTTGAAAGGGGGAGGGACAACGAGCGTCAAAGCGCTAGCGAGCAACATCACAACCAACCCCAAGGGATAGGGCTCGTTATATATAAAAATACAGTTAATACATAAAAATATAAATCATTTGTACTAACAATAGTGGGTTTTAGTACTTAGGAAATTACAACACGAGCATAGGTACGTCGAGCGAAATAATCCAAACAAGGAAACCCTCATGTATATACCTTGTATCTCAAATTGTAAATCCCTAAATACCAAACCCAAAATCTAATACAAGAACATTAATAGAAAAGAAAACAAACCCATCTCTACCGATACAATTTAAACATGTCAAAGCTACAATAAATGTCATGTCCAGCCTAGGTTTGTCCAACACGAGGACTTTAATGGATTATAGTCCAACACGAGGACTTTAATGGATTATAGTCCAACACGAGGACTTTAATGGATTATAGTCCAACACGAGGACTATGTATATGAACCATGGAATACTAATAGTAAAGGTATACATATTATACTCTTGTACATGCCTCGCTGTACAGATCTAAGCTTGTGTCAGAAAAGTCATCTTATATGTATAGATGAAATCATAAATACTGTAATTTAATACCCGATAAACAAGGAAACTTCTCATGTTCAACAAAAGATAAACAGAACCCTCGATCATATATGAACACTGTATGAAAGTATAAGCACAGTAGGTGATCAAGAAGAAACACAAACGAAATAGGAAAAACTCCGATGAGTCGACTCATGATCAGCTATGAGTCGACTCATGACTCATGGGTCGACTCATAAACTAATGAGTCGACTCAGCAGACGCTTATGAATAACAGGAATTGACTTCGTGAGTCGACTCATGACAGTCATGGGGCTTATGAATAACAGGAATTGACTTCGTGAGTCGACTCATGACAGTCATGGGTCGACTCAACCTGATAAGTCGACTCATGATGAGTCATGAGTCGCGACTCATGACAGTCATGGGTCGACTCAACCTGATAAGTCGACTCATGATGAGTCATGAGTCGACCCACGAGCTGAAAACTGGATATTTCATAACTGCAACTCGTCATCTCATTCCATACTTCCACTACACTGATTTACACCTCCATAATTATCAATTCTAAACTATGAGACAGTGAAAAAGAATTCATATCTAGCATGAGAAACGAACACTTACATGTTAGATCTAATATTTAACCCCAAAACATGAAAGATGGCATTTAAACAAATAAAACTCATATTTTCATTTCTTTAAATAAATTCCCAGATCTGGGTTTTCATCAAAAACTCGTTGGTGGGGGTTTTAAAATATGAAACACATGATTTCTAGCATTTACACTAATAAGAACATTGATTTATACTTGAAAATAAGTCTTAGGCTCAATAAAACTCATGAAAAACGTTTATAAACTGATAAAAACATGGGAGAGAGATTGGGCGAGATGCTACTCGCCTCAGATGTGTTGAAGAACGATTCCCCTCGCTGCAAACCACAAGAAGCTGCTGAAATCCCCCGAAAATCTCCCAAAAACGCCCAAAAACGAACTAGGGTTTTGAATGGGAGAGGAGGCTAGGGTTTCTCTGGGGAGAACTGATGAAAAGAGGTGTTTTCGGGTGGAGAAGAATATATATGAACAGTTTAAACCCGACCCGAAACCCAAACAAAGCCGATTCACAAAAACCAGAAAACCCTCGATGAGTCGACCCATGACTGTCATGAGTCGACTCATGACTCATGGGTCGACTCATAAGATAATGAGTCGACTCAGCAGAGACTTATGACAATGGGAGTTAATATCATGAGTCGACTCATGACAGTTATGGGTCAACTCATGAGCTAAAAACTGGGTTCTACGACTCTGCTGCACATGATTTGCAAATTGCAAACTCAACATCATAACTGATGCATATATACATTCTCATAAACTCAAAACGCTAGTTTTCATGCACAACCATGTCCTAAAGATATTTTTCATAAATAAATATTATTTTTTATTAATAATCACATATATAAATTATCAAAATCTACGGGGTCTTACATCCACGTGTATTGCACGTACATCTCAACTAGTAGACATAAATTTAGGACTTGAGTTTGAGAGGATCTTTACTTCTCAAAGGTAGAACATTCATGATATTTATGGATTTCGGGTCCTACAGTATTTAAAAATTATAAAAATTTATAGAAAAATATCAAATATTTAGAAAAAAAATCTATTTACCATTTTTCATTATTTTATTTATCTGAAATAGAGTACATTATAAAATACAAGTGTATTAGCATGTGCAACTAATACTAAAACATACAAGTAATATTGAATTTCAAATTGAACCCTATGTAGGCGTATAAAACTGCTTATAGGTCCCTTAGCACAGCTCGGCACGGTGATTCGACAAACCGACGAACAATCGGGTGACGTATCTAAACACGAGCGTTAGTCCACCACATCGAAGCCAAGTGACACGCGACAAAGCGGATTAACAAAGCGATGAGGTTAACGAATCGTACGCAAACAACAGAATACATCCACTCGTGTGCGGAATCAAGCTAACGGTTCGGCGAGTCAACGAGTCATCCAACCGTGGAACGGATTCGAACTCGAACGCCAAGGCGGATTTACTTCCAAATCGGGATCCGGACTGCCAAATCAGAGTTCAGATAAACAATAAAACTCAGATGAACTGTAAAACCATAAAACTGGACAAAGGACAACACGGCACAACACCTGGAGGACTCAGCCAAAACCGAGCCACCTCTAGGTGGCTCGGTGGCCGAGCCACGCTCTAACCTGGGCCCAGATCTGGGCCCAGATTCGCTTCCAGAGGCTATAAATAGAGGGGGAGGTTTATTTTTCAAGAGGTTGGAACTTTTGGAGGCGAAGCTCTGCTAAATTGAGATCTCGACTTTGGAGTTTTTGAAGCTTTGAAGACTTGGATTTTTAGATCTAGTTCTTGGCGAGCATCCACGTCAAACAAGGCAGGAGTTCGAGAGAGATTGGATCTGAGATTTGCACGGTCACCCTCCGAATCAAAACTTGGTTTTTGATCCCGAGAAGGCTATTATTTCCTTGGTGAAATAGTACCCTCGACTGTTATTTTTTTCGTGAGATAACACCCTCTATACCGTGTAGATCCGACCGGATCTAGATCACGCGGTAGTCCACGGATTAACCCCGGCGCAGGCGAAGAACCCACAAAAGCGAGTGACCGCAAAACAGGAGCTCGTGATTCGTTCGACATACAAGGAAAAAGTTATAATTTTTATTTTCTTTTGATCTCATTGTAACTGGATCTTATAAAAAGACCGGATCTTTGTGTAATCGATAAACAATTGCCAAAGAGCATAATGACGTCAATGAAAGCTACGATTTTTCCCGTGAACAATCTGGCGACCACAGTGGGAGCCACTGATCTCGCTGCCGAGATCGTTGCGTCGCAGCCGCGGATCTCAATCCCGGTTAAGGAGGAGGTCGAGTATGAATTCGACCAGTAAAAGTTCGAGGAGTATTTGTCATCCTCGTCCGGATCCACCTCCCCCCGCAAGTCCAAGAAGTTCTCCTCCAGGAGAAAAGTTCGTTGGTATGAAGAAGTACAGAACGCCAACGAAGCTCTCACCCCAATTGACGCCAAAGTTACGTCGGGTGAAGTTCCACCAACCTCCAACTAGGTCAAATCTGTTCCTGCCAACGCCTCCGCCGTTGAAGGCATTGTGACTCTCTCGAAGAGAGCCTGCCAGAGGCGACGTCAACGCTTAGCACGGCAACTCGCAAAGGTGATGGAGTCTACCGACGGAGTTCGCTATCACGCGGATCTGAAGAACAGGAGAGGCAAACAGCCTCAACCACCGATGAATGGCAGCTCTTCTAAGCCGCCAATGAACGAATGGGTCCGTGTCAAACGGAATCGTTCGACACTCGAAGAGCGCATTCGCAAGCGCCGCGCACTGTCAGCGCAAGCACGGGCTCAAGTCCAGGAAGCCTGCAGGAGATTACAGAAGGAGGTGACGAAGAAGCCGCCACCAACCCGCGAAGTCTGGAGGCCAAAGTCTGAAGCGGCGATTCAGGCTAAGGAGCAACCTTTGCAGCCTTCAGCAAAAGCTCAACCTCCGGAGAAACACTCTAAATCGCCGATAATTCCCATGGCTACTCCGGGAGATCACGCAGAATCATCCCGAAGAAAGAAGTCAGTTTTGGAGCGCCTCGGTCCACTTCCCAATGGACAATGCAAAGCTCCAGTTCAAGATCGTTTGGGCCCAATGAAGAAGCCCCGAACGACTCAACATGCTGGGGGTCGCCGCCACCCTCAACATGACAAAGAGATCAGGGCAGCTAAGTGCACTAATTTGCGCATTGAAGTCCAGGAGCCCACCGAGAACTCACGCCTACAAAGTTATGTTTCGAGGCGCGTAACTTTTGAAAGCCCAAAGAAGGAAGTTCACCCTCAGAAGGAAACATTGTCGTCAGATGACGATAGTGTTATACCTGAGAAGTCGTGCCAACACACGATGGGTTACTCCGACCTTCAAGCAGACGAGTTGTACTATCGTGTTGGGGGTAAGAATAAAACCAGGAAAAGGAGTCCTCGAGAAATAGAGACTCAATGCCCCTGTTCCAAACTCATTCGGGCAGTATTGTCGGAGTGCAACTGCACCAATACAGTCCCCGAGAGAATTTCGGTCTTCGAAAGGCTCAGTACCGAAACACCAAAACCAAGGCCTAGGCGTTTCCGACGAAGAAGAAGAGTAGTCGAAGATGGCTTGAAGAAGCCATGGCTAAACAACAGGAGAGCTTCAGGTTCGAAATGCAGATGGCCATGCAGAACATGAGAGAAATGCATGACCAACAAATCCAAGCATTGACGAACCAGCAAGGCGAGCCAAGTCGTCGTAACCAGGTTAATCTAGAAGATGAGGACACAAATGCAAATGAGACTCATAATGCCAATAATCCTCCCGTCAATGCAGGGGGTGGTAACGAGAATGCTAGTGAAAACACAGGTGAAAGCTTGAAGATTAAAAACCTCGAGAGCAAAATCAATACATTGATTTCCGCTCAAGAGATTAAGAAGACGGGCATTCCTTGTCCATACCCACGAGAATGGGAATCAATCTCCTATCCGGCGAAGTTCAGTCTAATTAACTTCACGCCGTTTAATGGGATGGGTTCACCCACTCAGCATTTGATTTACTTCAAATCGCACCTGGGGGTTATCTCTGGTAATGAGCCTCTGATGGTACGGTCCTTCGTTGGCACTCTTCGTGGAGCCGCCTTCGATTGGTATCGTCGCCTCAAGCCAGGAAGCGTGAATAGCTGGGACGACATGAAGACTAAATTCCTCGCTAATTTCTTCGACAACGACACGGAGATATCCATCGGGTCGTTGCTTGACGAGAAATAGAAAGACGGGGAATTGGTTGACACCTTCGTTAAGAGGTTCTGAAACAAGGCGATGAACTGTCGGGACCCGATCACTGAGGAGTTCATTCTCCAGACTTGCCACAACAACCTCGCATTGGACGTGTTGGAAGCAATGGGGACAGCACTGTCCAAAACATGGAAGGATTTGAAGGTCCGAGGAGAGCAAGCCGAGCGATTCCTCAGAAGGAAGAAGGCGGAAAGAGGCCAGCAAGCGACGAATGCTTCGCAACAGAATTTCATCCTACGAGGGAAAGGTAAGGCACATGCTAATGCAGTTGATGCTAATCAAAATTTCCAATTGCAACCTCAGCAACAGCCGCAACAACAAGCACCACAACAATCTCGGGGGCAATGGCAACAACGGCCTCAGAAGCAGAAATCTTCGAAGCCGAGGTTTCCTAAAGTGTATTCCTTCAAAGATGACGAAGTTCCCGGCATCTTTAAGTACCTGTTGGAGAATAACAAAATCCAGCTGCCAGCGATTATGGATCAAGAGAGGGCTAGCAAAGTGACGGATCCGAAGTATTGCGCATACCATAGAGCGGTCCATCACCCTACAAAGTCATGCTACCATCTTAAGGATAAAATCCAGGCGTTGATTGATGTAGGCGTCATAACCCCAAAGCCGTCCAAGAATGTTGGAGCAAATACGGTTTCAATCAGCTTTGGATCGGTGCCCACAACATGGTTTAAACCAGAGCGCATCACCAAAGTTGGAATGAAGACGGTGAACGACAACCCACATGGACAGCGCCAAAAAGGACTTGTGCCACACACAGCCCCAAACGGCGAAATCCTATGGGTTCATCCTGATCTAATTGAAGACGATCAGTGGACGACTTCCTAGACCAAAAAGGGTAAAGGCAAGTCTTGCAATGCTACCTCCGCGATCTTCGAAGAGGATGGTGATGAAGCTCCTACCTACCCGCTCTCCGAAGAAGAACAAGAAGTCTTTGCCACTAGAAGCGGAAATGAGTATCACTACAATTATCCGTCACCTAGTGATCAGTTAGCTGAGCAGGGGGTGAATAAACAGGGACCAACCAAACGACAGCCGGTGAATAAACCGAAAGAGAAGAATCCCCAGTAGGTTCAGAATCCGAAGCAGTTTCGTTTCAATCGTTCGATTGGAAGAGACAAACCGGAAAGCTCGAAAACTCCGCAAGTCTTCGATATAATGGCTCAACTAGCCAACATTCCAGCACAGATAACGTTGTATGAGTTGCTGCGGTTGTCCAAGGAAACCAGGGAGGCCTTGCAAGATGCTTTGGCCAATTCAGAGGTGTTTCTGACTCAAATCAAGCCGGTGCCTGAAGAGACAGAACCGCTGAGTCAACACTGCAATATAGCGACTAAGAACCTTCCCTGCATTACTTTCACCAAAGAGGATATGCAGACAAAGAATTCGAACCATGATTGACCGCTATATTTCATCGGGTACATTGGCTCCAGCAAAGTCAACCGAATCCAAGTGGATCCGGGGTCTGCTGTGAGGATTATGCCGCTTCGGTATTCCAGTTAGCAAGTTAGCGTCCACGGGCACAGTTATTTATGGATTCAACACTAGCGGGTCAAGACCTTTGGGTAAAATCCGGATAAAGTGTCAAATGGGTGATTTGAAGACGGAAGTCACATGTTATGTGATTGATGCCGAAACTTCATATAACTTACTATTGGGTCGGCCTTGGATCCATAGTAACGTTATAATCCCCTCCACTCTCCATCAGTGTTTAAAATATGTCGACACTGATAATAGGGTTAGGACGGTGGTCGCGGATAAGCAACCATTCAAAGGGTATGAGAATTATTTCACTGATTCTCTCCTTTATGGTAACGAATCCGATACTGAATCATCGGCCCATGGCACAGACAGTGGAGAAGAAGCTGATATCGAAGCCGAATTTGATTACAATGGAGGTTTTGTTTTAAACGACATTGTACCCTTTGTAATCAACCTTGATGATGAACAATCGTCAGAGGGCAGTTGTAACTGGCAACTTGCCAATAATAAAATAAATAATGATTTAGAGTACTCCCTGTCTCTTGATGATGTGATAAAAGATCTGTATGATGATCCCAATTTATATAAGCCGCTTTGATCGTCCTATATAACGAAAGAACGCCTCCAGCATTCTTTCGGAACAACCCTAGTTATCCCGACCAAGATATGAGGTGAAAAAGAAGTGATTTACGGTAAAGGAAAAAGCTCTCCATTACCAGATCATTTCTTAAGGGAAGATGAGGATGATGACAAACCTGGTCAGCATTTATCTAAGTATAGTCCGGAAGCGTGCAAGCTCATGGAAAAGCAGGGATATAATTTCACACTCGGAGAAGGTCTATACTTCGATCGAGGTCCTCGTATTCCACCAAAAGCAACATATGTACCCAAAGGAAAACGAGATGATTATTATAAATACAGACGAGGGTTAGGGTATGAATCTTCTTCAGAAAACGAATGTTGCTGGATAATTAATAACCAATCATCTGAGCAATACAAAGATGGAAATTCGTCAGATGCCTCGGAATGAGATTCCGATACAAGTCTGGGGGAAGCTTTCAAAGCCCTAATGGCGAACATGGCTACAGCTGATCCGTCCACAATAGAGAACGATGATCAAATGCCAACATGGGAAGATCCATGGGTTCATCACCTGAACATGCAGTATGGTGATAGGTTCGAACAGAGAGAACCCCCACTGAAGATAAAATAGTCCAAGTTAACATGGGTGATGAGGCCAACCCAAAGCTTATATTCCTCAGCGATAGTCTTCCCTCAAATGAGAAGGAGGAATTAATTGCTCTCATCAGGGAATACATTGACGTCTTCGCTTGGAACTATGAAGATATGCCAGGGCTCGATCCCAATGTATCAATGCACCGCCTCGATATCAAACCGGATGCCAAACCTGTCAAACAACAGCAAAGACGGTTTCGTCCACAAATTATGGAAGCCATTGAGGCAGAGGTTAAAAAATTGATCGAATCAGGATTTATCCGAGAGGAGCAACATATGATTTGGTTGTAAAAAGCCGCAACAAAGAAGATCACATCAAGGACTTGAAGACGATGATCGATCTCATGCGAAGTCATCAATTGAAGATGAACCCCACTAAATCCTTCCTTAGAATGTCCAGCGGAAAATTCCTTGGATTCGTCGTCACCACTAAAGGTATACATATCGATCCTGATAAGGTGAAGGCGATACACGAACTGCAACCTCCATGTTCGATCTCATGCGAAGTCATCAATTGAAGATGAACCCTACTAAATCCTTCCTTAGAATGTCCAGCGGAAAATTCCTTGGATTCGTCGTCACCACTAAAGGTATACATATCGATCCTGATAAGGTGAAGGCGATACACGAACTGCAACTCCCTAGAAATCTAAGAGAGCTCAGAGGATTGCAAGGGCGTTTAGCTTACATCCGGCGGTTCATCTCAAATCTTTCTGGGAAGTGCCAACCATTCTCTAAACTAAACAAGAAAGGGGTGTCATTTATTTGGGACGACGCCTGCCAAAAAGCATTGGGCGTTTAGCTTACACCCGGCGGTTCATCTCAAATCTTTCTGGGAAGTGCCAGCCATTCTCTAAGCTAAACAAGAAAGGTGTGTCATTTATTTGGGACGACGCCTGATGATAATGTTCACGAACAGGCAGTCTATTACCTAAGTCGGACCTTGATAGGCGCTGAGTCTCGATATCCGATGATTAAGAAAGAATGCCTCGCATTGGTATTCGCAATGCAAAAGATGCGGCATTACCTGGTTGGACAGACGATTTACGTCATTTCTAACGTTAATCCAGTACGGGTATTTATGACGCAACCGGCCTCTATGAATTGGCGGTTAGCGAAATGGGCCCTTCTCTTGTCCCAATATGATTTGCACTTCAAACAACAGAAGTCGATCAAAGGACAAGCGATTTGCGATCTTTTGGCGGCACAAACCCGACAACAGATACGACATAAGTATATGATGACTTGCCAGACGAAACCCATGAGGTTAACACTACCTCGCACCAACAAGTATGGCAATTATACTTCGATGGTGCTTCGAGGGCAGTTAATAGGGCAATAACCCCCGAATGTTCTACAGTCTCCTCCGGAGTTAGAGTTGTCTTAATTTCCCCGGGGAAGCATGTGATGCCTCGGGCTTATTCACTGACTAGTCCATGTTCCAATAACATAGCCGAGTACAACGTGCTTCTCATTGGACTCAGTTTCGCCAAGGAGCTGGGGGTCGAATATCTCGAAGCTTTTGGAGACATTGGACTCAGTTTCGCCAAAGAGCTGGGGGTCGAATATCTCGAAGCTTTTGGGGATTCTCAATTGATAGTCAACCAAGTCCGTGGAGAGTATGAAGTCAGGAACCAAGACCTGATACCGTACCACCAGGAGGCCATCACTACCAAGAGACCATCAAAATGGCAGATTCCTTTGAAGAATTCTTTATCGAATATATCCCTCGTCTCCAGAACGCTTATGCGGATGCACTGGCAGCACTAGCGGTGTCACTCGCGCAGCCCCCCGAAACTGAACTATTAGTCACAGTAAGGACGCATCAGCTCTGCATACCCATATACGATATGGATACTGAAGAGGAAGATGATAGAAACATAAGCGCCAAGGAGGTGAATTCAACTCAAATTGGGTCTGAGTCCCGAGATTGGCGTTTTCCTATCATTGACTACGTCCAATATGGTATTTTGCCAGAAGACGTAAAAGAAAGGGAATCAATTCGCCGAAGAGCGCCAAGATTCTTTTATAATGCCGAGACCCATACGTTATACCGTAGGGGATACGATGGTTTATTACTCCGATGCCTTTCGAACAAAGAAGCAGAAGAAGTTCTTAAGGAAGCACACGAAGGAGAATGTGGTGCGCACCAGCCCGGTCCCAAACTGTATGATCGCATCAGGAGGATGGGATATTTCTGGCCAACGATGGTTCGTGACGCAATCGAATATGCACGAGAATGCCACGCTTGCTAGATACATGCAAATTATATGCATCAACCGCCAGAGCAGTTGCACACATCAACCACGTCATGGCCGTTCGAAGTATGGGGCATGGACATTGTTGGTCCTATTTTTCCCCCCTCAGTCAAAGGCGATCGATTCATTCTGGCGATCACGGATTACTTCTCAAAGTGGGCTGAAGCAATTCCGCTTAAAGAAGTAAAGACGAACAACGTCATCAATTTCATCAAGCATCATGTCATCTACAGACACGGCGTGCCAAGAAGGATCATTCATGACAACGGTCCGCAATTTATAAGCAACGCCTTCATCAGATTTTGTGACAAGTTCAAAATTGAAGACGTTTCATCAACACCTTATTATCCCGCCGCGAATGGATTAGCGGAGGCGTTTAACAAGACGATCATTAAGATCCTGTCCAAGCTCGTGAAGACCAATAAACGAGACTGGGACGATAAACTCGGTGAAGCACTCTGGGCTTATCGCACCACCATACGCACGCCTACGGGAGCTACCCCGTATTCGCTGGTATACGGATGTGAAGCTGTGCTACCGCTGGAAATTCAGATTCCGTCCCTTCGGATCGCCCTCGCAACGGAGATGACGACGGAGGAACAACATCAGAAGCGTCTCGAAGAGCTCGAGAGGCTGGATGAAAAGCGTTTGGAGGCTCAACAACACATCGAGTTTTACCAAGCCAGGATGTCAAGGGCTTTTAACAAAAGAGTCCGACAGAGAAGCTTCAAGGAAGGAGATCTGGTCCTCGCTGCTCGCCGACCAATAATTCTCACCTCCAAGAAGAAAGGTAAATTCGAACCCAAATGGGAAGGACCGTTTGTAATAGACACAGTCTATTCAAACGGCGCATATCGCCTGATTACTCAAGAGGGCGCCAGGCAATTAATGCCAATAAATGGGAAGTTCCTGAAAAAGTACTATCCCTAGTACATTCAGGATAACTCATTTACCGGGAAGTTCCTCGAAGAATATTACACTTAATATTCTAGAGGATAACCCAAAATCATTGTCACCACCAAAATCCCTCACTGATCAATTTCAATTGACAGTGAGTCCACCAAAAATGTTTTTCTGGCCCTCTTGATTCTTTCCATGAACAAGAGGTCCACTTTCAGTTCGGAGTCCCTTTTCGATAAACGAAAGAACTCCTTCCCTTTTTCTCTTTGGTTAAACCTTGTTCATGGTTATAACCGGAGTTGAAAATACCACTTCGATAAACGAAGGACCCATTTTCAGTTTAGATAACTCATCCTATAAAAGGCAAGTTTATCTAAATTTTCCAGATTCTCGGAGTGGACACCCCACTTCTAGTTTCTTCTTCGCTGGAAATAGAATATAAAATTCTTCCTTTCCAGAATCAGGGAATAGAATATAAAATTCTTCCTTCCTTGTCTGTTGGGTTCGCCTTCACCCTAAAAGAAGACCGGGAAATAGAATATAAAATTCTTCCTTTCCCGCACCAACCTTTTCTAAGAATCTATCAATCTAGGATTCATCCTAGGAAGTTTATCCCGAATCCTAAGCAGGGATAAGTCTGCGCCTAACACGCGCTGCCGGTTTAGTCTTTTTCCGCACAAAAAGACACCAGAGTCTGATTCTGGGGTATTTTATCCTGAAACCTAAGCAAGGATAAGTCTGCGCTTAACCTGCGCTGCCGGTTAGTTCTTAACCGTTAAAAAGAACACCCGTCCACATATTCAACATTGTGGCAGGTCGTCATTAATAACACCAAAATCCATGCCTTACACGCATGGGGAATGTCATCCTGAATCCTAAGAAGGGATATGCCGACGCCTAACACGCGTCGCCGGTTTAGTCTTTCGCCGTAGAAAAAGACACCAGAAGACCAGTCTGGGGTATTTTATCCCGAAACCTAAGTAGGGATAAAGTCAACACCTAACACGTGTTGCCGGGTAGCCTATTCCCGTAACAATGGCGAAGTCTATGTATTCGACATCATAGCACGAAGTCTAAGAGAATTCATTCTCTTAGCACAACGTTACATGCGAACGGAGTTAGACAATCCGCATGCTAGCCCGACTCAAACGGTAGTCGGTAAAGGCTAATCAAACCCGTTGAAGGCTGGGGGTTAGCCAAAAATCCTAAAGTCAACACCTAACACGTGTCGCCGGGTAGCCTATTCCCGTAACAATGGCGAAGTCTATGTATTCGACATCATAGCACGAAGTCTAAGGGAGTTCATTCCCTTAGCACAACGTTACATGCGGAACGGATTCCGACAATCCGCATGCTAGCCCGACTCAAACGGTAGTCGGTAAAGGCTAATCAAACCCGTTGAAGGCTGGGGGTTAGCCAAAAATCCTAAAGTCAACACCTAACACGTGTCGCCGGGTAGCCTATTCCCGTAACAATGGCGAAGTCTATGTATTCGACATCATAGCACGAAGTCTAAGGGAGTTCATTCCCTTAGCACAACGTTACATGCGGAACGGATTCCGACAATCCGCATGCTAGCCCGACTCAAACGGTAGTCGGTAAAGGCTAATCAAACCCGTTGAAGGCTGGGGGTTAGCCAAAAAATCCTAAAGTCAACACCTAACACGTGTCGCCGGGTAGCCTATTCCCGTAACAATGGCGAAGTCTATGTATTCGACATCATAGCACGAAGTCTAAGGGAGTTCATTCCCTTAGCACAACGTTACATGCGGAACGGATTCCGATAATCCGCATGCTAGCCCGACTCAAACGGTAGTCGGTAAAGGCTAATCAAACCCGTTGAAGGCTGGGGGTTTGCCAAAAATCCTATGAGTATTATGGTCAATCATTTCAAACGTGATGAGGAATCATAATAAAGATAAAGATAAAAACCAATTCCACTAAAGAGAATCAAATGTCAAGGTTTTCAGCAAATAAAATCATACATCAAGCCCATGGCTAAGAATCTGCTGACTGAATTCAGATAACTTCTCGTCATAAGAGCGTCTAAGCTCCTCCTGCAACTCAGCTCTAACAGACTCTTCGTTCGCAGCTAAAGTCCTCACAGCATCCTCCTCTGTCTCAGCCAGTCTCTGCTTCAAGGACTTCAGCTCATCAGATAAAGCAGCATTTGCTTGCTGATTCTGCATCTTTGTGTCTTCCTTCTCACGGAGTTCTCGTCGGAGCTGATCTATCTGAGAATCAAGCTCCTCGAGGAAAGAAGATCTAGTGGCGAAATCAGCCTCAACTCGATCTATGCGGTCCCGCTGCACCTGAATCTCGAGCTCAGCAACCATCCGAGTACTGCGCCATGTCTGTAAGCGAGCATCCAACTCGGCAGCAACGAATGAAGAGGCACCTGTATCCCGGAGCTCATGAAACATCTGAAGCTCACGCTCTAAGCGATCAAGGTCATCAACCATAGCCGTCGCTAGATCCGGACATCCTATGTCCCTAATCAAGTTTATCTTGGAATCGAGGTAGGGCTTAAATTGGCGAAGAGAAAGTCCGTCGTGGAGGAGTTTGCCAATTATAACAGTCAGGGAGGAGAAATAAGAGCGGACTTCTACGCTGATGATGATCTTCTCAGGGTCATCCCCTGATAACAACTCCTTAACGAGGATATGAAGCTGAGAAGGAAGCCCTACACAAAGAAGAGAAGTTCGTCAAAAGCCTCAATGAGGAAATGAACGGCATCGCTCAGCTAATTAAATTATACCTCCTTCCCCTCGAGTCACTGGGGGTGATGGAGATGTAACAACTGTAGCTGCATCGACTGGTGGAGTTGGTCGCACAGCCGGCTCAACATGGTCTTTCTCAACAAAAGCTCCTGTCAAATTCAAAACAGAATTCGCAGAGGCGTTACATTATAGCTGCATTAGTCAAGGTCGACTAGTCCTATAATCAACTCAGCAGGAGGCACATACCTTCAAAGGAACCATCCTCAGGATTGTTAGCAAATGCGGACTCAGGAAACATGTCTCCAGGTAGCTGGTCATCAATCTGAGGTGAGCTATATATGTAGTGCATCATAGGAGTGTCCGCAAACAGGCTTCCCTCGTCAAAATCGTCGATGGAGAAATCTGACATAAAAGAATATAAGTGCCAAAGAATAATGAAGAGACTACAACTAATGGAAATGAGTTACCTCTCACGGGTGCATCAGCCTCTTCGTTTCCAAGGTTCGCCTCCTGCAAATTATCTGAAGGAGCAAGGAGTAGAGGACAGTTAGAGGATACACAAATTCATTAATGTATTATCTAAAGAAATACGCTGTCAGTGATAGATGTACCTTGACTCACAGAATCTGGTCCTACACTGATCTCCTCCCTAATGTCAGCAACCCCTGTAGACTTCTCTACAGGGGGTAGTGGGTCAGACTCATCGGGAGATAAGGGAACAGGATCGGGACTCATCTCATCCTCCCCACGCACTCCTATATAGAAATGGAAAAGCATGAGTCAATGTTCAGAATAACCAAGAAAATGGTTCAAAGAGTAGACGTTACCTCTGTCACTAATAGGGTCATCTCCAGCCAGATCCATGTCAGATGCTCGTGAAGCTACACGAGGTTTGCGGGCCAATCTCTTCCGCCTAGCAATAGGGATCGAAGGTCTCGCCTGAGGAGGAGGACGGAAATCTTCATCCTGATCAACTGTGGTATCTGGAACATCAAACCATAGTCAGTTTCAACACTTCTGGAAGATAGAAGAAAAAGATGAAGTGCAAACCTCGCTCGGAAAAGTCATCGTAATCTTCGGGATCCCCGCCCGAAGCCTCGTCTGTGGAATGGAATGTCCTCTGTCCCTCTTCGTCAATCCGACGAGTCTTGTTCCGTATCCTCTGTGCCCGGGCGTTTTCCCGAATCCTGCGGGAATCAACCTGGGAAGCTGCCTCAGCCTCTAACTCTGCGATTGGCTTCACAGGGATAGTCTTGTTGGCTGCTAACAACCATTTGCAGCTCAAGAAAGTAAGGTTCAACTGCCGGTCAGCACTCGGGAGACTAAATCTAACACCAGTACAGCCAGTCACGGTCCACAACCAAGCGCGGAGACCGTCTATCAAACCACTATGAGTACGAAGCTGCTGACGAGGATTCCCAATGTAAAGCTGGTCATAGCCAAACTGGCGAGCGAATCGGCACGGTAGATATGGTTCGATGAAGCACTGATCCCTCACCCGGAAAGTCAGATAGCCGGGCCTAATATTCACTAGCCAGTTGAAGCAGCCGATGTCTAAATAAGTCCGGTACTCTCTAGGCCTCTCATCATCTATCAAGCATTCACCATATCGACCGGAGAACTGCGGAAAACAAGTAGAGAATGCCCAACACTTATGGACCTGCAACTGCTGTCTGACATCAGAAAATCCGCGGCCCTCCCACCTGCCATTCTCAAGCAACTGTAGCAGGGGAACAGAATGGTCTGTGGCGTTCGGCACCGACATCATATCCGAGCGATGAAGGACAAACCAGGCCATCAGATAAGCGTACGGGAGCTCCACCTTAAGCGTGGGAATCTGACCTGGTAAATCGGTCTCCTTCCGTGTGAACGCACTGGAAAGCTGTCGAAGTCCTCGGTGAATATTAGCCACCATCACCGGAAGAAGTGAGAGTTCCTTCTTATAGGCGAGCTGAACTGCTGGGTAAAGTACCTCCAAGGGCAAGGCGTCGCCAGACTGATATGGAACCACGCACTTTTTCAACCAGATAGCAAGAAAGCCAGCAAGAAGTGTCATTGGTCGAATTGGTGCGGTAGCGTGCCACAAGAATGACTTGAACTTGGTCTTCGCAGGAAAGCCACCCTCAGGACCGCCGGTGGTGTAAGATTGAGCGCCGATCTTCTTCAGTAGACTGTTCACCTCTGAAGGAGTGAATGGGGCCAGCTCACAAATATCCTCGCCATGAGTGCTCTCCAGATTCTTGAACAAGTAGTTCGCAAATTGTTTCAGACTCACACATACCTTGGTCCTCTTTGCTAAGGGCTCCGACTGTGCCAAAGCAATATGGTAATGACAAGTGAGGTCCCATAGAGTCTCAAACCATGATCATCCCGAACAAAATAAAGGGCGCGAAGGAAATAATTTACGGTAAAGGGAAAAGTTCTCCATTACGGGATCATTTCCTAAGTGAAGATGAAGATGATGACAAACCTGGTCGGCATTTATCCAAATATAGTCCGGAAGCGCGCAAGCTCATGGAAAAATAGGGATATGATTTCACACTCGGAGAAGGTCTATACTTCGATCGAGGTCCTCGTGTTCCAGCCAAAGCGGCATATGTACCAAAAGGGAAACCCGATGATTATTATAAATACGGACGAGGGTTAGGGTATGAATCTTCTTCAGAAGACGAATGTTGCTGGATAATTAATAACCAATCATCTGAGCAATACAAAGATGGAAATTCGTCAGATGCCTCGGAATGAGATTCCGATACAAGTCTGGGGGAAGCTTTCAAAGCCCTAATGGCGAACATGGCTACATTCAGAAAACGAATGTTGCTGGATAATTAATAACCAATCATCTGAGCAATACAAAGATGGAAATTCGTCAGATGCCTCGGAATGAGATTCCGATACAAGTCTGGGGGAAGCTTTCAAAGCCCTAATGGCGAACATGGCTACAGCTGATCCGTCCACAATGGAGAACGATGATCAAATGCCAACATGGGAAGATCCATGGGTTCATCACCTGAACATGCAGTATGGTGATAGGTTCGAACAGAGAGAACCCCCCACTGAAGATAAAATAGTCCAAATTAACATGGGATAAAATAGTCCAAGTTAACATGGGTGATGAGGCCAACCCAAAGCTTATATTCCTCAGCGATAGTCTTCCCTCAAATGAGAAGGAGGAATTAATTGCTCTCATCAGGGAATACATTGACGTCTTCGCTTCGCAATGCACCGCCTCGATATCAAGCCGGATGCCAAACCTGTCAAGCAACAGCAAAGACGGTTTCGTCCGCAGATTATGGAAGCCATTGAGGCAGAGGTTAAGAAGTTGATCGAATCAGGATTTATCCGAGAGGAACAACATCCAGACTGGTTAGCTAATATCGTTCCAGTTATGAAGAAGAACGGTAAAATCAGAATCTGTATTGACTTCAGGGACCTGAACACGGCATGTCCAAAAGATGACTTTCCTCTCCCAATCACAGATGTCATTATCGACAATACATGTGGATTTGAGATAATGTCTTTTATGGATGTTTTTCAGGATATAACCAAATCAAGATGCACCCAGATGACGAGAAGCATACAGCGTTCAGAACGCCCCTCGGTGTCTTTTGCTACACCGTGATGCCTTTCGGTCTAAAGAATGCAGGCGCCACGTACCAACAAGCAATGACTAAGATTTTCCAAGAACATCTCAGGAAAACAGTCGAATGCTACGTTGATGATTTGGTTGTAAAAAGCCGCAACAAAGAAGATCACATCAAGGACTTGAAGACGATGTTCGATCTCATGCGGAGTCATCAATTGAAGATGAACCCCACTAAATTAGTTGGACAGACGATTTACGTCATTTCTAACGTTAATCCAGTACGGGTATTTATGACGCAACCGGCCTCTATGAATTGGCGGTTAGCGAAATGGGCCCTTTTCTTGTCCTAATATGATTTGCACTTCAAACAACAGAAGTCGATCAAAGGACAAGCGATTTGTGATCTTTTGGCGGCAAACCCGACAACAGATACGACAGAAGTATATGATGACTTGCCAGACGAAACCCATGAGGTTAACACTACCTCGCACCAACAAGTATGGCAATTATACTTCGATGGTGCTTCGAGGGCAGTTAATAGGGCAATAACCCCCGAATGTTCTACAGTCTCCTCCGGAGTTGGAGTTGTCTTAATTTCCCCGGGCAAGCATGTGATGCCTCGGGCTTATTCCGTGTTCCAATAACGTGGCCGAGTACAGTGCACTTCTCATTGGACTCAGTTTCGCCAAGGAGCTGGGGGTCGAATATCTCGAAGCTTTTGGGGATTCTCAATTGATAGTCAACCAAGTCCGTGGAGAGTATGAAGTCAGGAACCAAGACTTGATTCCGTACCACCAGGAGGCCATCAAAATGGCAGAATCTTTTGAAGAATTCTTCATTGAATATATCCCCCCGTCTCTAGAACGCTTATGCGGATGCACTGGCAGCACTAGCGGTTTCACTTGCGCAGCCTCCCGAAACTGAGCTGTTAGTCACAGTGAGGACGCATCAGCTCTGCATACCCATATACGATATGGATATTGAAGAGGAAGATGATAGTAACATGAGCGCAAAAGAGGTGAACTCAACTCAAATTGGATCTGAGTCCCGAGATTGGCGTTTTCCTATCATTGACTACGTCCAATATGGTATTTTGCCAGAGGACGTAAAAGAAAGGGAATCAATTCGCCGAAGAGCACCAAGATTCTTCTATAATACCTAGACCCATACATTATACCGTCGAGGATACGATGGTTTGTTACTCCGATGCCTTTCGAACAAAGAAGCAGAGGAAGTTCTTAAGGAAGCACACGAAGGAGAA
Source organism: Asparagus officinalis (assembly GCF_001876935.1). NCBI lineage: Eukaryota > Viridiplantae > Streptophyta > Magnoliopsida > Asparagales > Asparagaceae > Asparagus > Asparagus officinalis. Next base: position 87,942,176 of record NC_033797.1, on the reverse strand, counting down.
TGCGGTGCGCATCAGCCCGGTCCCAAACTGTATGATCGCATCAGGAGGATGAGATATTTTTGGCCAACAATGGTTCGTGACGCAATCGAATTTAACAAGACGATCATTAAGATCCTGTCAAAGCTCGTGAAGACCAATAAACGAGACTGGGATGATAAACTCGGTGAAGCACTCTGGGCTTATTGCACCACCATACGCACACCTACAGGGGCCACCCCATATTCATTGGTATACGGATGTGAAGCTGTGCTACCATTGGAGATTCAAATCCCATCCCTTCGGATCGCTCTCGCAACCGAGATGACGACAAAAGAACAACATCAAAAACGTCTCGAAGAACTCAAAAGGTTGGATGAAAAGCGTTTGGAAGCTCAACAACACATTGAGTTTTATCAAGCCAGAATATCTAGGGCTTTTAACAAAAGAGTCCGACAGAGAAGCTTCAAGGAAGGAGATCTGGTCCTCGCTGCTCGCCGACCAATAATCCTCAACTCCAATAAGAAAGGTAAATTTGAACCCAAATGGGAAGGACCATTTGTGATAGACACAGTCTACTCAAACGGCGCATATCGCCTGATTACTCAAGAGGGCGCCAGGCAATTAATGCCAATAAATGGGAAGTTCCTGAAAAAGTACTATCCCTAGTACATTCAGGATAACCCATTTACCGGGAAGTTCCTTGAAGAATATTACACTTAATATTCTAGAGGATAACCCAAAATCATTTTCACCACCAAAATCCCTCACTAATCAATTTCAATTGACAGTGAGTCCACCAAAAGTGTCTTTCTGGCCCTCTTGACTCTTTCCATGAACAAGAGGTCCACTTTCAGTTCAGAGTACCCTTTCGATAAACGAAAGAACTCCTTTCTTTGGTTAAGCCTCCTCATGGTTATAACCAAAGTTGAAATTTCACTTCGATAAACGAAAAACTCATCTTCCGATTAGATAACCAGTCCTATAAAAGGTAAGTTTATCTAGATCTTCCAGATTCTCGGAGTGGAGATCCTACTCCTAGTTTCTTTTGTGCTGGAAATAGAATATAAAATTCTTCCTTTCCAGAATCAAGGAATAGAATATAAAGATTCTGGGGGTGGAGATCCCACCTCGAGTCTCCTTTCCTTCTTTGTTCGGGGAATAGAATATAAAATTCTTCCTTCCCCATACCAATCCTTTTCGAAGAATTCAGGATTCATCCTAGGAAGTTTATCCCGAATCCTAAGCAGGGATAAGTCTGCGCCTAACACGCGCTGCCGGTTTAGTCTTTTTCCATAGAAAAAGATACTAGAGTTTGATTCTGGGGTATTCTATCCTGAAACCTAAGCAAGGATAAGTCTGTGCTTAACCTGCGCTGCCGGTTAGTTCTTAACAGTTAAAAAGAACACTTGTTCACATATTCAACATTATGGCAGGTTGTTATTAATAACACCAAAATTCATGCCTTACACGCATGGGGAATTTCATCCTGAATCCTAAGAAAGGATATGCCGACGCCTAACATGCGTCGCCGGTTTAGTCTTTTTTCGTAGAAAAAGACACCAGAGTTCGATTCTGGGGTATTCTATCCCAAAGCCTAAGTAGGGATAAGTCAGCGTCTAATACACGTTGTCGGGTAGCCTATTCCCGTAACAAGGGCGAAGTCTATGTATTCGAAGTCGTAGCACTGAGTCTAGGAGAATTCACTCTCTTAGCACAACGTTACATGCGGAACGGATTTAGACAATCCGCATACTAGCCCGACTCAAACGGTAGTCGGTAAAGGCTTATCAAACCCGTTGAAGGCTGAGGGTTAGCTAAGAATCCTAAAGTCAACACCTAACACGTGTCGCCGGGTAGCCTATTCCCGTAATAATGGTGAAGTCTACGTATTCGAAGTCGTAGCACCGAGTCTAGGAGAATTCACTCTCTTAGCACAACGTTACATGCGGAACGGATTTAGACAATCCGCATGCTAGCCCGACTCAAACGGTAGTCGGTAAAGGCTTATCAAACCCGTTAAAGGCTGAGGGTTAGCCAAGAATCCTAAAGTCAACACCTAACACGTGTCGCCGAGTAGCCTATTCCCGTAACAATGGCGAAGTCTACGTATTCAAAGTCGTAGCACCGAGTCTAGGAGAATTCACTCTCTTAGCACAATGTTACATACGAAATGGATTTAGACAATCTGCATGCTAGCCCGACTCAAACGGTAGTCGGTAAAGGCTTATCAAACCCGTTGAAGGCTGAGGGTTTGCCAAAAATCTTATGAGTATTATGGTCAATCATTTCAAACGGAATGAGGAATCATAATAAAGATAAAGATAAAAACCAGTTTCACTAAGAGAATCAAAAGTCAAAGTACTCAGCAAATAAAATCATACATCAAGCCCATGGCTAAAAATCTACTGACTAAACTTAGACAGCTTCTCATCATAAGCTTGTAAAAATCTACTGACTAAACTTAGACAGCTTCTCATCATAAGCTTGCCTAAGCTCATCCTGCAACTCGGATCTGATGGACTCGTCGGTCGCGGCTAAGGTCTTCACAGCGACCTCCTCTGTCTCGACCAGCTTCTGCTTCAAGGATTTTAGCTCATCAGATAAAGCAGTGTGTGCTTGCTTATCCTGTATCTTCGTCATCTGAAGAATACTCAAAGTCTCCTCTTTCTCACGGAGTTCTCTTCGGAGCTGGTCTATCTGGGTCTCACAAGAGGCAATGGAAGAATCAAGCTCGTCGAGTGAGGATGATCTAATAGCAAGGTTAGCCTCAACACGGTCTACCCGGTCCCGCTGCACCTGAATCTCGAGCTCAGCAAGAATACGAGTATCGCGCCATGTCTGTAAGCAAGTATCCAACTCGACAGCAATGAATGAAGAGGCACCTACATCCTGGAGCTCGCGAAACATCTGAAGCTCATGCTCTAGGCAGTCAAGATCATCAACTATAGCCTTCGCCAGATCCGGTATCCTGCATCCCTTATTGAATTTATCCTAGAATCAAGGAATGGCTTAAACTGGTGAAGGGAAAGTCCGCCGTGGAAGAGTTTGCCAAGCATAGCATTCACAAAGGAGAAGAAAGAGCGGACTTCTATGCAGATGACGATCTTCTCAGGGTCATTGTCCGATAACAACTCCTTCACGAGGACATGAAGCCGAGAAGAAAGCCCTACACAAAAAGGAGAAATTCGTCAAAAGCCTTAATGAGGAAATAAATGATATTTCTCAGTTGCTTAATTTATACCTCCTTCCCCTTGAGTCACTGGGGGTAGTGGGGGTGTAACGGCTGTGGATGTATCGGCTGGTGTAGCTGGTCTCATAGCCGGCTCAACAGGATCAGTCTTGACAAAAGCTCCTGTCGAACACAAAACAGAATGCTCAAATGCATCACATTATAGCTGCATTAATCAAAAATTGGCTAGTCCTATAATTAACTTGAGAAGAGGCACGTACCTTCAAAAGAACCATCCTCGGGATTCTTAGGGAGTGTAGACTCAGGGAACATATCCTCAGGCATCTGGTCATCAATCTGAGGAGAGTCATACATGAAGTGGAGCATAGGAGTGTGCACAAGCAAACCTTCCTCGTCAAAATCATCAGTTGAGAAATCTGACACAAGAGAATATGAGTGTGAAAGAAAATAAAGGAACTACGACCAATAGAAACAAGTTACCTCTTATGGGTATGTCAGCCTCTCTATTCCCAAGATCCACGTTTGCCTCCTGCAATTTGTCTAAAAAGAGCAAGAAGCATAGAGACGATTAGTGAATGCACGAATTTTGGATCGTTCAACTTCTTTGTGTGCCATCTAAAAGATATATTGTCAATGGTAGATGTACCTGGATTCGCTGAATCGGGTCCTACATTGATAGCCTCCCTAACGTCGGCAGCTTCTGCAGGCTTTTCTACCTGGTACGGTGAGTCAGGCTCACCAGAAGGTGCATAATCATGAGGAGCAGGATCAGGACTCATCTCGCTATCCACACGCTCTCCTACATAGAGATGTAAAAGCATGAGTCGAAGTTCTGAATGATCAAAAGGATGATTTATACGGTAGATGTTACCTCCTTCGCTAGCGGGATCATCACCAGCCAAATCCATCTCAGATACCCGCAAATCTGTATGCGGCTTGTGGGCTAATCTCTTCCGCCTAGCAGCAGGGACAACAATCGAAGGTCTCGCCTGGGAAGAAGGACGGAATTCTTCATCCTTGTCAGCCGCGGTCCCTGAAACATCAAGCCATCGTCAGGATTAATAATTCTGGAGGACAGAAGGAAAAGAACAGGTAGCTAACCTTGCTCGGAACAGTCCTCGTAATCTTCAGGATCTCCGCCTGAAGCTTCATCAGCAGAATTAAAGATCTTCTTTCCCTCTTCGTCAATCCGGCGAGTCTTGCTCTGTGTCCTCTGTGACCAAGCATGCTCCCGAATCACACGAGAATCAATCTAAGAAGCTTCCTCGGCCACTAGCTCTTCAATCGGCTTCACGGGGACAGTTTTATTAGCTGCTAACAACCACCTGCAGCTTAAGAAGGTGAGATTCAACTGCCGCTCAGCACTCGGGAGACTGAACTTAGCACCAGTGCAACCCGTCACGGTCCACAACCATGCACGAAGACCGTCCACCAAACCGCCGTGGGTCCGAAGCTGCTGACGTGGATTCCCGACATAAAGATGATCATAACCAAACTGGCGGGCGAATCGGCAGGGTAGATATGGCTCTATAAAACACTGATTCCTCACCCGGAAGGTCAGATAACCCGGCCTAATGTTCACTAGCCAATTAAAGCAGTCGATATCTAAATGAGTTCGATACTCCCTCGGCTTCTCCTCATCAATCAAATACTCGCCATATCGGCTGGAGAACTGCAGAAAGCAAGTGGAGAATGCCCAACACTTGTGGACCTGTAGCTGCTTTCTGATGTCTGGGAATCCTCGTCCCTCCCACTTTCCATTCTCAAGCAACTGTAGTAGGGGAACAGAGTGGTCTGTGGCGTTCGGTACCGACATCATATCAGAACGATGAAGGACGAACCAAACCATCAAATAAGTACACGGAAGCTCCACCTTAATAGTAGGAATCTGAGCCGGTGATTCACTTTCCTTCCGTGTAAAAGCACTAGAAATCTGTCGAAGCCCTCGATGAATATTAGCCACCATCACCGGAAGAAGCGAAAGTTCCTTTTTGTAGGCAAGCTGAACCGTTGGGTAGAGCACTTCCAATGGCAAAATGTCACCGGACTGATACGGGACCACGCATTTCTTTAACCAGATAACGAGGTAACCTGCAAGAAGGGTCATCGGCCGAATCAGTGTGGTCGCATGCTATAAGAATGATTTAAACTTGGTCCCTGCAGGAAAGCCACTCTCAGGACTGCTAATGGTATAGGAATGAGCGTCAATCTTCTTCAACAGACCATTGACCTCTGAAGGAGTAAGCGTTGCCAGCTCACAAATAACCTCGCCAGAATTGCTCTCTAGATTTCTGAACAAATAAGACGCGAACTGCTTCAGGCTCACATGTGATTTAGTCCTCTTCGCTAAAGGCTCAGACTGCGCCAAAGCAATATGATAGTGACATGTGAGATCCCATAAAGTCTCATAGCGGTCGGGCATACGGTCCTTCAGCTGACTCAACTCATGGTTGGAGGGAAAGTACTCTTGATATAGCATCTGACCCATGGGCAAACCAGAAATCTTGTGCATCTCATGGAGAGCCAAGCCCAACTCTCCGTGCCTAGTCAGAAAAGTGTTCGAATCCGGGTTATAGAGCTCGCACAAAGCAAAGAAATGCTTAGCGCTGACGGGTAAGCCATACATGGTGGAACGAATAGCTAGTACTCCAGGACGCAATCCAATGATATGATTCCTGCTCGAACCAGGAGCTGCCTGATGAGTGATGTAGCCACAGTGAACGCTCTCATGCTCCTCCGTCAAGCGCCACGACATCTCCTGTTTAGCAGCCTGACGCCTAAGCTCAGTCAACGAGCGGTGTCGAGGAATCTTCGACAAATATATGAAACCGCCGCTATTCTTATGAAGCCACTGCTCGGCGTCAATAAACACTGCATCCGGATGTCTAACAGAGTCACCAAATAAAAAATCAGTCTTCCTGAGAGACTGAACAGAACTGACATCCTTCACGAAAGGCACATCTGTAATCAGCTGTCGAAGAGCTCGATGTCCACCTTCCTTCACCACTTGGGCAACCTCTGTCGACGTGCCCAGAACAAACTGAAGAGTAAGTGGAATGGGTGAAAAATCATCGGACGTCGAATAATACTCGTCACGACGTCCGTTCACCGCATGAGATGAAAATGCTCCGGAAGGATACTCCACTGAAAACAAGCAATTAAACGTTTGTTAATTCCAGTTATAAAAGGGAATTGAACTCATCTTACAAATGGGTAAGATAGAGTCATTGCCTTATAAAGGGTGAGACGATTTGGCCACATTGTGCATTCATAAGATAGGGTATATCGACAATATATCCCTGCCTTATAAAGCACAATGCAGCTTCAAATCGCCCCCTTTATTTTGAGATATGGTTTTGACCAAGCAAAACCTATCTTTAAAGCATCGATCCTCACCAAGGAGAATCAATGCTCTTCCCGATTGCCTCACCAAGGAGAACAACGTGGGGAAAAAGGACTATTTTGCAAATTTCTAGAAAAAAGGACTAATTTGTAAATTTCCAAATACGCCAAAAAGAACTCACCAGCATACGAGGGAAGCACGCCATCAGCCGATGCAGCAGGGGAGCGACCTCTCGGGACACGCGACATGATGATCTGCAAAATAAATCAGGGGGTCAGATCCAGAAAAAATTTCCCTTTTTATTGCAATTCTACCCCCCTGAAAGATGAGCTCGAGGCGCCAAATCATAATCCTAACCCCCATATGCAATTCCACAAATTCATATACTGAGTTAAATATGAGATAAGCCAAAATTGTGGAGGATTTGCCTGAGGAAAAGCTCGTGGATCCAATAAAAATCAGATCTTGAAAGATGCTCGAACCACGTACTCGAGAGGCCTGAAAGAAATTTTTATATGAAGATTTCTGAGGGATTTCTCAGTCAAAGATCAAAAGGAAGGAGGGATCTAAGACAATTATGAAGATTTGAGGGAGAAAGGATGCACGAGGGAAGAAAAATCCAAAGAGGAAGGGGGAATAGTGGCCGGCCCTAGGAGGAGGAAAAGGAAAAAAAAACCCTTTTTATAGGTGAACCAGCCTTGAACCAGACCGAACCAGGTAGAACCAGACCAGACTAGTCCAAATCAGTTCAAAAGAGGTTGAACCAGGCCAAACCAGGCTGAACCAGGCCAAACCAGACTGAACCAGACCAGACCAGGATGAACCAGTCTTGAACCAGTCCTGAACCAGCCTTGAACCAGGTTGAACCAGTCTTGAACCAGGTTGAACCAGTTTGAACCAGATTTGAACCAGAATTTAAATTGAAGCTGAGCCGAGCATCGAAACGACTTCAAATCAACCGAGGGTTCAGTCCTTTGCTTATTCTTTCCTCTCCCACACATTCGGAAGGGTCGGAAGATTTTTTGAGCCTAATTACTGCCTTTTTTTGGGTCATTATTAGGCCGGTTCGGCTCATTCGAACATGAAAAATACTCCAATAAGGTATACGAGTATAAACTATTTCCTATTTTTGGTTGAGAAGTTTCTGGAGAATATTTTTCTAAAAATATTCTTAAGGATAACTCAACAACACTTCGCCGGACAACGCGTCGCAAATGAGAACTCAACGCCAACAATCGATGGTTAGTTCTATATTGAGCCAACAAACACGAGCTAAAGATCAGAAAATCAGGAATCGACTTTAAGTTCGAAATTTCAACAACGGTCAGACAATAAATGCAGCACCGGAAACCTTACAGACATTCAACGAAGCACCGAATAGCCTGAAGGATTGAAGGAATCAAGAACAGAAGCCATTCCAAGGTCCCGTTACACCGACTGAAGGTTGGGATAATCATATCCAAAGTATTCCAAACTCTTCTATAAAAGAACGAGGCTGAAATACTTTGGAGGGGGTATCTGTAGGCGTATAAAACTGCTTATAGGTCCTTTAGCACAGCTCGGCATGGTGATTCGACAAACCGACGAACCATCGGGTGACGTATCTAAACACGAGCGTTAGTCCACCACATCGAAGCCAAGTGACACACGACAAAGCGGATTAACAAAGCGACGAGGTTAACGAATCGCACGCAAACAACGGAATACATCCACTCGTGTGCGGAATCAAGCTAACGGTTCGGCGAGTCAACGAGTCATCCAACCGTGGAACGGATTCGAACTCGAACGCCAAGGCGGATTTACTGCCAAATCGGGATCCGGACTGCCAAATCAAAGTTCATATCAACAATAAAACTCAGATGAACTGCGAAACCATAAAACCGAACAACGGACAACACGACACAACACCTGAAGGACTCGGTCAAAACCGAGCCACCTCTAGGTGGCTCGGTGGCCAGGAGGCTCGGCCAAAACCGAGCCACCTAGATGCCCGGGCATAGTTCAGAGCCTATAAATAGATCTGGATGCTCATTGTTTTGGAGGTTGGAATTAGCCATGCTCTAACCTGGGCCCAGATCTGGGCCCAGATCCGCTTCCAGAGGCTATAAATAGAGGGGGAGGTTTATTTTTCAAGAGGTTGGAACTTTTGGAGGCGAAGCTCTGCTGAATTGAGATCTCGACTTTGGAGTTTTTAAAGCTTTGAAGACTTGGATTTTCAGATCTAGTTCTTGGCGAGCATCCACGTCATACAAGGCAGGAGTTCGAGAGAGATTGGATCTGAGATCTGCACGGTCACCCTCCGGATCAAAACTTGGTTTTTGATCCCGAGAAGGCTATTATTTCCTTGGTGAAATAGTACCCTCGGCTGTTATTTCCTTCGTGAGATAACACCCGCTATACCGTGTAGATCCGACCGGATCTAGATCGCACGGTAGTCCACGGTTTAACCCCGGCGCAGGCGAAGAACCCACAAAAGCGAGTGACCGCAAAACAGGATCTCGTGATTCGTTCGACATACAAGGAAAAAGTTGTAATTTTTATTTTCTTTTGATCTCATTGTAACCGGATCTTATAAAAAGACCGGATCTTTGTGTAATCGATAAACAATTGCCAAAGAGCATAATGACGTCAATGAAAGCTACGATTTTTCCCGCGAACACCCTATTTTTTAATTATGTTGAAATCATTTAATGTTTACCTATAGGATTTCTATTAAAAAGTTGCATGTATGTAATGCTCATGATAAAAAACAAAAGAATCTTTAAAAAAGTATGTATACCTTTTATATATGCATCTAAAAAATTGCAATTGTATACTTCATGTTAATATGAGGAATGGAATTGAGCTTAAAATTCATAATAATAGTTTTATTTACCATTAGTCGATCTAAACAAAATAAAATTTGTTTCATTTTTTTTTAGTTTCTCGATTATAACATGAGGTTATACTACTTTTAGATTAATCAAAACAAACTCTATTATTCATAAAAAAAATCATCTAATTTTTATAATTTTACTAGCATAATTATAATTATGAAAAATTAGTTCTTAATTAAACCATATATTGTATGCGTGTTAAATAGGGCTCTTATTATAAAATATGTTACTATATTGTTTACATTGCAGTATACCTTATGTTGCATTTTTTTCAATTATATGTTTTTGAAAGAATTGTTTATGAAATTTTAAATTTGAAAAGAGGAACATGGAACTCACACAATAAATGAGAATAAGATAGATGAATATATGAAAGTAATAAAACTTTCTAGAGAGGTGGGTCTCACACAATATGTTGATGAATGACCACGTTATCCCCACTTTACTAAAATAACCTTTTATTCATTAAGAAATTGAAGGAATAATAATCCATTCCTCCATATTTGCATACCCTTCTAATATTTGTTTATAGAGTAGTATAGATTGTCTTATTTTATTTAATACAAAGTCAATTATTATTGGGGATTCATACATCATTGTTCAGTTTTTATCACTTTTTTTACAAGCAAACAATAAGTTTTAGATTCTTTTTTTAAACCTAACTTTCTACTTCACTATCCTGCAAACCAAAAATAAAATTAAAATTTTAAAATTTGGGGATTTGTTACATTTATTTTTTTTGAAGTAAAAAACAAGGGATATACCCTGTTCATTAAATTAAAATAAGTATCTTTACAAAAGAAGGATACAAACTGTATCCAAAGGAAAAAGATTGGTAGATAGAAAACTTAATTTCTCAAAACTAGTGATGTATAACCTTCTTCTCCTAAACATCCATGAAAGTGAGGAGCGGTCCTTGACGTCATTCACCGTTGACATGGATATAAAAGAGAACCAAAGCCAGCCATACATATAGTATAGAGAAATTAAATTTTTTTATAAACCAATTATATACCAAAAACAAAACCAAAAAGAAACTGTACATAAATAACCAAAAACAAATTGTTATTGTTAACCACTGATCCTCGAGATAGGTTTGGCTTCGAAAGCTTCTGCTAACTTAAAAGCATCATTTATTCTTCCAAAACCTGCCCATTCATATATAGTAGCAATAAATGTATTAATGATAGTTTGAACAGAGAAAGATATGTCCAAAAAAACTAACTTATTTCTTGAAGTCCAAAGAACCCAACAAACTGATGAAAAAATTGTGCGCCATATGAGACCATCTTTTTTGTGCAGAGATTCAAGTGCTAGCATAAGACCATCAAAAGAAGTTGGCGAAATGAAAGGTGAGAAGTAGTCACTGAAATGCTTCCAAACTTTTGTTGATGTATCACATGAAAAGAATAAATAGTCTCTAGTTTCAGAATGCATACCACATAGAGTGCATATAGGGTCCCCTTGCCAACCTTTCTTCATGAGATTATCCTTGGTATGGAAGCGATTCATAGATAACAGCCATATGAAAAGATGAATTTTGCTTGGTACAATAGGATTCCATACAACTTTATAGAATGCTAACATAACACCTCTAGAGTTTAGGAAATCATAAAAAGATTTGACAGAGAAAGAGCCAGTTGATGTGAGGGACAATTTAGGTATATCAACTTGGTTCGAAACTCTATAAAAACCAATAAGATTCATGAGATCAGGTTTGGCAGAGAGAGATGCTGCTGAGATGCTTCGCTTCAACAGAGGATGCCAATGCCATATATTATTATAGAAGTTTCCTTGACTACGAATAGTAACATTAGTAGATAAGGCAAGACTATATAAAGATGGATATAAGCTTGATAAAGAGTTATTTCCAATCCATCTATCCGCCCAAAACCTGATATGTTCACTTGATCCTAGAGACCATGATATAAGATGGAGAAAAGCTTCTTTATTGGAAATAATTTCATTCCAAACCAAGGAATTATTAACAGAATAGTTATACAATTGGATAGAAGAGACTTTTCTGACATATAGATGATGAAGAAAAGCTCCTATGAAGGAATCTCTATCAAAACATTTCCAAAGCCACTTTCATAGAAGAGAGATATTAAAAAGTTTGAGATCTTTCACTCCTAATCCTCCTTCTGATTTACTTAGGCAAACCCTCTTCCAGTTAACTAGGCATTTGAAAGGTTTAGATTCACTTTTACCTGTCCAGAGGAAAATTTTCCTTATTTTGTCTACTTCTTTGATCAACCACCCTGGAAGCTTATAAAAAGACATATAATACAATGGAATAGAGGAGAGAACTGAATTTAACAAGACATGTCTACCTCCAAAAGATAAGCAATTTTTTCTCTAAAAATTTAGTCTTCTATGCAAATTATCCAATAAAGGTTGCCAGTCAGTTTTGGACAATTTGCCACCCTTCAAAGGTAAGCCTAGATATTTGATAGGAAGTTTATCCAATTTGCAATTGAGGCATGATGCTAGATATAGCCCTTTGTTCTGTAGACTACCAAAATAAATTAGGGATGACTTTGAGTAGTTAATGGCCAGGCCTGATATATCTTCAAAAATGTATAAAATAGCCTTAAGGACAGATATATCTTTGTAGGAACTTTTCATAAAGATTAAAGTGTCATCTGCAAATTGTATGCTTCTAATATGATTGAGAAGTTCTTTGATATGTAGGCTAGATAATAACCCATCATCCATATTATATAAAATCATTTTATGCAAGACATCAACAGATATATTGAAGAGCAAAGGGGAAAGAGGATCTCCTTGTTTAAGACATCTTTTGCATGAAAAAGATTTGGAAGGAATTCCATTAACTAGAACTGTACAATTTAAAGTAGAGATAATATAATAGATCCAAGAGCACTATTTATCTCCAAAACCTCTAGCCTTTAGCAAATTAATAAGAAAATTCCAGCTTGTAGAATCAAAAGATTTTTCAAAATCAATCTTAAACATAACCACTTCTTTCTTTCTCTTAGAACAAAAGTGAATCATCTCATTTGCAATTAAGATAGAATCAAGGGTTGATTTTCCTTCTTGGAATGCTGACTGAGTAGGGGCAACCAGATCCTTCACGAGAGGTGCTAATCTATTGGCTAAAATTTTCGTAAAGATTTTAAAAATACAATTAATCAAACTGATGGGTCTAAAAATCTTTAACTGTTGAGCAAGATTTTGATTTAGGAATGAGAGTAATAAGGACTCTGTTAACTCTTTGAAGAGATGAAGGATTCTGTCCAAAGAAATTCATAAGATCAACAAGATCATATTTAATTAAATCCTAGAATGATTGGTAGAAAAGAAATGAAAAACCATCGGGATCTAGTGTCTTGTTCGGATTTGAACTGAATACCGCATGCTTAACTTCCGATTTAGTGAAGATAGTCTCAAGAGATAAAAGATATGGATTATGGTCAGGGTATAGAAAATCCCAATTAACAGTCATGTTACTGTTATTTGCTTGACCAAAAAGATGAGAATAGTAATCATTGAAAGCCTTGGAGATGTCCTTATTTTCTGTCACTTCAGATCCCAAGTTATTTATAGAGACTATGTGATTAGATCTTTTATGAAAAGAAGTTGTTCTTTGGAAAAAAGAAGTATTAGCATCCCCTTCTTTAAGCCATTGTATGCGAGATCTTTGAGACCAATAAGATTCTTCCTCTTGGATGATAGAATTATAACATGATTGAAGAGATATCCTCTCTTGAAGCTCATCTGGAGATAAAAGTCTTTGTTCCTCAATTAAATCAAAAGAGTTAATTTTAGATAGCAATTTTGTTTTTCTAGAAAATAAGGAACCATATATATTTTTTCTCCACCATTTAATTCTCCTCTTCAGAAGATTCAACTTCTTAATGAAAATATCTGCCGGGTTACCTTCACATCTAAAGGATTTCCATGAAAGATGAATAAAAGGGACAAAATTTTTATTGTGGAACCAACTCTTCTCAAATCTGAATAAACGTGAAAATGGTTAAAAACCCCCACTGTCTAGAATTAAAGGACAATGATCAGAGCCAATAAAAGGGGGAGAGTTTTGAAGACCTAGAGGATGCTTCCTATCCCATTCTGCACATAATAAAAATCTATCTAATCTTGCCATAGCAGGGTTGAGACGCTTGTTGGACCAAGTAAAAGATCGACCAGACAAAGGGAGATCAATTAGAGATGAGGAGACAACAAATTTTTTGAAAGAAGTGATATCTCTTAAGGAGCCAAGACTGCCAGATCTTTCTTCTGAATCTAAAGTAGCATTAAAATCTCCACAAACCACTCATGGTTCATCAAAAATCTGCCTAATTCTTAAAAGCTCCCACCAACATACCTCTTTTTCAGCTCTATCAATGGGGGCATATACAAATATGGATTTGTTACATTTATGAAGTTGTCATATATCCAAAATACAAATCCAATGCCCAAACAGGCCCTAGGGAGCGACCATTACAAAGTGACACAAGAGTTGAAGGTATAAAGTTCTTAGTTATAAAGAACATGTTTCTTTCTGAACAATATGTGTGATTGTTAATCTTGTCTTTCTCTCTATCCCGAAAGAAATTATATCAGTTAGGATTAGGATAGCAAATAATTAGCTTTGAAAATAAAATTCTCAAAAAATGTAGGATTAAATTATAAACAGTTATATTTAGTGGGTATATAGAAGGAATTAGGAAGATATACAAGAAAAGAAAACTCCCTGCTTTACCCAGCCAAAGAAATCACTCTCAGTTGGTAAACAGAAATTGCACTTTGAAGTATTTGTTTGCATGAAAGTAATTAAAAAATAAAAATGAGAAAATAACTCACTTTTAACAGAGGCGTGGCTGACAATTTGGGGGCCCGGTTCTAAATTTCAATCGGGCCCTCTTAATCAATCTTCAGAAAAAACTAATAATTGTTTTTATACGCTGTAACAACCGTAAATTTTGATACGTATTTAAATAATTTTTTTTAGTATTAAATTATATTTTGTTAATACTTTTCCTAATTTCTGGAATTTTTTGAGTTTTCAAATAAATAAATAATAAAATATATAGTCTTGTATTTTTAATTCTGCTAAATATTAATTTATGGTTTAATGATTTTATATATATAATCTTTTGGTAGCTAATATTATTAGTGACCTTGTTATTATTAATGTAAACCTGAGCTTAGTATATTAGTACATATGTAAATATATAAATATTTAGCTGTTAATTATTTATTAATGTTATTATATGGTTAATTATTATTATAATGATTTTTAAAATATTATGAATAAATAAATAAATAAATATATTCCCATAATCTTTTTCCCCTTAATTTTCTCTCATTTGAATTCCTACCATAATCCCCCTAATCAACTTCCAATCAATTCTCTAATCACCATTTAACTATTTCCTATTTTACTCCCGTATTTCTCTCCCTCTCACAATTTGACAGCTCAACCTCCTCCTCTTTATTTTTATTCCCTAAATGTACCTAACCCTAACCTACACTCCCTGTATAAATATCTTTTTCTCTTCTTTTCACGTGATCACCTAAGTCAGCCGCCTACCCTCTTCACCGTACTCTCTCTCTTCTCTCTCTTCTTTTTCTCTTCGACCGCACAACAACCCCAAGCCACCGAGCTTCGAACCCGACTGCCCTCACCACGCTCGTCCCCGCTCCGACGAACCTGACCGCCGCCCGACGCCTC
>NC_033797.1:87917158-87923921 GCF_001876935.1 Asparagus officinalis | reverse complement strand
TAACAACCCTCAACCCCTCCGACAGCCTCGACGTCGACAACACCCCACCCCACTACTCAGATCCGCGTAACAACCCTCAACCCCTCCGACAGCCTCGACGTCGACAACACCCCACCCCACTACTCAGATCCGCGCCCCCACGACCGACTCGTTGTAGGCAAGATCCCGCATCACCTCATTACCATTACAATTTCTATATATGTTAATTATTATATATGTTTTTTAGATTATGATATTATGCGTGGGATGATGATGAATGTTGTTAAGTATTATTGTGGTAGATTACTTGTGAAATGATGAATATAAAATGACAAGCTTGCATTTTGAAAGCTAGATAAATTTTAAGACAAGATCCCGCATCACCTCATTACCATTACAATTTCTATATATGTTATTTATTATATATGTTGTTTAGATTATGATATTATGCGTGGGATGATGATGAATGTTGTTAAGTATTATTGTGGTAGATTACTTGTGAAATGATGAATATAAAATGACAAGCTTGCATTTTGAAAGCTAGATAAATTTTAAGAGTTGTTATCGAAAAAGAAAATTAGAATAATTAAAAAGAAAAAAAAACAGTTACTGTTCATATGGAATAATATATAATAATATATTTAAAAGGTTATTTTTGAATAATTTATGAGAAATAAATTAAAAGGATTTATTTTGGAATTAATAAATTTATGAGCATGATGATTGGAAATTTCGATATTTCATGTATATTTATTTAATAGATGTAATTTCATCTTGAACTGTTATTAGTAGTTGTTCACGATTCTTGTTCATGATCCACGACACTGTTAATTAGTATTTAATGCATTTATCATTCTTTATTATAATTGAGAATCGTTAGGGTTTTATGACTATAGTGATCTGTGTGACATGAATAAGATTTAGAGGCTTGTGTGTTGTTGGCTTAGAAAATAAGAAGAGCCGGGATGGGAAGTCTTGGTACATGTGATTAGATGTGACTGTTTATGTATCCTTTAGGGTTGCTCCAGTGAACCGATACGCACTGGGTTAGTTTGTTAGGCCACACCAGTGAAATTCCTGTGTAGCACTGGGGTGGGTCTGAGGGGGCAGTGAACCGTTACATGTGGATGATTTGTGAACAACCGGTTATTCATGAATATGAGTTTTGACTATATGTGAGAGGTAGACCAGTGACTTGTTATAGGATGGTTAGCTACATGACCTTGTTGTTTGAATGTTTATGGGTTCTCGTGAGATGTGAGCCAGTTATATTTCTTTCCATACCTAGATTAGGATTAATATTTAATTGTCTACAATTTGAGACATATGGTATATACATGAGGGTTTCCTTGTTTGGATTATTTCGCTCGACGTACTACGTCTCGAGTTGTAGATTTTTAAGTATTAATTCTATCTAGGGTTATGTCCTTGTTACGCGGATGATTATGGATTCTTATGATCGTTATACTCTAGTGATGGATTGCATCTAGCTTGTTAGTATTCCAGCTGCATGTTTCTATTTATTATTATTGTTATTGCATTGGTCATTCGACCGTTCCTATTCTCTTTGTGGGATCTTGTCGTGCGCCATGCACCTGACGTACACCTGTTTTATCTGGTGTACGTTAGACTTAGGAGAAGAACAGGTTCAGTTAGGAGATCGCCAAGAGCCAGAGGATTCTCAGCAGGAGTGCCTTGCAGACTTAGCAGAAGAAGAAGCCGAAGCTTAGTCATTCCTTTCAGTTTGTTTTGTGGCACTTTCATATCCTTTTGTTCAGTGTATTATTATATTCTCCAGTATTTCATTCAGATAGTTTTTGTATAAGGGCACCTTTGACCCGAATATTATGTCTGGGATGATTTACCATTGATGATATGTCTATTTTTATTATGGGTTGTCTTTATATTCTTGCTATGTGTGATCCCCCCATTATGATATGATATATTTATTCTGAGTTCGTCTATTATTTTCTTGCTGTGTCTGATCGGGAACCTGTGACTTCGTATTGTTTTATTTCCAGACGCTTAGCGTATTAGATTGAGAAGAAGAGGTCTAGCACTTATCTCTCCTCAGTCTAATATGTCGCGGGCTTGTTCACGTTCCTGTTCCCGTGTATTTTGGGAAGCGGGGCGTGACATACGTAGTACTAACAATGGAAAGAAATTTTTATATCTAGAATTAAAATAAACATTAAGACATAACAATGATTCTATGCAAAAACATATTACGTGCAAAATATTAATAGTAAAAAATGATTTAATTTGATAAAGGTTAATCATAATCAAATTCAATCGACTCGACAGTGATTTAATTTTATAATACTAGGTTTAAAAAATGATTTAATACTTACCCCATCAACTAAAAAGCTATTTAGCCAAAATGTTTAAGCATTTTCTGATAAAATTGAATTAACCACAAATAACAAGAGAACAAACTTACCACTAAGATCTGGAACAACACTAGTGGCAGCAAAAAATATAAGAGAACTTACATACTTGCGGGGACTTATTTAAAAATATATCAGATTGTTGGAGACTTTATGATTTTTGGGGGCCAAAATAAGAAAAACCCTAATTTTAGTCCTAGTCCCAGCATGATAGAGCAACAATTTGATAATAGGACAAGGATTCCCAGCTGTACAGATTTAGGATGGATTCTTGAGACTTTCGAAAGGACATACCATAGTTGAGATAAAAAAGGTAATGGACTTGTTTAATACAAATTTTATTTCAAAGTAACATGAACCTTACTTCGAAGCGACACGTTGTTATTGAACTATCTTCAAAGTGTAATAGCACTGCTACAAATGAAAGTATCGTAATAAAAAAAATTATTAATCAAATAACACATTAATATGACCATTTATATTCACTCCCTTATTTCTAGGGGGTGGCATTATACCCAATCAAATTTGTGGTCATAATAAGCCCTCATAAAAACTTCACCGACTCACTAATTCCAATTCCCAAAACCAAATTAATCCCATCAAAATTCCTCATTTTCTCACTCCCAATCTTCCTCATATATAAAATCCAAACTTCTCCTCAAACACCAAATTAACAATGAAGACCCTGAGAACTCTAATAGCCGGTCTCCTTTGCTTCAGAGCAGCCTCCCTCTCGAGCGCAGGCCGTGTCGACGGCGGGTCCCTCTACCTCCCCATCATCAACCTCGTCGCCGGCCTCGACCTCAAGACAACAAGAACCTTCTCCGCGTGGTTCCTCATATGATACAAGTTTACATTTTAACCCCTACATTTTGTGCACGATTTGGGGGCCCCCAAAGTCGGGGCCCTGTTCTGTGGAACCGGGTGAACCGCCTTAGCGGCGCCCCTGACTTTTAACACTTTAAATATTTATTTCCATGCGAGTAATTGTGAAAGCAAAATATAAAAATATTGCCAAATAAAAATTAGGGTGATTTTAATTTTCTCTATAAAAATGGTAAAATCACGTGAAAGTGAAAAATATGGACCATATTTAATTAAGAGAATATTCGATAATTCACTTATTAAGGTACTGATGTGGAGATGGAAGTTATTTATAAATTCACTACAAATGGAAAAAGATTTGATGCCAATGTGCTCTGAGCCTTCAACTCACTACAAATGATAAAAGATTTGATGCCAGTGTGCTCTGAGCCTTCAACTTGTAAGTGGGTTTTTGGCCTCATGGGCAAAACTGTTACCCAACCCGTCAAGATCAGGCGTTACGGAGAACGCGGGATAGCGGAGGAAAATTAGGCAGCAATTTGGGGACGGAGAATGTAGGCATATAAAATTGCTTATAGGTCCCCTAGCATAGCTCGGCACAAACCGACGAACCAACGAGGCGACGAGATCGACGAATCGCACGGAAGCGACGGAATGCATCCATACGCGTGCAGAATCAAGCTAACGAGTTAAGGAATCAACGAGTCATCCAACCGAGAACAGACTCAGACGAATCACGATCGAATCAAGATCAGTTTCGGACTCGAACTCAGAAGCGGATTTACTGCCAAATCAGGAATCCGACTTACTGCCAAATCAGATCAACCAATCAGAGTCTCAATCAACCGAATCACGGACAAAACCGGAAAACTGACACAACTCGAAAAAATCGAAAACCCACACCCATAGGTGGCTCGGCCAAAGCGAGCGACACCTCAGGGGCTCCGGCCAAGGCCCGAGCAACCCGAGGTGGCTCGTGGCGAGCCACTGGGGTGCTCGGCCAAGCGAGCCCCTCAGGTGCTGCGGCATTGCTCGAGCACCCTGAGTAGGCTCGGTGGCCGAGCCACCTCAAGGTGGCTCGGTCCAAGGCCGAGGCCCTCGGGGTGGCTCGGTGCCGAGCCACTTGAGGTGGCTTCGGCTAGTAGCGCGAGCCACCTCGGGGTGGCTTCGTGCGCGCACCACCTTGAGTGGCCTCGGGCCATCGAGCGAGGCCACCTCCAGGGCTGCTCGGCACGAGTGCCGGCACCCAGGGTGCCGGACAGTGCCGACGGTGGCGAACGTTTGCTCTGTTTGCAGGCAACTGTCCTGAGAGCCTATAAATAGGCCTAGAGATGTTCATTTTCGGAGGTCGAACTTTCAAGAGCCGAAACTCTGCCGGATTGAAGAGTGAACTCGGAGCTTGAAGACCAGAAGACTTGCACCATTCAGATCTGATCCTCGGCGACCATCCACGTCAGAAAAGGCAGGATCTCGAGAGGAAGAAAGAACAGATCTGAGATCTACACGAGACTACACTCCAGATCTAAGCTTGGTCTTAGATCTCGAGATCCGAGCGATTATTCCCTTGGTGGATTAATCCCTCCCGGCTATTATTCCCTTCGTGGAATAATACCCGCATAATCGTGTAGATCCGACCGGATCTAGATCGCGCGGTGGTCCACGGATTAACCCCGGCGTTGGCAAAGAACCCACCAAAGCGAGCGACCGCAAAACAGGAGCTCGTGATTTGTTCACAAGAGGAAAGTTGTAATTTTTATTTTTTTTTCTTTGATTTAGTTGTAACCGGATCTATAAAAGACCGGATCTTTGTAATCCAAGATGACAATTATTTCAATGAAGAAAACCATTTTCTCCGCGAACAATCTGGCGACCACAGTGGGAGCCGACGATCTCGCCAACGAGATCGATGCGTCGCAGCCGCGGATTGCAATCCCGGTCGTGGAGGAGGTCGAGTACGAGTTCGACCAAGCCAAGTTCGAGGAGTACGTGTCCTCGTCCGGATCTACCTCCCCCCGCAAGTCTAAGAAGTTCTCCTCCGGGAGAAAAGCTCGTTGGTTTGAAGCTGCTCGGGAAGCCCACGAAGCTCTCAACCCAACTGACGCCGAAGTTGCGTCAAATGAAATTCCACCGACCTCCAACCAGGTCAACTCTGCTCCCGCTAACGCCCCCACTATTCAGGGCGTTGTGACTCTCTCGAAGAGAGCCCGCCAGAGGCGTCGTCAATGCCTTGCGCGGCAACTCGCTAAGGCGATGGAGTCTATGGACGGACTCCGCTACAACGCGGAGTCGAAGAACAGAAGAGGCAAACAGCTTCAACCACCAATGAAAGCCTCAACCACCAATGAATGGCGACTCTTCCAAGCCGCCAAAGAAAGAATGGGTCCGCGTCAAACGAAACCGTTCGACGCTCGAGGAGCGCATTCGCAAGCGCCGCGCGATGTCAGCGCAGGCACGGGCTCAAGCTCAGGAAGCCCGTAGAAAGCTGCAAAAGGAGGTGGAGAAGAAGCCACCACCAACACGACAAGTCTGGAAGCCTAAGTCTGAAGTGGCGACTCAGGCCAAAAAGCAACCAGTGCAGCCTTCTAAGGAAGGTCAAATTCCGGCGAGTCAACCAAAGTCGCCGTTAATCCCAATAACTTCTCCGGGAGATCATGCAGAGTCATCCCGCAAGAAGAAATCAATTTTGGAGCGCCTCGGTCCAGTTCCTGACGTGAGAGGCAAAGCTCCAATTCACAAGCATTTGGGCCCGATAAAGAAGCCCAGAACGACTCAACATACTGAGGGTCGCCATCACCTCCAGCATGACAAAGAGTTCAAGGCAGCTGCGCGCACCAATTTGTGCATTGAAGTCCAAGAGCACGCCGAAAATTCACGCCCAAACAGGCATGTTTTGAGGCGGGTAACCTTTGAAAGCCCAAAGAAGGCAAGTCACCCTCAGATGGAAACATTATCATCTGATAGTGATAGTGTTATACCTGAGAAGGCGTGCCCGCACACGATAGGTTACTCCGACTGTCAAAATGACGAGTTGTACTATCGTGCTAGGGGTACGAATAGAACCAGGAAGAGGAGTCCCCGAGAACAGGAAATTCAATGTCCCTGTTCCAAACTCATTCGGGCGGTATTATCTGAATGCAATTGCATTAAGGCGGTCCCCGAAAGAGTTTCAGTTTTTGAAAGACTTAATGCGGAGACGCCAAAACCAAGGCCTAGGCGCTTCCAACGAAGAAGAAGGGTGATTGAAGACGGAGAATTTCCGAGGGTCACCACCAACATGACGAGCAAAGGGACATCGGCACGAGAAGATTTCGAGTCGATTCTGAAAGCCTCCCGGCCTAGAACCCGTCTGCAGTCCGGAACCATCGAGCGAGCAACCTATGGTAGGATTCGGACAAGACGCCCTTCAGAAGATGAAGAATCTGATGCCGGCTCTGCGGTGGCGTCAGATAATACAGTATCCAGAGAGGGACAACCCCGCGAGGCCCTGATGATAAGCGCGGAATAGATGGCCAAGATGCTTGAAGACGCTTTGGCTAAGCAGAAAGAAAGTTTTAAGTTTGAGATGGAGATGG
>NC_033797.1:87853921-87916158 GCF_001876935.1 Asparagus officinalis | reverse complement strand
GTGACTGCAGGCAGACTTGGGTCTGCAGGCGAGCTTGCAGGCGAACTGGGTCTGCAAGCGAGCTTAGGACTGCAGGCAGACTTGGGTCTGCAGGCGAGCTTGCAGGCGAGTTGGGTCTGTAGGCGAGCTTGTGACTGCAGGCAGACTTGGATTTGCAGGCGAGCTCGAGTGTGCAGGCGAGCTTGTGACTGCAGGCAAACTTGGGTCTGCAGGCGAGTTGGGTCTGCAGGCGAGCTCGAGTGTGCATGCGAGCTTATGACTGCAGGCAAACTTGGGTCTGCAGGCGAGCTCAGGTGTGTAGGCAGACTTGGGTCTTGATCGTGCAGGCGAAATTCGAGCTGCAGGCGAGCTCCTGAGAATGTATCGAAGAATAGGCCGTAACTTTCAAACCGTAAGTCGGAATTTGACAAATGATATATGAAAATCGCCTATCTCGACGAGATAGAGCCATCTGAACCAAGCCAAAGGCTTTGGTTTGCTTCCTCCGTTTCGCCAAATTCCTTACGGTTTGGGCGAACCAAGCCAAAGGCTTTGGTTTGCTTCCTCCGTTTCGCCAAATTCCTTACGGTTTGGGAGATATCTGCGTTTTCCCCTTTTTATCAGTGTTTTTCCCCTTTTTGCTATTTCGGGCGAGGTTTTAGCACTTTAGTTCTGAACTTCTCTGATAAGGATTTAAAGGCAATTTTTATTGCCTACATGGAGTTACAAAATTTTTTACACACCCAACCCCCCACTCTCTACCCCTATTTATAGTCTACAGCAATGAATGAGAGCCCTTAGATAAAACTTGATCCCTTAGCTAATCAATATCAGCCTTTAATTACGCTATAGTAGACATGTATTGATAGCACTATCGATACCGCCATCGATACAGGTATCAATAGGGGTATCGATACCGGTATTGATACCCTTATTGATACTCTCATCGATAGCTAATCTCGACCGATTCTTCTCTTTGGCTTTGTCTCTAGGCCTTTGTTGAGAGTTGAGATGTTGGGCTTTTATTCAAAATTTCTTTATTAACCTGAAATTTAAGATAAACAATTATTAGTGGTATATTTATTCATGTAAAATAGATAATGTGAATATAAAATTATAATAAAAATATGATTATCATTAGCCCCAGTCGAGACTGGTTCGAAACCTAATCCAAATGAAAACTTGTGAAAAATCAGGGTCTCGTGGGATTTAAACTTCGAACCTTTGTGTCATTGTCAAAGGCACCTAACCACTACAGACCTCATTCTTTTGTGTTAAAGGTGATGTAGGAAACAACTAAATACATTTCAGCTAGTTCTATAAGTCCTCCAAATATATTTTTCATTCGTAAATTAGTTGCACATATATTTTTATAAAAGCCTACGAAAATTTTAGCTTCTGATTTGTACAAAAACTTATGTGGACATAACACTGTTACTAGAAATAATAATAATAATATTATGGTCAAGAAGAAAACTAAATAAAAGCAAAGTCGTAACAAGCTAAATCATAGGATTATAAAACCCTCCTTTTTCTTAAAATAATTGGTAAAAAAATTATATATATATATATATATATATTAGACATTCTTTCTTATTAAAGAAAATTTATTATATAACTAGATTATCTATTTTAAGATTAAATTATTTGAAAGAATTATATCAAAAACATGACTATAATTAAAACAAATAGTTATCATGAAGCTACAGTAAAAATATAGGCTCATGTACTCTAAGTACACCTAGGTGAATGAAATCCTACAAAGCATCAAAGGGTTCAAAACACAATTAAGAAAATAACTTTAGGATTATATAAACTAATGAACAATCAAGGTTTCCTCTTTTCATGTGGGTACTTCTAATAATTCAATACACTGCAACCACTTGAAATTAACAAAAGATTTACTTAAGCATTTTGGGGAAAAATGGTAGGAATGATAAAAAAATATGATCTATAGAAAAGGGAAACTTAAGAAGAAAGTATACTTGCCGATTAATGTCAAAAAAGAACTCCAAGCAAAGATCCTCCACTCACCTCCTAAGATGAAGTCATTGTCCCTACTTTCTTCTCTTTTTTTTTTAAATTTTCGTGAGGTTTTTAGATGGTAAAGAAAAGAAAAACGTTTAAAGGATATATGCTTGTTGAGGATAGACTTGGTGGTTAGAGATTTTGTAGGATATAAGGGATTTTATTGTTGAGATTTCAAATTTTATTTTTGTGAAACGTGGTATCAGGGCAAAAAGAAAAAAAAATAGTTTTCTCATCCATGTTCTCTCTTAAAAAAAAAGAAACTGAAGATATCATAGGGAAAATATGTGTAGATGGGTTTAAACTTGTTGAAGGGCTTGGTTGCATAAAAATTCTAGTATACTGGGCTATAAGGCGAATTGGGTCAGGGAAAAGAACTTAAAAGTAAGTTGGGCTTTGAACAAAGCTTGCCATAAGAAATATGATTGTGGGCCTTGGCTTACAGAGGCTTGGGTATTACATCTGACCCACCTAAACAAAATTTTTCCTCAAAATTTAAATTAAGCATTAAAAGAAACTTTGTGTTACCCATAGCAAAGTGATGTGGGTAGCACTGGCGAATCTCATCCTCTCGCTCCCATGTCACTTCACCAGGTGCATGGTGTCCCCAAGATGCCAACTAGAGGGATAGTTCTATTCTTGAGGGCCTTCTCCATTCTGTCCAGAATCTCCATTGGTCGCTCTTCATATAATAGGTCCATCCTAATCTAAAGCTCTGCGATGTCTAGGAGTAGGTCTCATCTCGCACATATCACCGAAGCTGTAATATATGGAACACATCATGCACTCCTGTGATGCCCCTAGTTTCACATAATGCTGCAGTCCAAGGTGAACCCATAGATGTCAAACCTGTCATGCACCCACACTGTGCAACAACACGTTTCACTATCACAGTAATATCTCGCTAGTGGAATCAAATAATAAACAAGTGTACGTACAAAGAAGATAAAATAAGAAAAATAATACAATGAACATGATAAAGGAAAGTGATATAAAAAAACATAATCATGTTCCAACTGAATAAAAGAGAGTACAACTGATAAACTAAAATAAAAATAAAATATCTTAATACATAAGAGTCAACTAAAATAGTACTAAGGCACTCAGCCTCCAAAATAAAATACAACTCTAGAAATCAACTAAAACAACTACTAAGCTAATGTGGAGCAATAACTGGATATCACGGAATGATGGCAACTATGTAGGAACTCTGTCAAACAATGGCTCTCTGGAAGTCTGATCCGCTGCCTGAAAAGAGGGAAAAAAAACTACGTCAGAGCTCTATGAAGATCATCTCCATCCGCCTCAGGGAAAAGCCTACTACATATGATGGAGGCTCTACCAAAAATATGCATACTCTATCTAAATTATTTACCTTGTACTAACTGGGGTTAATATTTAGAAATCCACAACACGAGACTAGTATGTCGAGCGAAATAATCCAAAAAAGAAAACCCTCATACATATACTATGTGCTTCAAATTGTGAATCTCTAAATATTAACTCCAAACTAAGAATAATTAATAAAAAATACATTACAAAAATACTATCCCAAACAATGTCATAAATGTCAGACTAAATACCTCACGCTACCCTTGGGTAGATGATACAGATACGAGTACATAATCCGACATAACCCGTAATATAATATACCCCGTCGCAATATAACTCATCGGTGAACCGTGTTCATAATTAACTTCCACCTAAGACTCAAGTTGTTAAAAGTTTCATAATACTATCTCTTGCAAAGTTCTATAGCTCATCGCATCTTCTAGCAGAACGGGCTACCTATTTAGGCATCCTAAGAAAATACGGCTCACTAGCCTCATCGCATCACCATGCAAAATAGACTACCTCCTCAGGCATCCTACAAGTACGGCTCATTAGCCTCATTGCATCACCATGCAAAACGGACTACCTCTTCAGGCATCCTACAAGTACGGCTCATTAGCCTCATCGTATCACACATATGGAACGAACTACCTCCTCAGGCATCCTACAAGTACGGCTTAATGGACTACTTCAACGATATACCAATGTACTACCCTAATCTTCACTGAGCTGTGCTCATCAACGGTATTCATACACACACATATACTATTCTAACTAATCGTCTTCCAGTCGTGGTCGAAATAATACATGCAATTATCCCCTTCCGTGGGAGTCCGTATGTGTTAAATCTCCATACGTGTACATCCATGGTCACGTGTGTGTATCAACGTATGGCTCGAATCCCGTATTCATGATCAAACGCACAACAAAATCATCACAAACAAAACCACATGTCGATCAACTGTCCTAAGGCATCGGTCGACCGATAACCAACATGCACAAACATGCACAAGTAAAAGCCCCTATTGGTCGACTGATTGTTCCTGATCAGTCGACCGAATAGAAAGAATTTGAATTTCCTAGAAGACACGATCAGTCGACTGGTCACTTAGGATCGGTCGATCGATTACACCGGTACAAAATTTTCTAGGTTTCTGTGCTTTGCAACTTTCTCAAATCTCTTATTTCTATTAACATGATTGGTAAAAACATGATTAATTTTGATCATTACACAACATAGATTAGCCTGAACATGATCATATTGCCTAGATATCATAAACTTAGGGTTTAAACATCCTAATCATCACAACTCTCAAATTATTCTATTTCTTAGGGTTTTAAAACAATTAAAAACATAAATTAACAATTAATTACAATTCTAATGATCATGATCATCTATTCTCTCTTAATTAGAAATTAAATCTACAGATCTTTTCATGGGTTTAAGTTCTAACCATCAAAACTAGGTTCTATTCATCAACATAAGCCTTAAACATTAGATTTAAAGACTAAACACATAAAGACATGAACTTTTACTGAGGATAGGTTTGGAGAAAGATAATCTTGCCTTTGATTTTGTTTTGATCCCTCTTGTAGGTGTCAAAATTACCTGTAGGTTACCGTACACAGCTCGAGATAAAGGGAAGGCGATTAATGCCATTATTCAAGTCAAAAAGGATTATCTGATGCTGTAAAGAAGCAAACAAGCACGCTAGGTGAGTCGGTGAAGTGTACGAGTCAAGGAAACATCGAAACATGCGCAAAACGACAAAACAGGACAAAAAACCGGGAAGTCAAAAAATCCTAGTCACCTCGAAGTGACTTAGAAATTCCGAGTCACCTCAAGGTGACATAAAAATTTTGAGTCACCTCAATGTGACTCGGAACAGTGCCGAGTCACATTGACGTGACTTGCACACATGCGGGTCATATTAACGTGACTAGCTTAGTTAAGTTCCCAATGACGTGTTTTCGGATGATTTTCTCAGGATTCTTTCGATCTACTGCCTCCCTAACTGCTTTGGGATCATTCCTAAACATGGTTAAGTCATTATTAACTAAAGATAAGATCAAATCATGAATTCTTATCCAAAAACACAGTATCTGAAGCCTATAAATACACCCCTAGGTCCCCTGTACATGAATGATCTAAAATTTAGAGCTTGGAGGCGAGATGCTAACCTTATGAGAGCAGACCTACGAATTTCAAAGAGAGGCTAGCGAGACTTTGGTGAATTTATACATAAAGAGGAGAGTTCGAGAGATCTGCAACATTTCGTTAATTTCCTTGAGATCACAATTCATTTTGATCTTAAGAAGAGTAGTAATCTCACTTTGTTGAGATCATTTATTTTAGTATTGCTTCATTTGAAACAAGAACAACGAGCCTTCGTTCCTGTCAACCCGGATCTGATTTTTAGTGGCCCACGGACTAACGCGTCCCCGACATAGGTAAAGATCCCACACAAGAAGCAACCTATAAACGATCATGTGTGTGTTTCTAGGAGAGCATATCTGTTTGTTTTATTTGTGTAGAAAAGTCTTATAAAAAAGCTCCTTCTTTTGAATCTATTGTAATTGATAAACATTGTAATGGATTCCACAAATAAAAAGATTTCTGACGCAAACACGCTGGCGACCACAGTAGGAACCAACAGCCTCTCTGCTGAGGCTGTCATGTCACAACCAAGGATCAAGATCCCGGTTGATGCTGAGGTCGAGTACGAGTTTGACTAGTAAAAGTATGAGGAATACCTCTCCTCCTCCTCCGTATCCTCTTCCTCCCGCAAGTGCAGAAAGATCTCTTCTTCAAAGAAGATTCACGGGACTTCAGATCTGAAGAAGACCAAAGGTGATGACTCTAGCCCAGTTGTTGCTTTGGTTTCTCCTTGCAACGCCCCTAAGCCATCCAACGAAGCCGGATCTGCTGATCACAACAACCCCTCATCAACCAAGGAATTAATTACTGAAGGCATGCCAATTTTGTCTAAGAGGGCTTGTCAGAGGCAATGCTAACGCCTCGCGCGTTAACTTGCCAAAGCTTTGGGGCCGAATGACGGAATCTGTTATCACGCAGATCTGGAGTCTAGGAGGCATCACACGACTCAATCGCCTCAACAACAAGTTATTCACTCCTCCTCTAAACAATCAACTAGTGAATGGATCTGTGTCAAAAGGACCCATTCAAGTCTTGAGGAACACATTTAGAAGTGCTGCGTATTGCTCACGCATGCACGAATTCTTGTGCAGGTAGCACAGGAGTTACAGAAAGAAGAGGTGGCCAAAAAACCATCAAAATCATGCTAAGTCTAGAGGCCAAAGTCCAAAACAGTGTCAAAAGCAACTCAGATAGCGGCCGAAACAATCGAAAAACCCGAGTCACCTCGAAGTGTGAAATTCTAAGTCACCTCAAGGTGGCTCGGAAATTCCGAGCCACCTCAGAGTGGCTCAGTCAAGGCCGAGCCACCTCGAGGTCACCCGCACTAGTCTCGCCTCCTACGATTGTTTTTGTGTCTCCGACAGCCTCCGTTTCTACTCATGATGATCTCGTACCTCCGGTGAAGTCTCACGGCAGCGTGGATCTATCCTGATTCAAGATAACAATGATGGATCACCTTGGTCCTTTGCACGAGGTTTGAGGCAAAGCCTGGTTAAAGAGCATTTGGGTCCGGTGAATGAACCCCAAGCAACTCTTCGGACTAGGGGTCGTACACGTGCTCCCAACAAGTCAGAGGCATCCTATATTCAGAAAATTACTGTAACCACCCGCTTCGGATTACATGTTAAAGTCCAATAGCCCGTTAAGATTCCACAGTCAAGAAAGCATGGTTCCAAACATGTGACTCTTGAGAACTCCAACAAGGCGTTACATCCTCGGAAGGAAATGTGTCCATCAGATGACAACCTTACACCTAGGAAGTCGTGCCAACACACGTTAGGTTGCTCTGATAATCATACCGATGAGTTGTACTATCGGGGTGGGGGTATGAACAAGTTTCGGAAAAGAAGTATTTGAGAAACAGACTCTTACTGTTCTTGTGAGAAGCCTATTAGGGCAGTATTATCAAAGTGTAGCTGTGCCAAAACTGCTCCGCAGAGGGTCTTGGTATTTGAAAGACTTTCTACTGAAGTGTTAAAGTCGAAGCCAAGGTATTTCTGCAAGAGAAGATCAGCCATTCAAGATGATGAACTCCCTGAAGTCACCATCAACATGCCCAACAACTTTAGTCCTTGTTAAATCAGCAGGGTGAATCTAGTTGTCGTAACAATACTAATGAAGTAGGCAGCAACTCGGAACTAGATTAAAATATCGATGCTGAAGACAAGAAGATGAAGGACCTCGAGAGCAAAATCAACGTCTTGATGTCCACTCAAGAGGTGAAGAAGACCGGCATACCGTGTCCATACCCAAGAGAGTGAGAGTCAATTCCTTATCCGACAAAGTTTAATCTAATTAACTTTATGTCGTCCAACGGAACAGGCTTGTTGGACCCTAGAGGGGGGGTGATTAGGGTCTTAAGGTAATAATTGTGCAATAAAATTAAGATAATGTAATACACCACAAAATGAAAAGCTAAAGTAAAAGAGACAAGGTTAGAAATCGTTATCCAAGTGACGCGCGATGTGTTCATGAGGTTCGGTCCTCTGACATACGTCTCCGCTCCCCACTCTCGAGGAGAATCCACTACACAACCCGGTTTGGCAGCTGAAACTTCTTCTACACAAAAATCTCCATGAGATCTCACAACCACACAATTAATCTCCATGGGATCAAGCTCACAACAGTAGTAAATGATGAAAAATATCTCTCTTTACAGTAGCCCTATGGCAAGAAGAGAGATAGCACTTGATGCTTGGAATGTGAAAATGAAACAATAAATAACAAGATGAAAGTTGAAGCTCTTTTGAAAATAATAAACTTGAAAACAAGAGTTTTGCAATGAAAGCTTGGATTTGAAGTAGTTGGGGTGTTGGGTATTTATCCAAAACCCCAAAGAACCAGACAAAATTCCCCAAAAACCGGATTACTGAATCTGAACAAAAATAGTTGTTACATTATTATGAGTCGACTCAGTACAGTTCATGAGCCAACTCATAAGTAGCCGTTATAGGCTAAAAATCAACTTATGGGTCGACTTGTAAAAATCAGGAGTCGACTCATAAACCATGGGTCGACTCATAAGATCATGACAGGCATGAGTCGACTCAACCTGATGGGTCGACTCATGATGTTGTGAGTCGACTCATCAGAAATAAATTGTAAACTATGCAGTAGTTTGTGAGTCGACTCAATACTGTTCATGAGTCGACTAATAAACATGTACATAAAAAATTTCAACTTTGAACCTTGTTAAAAAATATCAAATAAATTCTAAAAAATTATGAAACTTTAGGAATAGTTTATAAACATTTTGACAAACTTGGTTGAAAAGAAATTTTGTAAAAAGGCCTCGTATTTGTGAAAATTATCATTTTAACAAAAGTACCAAAATACTAGTTTTGAAAGTGTGCAAGTGTGTGTGATATCCCAAATAGCTTCAAATGAAATCTACAACTACTTGCCTACATTTAAGTACTAGAGAAAAAAATAAAATAGCAAATTTTTCTCACGTAGAAATAATTTTCTTGAGTCTTGATATTGCTTTAGAGTTGATGAAGCTTCTCATTACGTTTAGTGTTCTTGATAAACATTGCTTCATCACTTTACCTCCTGCTCATTTAGATATCGTCGTTGTAGCCCATATTCCATCCAATCCTTCATAAATGGTACTAACTAGCTTAATATTTATATTATCTATAATATCACTCAATAGGCAATTTGTATCGATAATGATGGTTGTAAATCATCATCAAAACATAAGGGCTAACAATCTCCCCATTTTTTATGGTGACAATCAACCATTATATTGGAGCAAAATAAATATGGCTTATAGATAGTAGATCCCCCTATCTATGAGCTCCCTATAATTATGTGCACAAATGAGGAGATTTCTCCCCCTTTGTCACCATCAAAATGGGGTATATGAAATAATAAACATGCAAGAATGCATATGAAGTTTAACTAACCAAACAAACAAACAAAACTTTTTACATAATGCATAAATCCAAACCATTTCTTATGCGACAAAAAATCTTCTTCACTAAGAGGCTTAGTAAAGATGTCCGCTAATTGAGATTTTAGTATCAATATAAACAAGGGATACATCTTGCCTCTCTACATGATCGTGTAAGAAATGATGGCGCACATCAATATGCTTAGTTCTAGAGTGCAAAACAGAATTTTTTGAAATGTTTATAACACTAGTGTTATTACAAAAATTTTTTGTATTTTCAAAATACAAATCATAGTAAACTAAACTTTGTTTCATCCATAAAAGTTAGGCACAATATAAGCTGGCGGCAATGTATTTTGCTTCCATAGTGGACAAGGTAATACAATTTTTTTTCTTGGAGGCCCAAGAGACAAGAGAGTTACCCAAAAATTGACATGTACCACTCGTACTCTTGTGATCTACCTTACATCTAGCAAAGTCGGCATCACAAAAACCATAATGATCAAAAGAGATGTTTTTTTGATAAAATAAACCAAGATTAATTATATCATTGACATATTTAATAATTCTTTTAACCACAATCAAATGGGATGTTTTAGGAGAAGCTTGAAAACGTGCACATGCACACACACTAAACATGATATCGGGTCTACTAGCGGTAAGGTAAAGAAGACTATCTATCATACCTAGGTAAAGTTTTTGGTCTATATCCTCACCACTATCATCCGCATCAAGCTTGATACTTGTACTCATGGGAGTTGGTGCATGCTTAGAATTCTTCAATCCGAATTTCTTCACCAATTCTCTTGCATACTTTCTTTGAGAAATGAATATCCCATCCTTAGTTTGCTTCACTTGGAGCCCGAGAAAGAAAGTGAGCTCTCCCACCATGCTCATCTCAAAATGATCTTGCATAACTTTAGAAAATTTCTTGCATAAAGATTCATTAGTGGCACCAAAAATGATATCATCAACATATATTTAAACTAAAATAAAATCATTTTTCCTTTTTCTCACAAAAAGTGTATTATCAATTTTCCCTTTAGAAAAGCCATTTTCAAGAAGAAAGCTAGAGAGACGAGAATACCAAGCTCTAAAAGCTTGTTTTAACCCATATAAAGCTTTTTGAACCTGGTAAATATGATTAGGAAATGAATGATCCATAAAACCGAGGGGTTGCTCAACATATACTTCCTCTTCTATAAAACCATTTAAAAAGGTATTTTCACATCCATTTGAACTAATTTAAAATTTTTAAAACTTGCAAAGGCTAAGAACATTCTAATGGATTCCAACCTTGTAACCGGTGCAAAGGTTTCATCATAGTCTATGCTCTCCTCTTGATTGTATCCTTAGGCAACTAAACGAGCTTTGTTTCTTGTGACTATACCATGTTCATCAAGTTTGTTTCTAGAAACCCATTTAGTTCCAATAACATAAACATTGTTAGGTCTAGGAACTAATTTCCAAACATTATTTTTTTTTAAAAATTGTTTAGTTCATCATTCATTGCTAGAACCCAAAACTCATCTTTTAAAGAATCATTTATCTTTTTAGGTTCTATTTGAAATAGGAAGGCAACATTACAACACTCACTCAAAGCATCTGAGAGAGTTAGAATCCCTTTGAAGGATTCCCTATTATTTGCTCCTTTGGATGATTTGGTGCGAATTTCCATGCTTTGGGAAGTTCTTCTTGCTCTTGAATGTTGTTGCTCTCTCCATCCTTTTGTGCATCTACTGAGGGTGTTTCATTTAGTTTCAAAAGTTCCAATCGTCCTTAATATCATCATCATCTTTCCTAAGAAAATCAACTTGTAAACTAATATTAGCCTCATGAAAAGTAACGTTTATAGATTCTTTAACAACAAGAGTTCGTTTGTTGAAGACCCTATAAGCCTTACTTCTAGGTGCATATCCTAAGAAATTACCAATATCAAATTTTAAATTAAATTTATCATGGTGATCTTTGGTGTTCAAGATAAAACATTTACAACCAAAAATACGAAAGTATCCAATAAAAGGGGTTTTGCTAGAAAAAATTCATAAGGAGTTTTCTTAAGCTTTGTTCTAATCAAAACACGATTCAAAACATGGCAAGCCGTATTGACGGCTTCCACCAAAAAATATTTTGGTAAATCAAAGGCATTTATCATTGTTCGTGCCATCTCTTGTATGATGTGATTTTTTCGTTCAATAATACCATTTTATTGTGGTGTTCTTGGAGCGAAAAATATATGAGTTATACCATGATATACACAAAAATCATTGAAAAAATTATTTTGAAATTCACCATCATGATCACTTCTAATTTTAACAACTTTTAACTCTTTTTTATTTTCAATTCTTTTGACAAAATTTAAAAAATCTTCAAAACATTCATCTTTACTACCAAGAAAGATTGTCCACGTAAAGCAGGAGAAATCATCAATGATAACAAGATGTAGTAATTGCATGGGTTTAGAAGTTGATACCTCATTAATGATTTAAAGATAGATTTGGTTTGTTTATCTTTGGCATAATCTTCACAAATGGTATCTTTGATGAAATGTAAGTTTGGTAACCCTTTTACAAGATTCTTTTTGGATAACTTGGATATCAACTCCATGTTGGCGTGACCAAGCCTCTTATACCAAATCCAAGGATTTTTATCAACCACCGTAAGGTATTTAACATCTTGATCTACTAGCTCATTCATCTAAAAAATGTATACATTAGATTTTCTATTAGCAACAAAAATAATTTTTTTATTTGAGCTAACCATGCACTTATCCGGTTTAAAAGAAATATCAAATCCTTTATCACTTAACTGGCTAATACTAAGAAGGTTATGATTTGAGCTTCTAACCAAATTAACATCCTTTATTACGGGAGAAGGTATCTTACCAATACATCCAATACTTATAATTTTACCTTTCTCACCGCCACCGAAGGAGACGTCACCTCCTTTAATCCTTGCTAGAGTTGCGAATAGCTCTTTTTTGCTCGTCATATAATGTGAGCAACCACAATCAAGGTACCATATCTCTCTACGTCGTGTTTGTGATGTTCCCTACATAAGATGAAGACGTAGAAACTTTATGTACCCAAATCTTGGGTCATTGGGTGTTAGTATTCTTGGTATCTTTGGGTACCCATGTCATTTTATAATAATTATTATTGTTTTTAATCCTACAATGAGTGGAGATATGACCATGTTTCATGCAATATGTGCATACAAAATTTTTCTTGTGTGTAGAAGCATAAGATCTATGAAACCTATTTCTTTCAAAGTGATGATGACTAGAATATGCATGAGTAGTTTTAATTCTACCACTTTCAATTTCAAGCCTTTTAATTTTAGATCTCAATTGTTTGTTTTCAAAATCGAGATCCCCTAACAACTTATGTTTTAGAGCAAGTGAGGATTGTAGTTGCTCAAGTTTGGAATCGTAAGAAACATACAATTTTTTAAAGGAAGAGTATTCTTTTGTCATTCTATTAAACTCAAGGTTTAACTCTTCTAATGTGGTTGCTAGATCACATTGCATATAGAACGACTCACTTTCGGTGTCGGATATTACCTTATTTTTTTGAGTCATAAAGCAAATGTTGGGATCATGAAGAGCAATCTTTACTCCTTCATTGCTATCCGAATCGCTTGGTTCGGATTCCTTCCATCTAGCATACATAGCTTTCTTCTTCTTGTATTTTAAATATTTCTCTTTGAGCTTAGGGCAATCTTTGGCAAGATGACCCCATAGCTTTCTTCTTCTTGTATTTTAAATATTTCTCTTTGAGCTTAGGGCAATCTTTGGCAAGATGACCCGGTTCGTTGCATTCAAAACATTTTATTTCTCTTTGAGCTTAGGGCAATCTTTGGCAAGATGACCCGGTTCGTTGCATTCAAAACATTTTCCTATTCGTGAAGAAAACTTGTTGTTAGATTGATTATTTGAATTCCTATGTATTTTTATTAGTCTTGATATTCTTCTAGAGAGATGTGCCACTTCTCTAGAAATGTCGACTTCACTATCCGAAGAGGAGGAGTTATCACTAGCTCCTTTGAGAGCAATGGTCTTCAATAATTGGGATGGCTCCTCAATTTCCTGTGGGGGCACTTCCTCCTTCTCCTTCCCTTTAACCTTTTTCTCATGAACTTTAAGCTTGCCGATGAGGCCATCGGGAGCTAGAGTAGTAAGATCATGAGCTTCCTCTATGGCTGTAGCTTTGGGCTCCCACACCGGAGTCAATGAGCGAAGGACTTGTAGTTCATCTCTTGGATAGTCAATTGCTTGTCAAGACCATGCAATTCATTGATGATATTAGTAAAGCGAGAAAACATAGTATCAATGGATTCATTAGGAAGCATTTTAAATAACTCATAGTCATGCATAAGCCCACTAATTTTGGACTCCTTAACTGGGGGGTTCCTTCATGTGTAATACATAATTTCATCCAAATTTCGTGTGCGGTTGCACACGTGGAGACCCTATTGTACTCATTGGGGGTAAGACCACAAATTAAGGCATTCATGGCCTTTGCATTGAGATTAGCTTGGAGTCTTTCTCCATCGGTTATAGTACTAATCTTGAGCTTTTCTAGATATTTTTTGTCTATGATATCTAAGATGTCAAGATCAATGCAACGAAGGTAAATCCTCATTCTAGCTTTCTAATAGGCAAAATTTGTACCGGTGAAAAGTAGGGGTCTAGTGGTGGATTGTCCCTCAAGCATATGCACATTCAATGAAGCCTCCATTGGATCTTTCCTCTAAGGTGGTTAGACCAAAAACAAAGATAGAGACCAAGCTCTGATACTAATTGTTGGACCCTAGAGGGGGGGTGATTAGGGTCTTAAGGCAATAATTGTGCAATAAAATTAAGATAATGCAACACACCACAATATAAAAAGCTAAAGTAAAGGAGATAAGGTTAAAAATCATTATCCAAGTGACGGGCGATGTGTTCACGAAGTTCGGACCTCTGACCTATGTCCCCGCTCCCCACTCTCGAGGAGAATTCACTACACAATCTGGTTTGCAAGACAGAACTTCTTCTACACAACGATCTCCACGAGATCTCACAACCACACAATTAATCTCCACAAGATCAAGCTCACAACAGTAGTAAATAATGTAAAATCTCTCTCTTTACAGTAACCCTATGGAAAGAAGAGAGATAGCACTTGAAGGTTGGGATGTGAAAACGAAACAGTAAATAACAAGATGAAAGTTGAAGCTCTTTTGAAACAATAAACTTGAAAACAAGAGTTTTGCAATGAAAGCTTGGATTTGAAGTAGTTGGGGTGTTGGGTATTTATAGGGAAATAAAACAGCAGCCACCGAATTACTAAATCTGTACAAAAATAGTCGTTACAGTGTTATGAGTTGACTCAGTACTGTTCATGAGTCGACTCCTAAGTAGCCGTTATAGGCTAAAAACCAACTTATGGGTCGACTTGTAAAAATCATGAGTCGACTGATAAACCATGTGTCGACTCATAAGATCATGAGTCGACTCATCAGAAAAAAACTCATTTTCTAGCACAGTTTGTTAGTTGACTTATGACAGGCATGAGTCAACTCAACCTGATGGGTCGACTCATGATGTTGTGATTCGACTCATCAGAAACAAATTGTAAACTACATAGCAGTTTGTGAGTCGACTCAATATTGTTCATGAGTCGACTCATAAACATGTACACAGAAAATTTTTACTTTAAACCTTGTTAAAAAATATCAAATAAATTCTAAAAAATTGTGAAACTTTGGGAATAGTTTATAAACATTTTGACAAACTTGTTTGAAAAAGAATTTTACAAAAAGGTCCTCGTATTTGTGAAAATCATCATTTTAACAAAAGTACCAAAATACGAGTTTTAAAAGTGTGCAAGTGTGTACTAACTAGCTTGATATTTATATTATCTATAATATCACTCAATAAGTAATTAGTACCGATAATGGTGGTTATAAATCATTATCAAAACATAAGGGCTAATAAGGTTCACCCACTCAGCACTTGATTTATTTTAAATCTCACCTAGGCGTGATCTCTGGCGATGAGCCTCTGATGGTCCGGTCATTCGTTGGGACCCTTCAAGAGGCCACTTTCGATTGGTACCATCATCTCAAGCTGGAGAGCGTCAACAGCTGGGATGATATGGAGACCCTGTTTCTCACCAACTTCTTCGATGATGACACGTAAGTGTCAATCGGAACGCTTTTTGATGAGAAGCAGAAAGACGGAGAGTCGGTTAATAACTTTATCAAATGCTTCCTAAATAAAGCAATGAATTGCCGAGGTCCGATCACACAAGAGTTCATCCTTCAGACATTTCACAACAATCTTTTTTGGATGTGCTGGAAGCCATGGGGGTGGCGCCATCCAAAATGTGTAGAGAGCTGAAGGTGCACGAGAACAAGCCGAACGCTTTCTCAAGAGGAAGAAGGTTGAAAGAGTCCAACCAGCGGCTAGTGCTCCGAAGCAGAATTTTGTTCCTCGTGATAAATGGAAGACACCGACGAATGCATTAGATGTGAATCAGATATTCCAACTGCAACCGTAACAACAAGTGCCGCAACAGTCGTCGTCTCAATCATAACATCGACCTCAAAGGCAGCAAAAGATTTCTGAACCAAAATTCCTGAAGGAGTACTCCTTCAAGGAAGATGAAGTTCCTGCTATTTCAAATACCTCCTGGATAACAACAAAATCAAGTTGCCTCCAATCACTGACCAGGAGGAAGCCAAGATGACGATAGATCCAAGATATTGTACATTTCACAGGTGGGTCCATCATCCCACTAATATGTGCTACACCCTCAAGGACAAGATCCAAGCCTTAATTGATGCTGGAATCATCACTGCAAAATAGCCCAAAGAAAAGAAGGTAGGTGTGAACGTAATGACCATCAGCTTTGTCTCCTTCCCTTTAACATGGTTTCAACCGGAACCCGTAACAAAGGTGTGTTGGATAATAATGCCCCAAATATGTAGTTTTGATGATAATAATTTACGTGTTATGCACTAATATATCTATGCAGCTATTTACATCATATACGATCCAGATATGAGAATAAAGTGCAGAATAAGTTCAAGGCAACATGGAGCAAAGAAGAATAAATGAAATATGTCAAAATGTAAATTTTCTCTTTTTCTTTACTTAGATTTTATGTACAAGCCTTGATCACTCACAACACATACACACACATAGCATTAGTACATACTAACACATGCTTAGTGTGTGGTTAACTATAGAAATCCCCTAGGTTAACCATTAGAAGTCATAGTTAAAGAATGATTTTCAAAATAATTTATATACATCTCATTCTTAACTCTTAGTAGTCGACTACAAGCTTTTATAGTCAACTAATGCTCTCTCTAATAGAAACTTAGGAATCTGGAATTTCACAGAGTAGTCAACTATTTTTCTTTAAAGCCGATTACTGAATTTTAAGTCAAATTTTCTAGAGACTTTTTCTTCAGAGAGTAGTCGACTACTTTTTTTTATAGTCAACTACTGAATTTTGAGTTAAAATTTCCAGAAACTTTTCCTTCAATGAGTAGTCGACTAATCAAATTTAATAGTCGACCACTAAACACTGAGAAATTTTTCCAGAAACATTTCTTTCAGTAAGTAGTCGACTAATCAACATTATAGTCGACTACGTGCACAGACTGAAATTTTCCAGAAACTTTTTGCTTCAGTGAGTAGTCAACTAATGGACATTATAGTCGACTACTATGCAATTTTCTAGACTTTTCAGAATGAGTTCAAATACATTGTAGTCGACTACTAAGATAGTTTTTCTGAACGTTTTATGTTTGAATTTGAAATAATTTTAACCGTTTATATCCGTTTAATGAGTTCAAAAATGTGTCTTTTTAAGGGATATAAATAGGTTAGAAGTTCAGAATTTTGGACAACGAAAATATATATGTAAGATTGAATTTTTATGAAACTCAAGTGTAAGAATATCTGAATTTTTATTTGAGTAGTGAGAAAAACAAAATTATGCAATAACAATTGATCATCTTCATTCATACAAGATTTTGAAAAGAATTCAGAGAACAAAAGAGTCTATAAGCCACTGTTGCACGTCACAAACTTATCAAGGCTTATATGAGATTTGTACATTGATTCAAGGAAAGGATTCTCTCATATGTGAGAGGTGTGATCTCTTGGTGAAGAGATTGATTGCAATTTGCATAGTCTTGCAAATTGGTTAGGTTTGCATTTTGATTTTTTAAGTTTATTTAAAATCATAGTGGAAACTCTCAAGCAGGATTTGCTTAGGGACTGGATGTACACCGGGAAGGTGGAACCAGTATAAATCCTTGTGTTTGTATTGTTAATTTTCTATGATTGTTATTTCTTTTTTCAATATATTATCTACTTTGCATAAAATTTTATAAAACACTATTCATCCTCCTCTAATGTTTTTAGTATGATTAGATCAGATCCTACATTTGGTATCAGAGCAAGATTGAAGAAATGACATCATCATCGGATTCAGCTTCAAAATTTAAAGAAGGTCATTGTACAAATCATCCTCCAATGTTCGACGAATTAAACTATAATTATTGGAAGTGTCGGATGAGAATTTATCTCCAATCAATTGGCTACGAACTTTAAAACATTGTGGAAACTAAATATGAGAAGCCAATCACTCCCTTCACGAAATGGATAACATCTCAAAGAAATAATGCAAACTTGGACTCCAAAGCCATAAATGCACTATTTTACGCTCTTGATAAGAATAAGTTCAATAAGGTGTCAACGACCACATCCGCTTATGATATTTGGCACACACTCGAGGTAACTAATGAAGGTACAAGTAAAGTTAAAGAATCTAAAATTTCTGTTCTTGTACACAGATTCGAATTATTTAGAATGAAGGAGAACGAGACCAATGGAGAAATGTTTACAAGATTCACCAACATCACAAATTCTCTTAATGGTCTTGAAAAAGAATTCACACAAGTGGAAATGGTGAGAAAGATCCTTCGTTCTCTTACTCCACAATGGGAAAGAAAGTGACCGCAATAGAAGAAGCAAATGACTTGTCAACACTTACGGTAGAAAACCTCATTGGAAATCTCATGGCTTACGAAGTACAAATTGAAGATAGAAAGAATGAAGAAGAAACTAAGAACTAGAAAGTGCTTGCATTCAATACTACTTCGGGTAAGGAAGATTCGGATGATGATAAAGAAATGAGCATGTTTGTACATAAATTTAGAAAACTCATAAAACAAGGTAAGTTCAAATCTAAAAATTTAAATTCAAATAACTTACTTTGTTTCAAGTGTAATAAACCGGGGCATATGAAGAAA
Source organism: Asparagus officinalis (assembly GCF_001876935.1). Taxonomy (NCBI): domain Eukaryota; kingdom Viridiplantae; phylum Streptophyta; class Magnoliopsida; order Asparagales; family Asparagaceae; genus Asparagus; species Asparagus officinalis. Next base: position 87,897,451 of record NC_033797.1, on the reverse strand, counting down.
GATTGTCCATTATTGAAAAATATACAAAAGTCAAATTACTTCAACAATTTCAACTATATTCAAAACAACAAGAAAAGGAAGGCCTTGGCGGCTACATGGGACGAAAGTGATGATTCTTCTTCTTCCGATGAAGAAAGTGAAGAAAAGAAGAGTGCTCATATGTGCTTTATGGCACAAGATGAAGTAAGTGATAATAAAGAACTTTTAGATGCTTTTATTGAATTATATGAAACTTTTTTGAGATTAAAAGCTTCACATAATTTTCTTAAAGGTAAAAATAAAAGATTACTTGAAGAAATTTCTGATTTAATTCTTCTACTTTTTCTAATTCTCAAGTAATTGAATTAAAAGAGGAAAATAAATCCTTGCTTAAAGAAAATCATATTTTATCTAATGAGAATGTTTATCTAAAATCAGAATGCAATGATCTAAAAATTCACATTAATATTTTAGATAAAGATATTTCTTCTATTAAAATAAAATATAATGATATATGTTTGAATATTAGTAAATTCAATAAAGGTAAAGAAAATCTTAAGAATTTACTTTTTTCAAAAAGAAACACAAAAGAAAAAAGGTTTGGGTTTTCATGCTAATAATGATAATATTTCTAAGAAAACTATTTTTGTTAAATCAATTAGTAAGCCACATAAAAACAATGTTAAAAATAAAGATTTACTCAAAAAAAATTAAAATATTTATCTATTTGGATACCTAAGAAATTATCTTCTTTAAAGAAAAATTGTTATATTTCTGATATTATTAAAAATGTTTTTTTATCAGGGAATTATTGATATGGGTGTATCTTCTCTTCAGAACTTAGTTATCCTCATGGGAGCTTGAGAATAGCTAATTCTCATGATAGCTTGAGAATAGAGGTATAAAACAGTACAGTGGAATGCAGGTTTAAGCGTGGAACGAGACGGCGAATCGAAGAATCGAAGCATCCAGTTTTCAGCCCATGACTCGACTCATAACAGTCATGAGTCGACTCATCAGGTTGAGTTGACTCATGCCTGTCTTGAGTCGACTCATGAAACCCAACCGTTTGTCACCAGTCTCTAATGAGTTGACTCATCTCAGTCATGAGTCGACTCATTGCTGGTTTTGTGTTTTGTCCAGTTTTGGACGAGTCAACTCATCTCAGTCGTGAGTCGACTCATCGATGGTTTCCTGATTTGTTTGGGTTTCTGTTTATATATTTTTCTGTGGGGTTTAGGCTTGGTTATTTACCACTTTACCATCCATGTTATTCCACATATAAAAGGAATTGTTTTAGGGTTTTAAAACAATCAAGAGAGATTAGATTATACTTGGAGAATTGAGAGAGATTGTTCTTCAATTCTAGTGAGATTGTGAGAGATTGTAAGTTATTTGATTCTCATAATCTAGAGAAGGTATTTTCCTTCGCCACACTGAATTACTCTTGTGTTCTTGTTATTTTCTTCTCAACCCACTGAATTACTCTTGTGTTCTTGTTATTTTCTTCTCAACCCACCTTTGATAATTCCGCGATCAAAGGTGCTTGCACGACGACTCATATCAAGTTGGTATCAGAGCGATAAGATCCGATAGAGGGGGTATCTTATGTATGGTCTTGACTCGATCGCAATACAAGACGCTAGGTGAGATACTTATTTCATTGGAAGGAGTCCAGAAATTAAGGAAGAAGAAGATGACTGAAGGAGACAGTTCAGCAAGGCTAGATGCATTGAAGAAGCAGATGGAGACAATGGGTTCGACCCTCATGCAACTCGTCAATCTTGTCAAAGACAAAGGAAACAAGGAGGAATCTTCTTTGAAAGGAAAGAAGAAACTTGTGGAGTCCGATGGAGAAGGCGAGGGTTCTGATTCAGATGAGGAGGCCCGTATTGTTAAATCTGTTTCACACCAAGGGGGTAAGGGTTCTTACCAGAATTTGAAGATAGACTTCAAAGTGGAGATTCCTATTTATAATGGGAGTGTCAACGTCGAGAGGCTTGATGATTGGATCGAGCGGATGGAGACCTATTTCACACTCTACGGATATTCATCCAAGGGGAAGCTTGTGTTCGCGATGTTGAAGCTTTTGGGACATGCATTGACATAGTCGAAATCCTATTACAAGCAGGAGAAGAAGGCGGTGTCATGGAATAAGTTCAAGGAACTACTTAGGAAGTAATTCTATCCAGTAGGGTTCCTCGAAGAGCGTTGGTACAAGTGGTACGGGTTGCACCAACGGTTCAACCAGATCATTCAAGAGTATACGATGGAGTTCCAGCAGCAGGCAATGGTCCTCAACATCACAAAAGAGGAATATCCTATTTTTATGAAGTATATGGCGGGTCTGAACGAATATATCCGGAAGGAGATGAGGTTTTACACAGTTGAGTCCATTGCAGAGGCGAGTGTGAAGGACATTGCCATTGAGGGTAGGCAAAATAAGGGCAACGAAACGAAGGGGGACTCCAAACAAATAGGAGGCAAGTCTAGTGGCCCTCAACCTAAGGAAGAGAAGAAGAAGGGTGACTCGGTGAAGGCAGGATTAACATGCAACCACTACAAACAGACAGGACATGTAGCTGATCGTTGCTGGGAGAAGTATCCTCATCTGAAGCCGAAGGGATTGAAGAAAAAGGAGGAGAAGAAGGCATACATAGTAGCGTAGGGTCCGAAGAAAGTTCCAGGGATGACAGCACCCAACAGCAGTCTCAACCTTATGGCGGAGAAGTAGAACACGACAGAGGATGAAGACCCGAGGGAGCAGCTCTTTGTTTTGAAATTACAGATCAAGACCAGTTTAGTTGATGCCATAGTGGATCCAGAGAGCCAGAAGAATTTGATATCTGAGGCCTTGGTTCAGAAGCTGAGATTGAAGATGGTTAAACATCCGAAACCCTATCCTTTAGGGTGGATTCAGAAGGAGGCGGGATTGAGTGTGGTCAACCAATGCACTTTTAGATTTGCGCTCCACGAGTAGTATATTGATGAGGTCACATACGACATCGTTCTGTTGGATATTTTCCAAGTAATATTAGACGATCTCTATTTATGGGATAGGTTTGTTGTCTACAATAGACGAGCCCAGAAGTATACATTCACCAAAGATGGCGATCAATTCATCTTTCGTTCGGCATCTCTTCCATAGGAGATGAGTTTGGTGACAGTGACTCAGGCGAAGAGGCTAGTGAATGCGAGTAAGAGGTTCATACTGCTAGTCATTAGGCCTTATGAGGAGCAGCTGAGTAGGGTGTGCTTGACTACCTTGAGCAAGTTTCAGGAGGGCGAGCCTGACAGGTTCAAGGCCAAATACGTGGACTTGTTTTCAGAGATTATGGGACTACCACCACGATGGGGTATGGAGCATGAGATTATGTTGACCGGCGAGAGTTCTTCGTCGAATATAGGTCTATACCACACATCTGTAGAGGAGTCTGAGGAGATCAAGAGGCAGGTTCAGGAGCTGTTGGAGACAGGAGTGATTATGTCGAGTTGTTCCCCTTGCGGGTCTCCAGTATTGTTGATGTTCAAAAAGGATGGAGGTTGGCGTATGTGCGTGAATTACCGAATACTCAACAAGATAACCATTAAGAATCGCTACCCATTACCACAGATTGACAATCTCATGGATCAGTTGGAGGGAGCAAGGTTCTTCACGATGTTGGATTTGAAGTCTGGCTACTATCAGGTGAGGATTCGGGAGGATGACACTTGGAAGACTACGTTCAAGACTAAGCAGGGCTTATTCGAGTGGTTGGTGATGTCGTTTGGTTTGTACAATACTCCAGCTACCTTTATGAGGCTTATGAATGATTTATTGTGACCCTTTAAAGAGGATTTTGTGATAGTTTACCTCGATGACATCTTGGTGTACAGCAGGACCTGGGAGGAGCATCTTGTTCATGTTGAGAAAGTGTTTGAAGTGTTGCAGAACAGACAGTTGAAGCTCAATGGGAAGAAATGCGAGTTTTGTAAGGATAAATTGGTGTATCTCGGCTTCATCGTGGGGAAGGGCCAGCGAAGGATAGATCCAAGCAAGGTGGCGGTGATCATAAAGTGGCCGACCCCTAGGACAGTGACGGAGGTGAGAACCTTCATGGGGGCTTGCCAGTACTTGCGCAAGTTCATTCGACATTTTTCGACTTATGCGGCACCTTTGCATGGCCTTACGAAGGCGAAGGTTCAGTTCGTGTGGGGTAGGGCGCATGAGGAAGCTTTTCAGCTACTAAAGAAGAAGATCTCGGAGGCACCAGTATTAGCTTTGCCGAATTGACTGTAGGCTGTCTAAAAATCACAATAGATAGCTGACCTCCATCAAACGCCGATGATGGAGGTTACAATCTGACAACTTCCAGAAGGTTACAATTTAAAGATTTCATGTAGATCGATGAAGGTTATAATCTGACAACCTTCACGACAACCGATGAAAGCTCTAATCAACAGCCTTCACAATCAACATCAGGAGTTACAATTTAACGACTCTCATATTTTCAAGGAGCCAAGATGAAGATTACAAGATGGTGATCTTTGCAACGCTCTAGCAAAATAGACTACAAATCGACGGTCTCTTCAAATTCAGACGTGAAGCTCACCTATGCGTCCCAAATGCAAAACGCATAGCTCGTGGCCGCGTTCCAAACTCCCAGAACAAAACACAGAGGTCCTCCCCATGTGTCAACACCAAAACACAGAGGTCCTCCCCATGTGTCAGCAACAAAACGCTGGAGTCGGACCTGCGTTGCAACACCAAAACGCGGAGGTCCTCCTCGCGTGTCAACATCAAAATGCCGGAGTCAGACCTGCGTTGCAACATCAAAATGCGGGGTCAGACCTGCGTTTTTTTTGTGTTTGACTGGTTCAAACAGAACCTATACGGTTTTAAAATTGTATCTCCACTTAATGGGGTCGGTTGCACCCCATTATGGAGAGATTTTAGGGGGGGTTGCACCCCTTAAACTCTTGAACAGTTCCAAAACTGTTTCCCACGATTTGGGGATGGTTACACCCCACTTAGCAGTGATTTAAGGGATGGTTACACCCCCTTAATCCCCTATAAATAAGAAAAAACTCAACTGAGTTAAAAGGTAAGAACTTCTTGGCTCCGATTGACCCTGGAGCTTGGCAGCAAAGAGAGGATCTTTAGAACATTCTCGGATCTGGAGATCGACCACCGAAGCTTTCTTCTAGCCTTGGCTTATTAACCGATTTTTGGTTCAAATCAACTCTTTTACAGGGTTCTTCTAAACTCGTTCAGAGTTCTAGAACTTACCACGCAAGTTCTCCACAACGTCAAATTGTGAGGAGAAGACCACATTCCAGTGAATCAAGACGTTCGGATCGTCAACGGAGAGCAAATTCGACGCATGCATTCGAAGGAGGCATTCCATCGCTACCATGAAGAACTCAGTTTTAAACAAAGGGGAGAATCCAGATCGTTCTCTTCTCTTTTATAATCAGGAAATCCGATTGTAACTAAGATTAAAGGGAATACAAATCAAATTTTTCCTTCGTTTCTTTTTACTACAAATTTTCCAACAAACAAGGGCGCATGAGGAAGCTTTTCATCTGCTAAAGAAGAAGATCTCAGAGGTACCGGTGTTAGCTTTGTCGAATTTGTAGAGGACCTTCGAGGTGGAGACCGACGCTTCTAGTTATGTTATGGGCGCTGTGTTAATTCAAGATGGTAAGCCGGTGGAGTAGCATTCAGAGATGTTTATGGGTGCTATTCAAAACTACCCTACCTATGACAAGGAGTTCTATGCACTTTATCAAGCGATCAAACATTGGAGCGTGTATTTGTTAGGTAAGGAGGTGGTTGTGCACTTAGAGCACAAACCATTAGAATTTCTACATGCCCAGACGAAGCTGCAACAGGCACGACACATGAAGTGGATGTCCTATTTGATGGTGTTCAACATCATTATTAGGTACAAGAAGGGAACGACTAACAAGTTAGCCGATATGTTATCTCGCCCACCAGTGAGGGCATTTTTGGTAGAGACGCGCATTCAGCCCTCGGTTCCTTCGGAGTATGTGCAGATGTACACATCCAGCAGAGATTTTAACAGTGTGTTTGAGCGGGAAATGGCTGGTCGAAAGGGGGAGTATGCGATTGGTGATGATGGTTTGTTGTATCATGGGACGTCGCTTTGCGTTCCGAAGGATGGCGACCGATTACAATGGATTCAAGAAGCACATACATCACGTGTGCAAGGTCATTTTAGGATTCAGAAGACGCTTCTCAATCTACGGCGCCATGTCTTTTGGCCAAAGATGTTGGAGGAAGTCACTAAGTATGTTGGGGGGTGTAAGCTATGTTGTATCTCAAAACCTTCCAATAGGAAATGGGGTTTGTATCTACCATTGCTGGTACCTTCGAGACCGTGGGAGAGTATTTCTATGGATTTCTTAGGAGGATTGCTGACGACCAAGAGAGGACATGATTATTTGTTCATTGTGATGGACCGGTTTAGCAAGATGGTGATCTTGATTCCTTGTAAGAAGACCGTGACGGGAGCGGGTGCAGCGTAATTGTTCTTTGATCATTGTGGAAGCACTTTGGGTTACCAAATTCGATTATTTTCGATCGAGATAGCCGGTTTCTCGGACATTTTTGGGATTCTTTGTAGAGCTTGATGAACACTAGGTTGAAGAAGAGCACGACATTCCATCCACAAACAGACGGACAAACAAAAGTGGTTAATCGGACTATGGTGCACATGTTGAGAGGATACAATTCCAAGTATCCCAAGACTTAGGATGAGAGTTTACTATATCTTCAGTTTGCGTTTAATCGGGCTATTCATGGATCCTCGGGGAAATCACAGTTTGAGGCTTGTTATGAGTTTTTAACTCTGAGCCTATTTGATCTCATGTTTTCAAGGATGAGAGTGAAAGGTAACGAGCTCAGCGATTTTTGGAGAAGATTGCACATATTCATGCCACGGTGGAAGCACAATTGAAGAAATCACAAGCCAAGTACAAGGTGAAGCATGATCAGCATCGGGTTCCTTGTAACTTTGGCATAGGCGACATGGTATGGCTGAAATTGAGTAAGGAGAGGCTAAAGGGAGAAGGGAAGAAGTTGAAACCTATACGATATGGTACGTTTCGGATTCTCGATCAGATTGGTGACAACGCTTTCAGGCAGGATTTGCCACCTTACTTAGGCATGTATTCGGTGATCAATGCTGAGTATTTGTAGTTGTTTGAGCCTCTATTGCTAGATGATGAAGGTGAGGACAAGGTGATCTACCGCATGTTGAAGACTTGTAGTTTGATAGAGAAGAGCCGCTGAAAGAAGATTACATTTTGGAGCGGAAGATGACCACGACGAGGCGGGGGACGAAAGAGTCATTTCTCATTGGACATCAAGGTCAGGTTCCTAGCAAGGCTAAGTGGTTCAACAGGAAAGGAGGAGCTCACGAGTTTCTTCAGCTGAAGTTCTAACTTGAACGAGATTTTAAGTTCCTAAAGGGGGGCCCTATGATACAGGTGTATCTTCTCTTTGGAACTTAGTGATCCTCATGGGAGCTTGAGGATAGCTGATTCTCATGGTAGCTTAAGAATAGAGGTATAAAATAGCACAGTAGAACACAGGTTGAAGCGTGGAATGAGACAGCGAATCAAAGAATCGAAGTATCCAGTTTTTAGCTCGTGAGTCGACTCATAACAGTCGTGAGTCGACTCATCAGGTTGAGTCGACTCATGCCTGTCATGAGTCGACTCATGAAACCCAGCCGTTTATCACTAGCCTCTAACGAGTCGACTCATCTCAGTCATGAATCGACTCATTGCTGGTTTTGTGTTTTGTCCAATTTCGGACGAGTCGACTCATCTTAGTTGTGAGTCGACTGATCGATGGTTTCCTGGATTGTTTGGGTATCTGTTTACACGTTTTCCTATAGGGTTTAGGCTTGGTTATTTACCACTTAGTCATCCATGTTGTTCCACATATAAAAGGGATTGTTTTAGGGTTTTTAAACAATCAAGAGAGATGAGATTGTACTTAGAGAATTGAGAGAGATTGTTCTTTAATTCTAGTGAGATTGTGAGAGATTGTAAGTTATTTGATTCTCATAATCTAGAGAAGGTATTTTCCTTCACCACACTGAATTACTCTTGTGTTCTTGTTATTTTCTTCTCAACCCACCTTTGATTATTCCGTGATCAAAGGTGCTCGTACAGTGACTCGTATCAATTATTTAGGTAAATCAAACTTTTCATGGGTTTGATTTCCTAAAGGCTAATTCTATGGACCCAACATAGCATGGGTACCAAAATTATAAATGTTTATCATTTCAGGTACCTAAGAAAAATAGGTGGATTTTGGATAGTAGTTGTTCTAAACATATGACTGGAAATATTCAATTGTTGTCATCTTACCAAAATAAGGATGGTGGCACCGTCACTTTTGGAAATAACAACAAAGAAAAAACCATTGGTATTGGTATGGTTGGTAATCCAAATAAACCTATTATTGATAATTTTTTATTAGTTGATGGTCTTAAACATAATTTACTTAATATAAGTCAACTTTGTGATACAGGTTTTAAAATAGTTTTTGAAAAAGAATCTTGCTTTATTTATGATATTGATATGATTATTATTCTTTTTAAATGACATAGGAAAAATAATATATATGTTTTACATATGAAAATAAATCTAATGAACATTGTCTTCTTGCATAATCTAATGATTTTATTTTATGGCATAAACGTTTTGGTCATGTAAATTTTAAACATATTTCTAAAATTTCTAAATATAATTATGCTAAAGGCTTACCTAAGTTTTCGTATAAAGACAACTTGTGATGCATGTCAACAAGGTAAAATGCATAAATCATCTTTAAAATCCAAAGATGTAGTTTCTACAAGTAAACCACTAGAATTAATTCATATTGACATTTTTGGTCCTTCTAGAATAGCTTCATCAAATGGAAGTAGGTATGCATTTATTCTTGTTGATGATTTTTCAAGATTTACATGGGTATTATTTCTTAATAAAAATGATGTTTTTAATGAGTTATCAATCTTTTGTAAAAGAATTCAAAAACAAATATCTCTTTCAATCATTACTATACGTAGTGATCATGGAGGAGAATTTGAAAATGAAATGTTTGCAAATTTTTGTGATAAAAATGATATTTTTCATACTTTTTCTTTTCCTCGAGCTGCTCCATAAAATGGTGTAGTAGAAAGAAAAAATAGACCTTTATAAGAATGTGCTAGAACCATATTGTGTGATAGTAACCTACTAAAGTATTTTTGGGCAGAAGCTGTCTCTATAGCATGTTATGTATAAAATAGAATTTTATTAAGTCCTATTCTAAAGAAAACACATTATGAATTATTTTATAGTAAAATTCCTAAAGTTTCTTATTTTAAAGTTTTTGGTTGTAAATGTTTTATTTTGAATACAAAAGATAATTTGGACAAATTTGATTCAAAATCTGATGAAGGAATTTTTGTTGGATATTCAAATCATAGTAAAGCATATAGAATATATAACAAAAGAACCTTAGTCATTGAAGAATCTATGCATGTTTCTTTTTATGAGAATTTTACAAAACCACACATTATTTTAAATAATAATGATGATTTAGTTGATACTATTCATGATACTCCAATGTTAAATATTTCAAAAGATGATAATTCACAAAATAATTTACCTAAAGATTTTGTAGAAGTTAAAAATCATCCACATGATTTAGTCATTAGAAATATTTCGGATAAAGTCACTACTAGATCATATTTTAGTTTAATTGCTCATTCAGGTTTTATATCTATAATTGAACCTAAAAATATAAAAGAAGGTTTAATTGATGATTTTTGGATAATTGCCATGCAAGATGAATTAATCCAATTTACAAGAAATAATGTTTGGGATTTAGTTCCAAGACCAAAAGATAAGTGCATTATTGGAACTAAATAGATTTTTAGGAATAAATTGGATGAATCTGGACAAGTTATTAGAAATAAATCTAGATTAGTTGCACAAGGTTATAATCAAGAAGAAGGTATTGATTATGATGAAACATATGCACCTCTGACACGTTTAGAATCTATAAGAATTTTACTTGCATTTGCATGTTTTATGAATTTTAAATTATATCAAATGGATGTTAAAAGTGCTTTTTTAAATGGTTTTATTAAAGAATAAGTTTTTGTAGAACAACCTTCAGGTTTTGAAAATGAAAGTTTTCCAAACCATGTTTTTAAACTTAAAAATGCTTTGTATGGCTTAAAACAATCACCCCGTGCTTGGTATGATAGATTAAAAAGTTTTCTTATAACTTCTGGTTTTATAATAGGAAAAGTTGATTCTACACTCTTTATAAAGAAAATTAATAAGGATTTATTATTAATTCAAATATATGTAGATGATAAAATTTTTTGTTCTACTAACGATAATCTTTGTCAAGAGTTTTTAAAGAATATGAAGGATGAATTTGAAATGAGTCACATGAGTGAACTCAATTTTTTCCTTGGACTACAAATCAAACAATTAAAGGAAGAGATTTTCATCAACACCAACACCATTTTCAAATCCCTTCTTTTAATCTATCTAAAAATCCCTTCTTTTAAAAGAAGGGACTACTGTTGGCCCTCTTATTTTGATGATGGTCTTACAAACAATTTACGACTAAGGATTGTTTTTAGCATGTTGGTCTCATATACACAGGTCAGGCAAATTAACTTATATTGAAGCTTGTGCAAATTCAAATTCCCATCAAGATCAAGCTTCTTAGGTCTATATTTTGATAATAGGTTTGATATGTTGTGTGAAGTCTCTTAAGCTCAACACACACACACACACACACACACACACACCCACACATATATATATATATATATATATATATATATACATAAATATAACATAGGACTTTTATGTAAAATGTGTGTCTAAGTATTTTGGACTGTTTCCTCACTTTCAACATCTCTATTTATGTTCGTATACGTCTCCTATAAGTTTAGCAAAACATGTTTTCAAGTCAAAAGTCTAAAAATCATATAAAACATGTATTTCAATGTCTTTTACAGGAAACAGTAATTTTTCCAAAATAGAAATGCAATTTGAAAAATTTCTTTACCACAATGTTTATTGACATGTTTATAAACTTTTTCTCAAATTTCATAAATTTTGGAGCTTGTTTGATGTTTTTAACATGTCAACAAAAACCCTCTTTTCAAACCTGAAAAACTATTTTTATCAACACACGATCGACCGTATGTGTCTCTACGGTCGACCGCACTTCATCCAGTGACTGCTTCTATTTTTATATCAGATCGCAATCGACCGCCCTTGGCTCTGCGGTCGACCGTCATTTTTCCAGAGACTCAGGTATGCTTTTAACAGCTCGCGGTCAACCGCCCTTGGCACTGCGGTCGACCGCCATTGATCTAGTCTGTTTTCTTTGTTTGCTCAACTGCTCGTGGTCGATCGGACCTGTCTCTACGGTCGACCACCAAGCTAGTCGTTGAACAGTAACGGCTAGTTTCTAGCAGCTTTGTTGTTTGGGTTTTTTGGTCTTTTTACATTGGTTTTTGTTGCTATTTGGAGTTATTATAAATACCCCTATGAATTCAACTCCTCAAGACATAAAAAGAGTTTTGTTTAATCAAGTTTATAAAAGATTTAAGAAGTGTTTAAGAGGTATTTAAGCCTTGTTTGTTGGTTTGATACAAAAGAGGGGTTGCCATACAAGAAGAAGCTGTTTCAACTTCAATTGAGGATCACATCCTCATCTCCTCTTGTTTATTGAGAAGTTTTCTAAACTCTGTTTATATAGCTCTTTGATCAATTGCTCATATTTTCATCTTAGCTATATTAATTGAGTTGCAATTTTATTACTTGCTTTTATCACACAACTTTGTTGAGATTATTATATTTCATACAATATATTGTTGGGTAGTGGTGTGTAATCTAGTGAGAGTGAGCTTAATTGAGTTCTCATCAATTGTAGAGAACAACCTTTCTTGTATTCGTACTTATTTGTGAGATCACATTGTAATACACTTGTACACCAAGAGGAGTGTGTGGTGAGGACGTAGTCGATACCGAGAAGAGTGGCGTCGGTTGTAAAGCCTAGTGAGAGGTGGTAATTCCGAGCACTTGAGGGAGGCGATACGTGAGGACCACCACTTGAGGTTGTAGCTTGTCTATGTACGTTGTGAGGATTTGTGAGAGTTGTCGGTTAACTTGATAACCGACTGTGTAGATGAAGTTCCGGCTTCCAAACCGGGTGTGTAGTAATAGTGTAGATCTCCTCAAGGTGAGGAGCAGAGACGTAGGTCGTGGGGACCAAACTCCGTGATCATCATGTGTTTGTGATTGTTTTGCGCACATTTATTTCATTGTTACCTTTTACATTCTTGCTCATATCATATTGCATATATATCTTTGCAAGAACAAATAGTTCAATATATTTTTAATTTGGCATAATATTGGATTAGATTAGCAATAGACCCTAATCACCCCCCCTAGGGTCTAACAATTGGTATCAGAACTTGGTGCTCTTTGATTTAAGGTCTAATCGCCTTGAGTTAAAGATCCAAGTCATCTATCTTGCTAATCCTTTTTAACCTAAATTGTTTTTCTTGCTTCATATATCATGGACATGTATAATGCACCTAGTCTCGGTTATGCTATAAATGTTGCTCCTAAGTTAGATAGTTTTCCCTATGCTCAATGGTGTATTAGATTTAAGCTATTTGCTAGATCTAATAATATTGATATTTGGGAAGTTATCGATTGTTCTTATAGAGTTCCCACTACGGAGAAATCCAAATGGATTAGTGATGACAAAAGATTATTTGCTACAAACAAGTCTTTGTTAGAATTCTTAATCAATGCCTTTGGCTTATCATTTGCTAACATACTTGATTCTTTTAAACAAGTCTTTGTTAGAATTCTTAATCAATGCCTTTGGCTTATCATTTGCTAACATACTTGATTCTTTTGATAGTGCTTACGAGCTTTGGATTTGGCTTATCATTTGCTAACATACTTGATTCTTTTGATAGTGCTTACGAGCTTTGGAATTTAATAGAAGAACATCAAGGTGATTTGGAGGCCATCCGACAAGAGTTGGAAAATCGCGCCTCAAAATCTAAAGGAGTCTCATCTTCATGTATGGAACCACTAGGAGATAACCTTAGTGAGGTACGCGAGCTCGACAATGATGATGATATTACTTTTGATGAGCTTGCACATGAATTTGACAAATTATTGCATGACCATAAGAAATTAAAACGTAGCTATATTAAGTTAAAAAGCAAGCATGTTGAAATAAAATCCTCACATGAAATTTTGGCTACTAAGTTTGATTTCATTGCAAATGAAAATGTAAATCTTAAAGAATGCAATGAGAAATTGAGATTAGAAAATGCTAGAGTGCTTCATGATAAATGTGATACTATGCTTGAATTAGAGATTAGGAAAAATAACTTAAACACCATGGTAAATGATTGTGTTCATCCTAATTCATGTAGCAATGCCTGTATGCATATTGATGAGTTGAATCAGATAAGACAACGCATATCCACATTAGATTCAACACTAAACACTTGTATTGCTAATAACAAGAAGCTTGTGGATTTGTGTTCTAAGTCAAATATAAATTCTCCTAAGAATCCTATACACTATGCACACATGTATGACAAGGTTCACAAATGTTCTATTTGCGGTCGTAAAGGCCATTTAGCTAAAACTTGTCAAAATGCACAAAAGATTAACAAGCGTACACATGATTGTGCACACCATCAAGCTTCTCCATCTCATTCACATGTACACGCACAAAATGATTATCACAAATATGCTCATGTGTATAAATGTGAATTTTGTGGACATTTTGGTCACTTGACAAAATTCTGTTTTGATTTAAAAAGAAGTTTTCGTTTGCAAAATAACTACAAAGAAAAATCTATTTTTGCAAACATGCCTCGTGCACAACACTTTGGTCAACACAAATAATTTCAAACCTTACATTGCACAAATTGCAATCATATGAGTCATGTTTACGATTTTTGTTTTGATCGTATTAATGCATAAAATACACCTAAATAGGTTCATAACCCAAGAGCCTCAAACCTAAATAATAGGGGTTATGTCCCTAAATTTTCCGGCACCAACAATAGTTGGATCCAAAACAAATTTGACCTTGATTAACTTCATTTTGTTTTTATGGTTTTGATAATCTTTTGTTTTTAAATAAAATTTGCCAAAATTGAATGCTTTATGAAAATACTTTATTGTTTGAAAATACAGTATGAAGTTTATATTTACCTTATATTTTCAAAAATATATATATGTATACAACAATTATTTAAAAATAAATTTAAATAAGTAAAAACTGCTGGTATTGCATAGTGGTCGACCGCGTGTGTCACTGCGGTCGACCGCAAATTTTTCAGAACCTGAGTGTTTATCTGTTGTTTTCACGGTTGACCGCCGAACCTTATGCGGTCGACCGCGATGAGCTTTTAATTTTTTTTGTTGTTTTGTTTTGTTTCTATTTGTTATTTTCACGGTCGACCGCCGAACCCTATGCGGTCAACCGCGAAGAAATAAAATATGTTTTCTGGACTGCTTTTGCTTATTGGGTTTACGGGTTTGGATTGGTTTTCTATTAAACCCGTTTTCTCTCCACCGTTGATCCATCTCCAGAGCTCATCTTGACCGTTGATTCCATCTTTTTAGGACCTGACCTCTCACCTTCTCTCATTTCATCGTTCCTATTTGAAACCCTAATCCTCAAGCTTTCGGTCTACCGCAGCTCCTATTACGGTTGGTCGTGGCTCCTTCTCCTCCTCATTGGTCTCCTATCCTCCAGCTACGTAAATCCTCTCTCTCCCCTCCTGTGTTTTCTTTAGTTCTCTAGGGTTGCATTCTAGGTCTTAACCTATTTTTAGGAGCTTTTTTAGATTCATTATGCCTCCTAGAAAGAGATTGAAATCTGATAATGTACCCCTTCCTATTCCCACTCATTATGAGGATTATCTTAAGAATCCTTACCTCATTCCTAAATATAGAGAACTGTGTAAATTAAGAATTCTATCTGGGAGAACTGTCAGTTATGATGACTTAGAGCCTTATCATATTCCTCAGCTTCTTGCTAAGGTTGGGCTTTCTAAACTTTTGGATAATAGGTTTTTAGAGCCCACATATCCCTATCTAGTTTATCTTTTCTATGCTAACTATACGGGGTTCTTTGATAATGATGGTAACAAATGTCTTTGTACACTTGTTAAAGGAACCCTTATTGAGTTTTCTGCCGATGATCTTGCGGGTATCCTCGAGATCCTGACAAGTAACATCGATCTCATGCAAATCACTCATGATCACCCTTTTGTTGATGAGAGGATATTTCATCCCAGTTACTCCTACCCCATGAGCAATAACTCTTTGTCTCCCTCGGTTAAAATCATTGTTCGTATCATTGCTTGCAACTTTATCCCTAAAACAGGGAATTTTGATCACTTCGCTCCTGATAAAGTCAATGCAGTGTATGCTATTTTTGCTCATATTAAAGTCAACTGGGGGAATGTCTTTCTAGAGAACATGCTCAGTGCCCATTCCAAATTTCTTCCATTTGGCTCATTCCTTACCCTCATCTTTCGACGCTTTGGTGTTGATCTGTCCAATGAGCCTAAGATAGAGGCTAATAAAGAATTATTTGATAAAACATCTATCTCAAGGATGCGTTTAGATGCACCTCATCCCCCTCCTAGACTTCCAGCTCCTTCATCTATCCCTGATCCTCCCACAATTGCATCTTCTTCTAGGCCTCCTTCATGTAGTTACAGGCCTCGACCTCATACTCGCACAGCTCTTATTCCTAGCAGCGAGGTTGTACGCCGATTGGATCGACTGGATGCCTCAGTGTCTTGTCTCCGGAGGGACATGAAGGAGCTCCTCAGGCTTTAGCGTCTCTCCTTAGGGATTCCAACCCCTGTTCCTGGCTCAGATGATGGCTCTAGTTCTGTTTCTGGCTCTGCTGAAGGTTCTGATGAAGACCTTGGCTCAGACGAAGCAAAATCTGATGGTGGTGAAGAGTAACATAGGTTGATTATTATTCTTTTATTGTGTTTTTGAAAAACTAGTGTCTATTTTTATTTGTAAGACTATGTGTGATATACTTTTGTTTAGCATCAAAACTAAAACCATTTGGATGTAGTAGTTTAATATATTTGTCTAGGTTTGGTTTGATGTAGTTTAGTTCTTGGATGGTTATGTTATAACCCTATGTAGCGGATTCATATATATTATGTGGCTATTGCTTTCATGTTTTGTGATCTTGTTTATATATATGTAGGTTTGGTTAAAATTCATATTTAATATCTCCTCGTTGTTGTGACTTGTACATGTTGAGTGTGGATATGATATTTCACTCATGCCTATTGACAGGGGGAGCTTTGCTCCATTCCTATGTGTATGCTGTATATGCTTTTCATATTGCACTTATGCATGGGGAGCAATACCATTATTCTTGTTTATATTCTCACCCATGCATAAAGATAGGGGGAGCCTATTTTTTTTACCCTTTTTGATTTTGCCAAAGGGGGAGAAAGAATGTGAGTATGGAGAATGTGAGTATGGACTGTTTCATTGTTTTAACATGCCTTAATTCCTTGATTCCATATCTCTATGTAAATTGTTTGTCATCATTAAAAAGGGGACGATTGTTGGCCCTCTTATTTTTATGATGGTCTTATAAACAATTTACGACTAATGATTGTTTTTAGCATGTTGGTCTCATATACACAGGTCAGGCAAATCAACTGATATTGAAGCTTGTGCAAATTGAACTTCCCATCAAGATCAAGCTTCTTAAGTCTATATTTTGATAATAGGTTTGATATGTTGTGTGAAGTCTGTTAAGCTCAACACACACACACACACAACTTTTATGCAAAATGTGTGTCTAAGTATTTTGGACTGTTTCCTCACTTTCAACATCTCTATTTATGTTCGTATACATCTCCTATAAGTTTGCAAAACATGTTTTTAAGTCAAAAGTTAAAAATCATACATGTATTTTAGTGTCTTTTACAGGGAAACAGTAACTTTTCCAAAATAGAAATGCAATTTGAAAAATTTCTTTACCAAAATGTTTATTGACATGTTTATAAACTTTTCCTCAAATTTCATAAATTTTGGAGCTTGTTTGATGTTTTTTAACATGTCAACAAAAACCCTATTTTCAAACCTGAAAAACTATTTTTATCAACACACGGTCGACCGCATGTGTCTCTGCGGTCGATCGCACTTCATCCAGTGACTGCTTCTATTTTTATATCAGATCACGATCGACCGCCCTTGGCTCTGCGGTCAACCGTCATTTTTCCAGAGACTCGGCTATGCTTTTAACAGCTTGCGGTTGACCTCCCTTGGCACTACGGTCGACGGCCATTGATCTAGTCAATTTTCCTTGTTTGCTCAACTGCTCGTGGTCGACCGGACCTGTCTCTGCGGTCAACCACCAAGCTAGCCGTTGAACAGTAATGGCTAGTTTCCAGCAGCTTTGTTGTTTGGGTTTTTTGGTCTTTTTACATTGGTTTTTGTTGCTGTTTGGAGTTGTTATAAATACCCCTATGCATTCAACTCCTCAAGACATTAAAAGAGTTTTGTTTAATCAAGTTTATAAAAGATTTAAGAAGTGTTTAAGAGGTATTTAAGCCTTGTTTGTTGGTTTGATACAAAAGAGGGGTTGCACTACAAGAAGAAGCTGTTTCAACTTCAATTGAGGATCACATCCTCATCTCCTCTTGTTTATTGAGAAGTTTTCTAAACTCCATTTATATAGCTCTTTGATCAATTGCTCATATTTTTATCTTAGCTATATTAATTGAGTTGCAATTTTATTACTTCCTTTTATCACTCACCATTGTTGAGCTTATTATATTTCATACAATATATTATTGGGTAGTGGTGTGTAATCTAGTGAGAGTGAGCTTAATTGAGTTCTCGTCAATTGTAAGAACAACCTTTCTTGTATTCGTACTTATTTGTGAGATCACATTGTAATACACTTGTACACCAAGAGGAGTGTGTGGTGAGGATGTAGTCGATACCGAGAGGAGTGGCGTCGGTTGTAAAGCCTAGTTAGAGGTGGTAATTCCGAGCCCTTAAGGGAGGCAATACGTCAGGACCAATACTTGAGTTTGTAGCTTGTGTATGAACGTTGTGAGGATTTGTGAGAGTTATCAGTTAACTTGATAACCGACTGTGTAGAAGAAGTTCCGGCTTCCAAACCGGGTGTGTAGTGATAGTGTAGATCTTCTCAAGGTGAGGAGCGGAGACATAGGTCGTGGGGACCGAACTCTGTGATCATATCGTGTGTTTGTGATTGCTTTACACACATTTATTTCATTGTTACCTTTTACATTCTTGCTCATATCATATTGCATATACATCTTTGCAAGAACAAATAGTTCAATATATTTTTAATTTGGCATAATATTGGATTAGATTAGCAATAGACCCTAAACACCCCCCTCTAGGGTCTAACAACTACAAATCAAACAATTAAAGAAGGGATTTTCAAAAAATTAGTCTATCTAAAAATCCTATTCAACATTCACGTACAAAACATATTGATATAAGACAACATTTTCTATGTGATAATGTACTAAAAGATGTTATTTCTTTAGATTTTAGTACAACTGATAAACAAATTGCTGATATTTTAACTAAACCTTTAAAAGAAGAAATATATATTAAACTAAGAAGAGAATTAGGTATATGTTCTATGGAAGATTTAAAATAATTTCTTAAAATTAAATGTATATGTATTTTCAACTTTAATAGTCGACTATTGAAGAAAGTAGTCGACTACATGCACAAATTTTGCATGTAAGGAATTCTGTTCATTTCAGTATAGTCGACTAATTTACTGAGTAGTCAACTATTCTCAACAAAATCTAAAACCATGTATTCTGTCAGTCTTCTATTAGTTGACTAATTTCACTAATAGTCAACTAGTCTTAGTTAAAACAGAAACCCTGTATTTTGTCAATCCCATTGTAGTCGACTAATTTTCTTAGTAGTCGACTACTATCTGTTGTTTCACTTTTTCTGTAATTTTCATCATATTGGATTTTAACCTCTTATACCCAAAACCCAATACCTGTTTCACTTAAGTAAAATTTATCTCAACCACTCATTTTTAACCAACTCAATCCTATCCATACATTTAGATCAAAATCTTAACCATACATTTGTTTTTGATCAAATCATGACCATCCAATCTAATTCTTTTACGAAAATAACATAAAAACCTAAATCTACCCTCTCTCTCTCTCACCAAAAAACCGACATCCCTCTTCCCAAATTCTGAAAACCCACCATTCCAGTTAGGGCATCTTCAAATCTCTCTTCTTTTCTACAAATTTCTCCTCAAAAACAAGTTTTTACAGGTTCTATAGTCGACTACTACGGATTATAGTCGACTACTCCTAGGTTTTTCTGTTTTTGGTAAGTTTTTCAACCTTCATCCTTCAATTTTCTCAATTCTTAGTGTTATAATGTCTAGATCCAAGAAGGCTAAGCAAGTTCACACTAGTATTAATGATGAAATCATTATCTACTTGAAAAGCTTTGATTTGCTTGAAGAATTTAACAAAATTTTATCTTTTGAAATACTTTCAGGATGTTTTGTGAAATTTGATGATTTCATCCCTTGGAATTTAAGTTCTTACTTTGAAAATGTAGGTTTATTAGAGGTATATTCCTCTGAAAACCAAAAACCCGCTTATCCCTTTTTAGTTCAATTGTTCTATACAAACATAACTCGTGTAGGAACAATTAGTGGAACGGAAAAATTGAAAACACTTGTAAAAAGAATTGAAATTGAATTGACTTATAAGTCAATTGGAAAAATATTTAATATTCCTTTTAGAGGTGTTTCTCTTGAAATTGAATTGACTTATAAGTCAATTGGAAAAATATTTAATATTCCTTTTAGAGGTGTTTCTCTAAAATCAATCAAAATGAATGATGATGATTTTTGGAAAAATATTTAATATTCCTTTTAGAGGTGTTTCTCTAAAATCAATCAAAATGAATGATGATGATTTATTATCAAATCATATCTTTCTTCCGGGATACACTCTACCTTTGAACAATTCCAACAAACTTCGTCTAATCTCTAGGTTCATTGCTAGAATTTTAGCATATAACTTATTTCCAAAAACTTGAAGTATTCATTTCATTTCCCTTAAGTTAGCAAAAGCTTTATATGCTATAATGGGAAATATACAAGTTAATTGGGCTGAAATTTATTATGAAACCCTCTTAGCTGTACCAAAAGGATTTCTTCCCTATGGTGCATTTTAACCAAAATCTTTGATAAATTTCATGTTGATCTAGCTTCTGAAAATTCCGTAGTTTGTTCCATTGAGTTCTTTGACTCCAATGCCCTAACTAGGATGAAATTAACAAACTTTGAAATCCATACACATGATGAACCTCAACTCCCTCAAGAACACATTCCTCAAAGTCATGAAGCCCCTTTTTCTAGCCAACAACCACCAAAAAGACAATCAGATACATCCTGCTTCTCAGATGAGCAATACAACACATTGTTTGCACGAATCCTTGAATTGGAGACTGGCCAAAGAGCTCTTTACACTCAAAACACTTACATCATCAGTAATCAGGAGGAGCTCATGAAGAAGTTTGATAACTTGGATATGAAGTTCAGTGAATATTTCCAAGGACATCAATCTCCTCCAGGACCATCATCTTAGAAGAAAATGCATGCATAACCAAGATATGAGAATAACCAAGACTTGAATAAGTTTTATCTCTAAAAACAATATGTTAATTTGGTGTGTTTAATTTTATGTGTCAAAAACTATGTGTGTTGTTTGCTTTAAGACTTATGTAGCGTTGCTACTTGGTTTATGTTTGGTAGTATGCAAAGTGTGTGGTTATATAGTATGTTAAAAACTATGTTTTATTTAATTAGTATGTGGCTTAGAATATTCATGTGTTAAACATATTGTGATGATGAATATTGTGGAAATTTTGGTTTTCATGGCAAGTCTTTACCTACCTATTTGGATGGGTGACATACAAGACTATGTTCATAATCTGGATGATCTGTTTGAAGTTTTAGCTCATGAAGAAGAAATTATGGCATGCTTACAAGAATTACTCTCATTATTTTGATAATGACAAAGAGGGAGAATGGTACAAGTATGTCTTAATATAGATATTTAATATATGCTTATTGTTAGTTATGCATGGGGAGCAAATAAGTACAATGCCCCTTTTAGATATTTAATATATGCTTTTGTTAGTTATGCAGGGGGAGCAAATGAGTTCAATGCTCCTTTTATTGTTTGTTATGCACTCTTATTGTTAATTTGTTAATATATGCTTATTGTGTTTGTCATCATAAAAAAAGGGGAGAATGTTGGATAATAATGCCCCAAATATATAGTTTTGATGATAACAATTTATGTATTATGCACAAACATATCTATGTAGCTATTTACATCATATATGATCCAGATATGAGAATAAAGTGCAGAATGAGTTCAAGGTAACATGGAGCAAAGAAGAAGAAATGAAATATGTCAAAATATAAATTTTCTCTTTTTCTTTACTTATATTTTATGTACAAGCCTTGATCACTCACAACACATACACACACATAGCATTAGTACACACTAACACATGGTTAGTGCGTGGTTAACTATAGAAATCCCCTATGTTAACCATTAGAAGTCATAGTTAAAAAATGATTTCAAAATAATTTATATACATCTCATTCTTAACTACAAGCCTTGATCGACTACAAGCTTTTATAGTTGACTAATCCTCTTTCTGACAGAAACTCAGAAATCTGGAATTTCACAAAGTAGTCGACTATTTTTCTTTATAGTCGACTACTGAATTTTAAGTCAAATTTTCCAGAGACTTTTTATTTGGAGAGTAGTTGACTACTTTTCTTTATAGTCAACTACTGAATTTTGAGTTAAAATTTTTAGAAACTTTTCCTTCAATGAGTAGTCGACTAATTAAATTTAATGGTCGACTACTAAACACTGAGAAATTTTTTCAGAAACATTTCTTTCAGTAAGTAGTCGACTAATCAGCATTATAGTCGACTACGTGCACAGACTAAAATTTTCCAGAAACTTTTTGCTTCAGTGATTAGTCGACTAATGGACATTATAGTCGTCTACTATGCAATTTTCCAGACTTTTCAGAATGAGTTCAAATACATTATAGTCAACTACTTTGACCTATAGTCGACTACTAAGACAGTTTTTTTGAACGTTTTAAGTTTGAATTTGAAACAATTTTTAGCCGTTTATATCCGTTTAATGAGTTTAAAAATGTGTCTTTTCAAGGGATATAAATAGGTTAGAAGTTCAGAATTTTGGACAATGAAAATATATATATATAAGATTGAATTTTTATGAAACTCAAGTGTAAGAAAATCTGATTTTTACTTGAGTATTGAGAAAAACAAAATTCTACAACAACAATTGTTCATCTTTATTCATACAAGATTTTAAAAAGAATTCAGAGAACAAAAGAGTCTATAAGCCACTGTTGCACATCATAAACTTATCAAGGCTTATAGGAGATTTGTACATTGATTCAAGGAAACGATTCTCTCAAGTGTGAGAGGTGTGATCTCTTGGTGAAGAGATTGGTTACAATTTGCATGGTCTTACAAATTGGTCAGGTTTGTGTTTTGATTTTGTAAGTTTCTTCAAAATCATAGTGGAAACTCTCAAGCGGGATTTGCTTGGGGACTAGATGTACATCGGGAAGGTGGAACCAGTATAAATTCTTGTGTTTGTATTGTTGATTTTTTGTGATTGTCATTTCTTCTTTGCAATTTATTATCTACTTTGCATAAAATTTTATAAAACACTATTCACCCCCTCTAGTGTTTTTAGTGTGATTAGATCAGATCCTACAAGGTGGAAATAAAGACCATCAATGATGATCCTCATGAACAACACAAAAAGGGACTTGTACCACATACGACCCCTAATAAAAAAGTTCTTTGGGTCCATCCAGATCTACTCGAAGATGAACAGTGGACAGGGTCCCCGTCCAAGAAGAAGTCCAAGGGCAAGGAAAAGTTTTGTTCACCACCTCAGTAATCCCGGAGAAGAATGATGAAGAAATCCCAACTTTGACGCTTTCTGAGGATGAGCACGAGGTATTCACCACCAGAAGTGGGAACGAGTATTGGTTTAACTACCTAAAGGCTTCTGATCAATTGGCTGAACCGGGAGTGGTTACAACTCCGCCTGCACCCGTTGAGAAGCCCCAGCAACAGCCAACTAATAAGTAAAAAGAGAAGGAACCCCAATGCCAAGAGGTTCAAAACCCGAAGCAGTTTCAGTTCAATCGTTCGATTGGAAGAGATAAACTAGGAAGTTCGAATGCGCCATATCGCTTCGATGTTATGACCCAACTGGCTAACATCCCAGCGAGGGTCACTCTATACGAGTTATTTCATCTTTCTAAAGACACCATGGAGGCTTTGCAAGAAGCTTTGGCTAATTTTGATGGTTTCTCACTCAGATAAAGCCAGCCCCCGAAGAACTAGAACCGTCAATTCAACACTGCAACCACACATCCAAACAGTTCCCTTGCATCACCTTCACCAAGGAGGACATGTAAACAAGAAACTCAAAGCATGACAGACCTTTGTATTTCATCAAATACATTGGCTCCACCGTTGTCAATCGGATCCAAGTTGATTTGGGTTTCGTGGTCAGCATCATGCCACTCCGATTGATGTATAATCTCAGAATCCCAGCCAGCAAGCTGGCTTCCATAGACATTGTTATATTTGGATTCAACACCAGTGGGTCTAGACTATTGGGAAAAATCCGAGTGAAGTGCAAACTTGGAGATTTGAGGTCTGAAGCCACATGCTATGTGATCGATGCAGAGACCTCCTATAATTTACTATTGGGGCGATCTTAGATCCATGGTAACGTTATAGTTCCCTCTACTCTCCATCAGTGTCTAAAATATGTGGACATGAATAATGAGGTCAGGATGATGGTCGTGGATAAGTAACCATTCAAGGGATTGGAAAACTACTTTACTGACTCCCTTCTTTACGGTGCTGAATCTGATATTGAATCATCGGCCTAAGGTATGGACAACTTAGAAGAAGCTGATACCAAGGCTGGGCTTGATTATAATACAGGTTTTGTACAAAACGATATTGTACCCTTTGTAATCAATCTTGACAATGGTGAATCGTCAGATGGTAGCTATAATTGGCAACTTGCCGAAAAATCAATAAATGATGATTTAGAGTATTCACCTTATCTTGATGATATAATGTAAGGGTTGTATCATAACCCCGATATACATATGCTATTTCGGTCGTCTTGTATGATGAAGAAGCGTATCCAAGACTTATTTGGAACAACCCTCGTCATTTTGATTATAATACAGGTTTTGTACAAAACGATATTGTACCCTTTGTAATCAATCTTGACAATGGTGAATCGTCAGATGGTAGCTATAATTGGCAACTTGCCGAAAAATCAATAAATGATGATTTAGAGTATTCACCTTATCTTGATGATATAATGTAAGGGTTGTATCATAACCCCGATATACATATGCTATTTCGGTCGTCTTGTATGATGAAGAAGCGTATCCAATACTCATTTGGAACAACCCTCGTCATTCCTGCTAAGGCAGGGGGTGAAAAGGAGTTAATTTTCGGCAAAGGGAAGATATCTCCACCATCAGATCCCTTCTCAAAAGGAGATAGTGATGATGAGAGACCCGATCCTCACTTACTCAAATACAGTCAATAAGCGTGTAACTTTATGAAGAAATGGGGATACAATTTCGCACTCGAAGAAGGTCTTTGTTTTGGTCGAGGTCTACGAGTTCCACCTAGTCCGGCCCATGTACCGAAAGGAAAACCCGCAATTATTATGGCTATAAAAGGTTCTAGGCTATGTCTCTTCATCCGATAACGAATGTTGCTAGCAAGTCATTGACCAAGTAGCGAGTAAGGACGTATACTCGTCCAATTCTTCAAATTAGGACTCTGACGTCAGCCTTGGAGAAATATTCAAAGGCTTGATGTTGAATATGACCATAATTGATCCCGTCATAATGGAGGTAGACCATCTATTGCCAACTTGGGAAGATCCTTGGATCCATCACCTGAATATCCAATATGGCGATAGATTCAAACAAAGAGAATCTCCCACCAAAGACTAAGTGGTCTAGGTAAACATGGGCTATGAAGCGAATTCGAAGCCCATATTCATCAACGATAGTCTTCCACTAGACGAGAAGGAAGAGTTGATTGCCCTCATCAGAGAATACATAAATGTTTTTGCTTGGAATTATAAAGATATGCCAGGACTTGATCCAAACGTGGCGATGTATCACCTCAACATCAAACCAGATGTCAAACCTATCAAATAATAACAAAGACAGCTTTGTCTTCAAATTATGGAAGCGATCGAGTCTGAAATTAAAAAGCTGATCGACTCAGGTTTTATTAGGGAAGAGCAACATCCCGACTGGTTAGTAAATAGTGTACCGGTCCTTAAAAACAACGAGGAAATCAGGATCTGCATCAGCTTTAGAGACCTAAACACTGCTTGCCCAAAGGACAATTTACCTCTTCTAATCACGGATGTCATTATTGACAACACGTGTGGATTCGATAAAATGTATTTCATGGATGGTTTCTTGGGTTACAATCAAATCAAGATGTACCCGAATGATGAAAAGCATAGCGCATTCAGAATACCCCTCGGCATCTTCTACTACACAGTCATGCCCTTCTGCTTAAAATGCAGGTGCCACATACCAATGGGCAATGACGATGATTTTCCAGAAACACCTATGGAAGACCGTCGAGTGCTATATTGATGACTTAGTCATGAAAAGCTGCAGCAAAGATGATCACAGTAAAGATTTGATGACGATGTTCGATCTCATGTGGAGTCATCAATTGAAGATGAACCCTACCAAGTCCTTTCTGGGAATGTCTAGCGATAAATTACTCGGATTCGTCATCACCATATAGGGTATCCATATTGATCCTGATAAAGTTAAGGTGATATATTATATGATTCGGACTCTGGTAGGCGTAGAATCTCTATATCTGATGAT
Organism: Asparagus officinalis; assembly: GCF_001876935.1. NCBI lineage: Eukaryota > Viridiplantae > Streptophyta > Magnoliopsida > Asparagales > Asparagaceae > Asparagus > Asparagus officinalis. The sequence goes on along the minus strand of NC_033797.1, from coordinate 87,871,327 downwards.
TGAGAAGAAGAGCCTCGCCCTAGTATTCGCAATTCAGAAAATGCGACACTACTTAGTTAGACAGACAATCTATATCATTTCCAATGTTAATCCAGTCCGGGTATTTATGACGCAACCAGCTTCTATGAATTAGCAGTTAGCAAGATGAGTCTTACTCTTATCCTAATACGACCTGCACTTTAGGCAACAGAAGTCGGTGAGAGGGCAAGTAATTTGTGGTCTTCTACCGGCTAACCCTACGAGGGATACAGCCAAATTATATGAAGATTTTCCGGATGAAACTCACAAAGTCAACACTACCTCTCATCAGTAGGTGTGGCAATTGTACTTCGATGGTGCTTCTCGGGCAACCAATGTGGCAAGTGCCACCGGATGCTCCAAAATATCCTCAGAAGTCGGAGTTACCCTAGTTTCCCCAGAGAAACATGTGATGCCTTGAGCCTATTCACTCACCGAGCCATGTTCCAACAACGTAGCCGAATACAACACACTACTCATTAGGCTCAGTTTCACTAAAGAGCTGGGGGTCGAGTATCTCGAAGCTTTTGACGATTCTCAACTCATAGTCAACCAAATTCGTGGAGAGTACAAAGTCAAAAATCAAGACCTGATACCGTACCACAAGACGGCCATCAAGATGGAGAATTCGTTTAAAGGATTCTTCATCGAGTATATTCCATATTTCCAGAATGCATATGCAGATGCACTGGTAGCATTAGCAGCATCTCCAGCACAACCACCCGAAACGGAACAGTTGGTCACAGTGAGAACTCACAAACTCTTCGTACTGGACTATGCCTTAGACATTAAAGAGGCACACTCGACCAGAATTGAACTCGAGTCTCAAGATTGGTGATTTCCCATTATTGACTATGTCTTACACGGCAGTTTACCTGTCACGCCCCGCTTCCCAAAATACCAGGGAATCGGAAGGTGAACAAGCCCGCGACGTATTAGATTGAGAAGAAATATACACTATCATTTTTTTCCTTTTCTTTTCTTCTCAATCTAATATGCTACGCGTCTGGAAATAAATAGAATGCGAAGTCACAGGTTCTCGATCACAATCAGCAAGAATATGATAGACAAACTCAGAATAAAAATATCATATCATGAATGGGATAACATCCGAGACATAATATTCGGGTCAACATGCCCTTATACAAAACTGAACAAATGAATACTAAAGAGATACAAAAATACATCGACCAATGAAAAAAAAGAACTACAAAAGTAAACTAGAACCATCAAGGAATAAGCATCGACTCCTTCTGCTACATCCTCTAGGCACTCTTGCTTAGAATGCTCTGGCTCCTACTGAACCTGTTCTTCCTCTAAGTCTGACGTACACCAGAGAAAACAGGTGTACGTCAGTGTGCATGGCACACGGCAAGACCCCACAAAAGAAAATAGAACAAACGAAGACCAAAGTAATAATCGATACGATAATAGAAATGACAAAAGGACGTGTAACTGGAAATTCAACAAAATCAATCATGTAACGAGTCGATCATGCAACAAGCGATCAAAGTAATCATCCAAGTCACAAAGTCATACAACTAAATAAAATTAATACTTAAAAATCTACAACTCGAGACGTAGTGCATCGAGCGAAATAATCCAAACAAGGAAACTCTCATGTATATACCATATGTCTCAAATTGTAGATAATTAAATATTAACCCCAATCTACGTATGAAAGAAACCCAACTGGCCTATATCTCACAAGAAATCATACCTAGCCAAGAACGAGGTCATGTAACTAGTCATTCTATAATAGGTCTCTGGTTACATCTCACACGGAGCCAACACTCATATCACCGGATAACTGACTGTTCACAAATCCCCTACGTGCATCCAAACCCGCGAAACGGTTCGGTGAGAGGACTACACGCAATCCGATTTTGGCCTGGTCCGAACTCAAGCAAAACTCGGGTGACGAAATGATTTCACTGACCAAGTGCGAAACGGTTCACTTGGCCCAACAAACTAACCCTGTGCGAAACGGTTCACTGGTTCTAGTCTGGAAGATACATCAACAGTCTTATCCGATCACATGAACCATGACTTCCCCATCCTAACTCTCTTGTATTTTCTAAGTCATCCATAAACCTCATTGAAACTCGGATTCACCACCTAAACTCAGTCAACACACACACACAAGTCACTAAGTCTTTTCATAACGCACGAGACCACTAAGTCATGAACTACTAAGGGTTCTCAAACATAGCATGGACAATACATAGCAGACATGTCAAATACATTACATAACTGCAAAACGTGAAATGTTATCATAAACAGTAAAAACATACATGCAGTCCGGTTTCATCAATAACTTGTTATCCAGCCCTCTAAACTATTCATACAAATCATAAATTACTTCAAATCTAAAATAGATACTTCTTTTTGCAAATACATTCCTTTAAATCATCATAATTATAAAAAAATGATTCTTTTTTTCCAAATAATTCCTTTAAATCATTATAATTTTTCTAAATGATCCGTTCTCAAATAAATTCTTTTTAATTAACATAATTATCCGAAAATAATTCCTTTGCTAAAATAAATTCTTTTAATCTATTATAATTATTTTTAAAATACTATTTATCAACAATAATTTATTTAATATTATTCATCAAATCCATGCAGATAATTATATCATAAATTAACATAAACAGATAATTCATAATTTCATCAACAAGCCCACACAGATAATTATATCACAATTCAAAATATGCAGATAATTCATAACAATCTAAAATGTAAAGAATGACAAACTGAGCAACGAGATCTTGCCTCGGGATGTCGAGGTGTTGGGGCGTAGCAACAAGGAGGTGGTTGGCTGTCGGAGTTCAACGACGACGAGCAGATCTGGCTGCGGTTCGACGAGGGTGACGGAAAACAATGAATAAGAAATAACAACAAACAATGACACAATAAAAGACACTAATATATATCAAAATACATAAAATAAAATACTAAAAATAACACACATATCATATTATATTGTTACAATGATGAGATAATACATATTGAAATAAAGCAACCAACAGTCAAATATCCGCAATTACTATAATTAAAAAAACCCATGAGTAAATAATATACATACACAAACACTATTTAGAATAATCTATTTATATAGTTATAAAGGAGAATAATACCCAATGATATGAGATTATATAACAAACACTGTTAATATGAGGATAAGTAACAAAACTATATAATTAGTAACTCAACAACTAACAATGTGGAATATTATTTGCAATATTAATAGACAATCATTGCTCTTAGAAATAATGAACCAGTGTAAATACGTAAAATAATCCTATAAAAAAACTAGACAAACTACTGATAAAAACTATAGCACTGAATTAGTAGAATGATAGAATTAGGTGCATATGAAGTTAATGTTAAATCATAATCTATAAAGTATATTCCTAAAATACGACAAAATAAATAACTAAAAACATAGTAATAATAGGGTGATATGAAGAAAAACACACTCATACACAATTTTAGATATGCTAAAAATATTAATAACACAAGAAAATAATCTGAATATTGATTATTGCATGTAATGACTATATGAAATCTGGTAGCAAATACAAAACCTTAATGACATAATTTGAACAATTGAAAAATTAATAATTGTATATATTTTATGAAAAAACACAATATAACACGTGAATGTAATACATAAATAATATAATAAATAATACAGATTAATCCATACAATCAACGATATTAAAGTCAAATCAAAGAAATAGATTGTAAAATTAATAACACATAGTAAAACGATCGATAACGATCGAGGAGTAGCAGGGGATTATTAACAAAGAAGATAACGCGAAGAGCGATAGAACAAGTGAACCGTGGGAAACTCCGAGTTCAAGAGTGATAGATGTTTTGGGAGAGACGAAATCTATCAAGAAATAGGTTAAAGGCTTCATGAATAGTCTCACGTATGAAATTATGATATGTACTAAATTGTACTTAATTCTTACATAGTGTAGACTCCGGACCCGTGACTGTATCGGGCCACCACTAACTCTACGAAAACTTTACTACCCTATTATTATTTATAGAACAGAATACATCTCAAGTGAATCGAGATTATATAACCGAAACTCCGTCAATATGAGATAAGTAACAAAACTATATAATATAGTAACTCAAACAAACCTAAACATGGTGATATTATTTGAAATATTAAATAGAAATACCATGCTCTAGAAATAATGAAACCAATGTGTAACATCTAAAATTAATCTAACTAGAAAACTCTAACTGATAAAAAACTAATAGCACTGAAAATGGTAGAATGAATAAGAATATAGTGCATGATGAAGTAATGTTAAATTTGCATAATCTATTAAAGTATCATTCACTCAAAATCGAAAAATATGACAGATAATTCTAAAAGATACAGTAGTAAAATAGGTGATCAGAAGAAAAAACCACACTCATGACACAATTCAGTAATGCTAAAGATATATTTAAACACAGAAAATAATCTGAATATCGAATATGCATGTATGACTATATAATGCTGGTAGGCAATACAAAACATTATGACATAATTTGAAACAATTGAAATATATAAGTAATTGTATATTAGTTTTTATGAAAACAAGACCAAATAACCACTGTGGTAATACATAATAATAGTAATAATAATAGTAACAGAAATTAGTACAATCAAACGAATATAAGTCAAGATCAAAGAAATAACATTGTAAAATTAATAACACATTACGTAAAACGATCGATACGATCGAAGATAGCAGGAGTTTATTATAGCAATAGAGAGGCGTAATCGCGAAGCGATAGAACAAGAACCGTGGGAAAAACTCCGGAGTCAAAGAGTGATAAGATAAGGGAGGACGAAATACTAATCAAGAAATAGGATAAAGGCTCATGAAATATCTCACGATGAAATCCTGCATGTATACTAAAATTGTCCGCGTTAATTCTTACTCAGTGAGGACTCCGGGACCCGTGACCTGATGGGCCCCACTAAACTCTGTCCAGCCGCTTCCCAAAATACCTGGAAATCGGACACGTGAACAAGGCCGCGACGTATTAGATTTGAGAAGAATATACACTATCATTTTTTTTTTCTTTTCTTTTGCTCTGAGTCTAGATAGCTAAGCCGTCTGAAATAAATACAATAAGCTCAAGTTTACATTAATAATAACAAGATCATTAATCAAATCAATGACCAAAAACAACCTAAAAATATTCGCCGCAACTATAGAATTTATAATTTAAAAATATTCGCCGCAACCATTAAAATAAATATAAAACTAGATTTTTAAATCATAGTATATTCTAGAAAATTAGAAAAATACAAATACTTTTTTAAAATAATAATTTAATAGCCAAGAGCAGCTTCTTCTATAATAGCAAAAACAGAGGCCGGCTATTCTTAAAATACCAGAAAAATTATTTAATTAGTATAGAAAATTCACGGTCCTTACATTCTACCCCCCTTAAAACAAATTACGCCCTCGGAATTAAAAACAAAATAATATAGAAAGAACCCAAAGACGGAGATATGGAACGATACCCATGAACAGAGGAAAATGTAAAACAAGAACATCACAATGTAAGATACAAGATGCATGTGACAACTAAGATATTGCTATCGCATTTCAGATTCGTAACAAAGTCCAAACAAATACTATGATACAACATATTTAACTGTGTGAACTTGATATGCAATACTTGTAAATATATAAGCAATCAAATCAGTATAAAGTATAAGGTAAGCAATAATATAGAATCAAAACAAACAGGTACAATATAAATAAACAATCATATAGAGTGAATCATAAAAATAATCTACAAGCAATCATAGAAACAAAGCAGAAACATATTAAGTAAGAATAAAAGTCAAGTAAGAACAATAAATCTAAAGCAAACACAAAAATAAGTCAAATGCAATAGAAACAGACAGAAACATAAACAACATAATAAGAAAAGATAAAAAATTCTAAAATACATAACATTTTAAACAAAATATATTAGTAGGGTATAACAATGGTTAATCAAAAACAAAAAGAAATTTAATTATGAAAAACACAATCATTAGACGTTCAAACTAAAGATATTAAAAACACAATGTAAGATACAAATCAATAAAAACGAGTAAACGAGCGAAAAGCAAACATCAACAGGATCATATAACAAAATAGAATAATATAATAATAAGTATAAATCAAGGATAATAGGAAAACAATCATAAAGCAATTAGAATAGTAATTCATACAAAATAAACACAAATAACTAATAATTTAATAAAATTAAAGACAACATAACAACACATATAAGAAAAACATATAACTTGATAATAACCAAACAGTAATGATAACCAAACACGTACATGAAAAGTAAAACGTGACCAAAATTATGTGGTAACATACACAGCAAACATGTATAAATACATGTACAATACGTAGAATTAATAAAATAAATATAACACAAAATAAAAATAATTACACTATAACGTGACCACAAACAAAATTTATAATAAATACTGAATCACAATAAGTATAGTAATACGCAATTTTAGACGTGAAAAAAAATGAGTAAGACTACACTGCATAAAATATAAGACATACCAACTACAAAAATATTACGACTAAATACGTAACCAAAATACAATATGTAAAAACAAAAAATCAAAGTTAAACAAACACACACATCGTAACAACCTTTAATAACCATATACACAAATTATAAAGCCATAACACCACACACTCACACCGAAATATAATAATTCATATTCAAAGAAAAATATAAGAATAAAACGATATTGATATAATAAGATATACGAAAAAATACAAAAATAAGAGAAACAAAACTGAAGAGTAACACTATATAAAATAACACAAGTCAAAAAAATATATATACCAATCTGGCAAAGAAAAACATAATTTAAGGACTCAATGCATTCAAATAAGTAACGAACAAATTGATAGTATAAAACTCAAATAAATTAACACATACAAAAATCGTAGAATTTATTGAAACATAATTGCTTACTAACAATACTGACACTCACAAACATACTACTAGAGAAATAAATATAATATATAAAAAAACTATGAAAGATAAAATAGGTATATAAGCAAATGAAAACATAAGATGATCATATTTTCGTATAATAAAACACCGATATATTTTAGATAAACATGGTTACACAGTTGATACTAGAAATAATAAAAGACTATAAATCAATAAAAATAACATCATAAATATAATAATCTACGTGAATACACTATGATGAAAAAAGAATAGTAAATATAAAAATAATGAGAAAGTAAAACACAACACAAGTAATGAAAACAATGAATAGAGAATGAACAACAAACAATGACACAATAAAAGACATAAATATATCTAAAAATACCATAAAATAAATACAAAAAATAACACACATATACAATATATATTGTTACAATGATGAGATAATACATATTGAAAATAAAGCAACAACATCAAATATGCAATTATACTATAAACAACCCATGAGTAAATAATATACATACACAAACACTATTTAGAATATCAAATATGCAATTATACTATAAACAACCCATGAGTAAATAATATACATACACAAACACTATTTAGAATAATCTTTTATATTAGTTATAAAAGAATAATAATGAGTAAATAATATACATACACAAACACTATTTAGAATAATCTTTTATATTAGTTATAAAAGAATAATACCCAATGATATGAGATTATATAACAAAACTGTATATATGAGATAATGTAACAAAACTATATAATTAGTAACTCAAACCAAACCTAACAATGTGAATAATTATTTGAATATTAAAATAGAAATACATTGCTCTTAGAAATAATGAAACCAATGTGAACATACTAAAATAATCTAACTAGACAAAACTTACTGATAAAAACTATACACTGAAAATGTAAATGATAAGAATATAGTGCATATGAATAATGTTAAAATCATGAATCTATTAAAGTATATCACTAAAAATACGAAAAATATACAATAATCTAAAACATAAGTAATTAATAGGTGATATGACAGAAAAACACACTCATACACAATTTAGATATGCTAAAATATATTTAAACACAAGAAAATAATCTGAATATCTGATATGCTATGTAATGACTATATGAAATCTGGAGCAATACAAAACACTTAATGACATAATTTGAACAATTGAAAATATATAAGTAATTGTATATATTTTTATGAAAAACACACAATATAACACTGTGTGTAATACATAAAATAATATAATAAATAATACAGAAATTAGTACAATCAAACGATATATAAGTCAAATCAAAGAAAATATAATTGTAAAATTAATAACACATACGTAAACGATCGATACGATCGAGGATAGAGGAGTTATTATACAAAGAGAGGATAATCGCGAAGCGATAGAACAAGAACCGTGGAAAACTCCGGAGTCAAAGAGTGATAAGATAGGGACGAGACGAAATCTATCAAGAAAATAGGATAAAGGCTCATGAATAGTCTCACGGATGAAATCATGATATGTATCTAAATTGTCCGTTATATTCTTACTAGTGAGGACTCGGGACCGTGACCTGTATGGGCCACCACTAAAACCTGTCACGCCCCGCTTCCCAAAATACCTGGGAATCGGAACGTGAACAAGCCCGCGACGTATTAGATTGAGAAGAAATATACACTATCATTTTTTTTTCTTTTTCTTTTCTTCTTAGTCTAATACGCTAAGCGTCTGGAAATAAATACAATACGAAGTCACAGGACCCCGATCATAATCAGCAAGAATATGATAGATAAACTTAGAATAAAAATATCATATCATGAATGGGATAACATCCGAGACATAATATTCGGGTCAACATGCCCTTATACAAAACTGAACAAATAAATACTGAAGAGATACAAAAATACATCGATCAATGAAAAAAAAAGAACTACAAAAGTAAACTAGAACCATCAAGGAATAAGCTTCGACTCCTTCTACTGCTACGTCCGCTAGGCACTCTTGCTGAGAATGCTCTGGCCCCTACTGAACCTGTTCTTCCTCTAAGTCTGACATACACCAGAGAAAACAGGTGTACGTCAGCGTGCATGGCACACGGCAAGACCCCACAAAAGAAAATAGAACAAACAAAAACCAAAGCAAAAATCGATACGATAATAGAAATGACAAAAGGACGTGCAACTGAAAATTCAACAAAATGAATCAAGTAACGAGTCGATCATGCAACAAGCGATCAGAGTAATCATCCAAGTCACAAAGTCATACAACTAGATAAAATTAATACTTAAAAATCTACAACTCGAGACGTAGTACGTCGAGCAAAATAATCCAAACAAAGAAACCCTCATGTATATACCATATGTCTCAAATTGTAGATAATTAAATATTAACCCCAATCTATGTATGAAAGAAACACAACTGGCCTACATCTCACAAGAAATCATACCTAGCCAAGAACGAGGTCATGTAACTAGCCATTCTATAACATGTCACTAGTCACATCTCACACGGAGCCAATGCTCATATCACCAGATAATTGACTGTTCACAAATCCCCTACGTGCATCAAAACCTGCGAAACGGTTTGGTGAGAGGACTACATGCAATCCGATTTTGGCCTGGTCCGAACTCAAGCAAAACTCGGGTGACGAAACAATTTCACTGACCAAGTGCGAAACGGTTCACTTGGCCCAACAAACTAACCCCAGTGCGAAACGGTTCACTGGTTCTAGTCTGGAAGATACATCAACAGTCTTATCCGATCACATGAACCATGACTTCCCCATCCTAACTCTCTTGTATTTTCTAAGTCATCCATAAACCTCATTGAAACTCGGATTCACCACCTAAACTCAGTCAACACACACACACAAGTCACTAAGTCTTTTCATAACGCACGAGACCACTAAGTCATGAACTACTAAGGGTTCTCAAATATAGCATGGACAATACATAGCAGACATGTCAAATACATTACATAACTGCAAAACGTGAAATGTTATCATAAACAGTAAAAACATACATGCAGTCCGGTTTCATCAATAACTTGTTATCCATCCCTCTAAACTATTCATACAAATCATAAATTACTTCAAATCTAAAATAGATACTTCTTTTTGCAAATACATTCCTTTAAATCATCATAATTATAAAAAAATGATTCTATTTTTTCCAAATAATTCCTTTAAATCATTATAATTTTTCTAAATGATCCGTTCTCAAATAAATTCTTTTTAATTAATATAATTATCCAAAAATAATTCCTTTGCTAATATAAATTCTTTTAATCTATTATAATAATTTTGAAAATACTATTTATCATATAATTACAATTTATTTAATATTATTCATCAAATCCACGCAGATAATTATATCATAAATTAATATAAACAGATAATTCATAATTTCATTAACAAGCTCACGCAGATAATTATATTACAATTCAAAATATGCAGATAATTCATAACAATCTAAAATGTAAAGAATGACAAACTGAGCAACGGGATCTTGCCTCAGGATGTCGAGGTGTTGGGGCGTAGTAACGAGGAGGAGGTGGGCTGTCGAAGTTCAACGACAATGAGCAAATCTGGGTGCGGTTCGATGAGGGTGACGCGGCGATGCGACAGTACTATTTGGGGACGACGACATCGGCACTGAGCGAGGAGTTGGACGTTGTGACAGGTGGAGCAGCAGAGCGCGGCTCGGAGGGTGTTGCTGTAGGTGGCGATATAGGCGCCTGGAGGGAAGGAGGCGAGAGGGACAAGCAGTGTTGTTAGAGGCGAGACGGACGGTGAGGAGGGCTGACTGGGGGTGGAACAACGGTTATGGGGGCAGCTTTAGGGCGGTGGAACTGATAGGCGTCGATCAGAGATGGTTAGAGGGTGGCTGTGCGGGAGGCTGAAGGCGGCTTGCAGGAGGCGGTGCTGGGGTTCAGACGTTGAAACTGAGTCGGAGGGCGGATGGTGGTGGAGGATCGGGGCGTATGGCCGCGAGCTTTGGCTGGAGGAAGGGGAGAAGGAGGCGGAGGTGGGCTTGGGGTCGTTGGGTTTGCTGGAGGATGGGTTGGGAAGGAGAGAGGGGTTGCGTGAGAGAGAGAAAGAGAGGGTGATGGTGATGGCGGCATGAAAAACGAGGTGGAGGGGAGATGATATTCACGTGAAAGAGAGAGAGGGGAGAGCCTATATATAGGTTAGACTAGGGTTTTCTTTGGCTGGGTATTTTAGAGGAAGAGAGAGAGAGAGAGAGAGAGAGAGAGAGAGAGAGAGAGAGAGAGAGTCTCTACCTGAAAAATTGAGGGATGAGTGGGGTTGGTGTTTGGGTCAAAAATCGTTGTTTTCATTGTGATTGAATCTATTACAACTTTAATCGTTTATAATAAACTCAAATAAAAAGTTGATCTTTTTATAAGATCTTCTTATACAATAAAAATACAAAATATACGACTCTTGTCAAACATCGCAACGGACGTTTATCACCCGTTGCTTGCGTGAGAACTTTGCCTGTGCTGGGGACGTTAATATCCGTGGACTGTCACGGATCAGATCCGGTTGACAGATTAAGTTGACCAAATCTCTTATTTCACGAAGGAAGTAATCGCTGCAACGATGATCTCGACCAAGCGAGATCACGGCTCTTCTCGAGATTTAAGACCAAGCTTAAATCCGGAGGAATAGGGGATGAGTCTCAAATCTCTCGAACTCCACTCTTTATGCACAGGAGATCGCCAAGATCTGCTAACCCTTGCTGTAAATTCGTGGCTCCACTCTCTAATTCGGCAGCATTTCGCCCTCTTGATGTCCAGCCCTGAGAACTGAGCACCCGAGCTCGTATTTATAAGCTTCGGAAGCAGGTATTTGGATAAGAACGAGAGATTCCTCCTTATCTTCAGTTAAGAACCGATTAACCATAGAATCAGATCAATTGGGATGTTCAGGAACCAACAAATCCCGTGAGAATCCGTCAAAACTAAGAAAATTACGTTTTAGATCAGATCTGACTGAACAGTCACCAGTGGCTCGGCCTGGCCGAGTGCCACAAATGGGTGGCTCTGTCTGGCCGGGCATTAAATGGTGGCTCGGTCTCCTAGCCACCATTTGGTGGCTCGGCTCGTGGCCAAGCTACTGGTCTGGCCGGGTCGCTTTGGCGCGACTCGACAGCCAGGGGCTTTATCTATTTTCCGGGTTTTAACTTGTTTCATTGTTACGCGTATTTCGTCGTTTTATTGACTTGTACGCTTCCCCGATTCATTTGTGAACGCATGGACATCTTGACGGTGGCCGACGGGTGTGTAGGCCACTTAGTTCGCCAATTTGATGGCTGGTGAGCGTGCGGGACACTTAGAGGTGGCTGACGAGTGCACGGGCCCTTTGGAGGTGGCCGATGAGCGTACAGGACATTCGGTTCGCCATTTTGCTTCATATGTTCGTTGGTGTCGGATAATCCCTTAGACTTAAATAATGGCGTTCATCACATTCTCTCTGTCTCGCTGTGTGTGAATACCTATAGGCATTTTTAGACGCCTACAAATACCCCCTCCAAAGTATTTCAGACTCATTCTTTTATAGAGGAGTCTGGGATGCTTTGGATATGATAGACCCCCACCTTCAGTCGGTATCAAAGGACCTGTGAACTACTTTAATTCTTGACTTCTTCATCCTTCAGTCTATTCAGTGTTTTGTCGAATAGATGAAGTTCTTCCGGCAATGCATTTATCGTCTGACCATTGTCGAAATCTTGAAACAAAATTGGTGAGTTAGTTTTGGCTCGTGTCATTGAGTTGACTTTAAACTGATTATCTTCGTTGCAACGCGTTGACTGGCGTTAACACAGTTTATACTTGTATGTTTGCTGGAGTCTACACAGTTTAAGCTCTTAAGGCATTGGAGCGTGGCGATCCCAAATTTTAGGCTGCAGGACCAACTATTAAAGTTGTTTCGTCTGCAGATATGGATCTTATCCCGAAGTCGTTGGATGCTCAAGTCACGAGACCAACTAATGAAGCTGATACGTCAATGACTCACATTTATAGAATTTTTGGCAAATTCTCAACCATCAACGGGTTTTATTAGCCTTTACCGACTACCGTTTGAGTCGGGCTAGCATGCAGATTGTTTAGACCCGTTCTGCACGTAACGTTGTGCTAAAAGAGTTAACTCTTTTAGTGCTACGGTATTGAATACATAGACTTCGTCTTTCTCATGGGAATAGACTACCCGACAACGCGTGTTAGACGTTGACTTAGGATTTTTGGCAAATCCTTAGCCTTCAACGGATTTGACGTGCCTTTACCGATTACCATTTAAATCGGGCTTGCATGCAGATTGTTTAAGTCCGTTCTGCATGTAACGTTATGCTAAAAGAGTTAACTCTTTTAGTGCTACGATATTGAATACGTAGACTTCGTCTTTCTCACGGGAATAGACTACCCGGCAACGCGTGTTAGGCGCTAACTTATCCCTACTTAGGCTTCGGGATAAAAGTCCCCAGACTCGGATTCTGGTGTCTTCTTCAAATGGTAAAAGACTAAACCGGCAACGCGTGTTAGACGTTGACTTATCCCTTCTTAGGATTCGAGAAAAAATTCCCCGTGCGTGTGAGGCACGTATTTTGGTGTTATTAATAATAACCTGCCACAATATCGAATATGTGGGCTTTTGTCCTTTTTACGATAAAAGACTAACCGGCAACGCATGTTAAGCGTTGACTTATCCCTACTTATGATTCGGGATAAAATTCCCCGTGCGTGTGAGGCACGGATTTTAGTGTTATTAATAACAACCTGTCACAATATCGAATATGTGGCCTTTTGTCCTTTTTACGGTAAAAGACTGACCGGCAACGCGTGTTAGACGTTGACTTATCCCTACTTAGGATTCGGGATAAAATTCCCCGTGTGTGTGAGGCACGGATTTCAGGAGTTTGAAAAAGTGGCGTCTTCTCTTGGGGCAAAGACGAACCCGATACGGGAGAGGAAGAATTTTATATTCTATCTGCCAAAGCTAAGGAGGAAGAATTTTATATTCTATCTCCAGTAACAAAAGGAAACTCAAAGTGGGATCTCCACTTTAAGAATCCGGGAAGGTAAAACTAGGAGTGGGATCTCCACTCCGAGAATCAAAAAGATTTGGATAACCCTAACTGTCGGAAGGTTTGGTTACCGAACTAAAGATGAATTTCTCGTTTATCGAGAGTGAATTATGGTTTTGGTCCTTACTATTGGAAGGTTTGACCAAGCGGAAGTTTAAGATGATCCTAACTATAGGAAGGTTTAATCACTCGGTTTGAAAGTGGACCTCTCGTTCATGGAAGGAATCAAGAGGGGATTTTGGTTTTGGTCCTAACTATAAGAAGGTTTGACCAAGTGAGAGTGGGAGTGTGAGATGACCCTAACTTTTATAGGTTTGATTACTCGATTTGTGGACCTCTCGTTCATTAAAGGAATCGAGAGGGGATTTTGACTGTGGTTCTAACTATAGGAAGGTTTGACCAAGTGAACAGTGAGAGTGGGAGTACAAATTACAGTGGGAGTGTTAAATTATACAAATCACTCAAAGAGGGTTCCTAGTGTTAAGTGGCAAATACTTAACACGGAGGGGTTTGACAATTATCAATGATTGGGAGATTAAAATTCCGAGTACTATGTCTGGACTCTAACAATGGGAGTGTTGAGTGCACAGACGTAGTGAGAGTTTGAATAGGAGTTTCGTGAGGGAAGATTGATCCAACGAAGTAATCGAATCTCGTCTCAGTAAAAGAGTGTTCAGAAATCACAGTGGGAGTTTAGTGTTTATCACTTTGTTCGTAATGATCGGGTTATCCCTAAGAAAATTACATGTAGGATTCTTCCGGGAACTTCTTGTTACAAATCATCCACCCCCAGCTTCCTCTGTGAAACTTGGTCTGACATTATATTCAGTTACATGACCAGGTTATCCTTAAGAATAATACGTATAAAAATTCTCCAGGAACTTCCCGTCAAGAGTGGGAAATAGTTTAGACTCGTATACCTATTGGAGTATTGAGAAGCAGTTTATACTCGTATACTCTTCGGAGTGATGCCATTATCATTTGGCTTATCCCAACGTTATGACGCCGGCTTCAACCAAGGTTTGGATGCTCTTTTTAAGAGTAAAGCAATCCTTGGTGAGATGAAGGACCCTCCTGTGGTACGCACAATACTTTAGATCCGCGATGTTATCAGCTTCCTCCTGATCTGGGATAGGTGGTATCTTGATCTTGTTATTTTCAAGGAGGGACTCGAAAATATCTGGAACATCTTCGTCCTTGAAGGAGTAATCTTTTTGGAGTTTCGGGTCCGAAGCCTTTTGCTGTCTTCAGGATTGCTGTTGTGATGTTTGATTAGCATCAATAGCAGCTGCAGGTGCCTTGCCCTTACCACGGGAGGAGAAGTTCGAGTTTGGAGGATTAGCCGTCGGTTGGCTCCTCTCGGCCTCCTTCCTTCGGAGGAAGCGTTCGGCCTGCTCTCCGAGCTTTTTCAACTCTTTCCATGTGTTGGACGGTGTGACTCCCATAACTTCTAATATCTCAATAGATAGGTTGTTATGACATGTTTGGAGGATGAAGTCCTCCGTGATTGGATCTCGGCAATTCATCGCTTTATTCCGAAAACGTTTGATGAAGTCGTTGACTGCTTCTTCGTCTTCCTGTTTCTCCTCAAAGAGTGTCCTGATGGATATCTCGTCGTCATCCTCAAAGAAGTTGCCGAGAAATGAGCTCTTCATATCATCCCAGCTGTTAATACTTCTGGGCTTGAGGCGGCGGTACCAATTGAAGGCCGGTCCGCGAAGGGTACCAACGAATAATCGAACCATCAAAGCTTTATTGTCAGAGATCATGCCCAAGTGGGACTTGAAGTAGATCAAATGTTGAGTGGGCGAACCCTTCCCATCGAACGGTGTGAAGTTGATCAGGTTGAACTTCGTCGGATACGGGATCGAATGCTACTCTCTTGGGTAAGGACATGGAATCCCGGGCTTCTTTACCTCTCGATCAAACATCAGAGCGTTGATTTTTCTCTCGAGGTCCTTCATTTTCTCATCCTCGCTCGTATCGGGCTCTGGACGATTCTTAAGATGAATAACGGGGCTACCCCCGATGTTGTCATCATTGGTGGGATCACCCCAGCGTTGTTGTTTTTAGTAGGACCACCCCTAGCATTCTGGTCAACGGGAGGGTCATCAGCATTGATATATTCATCCACGTCTGAATCGCTACCTGCTTGGTCAGCAAGGTTGCGACGGCTGGATTCACCGAACTGATTGGACAGAGCCCGAATTTGTTGGTCATTCTCTTCTCTCATCCGTAGCATAGCCATTTCCATTTCAATCTTAAATGCCTCTTTCTGCTTGGTTAGAGCATCCTCGAGAATTTTGGCGATTTGCTCGGTGTTGATCATGAATGCCTCGTGGGATTGTCCTGGGCTAGACATCGTTTTGTCAGAAGCGATTGCAGAGTTAGCATCTGATGCTTCATTATCCGAGGATAATCCCCTCTACATTCTCTGATAATCTCTTTGTCTAATAGTTTTCGATCGCAACCGGGTTAGACGATGCGATATAAGCGGGTCAGAGCTAGAAGGTCGAATCGACTTTCCCTTATCAGCCATATTTATTGTGACTTCCAGAAATTCGACACCTTGAATGGCCGATTGTTTCTTGCGGAAACGTTTTGGCTTGGACTTATTTGCTCCGTTAGAGATCCTCTCAAATACCGAGACCCTTTGTGGAGCGGCCTTGGGACAGCTACACGATGATAAAACTACCCTGATAATGTTTGTGCACGGACAATGAGAGTCCGTTTCTCGGGTACTTCTCTTTTGAGATCTGTTCGTACCCCTAGCCCGATAGTACAACTCATCGGTCTGAAGACCAGAGCAACCTATCGTGTGTTGGCATGACTCATCAGGTATAACGTCATCGTCTGACGAATACGTTTCCTTCCGAGGACTCGATGCCTTGTTGGCGTCCTCAAGAGTCACGCGTTTAGAGCTGCGCTTTTGGGAGCGCGAACTCTTGACGGGCTCTTGGACTTAAATTCGTCGTCCGAGGTGGTCAAGTGCAGGGGTTTTCCCATTATAGGAAGGCTCTGACTTGTCGCGAGGGTGTGTGTGACCCCCAGCTCGAGTGGTTGCTCGGGGTTCAGTCACCGGACCTAAGCGTTCTTTGGTCGGAACTTTGCCTCGATCCTCGTGCAAAGGATCCAGGCGATCTGTCATCCTCATCTTGAAACGGGACAAGTCTCCATGGTCGTGAGGCTTCACCGGAAGTGCGGGATCAGTCGGGATAGGAATAGGGGCCGTCGGAAACTCAAAACAGTCCGCGAGAGGTGAACCGTACGCAAGGTGA